>NC_073628.1:117285000-117910000 GCF_029407905.1 Bubalus kerabau
TCCTGACAACCACTGTTCTGGGAGGTCAGAGAGGGAAGCAGAAAGACGCGGCCTGAGCTCGGTGTGAGGAAAGCAGGAGAGCTTCTGAGAAGTGGAGGAGGAAAAGCCCCTCCTTAGAGCCCTCCAGCTCCTAGCGCTGCTAAGGGGATGGACGGTCAAGGTGAAGAATTTAGAACTGCATCTCTAGTGGGTTCTGTTCATCCCCCGCTACCCCCACCCCCAGAACTAGAACAGTTTGCTCAGAATGGTGCTGTCTGTCTTTCTGAGGCTCCCTGATTGTTTCATTATGGCTAATGGGCTGATTTCTAGTTACATAACCTCCTCTCTGCTCGTTGAGGTCTCATTATTCCGCAGTGTGGTGTGCGCCAGGTCTGGGTTCCTGTGGAGTTACCTGAGAGAAGCTGGAGCGTGCTGTTTCTCATCATTTCCACTCAGCAAGGGAATCAGGGAGAGAGCGCTACACCCTAGCCAATTATTGTGGGGTCCTTTGGGGTTGTTGTGTAATCTTCCATGGGCAGTGGGGTGGAACGGGCCTCGCCCCCTCTGGTGGGTGCACTGGCCGAGGCAGTGTCTGTTCCTTACTTAGTAGGTCTTGATTACATGAGTTCTCTTCCAAACCCGGGAGATTTTGAAGTACATTTGTATGTGGTTGAGTGGGGGGACTCCTGAATTCACTTGAGGTTTTCTTGCACACCAATATACAAAAATAAGAAAATAAAAGCAAAGAGAGGCCTTCCTTCCAGACCTGGTAACTGCTAACTGAGGTCCTGAGTGGGCTTTGAACTAGGTAAGTCAGGCCACCAGCACAAGAACCTTCAAATCCAAGTATGAAAGCCCTGACTCCCAGGACAGGACAAGGCTGTGACAGGGAGCAGAAGCTTTGGTGAGATGCCAGGGGCTGGAGCCCTCTGAGACAGCAAGGGTGACAGGACGGCGTGGGGTGGGGGCCGTGGGGGCTTTGGGGTCAGCAGAACTGGTTTGACTCTGTTCTGCTGCTTCCCAATCATGTGGTATCATTTCACTGTATCAATTAGGGTCCAGTCAGGAAAATAGAACACCTCTTTATCTTTCAATGCATGCATGCTCAGTCATGTCTGACTCTTTGCAACCCTGTGAAATGTAGCCCACTGGGCTCCTCTGTCCATGGGATTCTCCAGGCAAGAATACCAGAGTGGGTAGCCATTTCCTCCTCCAGGGGATCTTCCTGACCCAGGGATTGAACCTTTGTCTCCTTCGTCTTCTTCATTGGTAGGCGGAGTCTTTACCAGTGAGGCACTTGGGAAACCCAATCTTTTAATAGAGGGTTTTGAGTTAAACAGGCAGTGGAAGAGTCAAAGAGATAAGCAGGGGGTAGGGAATAGGGGACCAGCACAGTGGGAAGCTGCTGTCCCTGGGACTCAGGGAGGCAGTCTTCTTACCAGAGTTCAGAAGCCAAAGCCGTTACCAGGAGCTGGGGCCATGGAGGTAGGGAATGTCAGGGGGAGCTGGAATCACAGGGGAGACAGAGCCATGGCTGGAGATGCCATTCATAGCAGAGAATAAGGAGGAGAGATGCTCCCATTGGCTGAGCCTGCTTGAGGGCAAAGGAACCTGGGAAATGAGACTCCTGTGATACAGACCAGAGCCAGGCATGGGTCTAAGAACAAACATGCATAACTGGCACGGCCACCAATGTCTTAAATAAGCCATGTCTAACGTGCTATTGCTTATCCCTAGGCTGAGGCTTGGAGCTGGACTGGCGGGTGGACACTCAGTCATCTGGGAGGGGAGGGAAACTCAGTGTCGCCCACTTAGGTACCTTCTATGGGCCGCGCACCTCAGTCCTCTGTGATAACCTCGACTGTGTTATCATAAAGTAAATGTGACCCCGTGTACTTCCATTTTACTGCTCTGTTTCTTGCTTTTAGAAGCCACTGGCCTCTTCTTCCTTTTTTAAAATGGTTAGTTCATTTTTACTTACTTTTGCTAGCCTTAAGGTGCCACCTACCTCTTTTAAGAAGACTTCTCAGGCAAGACCCAGATCTGCCTGAGTGACTGCAGAGAAAGAAGTTTTAGGGAGAGTGGAAAGCTGATATACGGGACGTGGCTGAAAGCGTGTATCAGACAAACCTGCTCTGCAGCGCCCCCTCCAGCTGGTGGTGAGAAGCCTCGGCCATCTTCATCCCTTCCTTCTTTCTCTCCGCTCGCTTTCCACCACTCGTCCCTTGGCCCAGTACTCAGCGGGAAAGAGATGGTCTCACTAAAGGCAAGTTTGTTTAGTGAAGGTTCTGTTTCTGTGTGGGTGGGGTTCAGAGAATCCACACAGAATGGTGGCCCATCAGGGACAAACGAGACCTGGAGGCCGTCACCACCCACAGTGCCCGCAGGAGCCACAGTGCCGGAGTCCCGGCAGAGTTGGAGCTTGGAGGAGGGGTCAGGCGCTATGTAGTCTTAGAGAAATACAGTCGCTGCATTCCCAGACTGTGGCAAGATGTGGAGGGGGCAGAGAAATGAGGACCCATGCGTTTCTCCCGGCTGCCCTCCCGTCTCCTGCCGGGCCTTGCATTGGCTGAACCAGAAATGGGAGGGCAGGATGTCAAGTGTAGTGGCCCATGGAGGCTGGCCTCTGAGGTCAGAGCAAGACGGAGGGTAGGGAAGGGATTTGGAGGAGGGGGTACAAATCGAAAATAATCAGCATAGTCTACCTTCTTTGTCACTTGGCATCTATTCTTGTCCTTTATTTAGTGAAGTAACATGTGTTTCTGCAACACTGGGAAAGCCCCAAGTCCCATGAACCCCTCTATCATCACAGAGTGATGCTGATACAGTAACACTCCAATCTCGACCCTCGACTGTCCTGTCGGCCACTGCTCTTCATATAAAGCAGCAGCAAAAATGTCGGGAAAAGAAGCAACCAAAAGCTTTTCTTTTTCCACCACTCATTTTGTATTCCCCCAACCCCCTGCCAGCACTTTGATTATTGGGGCACCTGGTGGATGACCCAAACCTTCGTTTGTGCAGGATCCACGCTTTTAGTGGTCCCATCTTTACTGGGTTGTTGTGGCTTCCCATCAGCCCTTATTATTGGACATGGAAGCACTGAGAGATGTCCCAGGAAACCTTCTCAATTGCAGTCTTGGTCCCCTTTGCCCCCATGTGTAGCAGCAACCAATTTTTCTTTGTTTTAGTTAAATTAATTCATTAATCATCCCCTTCTCTGACTGTCCACCAGGAGCTCCAAATGGCTGAATGTAGCTTGTAGTATGTTCTCTGGTAGAAGACTTGCTCCAGTGTGGTATCTTAGTTTGGGTTCTTTCAAACTTGGGATAAGGACCTGGGTGCAGGTAGTTCATCTGGGAGGTGATCTCAGAAAACACAAGTGCGAATGTGAGGAAATGAGACATGGAAGGGAGAAGAGCCAATAAAAGGTGAATTAATGATCAAATGACTGTGGGCCGCTGGGCTTGATCCTGCCGAAGACTCTGAGAAATAGTGTGAATAGGACCCTCCAGAGTCCTCCTATCAGAGAACAAGGAGGCTGGGGCCGTGACTACTATCCCTTATTGGTAGAGGGTTTCGACCTTGACTTCTGTCTGTGGTGGAACAAGCTCCCACAATGCTGGAGAAGGCTCTTTGACAGGAGGAGAGAGGCTTGCACTTGGCTCCTGTAGAGTGCTAGGACGCGCCTGCTGTGCTGGGGGGGTCAGCGGCATGGCCTGAGCAGTGTATCATCATCACCGAGCCCAAGGAGAGCAAACCCTCCCTATGGGGTTGTTGGGCAGTTAGTTCAGTTGCTCAGTCGTGTCTGACTCTTTGCAACCCCATGGACTGCAGCACACCACGCTTCCCTGTCCATCACCAACTCCCAGAGCTTGCCCAGACTCATGTCCATTGAGACGGTGATGCCGTGCAACCATCTCATCCTCTGTCATCCCCTTCTCCTCCCACCTTCAATTCTTCCCAGCATCAGGGTCTTTTCATATGAGTCAGTTCTTCACATCAGGTGGCCAAAGTATTAGAGTTTCAGCTTCAGCATCAGTCTTTCCAATGAATATTCAGGACTGATCTCCTTTAGGATGGACTGGTTGGATCTCCCTGCAGTCCAAGGGACTCTCAAGAGTCTTCTCCAACACTACAGTTCAAAAGCATCAATTCTTTGGCACTCAGCTTTCTTTACAGTCCAACTCTCACATCCATACATTACTATTGAAAAACCATAGCCTTGACTAGACTGTTGGGCAGTAAGAGGAGTCATTCTCTCCTCTGTCCCTTGGTTCTGGGACCTGGGTTATCTGACTTAAGGGGGAAGAACACCACACATTGGCCATGGAACCCCACCTTGTAGGACAGCATCCCAGCCTTACAGAGGGTGGCCCCCAGCTAGCACCATAGGAAAGGGACTGCCCTGCTGAAGCTTTGGCCATGCATGAATACAACCTGCCAAGACCTTGGCGAGGTAAGGAAGAAGTGAAGGCAGAAAGGGTGTGGAAAGAAAGACCTCCACCTGTGTCCTCTAGTTCTTCCTTCTACAGTCTCCTGCTGGTCCCTCTCATTGGCTGAACTCAACGGGAAGCAGAAGGGAGGTGGTCTGGATGGTGCAGCCTGCAGGGTCAGTCTTCTGGAGAAGACAACAGGGCAAAGTGAGCCAGAGGGATAGGGGGAGGGGAGGGCAGCACTCAGGCTGATCGACGGTTCCCAGAGTGCCTCCCCTCTTTCTATCCCTCCCATAGTCATCGACTGTGTTCCAACCTCATTACCTCACCCCCGGAATATTGGGACAATCTCTCAACACGTCTCTGAATCTCCAGTCCACCGTGCCTAATGCCTGAGGCGCACGCTGAGTTCCATCACTCCTCCTTGCAGAGAAGTCTCGTGTTCCCCATTCTCTGCTCTTTACTGAAGGTGGCCAGGTGCAAGGCATTTTACAGGATAAAAGGATGATTCAGAGATTGCACTCGTTTCTAATAAGGAGGATAGGTATTAAGCTAGAAATGGATCATTTCACCATAAAAGAGATGTGGTTAAAAAGATATGTAAATTTGGGCTCTTGAACATCTTGGCATCATATTCAGGGATCTTCACAGTTTAACTCCAAGTTTTCCTTCCAGACTTGTTTTCTGAGGCATGTTCTACTTCATTCTCCCATGTGCCCAGGGTCCCAGCTCTGATGGTTGCCTGGCATACTTTGCACCAATCATAGTTCGGATTCAATGCCTTTGCTCTTGTTATTTCTTTAGCTCAGAAAGCCCCTCCTCAGCTGGCCTTTGGGATGGTCTTATCAGTCACTCACAGGGGGGTGAGTCAGAGCACCAGACTTATAGGGCCTCCTACTTGGAGTGTGGTCCTCAGACTAGTAGCATGGCATTGCCAGGGGCCTTCTCTCAGGTGACTCTCAGGCTCACCTGAATCGAGACTCAGATTCTGCCCTTGAACCAGAGCCCCAGGTGATTCCTATGTCCTTTAAAGTCTGAGAAACATCCTATGTTTTGTGAGCTACCTAAGTGGGGCTTGTAGTGTGAGCAGGGCAGCTTACCCTTCCCAGTGTTCCAGAATAAAGTGCAAGGGCTTAGTTTTTACTGTAGTTAGTTATAAACTGTGTTTCTAGCTTCCTAGCTTTTAAGTTGTAAGGATGAGGGGGGCTACTGAAATGGTTAAGAGAGTGGGCTTTTACAGCATATAGCCAACAGGTTCAAATCTCAGCTCTGCCACATATTAGCCTGGGGCTTTAATAAAGGCAATTAGGGGATTTCCTTGTGGTCCAGTGTTTAGGACCCCATGTTTTCACTGCAAGGGCATGGATTCAATCCCTGGTCAGGGAACTAAGATCCCACAAGCCATGTGGCTGGATAAATAAATTAAAGGCAATTAACCTTTCTCAGCTTCAATTTTCCAAAACATAATGTATTAATGATATTACCACAGAGGTGCAAGGATCAAATGAGATAAAATATGAACATTATTTAATAAATGTTAATTGCATTTATTGTTTTGCAAACATGTGAAGAAAAGCAAAAAGCAAGAAACCTTTGGATGGGAAGGTCTGAGCCAGATAGCCAGTGATGGGAGGGGCAGGTCTTTGGTGCTGAAGCTCCAGGGCATCAGAGTGAAAAATGAGAGCAGACAAAGCCACGTCCAAGAGCAACTGAGTCAGCCTGGCTGAACAGAGATTCCCGTACCAGAACTACATCCTTAGGCACTGTCTGAAATGTAGGCGGTATCCTGGTGGGCTCCCTGGAGGTGGGGTTGTGACATACAAAGTTAGAGGTGTCTGATCAGCCAGGACTGAAAAGGAGACATGCACCCTCTTCCTGGATGACTCATCCCAAATAGCCACAACCATGTAACGTCTGACCAGGGTTCTGCCACTGGCAGTACACTCATCTCCATCATTTCTTTTAATCCGGGCTGTGACAGGGATTAGCCTGCTTGTTCAGGTCTCCCATGACGGCCCACCTCTGCTGATTCACACAGGAGAGATGATCTAGGCAGGGCGAAAGACAATTTTGAATGTGTCTCCACAGACTTTGACATTTTGAGCAGGAAACAGAAGGACTTGAGGACACATGATGTGTTTTCTTCCCTCCTTCCTGTTGAAGGTTGTGACTTTGGGGGAGAGAGGAGGCTGTGAGATGAGAGCAGCTGGCTCCAGGGAGGGTTCTGAAGTCTGAAATCAGTGGACTTAACACACTAGGGAGATGGCTGCTGACAGGATGGAGTGAACACCCAGGAAGTGTGGGTTTGGGCCTGGATGCTTGCCAAACCCATCTTGAAGACTTTCAAGGGGCATCAGTCTGTGGAGAAAAATGCCCAGAAAAAAATGGAAAGCTCAATATGATCAATGGTGTATGTAGCGACATGGAAGCAGATGGTAAATCTTCAAATGAAGATAAGAAGGAAGGGGTTGGGAATGTGACTGTAGACTCCAGACCCAACTGCTCACAGTGTGGGCCAGGAATATTGAACTTGAATGGCAATGCAAGAAGGTGAATGCACGTGCAGATTTATTTTCTCCCTTTTGTAGGTTTATGCCAAGCCGAGGACTGTCATTAATGCTGTTCCAAAGAGGCAGTTATACAGTGGGTAAGTCTTGGTCTCAGGAGTTCAAATCCTGGATCTGCCTCTTGCTCTGTGTGACTCTGGGCTGGAACTCTGACTTGCCTTAGTGGTCGTTTTCTCATCTGTGAAGTAGAATAATGAAGTCCATCTCATAAGGTTATTCAGAGAATTCAGTGAAATGATACAAGCCAGGGGTACTGTTAGATACACATAAAGTCCCATTTCTATCAGGGGAGCCTTTTCTGTTCTGGTGACATAAACTAGCCCTTCCAGGTGGTCCCTCTGGACCCCCACACTAGCCTGATCAGGCACCAGAACATCCAAAGTTCTCCCAAAGCCACAGGTAGAGAAGGAGCTTCCCAGGCAGGAAATGGAAGGGAGATGATAGTCAAGTAGGAGGAAACCCGCAGGCAAGTGGTGTCTTGAAGGTCCAAGAAGGATGGATTTGATGAGAGAGGAGTTATCTTCAGTGTCAAGCACTGGTGAGAGGGGAGGTGTGCCATCCAGGGAGAGCAGGAGAGTATCTCTGGACTTGGGAGGTGTGCTGTGTGGGAGGAGGGAGACCTGGAGGCGGCCCCACCTGCCATGAGAGCTTGGAGTTTGTGGACCTCTCTGTCTTGACCTTCCTAACTATTGTGATTAAGTAATTTATTCTTTTAACTTTCTTTTAGCTCTAAATGATTCTGTGATGAAAGAATTGACTTTGAATTGGACATTGTCTCATTTCAGTAAGCACTCATTGAACATCCAGGAAACTTACTGTGTTTGAGGCACCTTGGGGAACACACACGTGGTTTAGAATCTCAGTCACCCACTATAGCTTGATCTGGGCTGAATCATTCACCTTTCCCAAGCCTCAGTTTCCCCACGTGTTGCAATCGTTACTGAGCACTGGCTGCCCTGGCAAAGTACCAGGTTGTTTTCAGTGAGATTATCTAACTACTTACAACCTGGGGGAGAGTTTGTCAGTGGGGAATAGGACTTAGAGAAGTTGTATAATTTATTCAAGGTCCCATGTCTGTGAGCTCTGGAGCTGGGAGATGGGTAGAAGTCTGCCTCCCCCCACATGCTGCCTCTGCGTGGCTGCGTGCTACTTGATGGGCAGAAGACGCACCGCCTGGGGCCATGTATCTGTACCATAGAGCAGACCTGGTGAATTACAGTTAGGTAGTTGTTCATCCATCTCTCCTGCAAGGTGTCAGATTCTTTTTTATATATTTGTTTTTGGTTGTGCTGAGTTACTGTTGCTGCTCTCGGGCTTCCTCTAGCTCCCGAGAGCGGGGCTATTGTCTAGTTGCCGCGTGTGGTCTTCTCACTGTGGTGGCTTCCCTTGTTGCAGAGCACAGGCTTTAGGCAAGTGGGCTTCAGCAGTTGCAGCACACAGCACTCAGTAGCCGTGGCTCATGGGCCCTAGAGCGTGAGGGCTTCAGTAGCTGTGGCATGTAGGCCCAGGAGTTGCAATCTTGGGCTCCGGAGCACAGGTTCAGCAGTTGTGGCACGTGGGCTAGTTGCTTTGAGTCACGTGGGATCTTCCGGAAGAGGGATTGAACCCAGGTCTCCTGCATTGGGAGTGGGAGTGGATTCCCAGCCACTGTACCACCAGGGAAGTCCAAGGTATAAGATTCTTAAAAGCAGGGGGTGATTCTGAATTACCTGCTTGTAGTACTAGAGCCTAGGAGAAGCATCTGGTATATAACAGGGGCACAAAAGATGTTGAATGAGTGGCTATAGCACAGGCTCTGTGGATGGATTGAAAATACAGTCTCTGCTCTCAAAGACATAATCTAATGGTGATATGGAAATACAACTATGTAATGACAACACAATGAGATACTTACTCTAATGGATATATGTATACAGTACACATTTTCGTCTTGTAATTGCATTTATTCATGTGAATAAATACATTTTTAAATGTGAATACATTTTTAAAATGAAAAGTTAAGGTAATTTTTATTATGGAATATTTTAAGCATGTACATATAAGCAACAATTGTGATTCTATCACCTAACTTTATAAAATCTTAACATTTGCCATGTTACATGAAAACATACCAGCTTCCCAGGTGGTGTTAGTGGTAAAGAATGTGCCTGCCAATGCAGGAGACATGAGACACGGGTTCAGTCCCTGGACTGGGAAGGTCCCCAGGAGGAAGGCATGGGAACCCACTCCAGTATTCTTGCCTGGAGAATCCCATGGACAGAGAAGCCTGGTAGGCTACAGTCCATGGGGTCACACAGAGTCAGACCTGACTGAAGCGACTTAGTACACACACACACACACACGAAAACATACACCATAAATATACTGCAGATCAACTGAAAGAATCTATATAGTCCTTCAGCTCTCATTCCCTTATTAATGTGAATTTGGGCTTAATATCCCCATATATATTCTTGTATACTATTGCTTTGTATATACATATCCATAAACAATATATAATATATTGTTTTAATATTTTATGTATTGTTTTCATTACTCTTTTGCTCAAAGTTACCATTTAAGATTTATTCATGTTGATATACTATAGCTCTAGTTCATTCACTTTAACTCATATATATTTCATATCATTTTTGAATGTTTTAAAATAATAAATTAAAAGTAATACTTGCTTCATTAATCTGGATAATATAGATGCATATAAAGAAAAGTTACCCTCTCCCCAGCCTGCTCTATGTCCTGAGGTAAGCCAGGAGATTACCTGTTTGGTGGGTGTTCTTCTACAACTTTCTCTTGGTGCAGACAAGCATATATACAGCGTATATAGATGCCTTTCTTTCTCTTTTCCTTCCTTCCTTCCTTCTTTCTGTTAACAATATGGGATTCTACTAAACATGTAGTAGATGTGTCTTATTCCACTTAATCTGAGATGTGTCTTATTCTTATCCTGAGATGTGTCTTATTCCACTTAATCTGTGTAGGTTTATTGGATGCAAGTCTTAACTTGACTTTCATCCTGTGTCTGCAAAAGTGAAAGTTTAGATCAGGCCCTGTGCCTCTCACCAGAGAGATATCCTCTCTGCCCTTAAACTGGGAAAAGGAAGTCCTAAGAGGGGCAGGTGGGAAAGAGGCAGGAATGCTCTGCTAGGCCATGCAGAAGACCAGGCTTTGGGCAGGAAGGGCCTTAGCCATTATCGAGAATCATAGCTCTCCACAGACATGGGTGTGTCCAAGTTGGAGTCAGGCTAGATTACAAGAACATTTTTCAGTAGTAACTGATAGAAGCTTTAGAATTTTTGGTTCAAAGTTATCCCTGGAGCAACATAATTTTTCAGGCAAGCTTGGGTCATCCATGGGTGAAGTTATACATCACATACATCTGAGACTATGATCTCGGCCCACCTCCCACTTCCTCTATCACCTTTGTATCAGTTAGGATGCAGGTTTTGCTGCTTTGGTCAAGACCTGAAGCTGGAGCTGGCCCAAATTTTCAAAATTCTTATGAGCTGGTTGTTAAGCATAGCCATCATTAAAATTTTAATTATATAAATTTAAAAAGCAAGAAACTGGAACTTCCCTGGCATTCTGAGCTTCTAAGGCAGGGGGTCTGGGTTGATCCCTGGTCAAAGAACTGGATCCCGCATGCTGCAACTAAGAGTCTGCATGCCGCAATGAAGACCGAAGATACTGAGTGCTTCAGCTGTGACCCGGTGCAGTTAAATTAGTAAATAATAAGTAGGGCTGCTTCAAAAAAGGCAATACGCAATTCTAAAAACAAGGGCAATGAACACTCAAAACTCATCATCTCCTAATTATTTTACTACATTTTCCTATTTGCTGTGCTTTGACAGTGATGTACATCTATTACACAAGCACAGAGGTACTGCTCTGCAGTGGTGTGGTGATCCAAGCTACTTTGATCTTGCTGCTCTGACATCTCAACACCTACATTCTGTCCTGGCTCCAGGGAGGCTTGTTTTAAGTTCTAACATCCATCCTGTACCCTAGCCAGACAGGAAAGAGGGGAAAGAGGAGGGCAAGGTTCACTCCGTCCCTTTTCAAGTCATGGTTGTGTATTTGCATACATCACTTTTGCTGACATCCCATTGGCCACACCTCACTGCAAAGGATCTTGGGAATATGGCCTTTATCTGGGCTTCCATGTGCCTAGCTAAAACTCTTTTTACTGTTGAAGGAGGGATAGGATACTGGAGGGACAGCTGGTACTTTCTGTTATAGCATTTCATGGATTCTTCTCTAGCCCTACACCATTAAGCATCCTATCCCATCCTTGTCCTACTTCTTCTGAAGGCCTGTTACAGGGCTCAGGCTTGCCATGGTCATAACCAGTAGAGACATGGCCTTCTTCAGCCAATCTCACATCCTCAGCCTCCAGGCAGTGAGAAGAGACTCAGAGGCACATGAGACAGACCCATTTCTTCTAGAGTTAGGGCAGCAACAGATGAGCAAAGGCACAAGAGGCCCCCTCTATTCAGGGCTGACCTGGGATCTGAGGAGGGAGGGGATAACGAAACCAGGAAAAATTAGATAGTACCAGCTTCAAGGAGCTTCTAATCCAGATGAAATGCTTCTACCTGGAAGATCACTAACAATACAGGCAGTAACCGCCAGGGACAAGGTAATTCCGCTCTAATTTTAAATTCTGGGCAGAGAACCAGTCTCCATGAGCAACCAACTCACTGCTGGACTAAGCTCTTGTTTTTAGCTTTTATAGTTATAATCAAATAAAACTTGCAATGAAGTTAGGTTGACATTAGTTAAAGATCTACATAATTGTTGTGCTGCCTAGTAATTAGGCAGAAATGGTAAGCAATTCACATAAATGACTGTAATTAGCATTATTTTTACATAGCCAATGTAGTTTTTAATTTTCCCTGTTACCCTGTATAGTTTATTGGTTGTCACTCTTAGCTCCAATGGTAACTAACACTTTGCAGTGGTAGGTAGGCTGCCTGGCTCTCTCCAACCTCTGCCCTGGGCTCAGAATGGCTTCTGCACTTCCCCATCAAGCCCCCTTCATACTGGTAAGTGGCAAAGTTGTTACAGGCTTGGGCTCTGGAGTCAAAATGCCTTTACAACTCACTCCATGACTTAAACTTGGTGACCTTAGTGAATTGTTTGATCTTTCACAGAATCACTTAGACATCATTTCTGAGAAGGGGTCTAGGATATAATTAGTCATACATGTATGTTATTATGCACTCACTTATTCATTCATCCAATCGACAATGAATTTCAGCATCTGCTCTCAACCAGATATTGCTCTAGGTGCTGAGTACTGGTAGTGAACCAAAGCCCTGCCCCCATGGTGTGCCTGTTCGAGCAGGGAGGTAGACAACCAGCACACATCACGGTTTATCAGGCAGTGGTCAGTTGCGTGAGGAATACAAGGCAGAGGAAGGTGTCCTGGTGAGGGAGGCTGCTCTTTCAGCAGAAGAAGTGGGTCAGGATAAACTAGGCGAAAGAGCAGGAACAGAGCAACTCCCAGTTTCTGGGGCTTCCTTTTGCTCCTGCTGCTTGTTCACTGTGGGTCAGCCCAGATTCTACTCCACATCTTTATCACCCCTGCAACCCAGGCTGACTGTCTTCAACCTCTGTACTGTCCCTGGTCATGAGAGCAGGTGAAAGGGGGAACGTGAAGACTCATATCTGGAAGTGACATTGGCCAGGGTAAGTTGCATGCTGTAGTTGATTTCAAGGATGGCGGGAATGTGGGGCCCTACCTTGTGCCTGGGAGAGGAGCCAGAAATACTGATGTGCTAAGTAACTTCATTTATCCTGGATCTTCTCTCTGTCCTATTCATGATCTTGTACTTGAACTCCATGCACTGTATCACCAGGGCTCCCTGGCCCTCTAACTCTCACTTGGATTTGGCCAAAAGAGCGCACCAAGAGGAGAGCCAAGTGTGGGGAAGGGCAGGCTGGTGTTCTTGATGCTCCCTGCCCTGCCATGGCTGATCTTCTACAGCCACAGCTCCACCAGGCACTCTCACACCCTGGCTCCAGCTCTCACATGGGCTCTGGTAACATCATTACTTTGGCCACCTGATGCAAAGAGCTGACTCATTGGACAAGACCTTGATGCTGGGAAAGATTGAGGGTAGGAGGAGAAGGGGACGACAGTGGAAGAGATGGTTGGATGGCATCACCAACTCAATGGGCATGAGTTTGAGCAAGCTCTGGGAGATAGTGAAGGACAGGGAAGCCTGGTGTGCTGCAGTCCATGGGGTCGCAACGAGTTGGACATGACTTAGTGACTGAACAACAACAACATCCTTGCCTTGTTCCTTTAGGACTAAGGGTGAGGAAGGGTAGTATCAGCCTTCCAGCATGGCTGGTATTTGAGGCCTCAAAACCTATTCTTGGTTTCCTCTGTGAATAGTACCTTCCTGAAAAGATCTCTTCAAAGATGAACGCTTCATCTGAATCTGGCAAAAACATCTATGCTACAGAGGCCTCCCTGAGGAAATGACATGTGATGTGAGGGAGAAAGTCAAGCAGGTATCTAGCATAAGAGGGTGGAGCAGACAGGGAAGACCAAGGGGAGGAGTGGAGGGTGATACTAGGCACATACAGGGGACAGGGAGCCAGGTTCAGGGCTGTGAATGTGGTGGGGAAGTGAGAGGAGTCCAGGCCAGAGAGGTGGAGGCCCAGATTACGTCAGACTCTTTGATGGGATGGGAGGAATTTGTGGTTTTATTCAAAGTGCCATAGGAAACCCCTGGTGGTGGGGAGAGGTTGAGCGGGTGAGCAACAGGACCTGACTTACAGTTTTAAAGGATCACTCTGATTTTAGGGACAAAGTGGAGATGATGTGTTAGGAGGCCAATGCTGAAGTCTCAGAGGGAGGTGTGAGATGTGGTGGCTTGGACCAAGGTGAGAACCATGGAGGTGGTGTGCTAAGGCTTGTACACACTCGTGTCTGATTCTTTGAGAGTCCATGGACTGTAGCCTGCCAGGCTACTCTGCTCATGGAATTTCCTGGCAAGGGTACTGGTGTGGGGTGCCATTTCCTACTGCAGAGGATCTTCCTGACCCAGAGATCAAACCCGTGTCTCTTGTGTCTCCTGCATTGGCAGGTGGATTCTTTACCACTAGTGCCATCTGGGAAGCTCCATGGGGGTGGTGAGAAGGGATCAAATTAGGACCTAGGTAGAGATGACACAAGACTTGCTGATGGATTGAATGTTGGCATGAGAGTAAAGGAGAACTTAAGAAAGACTCCAGGTTTTGGCCTGAGAGGAAAGAATCGAGGAGGATACATCTCTTTGGGAGAGAGGAAATCGTGATCAGTTTCCATCATATTAAGTTAAAGATACCTGTTAGACCTTGAAGGGGAGCTGTTATGTTAGTGATGAGAGGGAGAGGTCAGAGCTAGAAATAAAAATTTGATGATTACCAGTGGTACATGCATGCTAAGTCACTCAGTCATGTCCGACTCTGTGACCCCATGGAGTGTGGCTTGCCAGGCTCCTCTATCCACAGGGATTCTCCAGGCAAGAATGCTGGAGTGGATTTCCATGCCCTCCTCCAGGGGAGCTTCCTGACCCAGGAGCTGAACCCACAACTCTTCCATCTCTTGCACTGGCAGGCAGGCTCTTTACCACTACACCACCTGGGAAGCCAGGGGTAGGTGGTACTTACTGCCTAGAGATGGATGAGCTCTGCTAGTGAATGAGAGCAGTGGGGAAGGGAAGAAGTCTGAAGATCCAAGGAGGATGCTCTAACATTTAAAAGTTCAGAAGATAGGGAGGCTCCAGCAGAGATTAGGAAGGTTTAGCTGAATAGGAAGAAAATTACATGAAGCCAGTGTTCCAGGTAGGAGAAGTGGGTATTAACTACACCCAATGCTTCTGAGAGACTGCGTTAGATGAAGACACCCTTTCAGGTCTTAGCTTGACTGGCCCTCTTCTAAGAAGTCTGTTCTAACCCCTGGGGGCTCAGGAGCTTTGTGACATGCTCTTATACACCACTGCGTCTCCTCCACACTGTATTTACCTTCTGCCAAGGCCATCTTCCCCACTGTACACAGCTTCTTGAGGGCAGGAATGGTGTCTTTACTCATTAATCCCACTGAACCCAGTGCCAAGCACTTGGTAGAGTTAAATTGATAAATGTTTTGTTCAGTTGCTCAGTTTTGTCCGACTCTTTGCGACCCCATGGACTGCAGCATGCCAGGCTTCCCTGTCCTTCACTGCCTCCTGGAATTTGCTCAAACTCATGTCCATTGGGTCAGTGCATTGAAAATAGTTCACTAAAAACAACAAACAAAAACCCAGGAGTCAATCAAGGTGCAGTACATGCTCATCTCCCTCCAGTACATTCACTGTCCAAAGCTCCAAATTTTATTCTCAAGAATTGAAGTTCCTTACTTTTTTCACCTTGCAGGGGCCTGAAGATCTGCAAGTTTCTTTTAAGCATTTCCATTTTAGTAGTTGGGACCCCACCAATGTTCCTCCTCCTTATGATGCCAAGGGCTTCTGGGACTATTTCTCCTGGTTGAGCAACCTGGGTACCATGGGATGGAGCTGCAGAAACATGGAGACATAGATTTACCGAGTGTCTTCCTTGGTGATGACTTACTAAATCCTAAGAAAGAAACAGCCACGGGGAGGAGGAGGTGAGCGGAAGAGAGAGGGAGAGAGGTGGGGAGTAAAGGAGAGAGAGGGAGAGAGGCCCAGGACAAAGGTAGCAGCCCGGTATGTATGAAAGAGGTGGCCTTGAGGAAAGGAACTTTTTCTTCTCTGGCATCTCAGAAATGCTTTAGTGAAATTCCCTTGTTTTATAGAAGGGAAGTTGAGCCTGAGAAGCAAATGGCTTATCCAAGATTTTAGTGTTGGTGGTGCGTCAGGGCTGGCCTAGACTTGTGTGCTTGTGTTTGTCACTTCAGCACATTTTCTTTTCTTTTTTCTTTTTACATAATTATTATTTTTTATTTATTTTTATTGGAGGCTAATTACTTTACAATATTGTAGTGGTTTTGCCATACATTGACATGAATCAGCCATGGGTGTACATGTGTTCCCCATCCTGAATCCCCCTTCCACCTCCCTCCCCATCCCATCCCTCTGGGTCATCCCAGTGCACCAGCCCTGAGCACTTTTCTGTAACATGGTGGTGACCTTAGAGTCAGGAACAGGTGTTTCCTTTTCCAGGCATATTTCTTCTACTTATTCAGTGATACCTGGAGCTGCTGTCAAAGACAAGCTTCTTGTTCCACAGGTGAAAGGAGAAAGGCTAAAATTGCAAATGATGCAGAGAGAACAGTGCCAGGGGCACTTCTCTGCTAAGGCACACAGGATGGGAGTTCCTTAGAGGGTCTGGGAAGGGAGTGCTCTCCTGGTGTCCGCTGGAAGGAGAGCAAAGAAAGAGAGAGGAAGGCAAGGCTAAAGGTGAGGAATTCAACCTAAAATTCGGGGACTTCCCTGGTGGTCCAGTGACTAAGACAGCACTCTCAGTGCAAGAGGTCCAGGTTCGATCCCTGATGAAGGAACTAGATCCCACATGCCCCAAGGGAGAACCCACATGCCTCAACTATAATAAAAAAAGGTCTGGTACACTGCAAAGAAGATCAAAGACGCCACATGCTGCAACTAAGACCAACTGCAGCCAAATAAATAAATATTTTAAAAAATTCTTAAAAAGAATTTTTAAAAAAGAAACCCTGAAATTGGGTGGGGACAGGGAGGGGAGCAAACTAGCTATCCTACTGCTGAGAATGAATAGAACCATCTCACGATGGAGCAACTAGACTGAGCAGATTGAGAAAGTACAAGAAAGGGAGAGAGGCCCCATTCTCATCCAACCAGTGAGAGCGAGGTACGAATCTTGGTTCCTCTCCCATTAGGGAAACAAATGGTCTGCTGAGGAGGGTTCAGGTTCGAGGAGTCGAGTGTGACCAAGTTCGGACGAGATCTGCAAAACTGGATCATCCTGGGGTTTAGCAGTGGGCTTGGCCCTCAGTCCCATGAGCTGAGCATTCTTGGGTTTGCTGGAGTTTGGAGGCTTTGCCAGACTCTGTCTCACCTAGATCTTTCTAACGGTGCTAATTTCCAAACCCAATCATTTCCATAAAGAGCCTGGCAGCCTCGCCTCCCTTCTCAGTGAAGGTTTAATAGCAGAGCACTGAAACAGGTCTCATTGCTAAGCCTTCATTATTTCCACAACATATACTACAGGACTCCTACTAATACACCATGAAGCATTGTCCTAATTAAAACTAAACGACTCATGTCAAATTAAATGAGAGGAGTACATTGGGTTAGCCAGGACTTTGGCTTGCAATTGCGTGTTTGTTTACTTGTTAATTGGCCAGGTTCAATAACCTACCTCAGTATTTTCTTCTCATCAGTTCAAATCACTGACACTTCAGACTTGGTCTGTTGGGGAGTCCTGGCCGAGGAGATGAGATGCCTGACAGTCCATCCCACTGTGCTGTCTTATAAAGCTGTTGAGCCACTGTGTGCCCAGGTTCTCCTGGAGCAAAGGGAGCATGTCTTTCATGAGCCTCCCACCTTTTGTGGACACTGCAAAGCTACTGTAAAGTGGAGTCATATGAAGAGCTCCTACATGTGCTCCCCTATGGAAGAGCTTTGATCCAAAGGCTTCCTAGGTCCAGGAGTCCAACAGGGCTTTGAAGGCTAGTATAAGCAGGAACAGCCTCATGGGTCACTCCCCGCCCACCCCCTCCCCCCACCCCAATTCACAGATGAGAAAACTGTGGCTCAGAGAAATTGGGTAGCTTGCCCAAGTTCACACAGCTAGCACCTCCCTGTGGTTTTGGTGTCCCTCTTCAAAGGGCTTCCCTGGTGGCTCAGATGCTAAAGAATCTGTCTGCAATGCCGGAGACTCCAGGGTTTGATCCCCCTGGAGGAGGAAATGGCAACCCACTCCAATATTCTTGCCTGGAGAATACCATGGACAGAGGAGCCTAGTGGGCTACAGTCCATGAGGTATCCAAGAGTTGACCCGACTAAGCGATTAACACTTTCATTTTCACTCTCTTCAAAGCACACACCCACCATGGCATTCATCACATTGTGTGTCTACTGCCATTTTCCTACCTGCCTCCTATACCAACTCAAGAGCTCTTGAGCACTCAGTGGCTTCGTGGTGGGCAGATGGAGTTCATGGCATTAAATGACCATCTTATGTGTAGGTGGTCACCATGGGAGCCCATTGCCATGAAAGCACTTCCCTTGCCTATTGTTGTTGTTCAGCCTCTCAGTCATGTCTGACTCTTTGTGACCCCATAGACTGAAGCTTGCCAGGCCTCCCTGAATTTCCTTGCAGCCAATTTAGGAAGGTGAATTCCTAGAAGTAATGGGACAAATTTCCACATGAAAAGTTGAAGAAAGAGGAATGAAGTGGTAGAGGTGCAGAATAGGGGAATATTGTAATAGAAAGGATTCTGATTTGTAGCCAGACAGATCCAGGCTCAAGTCTTGGATGGTAAGATGGTCCCTTACCATCTCCTGGAGTTTGCCCAAGTTCGTGTCCATTGTATCAGTGGACAAAAAGATATGACAACAAAGGATGAGTCCCTTGCCTGCTACCTGATGACTGAATTTCTACAACTTGGCATTTCTCTTTCTGGTTTAAGGCTCATATTTTGTGTAAAAATGATGAATGCTGGTGGGCAGTGCCTTCGCTAGGTGTTATCATTTTCACCTACTTGTGAATGAAGATACCAGGTTAGCACTTTCTCCAGAGATGCAGTGTTCTTTTACTAGGGAGGGGACGATGTCTCAGAGAAGTCCTTCAGCTCTTACGTGGCAGAGCCGGAGCTAGGACACACGCCCTTTACATCCCAGCCTAGTGTTTTCCCCTTTGTGTGATGCTCAGAGGTCCTGGGTACCTGGGGCCAGGAGAGTTGTGGGAAAATCCTTGGGCAAGAACTCCCAGCTAAGCGAGGAGGGTTTCCAGGGAAAGGGGTGCTGGGCTATTTTCACTGCATGGCACACAGGGTGTGCCTTGGGGCTTCCTCCCTCACACCAAGGTGGGTTATTATCACAGTGAACACCCTACTCTCCTCCTGCCACTGGTGTTCAGAAAATAACTCAGGCTGTCATTAACCAGTCAGCATAATTTAGTACCAGCATGAAAAAGAGGGAAAGAAAAGGGGAACTAGGGAGAGAGTTTACCCAGGAGGGAGACAACACAGCTTCCAGATGGTTCTCTCTGAGGCTGTGTGGCCTCCAGGTTTACCTGGAGCTGCAGGCTGCAGCCAGAGTTTTGATAACTGAGGAGCCTCAGGTGTGTGAGCTGGCCCTGACCTGACCACACAATGGTCAGTGTGCCCTGATCTGCACAGACTGTTTGGAGAGATGTTAGCTACAATCCAGTGCACTTTGCACAAAGGCAAAAAGATGTGTATGGGATCCTAGAATGTTCGTTGCTATAGCAACATCTGCCTTTATTATCACCTAAATCCATTCACAGTATAAATATAGTAACTATTTGACTTCCCCACCCCCAGTCCACTTGGTAGAATATTTTTTAAAAAATTGTGACAACCAAAAAAAGAAAAAATAAAACTGCAGCAAACTCCGGTATCATGGGAGTGTGTGTAGAATTGACTTTTGGAGGTGGGGAGAATATGGGGACATTTGTGGTTGGGATAAATTTTCACAAGTTGCAAGTTAGTGGAGAGGCTAGTTTCCTTGCAGCCAATTCAGGAAGGTGAATTCCTTGAAGTAAAGGGACAGATTTCCACATGGAAAGTTGAAGAAAGAGGAATGAAGTGGTAGAGGTGCAGAAGAGGGGAATATTGTAATAGAAAGGATTCTGATTTGTGGTCAGACAGACCTGGGCTCAAGTCTTAGCATCACTGCTTATCACTTGAGGAACAATGGGCTGCTTGATTCCAAGTCTGTTTCCTCATCTGTTAAATAGGAAAACCATATCCTGCAGCCTATTTCAGGAACTTTATCTCCTTGGACCAGCACTTGACATCAGTTCACCAGCAGACATTTATTTCCTATGCACGAGCTCAGTCCTCTGCAGGGGAAGGGGAAAGGGGGCAGACCCAGCAGGGGCAGGAAGATCTTTGTGCCAGTTTGGAGATCATCTGTGATGTTAATTATGGCCCACAGCAGACTGGGAAATGGCATGACAAGCACTGTGAGTATCCTTAGGATAAAATACTCTCCTTCTATCATATAATTAAGGTGACCTTAAAAAAAAACTGTAGAGTAGTTTGGGGAAGAAGAAGAGTCTAACACCTAGCTACACGTGGATATGCTATTATTTACTGATTGAACCATTTCTCTTTTATGAGGCATTTGGTTTGTTTCAAGGTCCTTCTGTCATATGACCATGTGTGTATAAATTCCAGTCTACATCTTGGATTATTTCCTTAGTATAAATTCCTAGAAGTAGAACTGCTGCATCAAAGAAGATAGGAGTTTTTAGGGCTCTTGACATATGTTGGGGCTTCCCTGGTGGCTCAGATAGTAAACAATCTGCCTGCAGTGTGGGAGACTCAGGTTGTTCCCTGGGTCAGGAAGATCTGCAGGAGAAGGGAATGGCTACCTGCTCAATATTCTTGCCTGGAGAATCCCGTGGGCAGAGAAGCCTGGCGGGCTGGGCTACATGTAGTCCTTGGGATATATATATATATATTACTTGACATATATTACTAACCACACCTTCCTAGAAAATTTGTAACAATTTACACAGTGTACTAATTTGCTCATTTCCCCATATAGGTCTGACAACCTATATGTTGTTGTTAAGTTAAAATGGGGCATTTTAACTTAAAATTTTTTTTTTTTTTGGTTGTCATCTTACTTTCTCTTTGCTCTCTGTCTAGGATGCTCTTGGAATTAATTTTTTTCCAGCTTTATTGAGATATTATTGACATATCATGTAAGTTAAAGGTGGACACCTATATTGACTTGACACACACGTATTGTTAAATGATTACCACAGTAATGTTAGTTAGCACCTCTAGAACCTCGCATAATCATCATTTGTTTCTTTTGTGGTGAGAACACTTAACATCTATTCTTTAATCACCATGCTGTGCATTAGATCCCTAGAATTTATTCATCTTATAACTGAAAGTCATGTTCTTTGCCCAACATCTCACTATTTCCCCCATACTCTAGCCCTGGCCACCACCATTCTGGTCTCTTTTTTCTGTAAGTTCAGGTTTATAGATTCCACATATAAGTTGATATCATATAGTATCGGTCTTTCTCTTTCTGCCTATTTCACTTAGAATAATGCTTTCAGGATCCATCCATGTTGCTGCAAATGGAAGAATTTCCTTCCTTCTCATGTGTAAATAATATTCCATTATGTTTAAGTGTGTGTGTATGTATCAAAACTTCTTTATCCATTCATCTATAGATGACCTTGTAGGTTTCCATAGTTGGGCTGTTATGAATAGTGCTGCGATGAACATTGAACATGGGGGTACAAATAAACCTTTTTTAAAATTAATTTTTATTGGAGTATAGTTGTTTTACAATGTTGTGTTAATTTCTGCTGTACAGCAAAGAGAATCACCTATATGCATGCATATATTCCCTCCCTTTTGGCTTTCCTTCACATTTAGGTCACCGCAGAGCACTGAATAGAGTTCCCCGTCCTACATACTAGGTTCTCGTTAGTTACCTATTTTATACGTAGGAGTGTATATATGTCAATCCCAATCTCTCAATTCATCCCACTCCCACACCCATTGTTCCCCTGATGCTGGGAAAGATTGAAGGCCAAAGGAGAAGAGGGTGGCAGAAGATGAGGCGGTTAGATAGCATCACCAACTCAATGGACATGGATCTGAACAAACTCCGGGAGATAGTGAAGGACAGGGAAGACTGGCGTGCTGCAGTCCATGGGGTCACAAAGAATTGAACGTGACTGAGTGAACAATAGCAACACCCACAGTGTACAAGGTTTTCCTTTTCTCTATACCTAGATAGCATATTGAAAAACAGAGATATTACTTTGCCGACAAAGGTTCATCTAGTCAAGGCTATGGTTTTTCCAGTGGTCATGTATGGATGTGAGAGTTGGACTGTGAAGGAAGCTGAGCACCGAAGAATTGATGCTTTTGAACTGTGGTGTTGGAGAAGACTCTTGAGAGTCCCTTGGACTGCAAGGAGATCCAACCAGTCCATTCTGAAGGACATCAGCCCTGGGATTTCTTTGGAAGGAATGATGCTAAAGCTGAAACTCCAGTACTTTGGCCACCTCATGAGAAGAGTTGACTCATTGGAAAAGACTCTGATGCTGGGAGGGACTGGGGACAAGAGAAGAAGGGGACGACAGAGGATGAGATGGCTGGATGGCATCACTGACTCGATGGAAGTGAGTCTGAGTGAACTCTGGGAGTTGGTGATGGACAGGGAGGCCTGGCGTGCTGTGATTCATGGGTTGCAAAGAGTTGGACACAACTGAGTGACTGAACTGAACTGAACTGATACCCCTGCCAGCACTTAGCTCTTGTCTTTTCAATAACAGCCATTCTGACAGGTGTGAGGTGACATCTCATCGTAGTTTTGATTTGGATTTCCCTGATGATGGGTGACATTGAACATCTTTTTATGTACTGTTGGCTTTGTGTGTCTTCTTTGGAAAAATTGTCTATTCATGCCCTCTGCCCATTTGAAAAGTAGGATTGTTTGGTCTTTTGCTATTGAGTATGATTTTCTTATATATTTTAGATATTAACCCTTTATCATAAATATGATTTGCAAATATTTTCTCCCATTCTGTAGATTGTCTTTTAATTTTATCAATTGCTTCTTCTGCTTTGCAGAAGCTTTTTAGTTTGACATGCATCTCCGCATGCTCAGTCGCTTCAGCCATGTCCAATTCTTTGCGACCTCATGGACTGCAGCCTGCCAGGCTCTTCTGTCCATGGGATTCTCTAGGCAAGAGTACTGGAAGGTGTTGCCCTGCCCCCCTCCAGGGCATCTTAACAACCCAGGGATGAAACCCATGTCTCTTGCATTGTAGGCAGATTCTTCACCAGCAAGCCACCCAGGGAAGCCCTTTTAGTTTGAAGTAGTCCCACATATTTATTTTGGCTTTTGTTGTGTATGTTTCTGGTGTTATATCCAAAAATTGTTACCAAGACCAATTGTTAGGGACTTTCGCCCTATGTTTTCCTTTAGGAGTTTCACAGTTTCAGGTCTTTTGTTGAAGTCATTAATTCATTTGAGTTAATTTTTGTGAATGGTGCAAGATAGGGATCCAATTTCATTCTTCTACATGTAATTATTCAATTTCTCCAGCACCATTTTATTGAAGAGACTGTCCTTTCCCCATTGAGTATTTTTAGCTCCCTTGTCAAATATCAGTTGACCATGTATGTGAAGGTTTATTTCTGGGCTCTCTGTTCTATTCCATTTGTCTTTTTGTCTATATCTATTTTTATGTCAATATACTATTTTGATTACTATACCTTTATAATATAATTTGGCATCAGGAAGGGTGATGCTTCCTGTTTTGTTTTTCTCATATTTGTTTTGGCTATTCAAGGTCTTTTGTGGTTCCAGATAAATTGTATGATTGTTTTTTCTATTTCTGTGAAAAATTCCATTGGAATTTTGATAGTGATTACATTGAATCTGTATGACTTTGGGTGGACTGGAAATTTTAATTATATTAATTCTTCCAACCCATGAACATGGGATATCTTTCCATTTAATTGTCTTTTTCTATTTCTTTCACGAATGTCTTATAGGTTTCAGCATACAGATATTTTACCTCCTTGGTTAAAATTATTTCTAAGTATTTTGTTGTTTTTGAAGCTATTGCAAATGGAAATATTTTCTTTATTTCAGATATTTTGTTGTTAGTGTATAGAAACCCAACTGATTCTTAGAAAATTTTAATAAGCTGAATTAAATTGTGTGTATTCTCTCTCTAGTCCATTTTCTTTTCAGAAAGTAAGATGGGAAATATCACTTTGCTTTAGATATTTGACAGTTTTTTTCTTTTAAACATTCTTCTCATCAGCAGTAGAAAACTTTTAGGTTGCTAATAAAGAAAAAGAAACCTCTTCTTTTTAATGGATATTGCAAATAGCAGATGGTCATAGGAGATTTTTCTCCTGAGGCTCTCCTTAGCAATGGCCCTCAGTTTGTCTCTGCAAGTCTTAAAATCTTAGTTGGGAGAACGTGTCTTCTAGCTTGGACATGCCTCCTAAAATGAATTTTAAACAATAGTTTTTGATAGAAATTTAAGTAAAGTCATGAGTTAATTCCTTCTTTTGTTTGTCCTTCCAATTGTCTGGATAAATTATTGCATGCCTACTAAGTGTCCTGTGTTGTACAAGATGCTGTGAAGTACAGGCAAGCCTCATTATTTATGGATTCCATATTTATGGAATTTTAGCTAACTTGCTAAAATTTACTGTAATCTTAATCAGTGGCTCTTTTATGGTCATGTGTGGACATGTGTAGCTAGGGAAAATTTGAGTTGCCCAAAAAGCACATTCCCAGGGGAGGCAGAACAAGGTGTTTCTCCATTTTATCTCTCATGCTGTAAATAAGTTGTCTTTGTGTGATATACTTAATGCCATATTTTTGAATTTTTCTTGGTGATTTCCTTGTTTAAATACTGAGGCACTGTCTAGGGTTCCAAAGCACAAGAAAGCTATGATGTGCATTAAGGAGGCTTTGTGTTTGTTAGGTAAGCTTTATTCAGTCATGAAATATAATGCTATTGGCAGTGAGTTGAAGGAACCAACGACATATATTAAATAAGGCATCTTTAGACAGAAACACACATAAAACAAGGTTATGTATGGATTGGTTGATGAAAATGTGACCAGAATCTCATAAAAATCTAACCCTGTGTTTTCCATGGGAGCAATGCTTTAGCATTTGCTAATTCGGTATTCATAGCAACTATAGGGAATATAACCAGAAGGAATAACCAGGATTGGCTGCATATCAAAGGGTGACAGTTTGCCCTGGTAGGTGAGAGGAACACACATAAAACAAATAATGAACAACATAAACAACAAAAGTGGTGTAAATACCAAAGAAAAATCGGAGTGAGATGGAGGAAGGCTTGGTGAAAGCAGTGGTCTGGGCTCTGCAGAATGAAGAGAGTTTAGGTGGACCCAGGAAGCTGAGAGTAGGGTGATCAGTACTCTTGTTTGGGGATGAGAGGTTGTAAGCCAGCTTGCTTGAATTTCAAGGTGATTTTGAGTCTGAGACGTATGAGAAATAAAAGTAGAAAAATAGTGTGGGTGAGGTTATAGAGGGTCCTGAATGTTAGTCCGAGAGGATCTGGGTTTCTTCTTTAGACCAGTGGTTTAAAAAAGAAACAAAATAATTTTACCAAAGTACAATTTCCATACAGTAATACAATGCTCCCATTAGTTTGATAGTTTGATGAACTTTGACAAATGTATACTAAAAGCCACCACAATCAAGATATATATATATATATATATATAATATTTTGACAACCCTAAAATGCTCTCTCATATTCCTCAATACACCTTTCAATCATAATACTAGGAAAAAATATATAGCATAAATTTGCCTCTTACAGAATTATAGATAAATGAACTACTAAGTATTCTAATGAGACTGGCTTCTTTTGCTCAGCATAATGTTTTTGAGACTTATCCATTTTGTATATAGTGCATAGTTTCTTTTAAAATGCAGAACAATACTTCATTTTATGGATGTACAAAAATCTGCTTATCTATTTGCCTGTTATAACATTTCGGTTGTTTCTAGTTTTGAGCTATTATAAATAAAATTGCTATGGCCATTTATGTACAACTCTTTCTGTGGAAATATGTTCTCATTTTTCTTGGATAAATATCTAAGAGTAATAACTGTTGGGTCATATAAGTGTGTGTTTAACTTTTTAAGAAACTGCCAAGCTATAGTATTTCCAAAGTGGTTAAAACATTTTATATAACCCCAGCCATATATGAGAATTCCAGTCGTTCCATATCCTGACAGCTAATACAGTTAGTCTTTAAAATTTTTGCCATCTTAGTGGGTGTGGAATCTCATTGCATTTTTAACTTAAATTTTCTTTAAGACAAATGCTATTAAACGTATTTTCATGTATTTGAGATTTTATATATCATTTTGTGAAGTAACTGTTCAAATATATTACCATTTAAAAGATTGTTTTATTGGCTGGGAGATAGTCTTTAAATATTCTGTATATTAGTCCTTTGTCACACATATGTATTATGAATTTTTTTCTTGTGTGACTTGCCTTTATTCTTTTGTAATGGTGTCTTTTGAAGAGAAATTTTTATTTTTTATTTTATTTATTATATTAATTACTTTTTGGTTGCACTGGGTCTTCAGTGCTGTACGCAGGCTTTCTCTGGTAGTGGTGAGCGGCCATTGCTCTTCAGTGTGGAGCACAGGCTTATCGCAGGGGCTTCTCTTGTTGCAAAGTGATGGCTCTGGGTGCGCGAGCCTAGAGCCCGTGCTCAGTAGTTGCATCATGTGGGCTCAGTAGTTACAGCCTGTGGGCCCTGGGTCACGTGGGCTTCAGTTGTGGCACACAGGCTTAGTTGCTCTGAGGCACGTGGGTTCTTCCCAAACCAGGGATCGAAACTGTGTCCCCTGCATTGGCAGGTGGATTCTTTTTTTTTAAATTTTATTTATGTATTTTAATTGGAGGCTAATTACTTTACAATATTGTAGTGGTTTTTCCATACATTGACATGAATCAGTCATGGGTGTACATGTGCTCCCCATCCTGAATCCCCCTCCAACCTCCCTCCCCATCCCATCCCTCAGGGTCATCCCAGTGCACCAGCCCTGAGCACCCTGCCTCATGCATTGAACCTGGACTGGCGATCTATTTCACGTATGATAATATACATGTTTCAATGCTATTCTCTCAAATCATCCCACCCTCACCTTCTCCCACAGAGTCCAAAAGTCTGTTCTTTACATCTGTGTCTCTTTTGCTGTCTTGTATATAGGGTCATCGTTAGCATCTTTCTAAATTCCATATATATATTAATATACTGTACTGGTGTTTTTCTTTGTGACTTACTTCACTCTGTATAATAGGCTCCAGTTTCATCCACCTCATTAGAACTGATTAAATGCATTCTTTTTAATAGCTGAATAATATTCCATTGTGTATATGTACCACAGCTTTCTTATCCATTCATCTGCCAAAGGACATCTAGGTTGCTTCCATGTCCTGGCTATTATAAACAGCGCTGGCAGGAAGATTCTTACCCACTGTACCACCCAGGGAAGTCCCAGAAGTTTTTATTTTTGATGAAGATCAATTTATCTTCTTTTAAGATGGTTCATGCTGTTTTGTACCCTCTCTAAGAAATCTTTGCCTATCCCGAGGTCACAAAAATTTTCTCCTGTATATTCTAGAAATTTCATAGTTTTAGCTTTTACATATAAGTCTATGATTCATATCAAGTTAGTTTTTTGTATGGTGTGAGGGAAGGGTTGAGGTTCATGCTTTTCTCTTTGGATATCCAGCTGTTTCAGTAGCACTTGTTGAAACAACTCTCTTTTCTCCACTGTATTCCCTTGATACTTCTGTCAAAAGTGATTATTGACCCATGTAAGTATGGATCTATTTCTAGGTCCTCAACTCACTTCCACTGGTTTATATGATTATTTTTATACCCACACCGCATGATCTTGATTATTGTAGCTTTATAGTGAGTCTCGAAATCAGGTACTGTAAGTTTTCCAACCTAATCCCTTTTCAAAATTGTTTTGAATATTTTAAGTTCTTTTAGGTCCCATATAAATTTTAAAGTCAGCTTGCCAATTTCCACAAGAAAGCCTGCTGGCATTTTCATCAGAATCCCAGTCTGTATCTACATATCAATTTAAGAATTATCATCTTAAAAATACTGAGTTTTCTAATCTATGAATATTGTGTATCTTTCCAATTATTTAAATCTACTTTAATTTACTCAACAATCTTTTGTATTTTTCAGTGTACAGGTTTTGCATGTATTTTATTTAAAATCCCCCTAAATATTTCATGCTAATTGATGTTACTGCTAATGATTTTTAAAACAATTATTTTTTCATTGATTTTCTCTATTTTTATCCATTTTTTCTATGCCATTGGTTTATGTTTTTATTTTTATTATTATTTTCTTCTTAGTTTAGTTTGAATTTGCTCTTATTCTAGCTTCTTAAGAGGGATGCTTAGATAATTTATTTTACACCTTTCTTCTCCTCTAATGTAAGTGCTTAAAACTATAAATTCAATTAGCATTGTGTTTTAGTTGCATGTCATGTATTTTGATATGTTTGCATTGTCATTCAAGATATTTTAAATTTTGTTATGATTTTTGTTTGATCCATGGATTATTCATAAGTATTTTGTTTTATTTGAATACATTTTGAAATTTATTTATTAATTTTTTATTATTGATTTATTTTTTTGTGGTCAGAGAACATTATAAGTTCTCTGAGTTACATGCTGCTTGTAAATGTCAATTAGTTCAAGTTGGTTCAAGTGTTTGTCAAGTCCTCTTTTATTTTTTCTTGCCTGGAGAATCTCGTGGATGGAGGAGCCTGGTGGGCTGCTGTCCGTGGGGTCGCACAGAGTTGGACATGGCTGAAGTGACTTAGCATGCATTGGAGAAGAAACTGGCAACCCACTCCAGTATTCTTGCCTGAAGAATCCCAGAGAGGGAGGAGCCTGGTGGGCTGCCATCTATGGGGTGGCACAGAGTCGGACACGACTGAAGCGACTTAGCAGCAGCAGCTTTTATTTTTACTGAATTTTTTTTAGTCTATTTTATCAATTACTGAAAAAGTTTTGTTGAAATCTCCACCTATAATTACTTATCTATTTTTTCCTTTCTGTTCTTCTTTTGCTTCCTGTATTACAAAACTCTGCTTTTAGGAGTTAGGATTATTATGTCTCCTTGAGAAAGTGACCCTTCTATCATTATAAAATGTGGCTCCTTATCCTTTGTTATATTCCTTGTGATGTTAACATAGGCACTCTTTCTTTTTGTTAGTATTTGCATCATATATCTTTTAAATATCATTTTAGTTTTAACTTATCTTTGATTTTATAATGTTTTCTTCTAAATGGCATATGCCCTTGGGTTACGCTTTCATATTCAGTGTGACAATCTCTGCCTTTTTAAGATTTTTAAAAAATTTATTAGAGGATCAGTTCAGTCGCTCAGTCCTGTCTGACTCTTTGTGACCACATGCACTGCAGCGCTCCAGGCTTCCCTGTCCCTCACCAATTCCCGGAGCTCCCTCAAACTCATGTCCATCAAATCGGTGATAATGCCATCCAAACATCTCATCCTCTGTCGTCCCCTTCTCCTCCCACCTTCAATCTTTCCCAACATCAGAGTCCTTTCCAATGAGTCCATTCTTCGCATTAAGAGGCCAAAGTATTGGAGCTTCAGCATCAGTCCTTCCAATGAATATTCAGGACTGATTTCCTTTAGAATTGACTGGTTTGATTGCTTTGCAGTCCAAGGGACTCTCAAGAGTCTTCTCGAACTCCACAGTTCAAAAGCATCAATTCTTTGGTGCTAGCTTTCTTTATAGTACAACTCTCACATCCATACACGACTACTGGAAAAACCATAGTTTTGACTAGACAGATCTTTGTTGGCAAAGTAATATCTCTGCTTTTTAATATGTTGTCTAGGTTGGTCATAAGTTTTCTTCTAAGGAGCAAGCGTCTTCTAATTTCATGGCTGTAGTCACCATCTGCAGTGATATTGGAGCCCAAGAAAATCTGTCTGTCACTGTTTCCTTTGTTTCCCGATCTATTTGCCATGAAGTGATGGGACCAGATGCCATGATCTTTGTTTTTTGAATATTGAGTTTTAAGCCAGCTCTTTCACTGTCCTCTTTCACTTTCATCAAGAGGCTTTTTAGTTCCTCTTCACTTTCTGCCATTAGGGTGGTGTCATCTGCATATTTGAGGTTATTGATATTTCTCCCAGCAATCTTAATTCCAGTTTGTGCTTCATCCAGTACAGCATTTCGCATAAGGTACTCTGCATATAGGTTAAATAAGCAGGGTGACAATATATAGCCTTGACATACTCCTTTTCCTATTTGGAACCAGTCTGTTTTTCCATGTCCAGTTCTAACTGTTGCTTCCTGACCTGCATACAAATTTCTCAAGAGGCAGGTAAGGTGGTCCAAATTCTTTAGGAATTTTACACAGTTTGTTGTGACCTATACAGTCAAGGCTTTGGCATAATCTATAAAGCAGAAGTAGATGTTTTTCTGGAATTCTCTTGCTTTCTCTATGATCCAAGGGATGTTGGCGATTTGATCTCTAGTTCCTCTGCCTTTTCTAAATCCAGCTTGAACATCTGGAAGTTCATGGTTCACCTACTGTTGAAGCCTGGCTTGGAGAATTTTGAGCATTACTTTGCTACTGTGTGAGAGGAGTGCAATTGTGCGGTAGTCTGAACATTCTTTGGCATTGCCCTTCTTTGGGATTGGGATGAAAACTGACCTTTTGCAGTCCTGTGATCACTGCTGAGCTTTCCAAATTTGCTGACATATTGAGTGTAGCACTTTCACAGCATCATCTTTTAGGATTTGAAGTAGCTCAACTGGAATTCCATCACCCCCACTAGCTTTGTTCATAGTGATGCTTCTTAAGGCCCACTTGACTTTGCATTCCAGGATATCTGGCTCTAGGTGAGTGGTCACGTTATTGGAGTATAGTTGATTTAAATTGCTGTGTTAGTTTCAGGTGTACAGCAAAGTGAATCAGTTATACATATGCAGATATCCACTCTTTTAAGATTCTTTTCATATAGATCATTGTAGAGTACTGAGTAGTTTCCTGTGCTATACAGTAGGTCTTTATTAGTTATCTATTTTGTATATAGTAGTGCTTATGTGTCAATCCCAACCTCCCAATTTATCCCTCCCCCTACTGTTACTCTCTGGTAATCATAAGTTTGGTTTCTACATCTATAACTCTATTTCTGTTTTGTAGATAAGTTCATTTGTAACCATTTTTGTTGTCTTTCTCTGTCTGACTTACTCAGTATTACATTCTCTGCATCCAGCCATAATGCTGCAAATTGCATTATTTTTTTCTTTTTTAATGATGGAGTAATATTGCATTTTATATATGTACCACATCTTCTTTATCCATTTCTCCGTAGATGGACATTTAGGTTGCTCCCAGGTCCTGACTATTGTAAACAGTGCTGCAGTGACTATTGAGATGCATGTATCTTTTGGAATTATGGTTTTCTCTGAATACATGTCTGCCCTTTAACTGGAAAATTTAGATTAGATATGCAGATATTGGGCAGATCTCTCTTAATTCATGAAGCCATTCAGTGAACTTTTCACTTCAAATATTTCATTTTAATCTCTAGATGATCTATGTTATCTTACTTATATATTCCATTCCTCTCTTCATTATGTTCATGTTTTCTTTTAAATACTTACACATAGTTGTAAGATTTATAATTGTGTTACATCCTTGTCTGAAAATTCCCCATCAAATATGTCATTTCTAGTTCTATGTCCATTGACTGATTTTCTTCATGGTTTTGAGTCACAATTTTCTACCTTTTTACATTTTTACTAATTATTTTCAGTGGAAACTGATCATTATGAATTTCCTTTATTGAGTGCTTGATTTTGTTGTACTCCTTTAAAAAGTGATGGTTTTGTTTTGGTAGGCAAAAGTTTTTGCAGTTACTTTAAGTTATTTGAAGACCAGATTGATCCTCTTGAGGTTTCTTTTAAGTTTTTTTAAGGCAGGTCTGGAGTATACATTAGAGCTCTGGTATAGTAGGCTCTATTTACCATATTACTAAGCTATGGTCCTTCTGGTGACTTTACTGAATGCCTTATGAACTAAGAGAGATCTGTCTACTCTGGCTTATGGAAACAAGTGATTTTCATATCTGTTTGAGTTCTGGGAATTTCCTGGCTTGCAGCTCTCTGCTGATTGTTCTTTCCTGTCATTATGGAGCTTGACCCTATGCATATACAGGTTAAAATTCAAGCAAAGATTTGAGGGAAGCCTATGCAAATTTCCAGGGACATAGCTTCATATAGCTCCCTTATTTTCAGTATTCTACTCTGCAACTTGTGGCTGCTTTCTCAAATTTTAATCTCTGTCTCCTCAATTTAGCAAGACCACTAGGCTTTGTTTGGATTCCTCCTCCTCGTGCTGCAATTTGGAATTTGCATGCAGGTGGATAGTCAGGGTGAATATAAAACATCATATTTAAATCCCTTTTCTCAATGCAGAAGACCTGGGTTCGATCCCTGGGTTGAGAAGATTTCCTGGAGAAGGGAAAGGCTACCTACTCCAGTCTTCTGGCCTGGAGAATTCGATGGACTGTATAGTCCATGGGGTAGCAAATAGTTGAACACTACTGAGCGACTTTCACTTTCACTTCACTTTCACTTTCTCAAGGGTCATTATCTTGCATTGCTTATAATCTGATATCTGAAAATAGTTGTTAAATGTGTTTTGTCTGGGTTTTAATTTATTTATTATTTTATTTATTAGTCAGGAGAACAATTCCCATAGCAGTTACTTATTCATAGGTGGAACTGAAGTCTAGAGCAGTATTTATCAACGTGTGTTTGAGTTTGTGTAATGACGTTATGCATGTATTGTTTATGCCTTCATATAGGTAATATGGGTCATAGATATTGTCTTAGTTGGCTTGGGCTGCTGTAACAAACTGCAAAGGACTGAGTGCTTAAACAGTGTACATTTACTTTCTCAGTTGTGGGGGCTGGAAGTCCATTATCAGGGTGCCACCATGGTTGGATTCTCTTGAGAGCTCTCTTTGTGGCTTGCAGATGACTTCCTTTTCACTATACACTCACATGTGACAGAGAGAGGGAAAGGGAGGGGGGTGGGGGAGAGACAACAGGGTTGTGCTCTGGTGTCTCTCTTTATAAGCACACTAATCCCATCATGGGGGCCCTATCTTCATGATCTCATCTAAACTTAATTAAACTTAATTACCTCCCAAAGACTGCATTTCCAAACACCATCACATTGGGGGTTAGAGTTTCAGCATATGAACTTGGTGGTGAGGGGTAGGGGGATGGGATGCAATTCAGTCCATAGCACACATTCCTCAGAAATACCTCTCACTTCCTCATGGTAATTTTTTTCCAACTTATGTGATATCTATTCTGCTAAGATGTGTTTTAGGATCTAAGTGACAGAACTCCCACTTTCTAGTCTATTAGGGCTGTGCAGATTGAGAATTATTGCAGACAATAGGGAGCCCTTACATTCAGGTTTTTGAGCAGGGAGTTGACATGATGAAATGGTTATTTAGGCATTGAAGTATAGAGGACTAAATGCAGGAGGGTGACAAGAGACAGAAGGTTATTTAATGATTATTATGCTAACCAATTGATGTGTTCTCTCAAGGTTGGGGGTCAGCAGAATTTGTCACTAGTCATTTGCTTATGAGTTGTGCCCAAGCTTAACATTATCCTCGGCACTAAAGCATCGGACAGCTCTAGTGATGAAGAAATCTTCAAAGACTCAAACGCCGAAATATATTAATTCATTTATTCATCTAGCATCTGTTTTATTTAACCGTTGTGTCCAGCATTTTCTAGGAATACAAAATAAAGTATACTACTCTTACCCTTAAGCAGCTTATGAACCCCTTGGGGAAGGGGGACAAGCATATAAAATAAAATATAATCATAATGATAATTCATTATTTGAGTATTATCTTACTCTTTTAAAGTGAATCCTCATACCTTCTTTGGTCAAAAAGATAACCAACATACTGTCTTACAGATTGTCCATATGCTTTAAGGAAAGAAACAGGATAGTCAGTGTGGGATGGTGTTAGCCAGAGAAGACTTTCAGAGGAGGTTTTTGTGTGTTTTCTTGAAAGATATGCTGAAGAAGAGGTGGAGGTTTCTTTGCACTACAGAAATCTCCTGGCAACCATCACAGGAGTTCAGGCTGACCCAACTGAAGTAGAAGTTGGACTTTGGGAAATATGACTGGAGAAAAGGAGGACCCCAGATAATAGAAATCTTGAAGGCCAGTCCCAGGCATGTGGACTTGATGCAGCAATCAAAGAAAGAGATGTGGGAGGCTCCTGTGGTCATGTATGGGTGTAAGAGTTGGACTGTGAAGAAGGCTGAGTGCCGAAGAATTGATGCTTTTGAACTGTGGTGTTGGAGAGACTCTTGAGAGTCCCTTGAACTGCAGGGAGGTCCAACCAGTCCATCCTAAAGGAGATCAGCCCTGGGATTTCTTTGGAAGGAATGATGCTGAAGCTGAAACTCCAGTACTTTGGCCACCTCATGTGAAGAGTTGACTCATTGGAAAAGACTCTGATGCTGGGAGGGATTGGGGGCAGGAGGAGAAGGGGACGACAGAGGATGAGATGGCTGGATGGCATCACTGACTCGATGGACGTGAGTCTGAGTGAACTCCGGGAGCTGGTGATGGACAGGGAGGCCTGGCGTGCTGCGATTCATGGGGTCACAAAGAGTCGGAGACAACTGAGTGACTGATCTGATCTGATCTGATCTGTGTGTAGCAAAGTGATGGAAGACTTTGCCCTGTGTTTTCTTTTCCCTTCTTTTTCTTTCACTTTCATGTAAGCTTAATTTTAAATTTACTTTTGACACTAAAAAGCTTTTAAAATAAGCTTTCTGCCTGTATCTTATTATTTAAACAAGCCATAAAATAGATCATCACCATAAAAACTTGTAATAAAATTTTAAGACAGTAACCATTGGGTTAATGTGTTAAAATGGTAACCAAACTCATTTTCACTCCCAGAAATAATGCTAGACACTGAGAGAGAGACAAAACATAAGCGTTTATTTATTCACTTGCTCAGGTAATATCTTATGATGCTTGACAGGATATAGTCCGTGGCTTCAGTATCTTACAGTATAGTGATCAGAAGGGACTGGACTAAACAGCTGGTTGAATTAAAATCTCCTTCCTTTCTTCTTCCTCAGCTATAGCAGAAGTTCATTTGAATCTCAGGGCCACTCTTCAGGGCTTTCTGATTGGTTTAGGGACACAGGAGGGGAGGATTCAGAATGGAAGTTAGGAACAGTTTGGGGGCTCTCTGAGGCTGCTGAAGCCTTTATTCTCATGTTTCAGAACTCCATGTTGACATCTTCCCAGGGAGATTTCTTGGGAGTAACAGTTTATTTTCCTAGATTGTTGAAATAGTCATTTGAGTCTTTAGTTGGGGGTCAAGTAGAAAGGGTGGAAAGAGCATGAAAGATGTCACTTTCTTATATACTTGTGGGGATAATACCCAGGTGTGTGAGGGAGGCATAATAAATGAAAGTCAATGATTTCAGTAACAGATGGGAAGCACTTGCAGCTAAGGGATTTTAGTTTATAATAAGCACGTGCCATGCCATGTGACCACAGCTTAGAGCTGAATGCAGTCTTAGCTTGTATTAATTATAGTATCTAAGAGTCTAAAATGAAAAGTTCCCATTTTACTTTCCATTGGCCAGTTTATGTCTAGAACGTTTTATTCCCTTTTAGGGGCTAGGTTTAAACAGAGAAACAGGCAAATGGACCTCTTAAAATATTAAGAAATTAGATGAGAAAATGAAAAGGATTGAAACCAGGTGATATCTGGAATTGTTGAAAGAGATCTCTGTGCTGATCCTGTGGAAGAAAGGATTCAAAGGATTTGAGAAGTTTCAAATATCTGAGGGGCTGTCTTATAGAACAGGAAGTAAACTGGATCTAGGAGAACCTAAGGGATGGGACTAGAAGCAACTCAAAAAAGTATCAAGGAAATTCAAGTGGGAGAGAAAAGTCAATTAGAACAGTTCCAATATGGGCTAGCTTGTCCATCATAGGTGGTAAGTTCACTGACAATGCATAAGTTTGATGTACATCTGGGAGAAGTGTTGTAGAAGCGTTCTAGTATCTGAAAGACAGTAGGATTGTTCACTACGATTCTGTACTCTGTGATGAATCCCATCACATGTCAGTGCCCTCTCAGTGGTGAGCTTATAGAGCTCAAAAGAGCTCCTAGGAACCCAGGGAACTGTGGATGAGTTGGTAAAGAGAGTGACTGCCAGATGCCCTAGTTGTGAGTCATGTTTTTGAGCTACCCTTAGAGGCAGGGTGGAGGGAGGAAGAGAAAAAATTCCAAGAGGGAAAATACCTTCTGTTGCTCTTGGAAAACATTTGAAACAGCATCATCAGCTTGATGCAGCCCTACAGCAGGGAGAATCCTCTGGTGCCCTGGTTCCTCTATCAGCCTGTACTTCCCAAGGCAGGAGGCTGGTCTTTGACAACCTCTCTCCAGCATCTGGGGAGTAATTAGCCCCTTGGATGGTGGGTGAAGTGAGTGTAGGTTTGTTGTAACAGGAGACAGAGCTTACACTAACTCAGAAGCTGTATTTGATATTTCCTGATGGTCTCAGTTGTTCTTTCTCCATTTGACTTAAGGGAATTTCCTGCTCTTTGGAATGTAGGGCCTTTCCACTAAGACAGGTGAGTTACCTAGAGTTTGCTGCTGGCGCTTTTGCTCACTTGACATTAATGCAGCCTTTTTTTTTTTTCCCCCCCACAGGTACATGTGAAAGGCAGTAAAAACTGCCTTTGGTGGTTCTCTTTTCACACGTACCTGTCTTCTGAAAAGTGAAAGTGTTAGTTGCTCAGTTGTGTCTGACTCTTTGCAATCACATGGACTGTAGCCTGCCAGGCTCCTCTGTCCATGGAATTCTCCAGGCAAGAATACTGGAGTGGATTGCCATTCCCTTCTCTAGGGGAGTTTCCGGACCCAGGGATCAAACCTGCATCTCCTGCACTGCAGACAAATTCTTTACTATCTGAGTCACCAGGGAAGTCACCTGTCTTCTCTCTCTGATAAATGGTAATAGTTCTGAGGTAAAGATTGGCTTATACTTTTGTGTGTCCCCCATACCGCTTAGCTTCATGCCCTGTGTAATGAAAGTGCTTATTTAAGCATTAAGGATAAATGCCAACTTGTCAAAGTAGTCAAAGTAGATTTTCTGTAAAGGAGATGATGCTGGCCAGTTTTTATCTATTTATTTTGTGGACTCTTCATTCTGAACATTAATCAGTGAATATCATATCTTTATAAAAAATCCTTCAGGTGGTTTATATAATTTGAAATTTCTTGCTGTTGGAGTAGATATCAGAAATTTTAAGGTCTCTTCTGCCTCAGCACTGGGAATCACCTTTGAGATCTGATTGGATCTGATAGTTACAATGACTTTCAGGGATTCTGTTGCTGATGACTTGCATCTACTCAAAGTCAACAATTCACTGCTCACCCCCTCATGATTTGGGTTGTTACTTCTATTACCACAACCAATAAAAAGTTTTTCAAGAAGCTACACATACATATTAGTCCTTCAGTGTCCAAAAGGAAAATTAGCCTAGAGATAGGGCAGCTATCAAGTGATGACTTATGTGTGCATTGCAGTGTGATGGCAACTTTGCTCATTACATCCCTTCGGTCCTTTTCTTTTCCTCTTCTAATAGAGGGCAGACAGTGTGACACCCCTTGAAAAAGAGCCTTCTCGAGCAAAAGCAAGCCATCTCCAAGTGAGGTTTGCTTTTGCTGCCTGGATGAGAGTTCATGTCTGGAGGAACCAAGGAAATCATCTTTGAAAGGCTGCATATAGACCAAATAATAGAATCCTAAACCATGTTGTTGTATTTTAAAAATAACAAAACTTGGCAGGTAATGGGAGCATGCTATGATTTAATTGCTTTGGGTATTAATTTTAAAAAGATATAACAGGCTTTCAGGGAGGGATTTTCATGACTGTAGGAGTGTTTGAACACTATCTTCGTGTGTGTGTGTGTGTGTGTGTGTGTGTGTGTAGCTTATAAATCATCAAGAAAACTAAAGAAGCAGAAGCATGGCAAGCTCATTTTACTGCCAGAACAAGTATTGTTGTCTGCAATAAAGTGCTCAGGGTCCTTAAGGAGCCTGTGCCTGGACAGCATTCTCGAATGTTCGGTCTTAATTTGTCCTCCCTTGATTCAGTTTGTTCATCTCTGTTGCCAAATTATCTTCCCTTCGTGCTACTCAAATTGTTTTCCCTCCTTGATACATAACAACTGTGAAACACCCAACCATTGTTTGTCTCACACTTTTAAATCATGACTGACAGCTAACTCTGGCCCTTTGATTCTGTCTTCAGTTGATCCATGTACTCACCTAGTTATTATGGTTGTTCTTTAGGAAACTTACAGGTTTTTGCAGCAAAAGCTAATAAGCTGGCTGTGAAGAAATGTCCTGTTGCTCGTAGTTCTCTCTCTGAGTGGCAAGCATCCTTACCTAACTTTCTTGTGTTTTCCAGATGAGAGGAAGTAAAATAAATGTCTAACGGTGTCCCTAACCAGCTGTGACTTTGAGGAAGTCGTTTCTCAGTGTCAGGATTTCTTTCTGTCCTCCCGCCCTTTCTTTCTCTCTCTCTTTCTCTCCCTATACATGTATCAATTCTTCTTCAAATTCTTTTCTCATTTAGGGAATTACAGAATATTGAGCAGAGCTTCCTGTGCTGTACAGCAGGAACTTGTTCTCCATTTTAAATACAGCAGTGTATATAGGTCAATCCCAAACTCCCAGTCTATCCCCACCTTTCCCGCCCACCCCTATAACTGGTGAGTAAGTTTGTTTTCTGAATCTGTGAGTCTGTTTCTGTGTTGTAAACAAGTTCATTTGAATCTTTTTTGTGGGAGGGGGGATTGGATTGTCTCTTGAAGTTCCATCTGTGTTTCTGCTCCATCTTGGCTTTCTTCACCCATACTCTGTACCACAGGGCACTGGGTGTGCAACAGACAAGACCTGGTTGCGTTTCAAGGGAGTGAGAACTCAGCCCGAGTGAGTGAAATGGGCTTTGCCAAGCCCTGAGGAGCTGGGCCCTGAAGCCCTGCAAAAATCATACCTTAACGCACAAAAATGTCCCAGTGCAGTGCCCTGAGCATTTGAGAAGAAAGAAGCTATAGAAATCTAATATGGAAATGATTCTTCTCTCATTTTAATTTATAGGCTCTCTACAGGCTAAAGTGAGAGCTCATTGGTGTTCAGGCTTGGGGTGTAGTTTTTCACACCCCTTTGGTTTTTGTACTGTTCAAGGCTCCTTTTAATTGGGCTACGAGAAGAAGGAACAAGCCAGGGCCAAAGCTGGTCTAGGGCTATGGGGGGTCCCATGGGGGCGGGGGGATAGTAGCCTGGCACTGGGCACAGTGCACATGGAGCCCACTTGCCTTGCTGAGACAGCAGAGGTATCTGAGCCATGCAGCACTCCTCAGCCTTCATCGGAACAATCCACAGACGTGGAGAAGCCAAAGGAATCTTAATAGAAGCCCAGTAATGCCTAGGGTACAGTGTGACACATGACACATGATTAGGGAAACAAAGAATACTAAGAACCTTTAACCTGGAAAGGAGAAACATCGGGAGTAGCATTGGAACAATTTCCCAATACGTAAAGGACTGTCACATTGAAGAAGAATTTTAAGTTTGTTTTTGTGCTTTCAGAGTACATTATTGATGAAATTAGACCCATTTGCATTCAGTTTCAAGAAAAATATTCTTAATAGTGTGTCAGAAATTGGAATAATAATATTTTACATCTTTCTGATGTTTTAGATTTATAACATTCCTACCTGATTTAACAGCACCATGAAGTAGGTAGAGCTAGTATTATTATTTATATTAATATTAATCATTTTACTATCAACACCATTAGTCATTTTAACCACCAACGCCATTGTTTTTAATCAGACATGAAAACAAAAATAATACATTTATTTAAAGCCCTGAATAAGCTTTTTATTAAATTAACAAAAACATACACACACATGCACACACACACTCCCCAAACCACAAAATATGTGAGGAAACAAGTTCAGTTCAGTCACTCAGTCATGTCTGACTCTTTGCAATCCCATGGACTGCACAACGCCAGGCCTCCCTGTCCATCACCAACTCCCGGAGTTTATTCAAATTCATGTCCATTGAGTCGGTGATGCCATCCAACCGTCTCATCCTCTGTCATCCCCTTCTCCTCCCGCCTTCAATCTTTCCCAGCATCAGGGTCTTTTCAAATGAGTCAGTTCTTTACATTTGGTGGCAAGAGTATTGGAGTTTCAGCTCTATCATCGGTCCTTCCAATGAATATTCAGGACTGTTTTCCTTTAGGATGGACTGGTTTTGGATCTACTTGCAGTCCAAAAGACTCTCAAGAGTCTTCTCCAACACCACAGTTCAAAAGCATCAATTCTTCAGCACTCAGCTTTCTTTATAGTCCAACTCTCATATCTATACATGACTACTGGAAAAAACATAGCATTGACTAGACAGACCTTTGTCGGCAAGGTAATGTCTCTGCTTTTTAATATGCTATCTAGGTTGGTCATAACTCTTCTTCTAAGTAGTAAGCACCTTTTAATTTCATGGCTGCAGCCACCACCTGCAGTGATTTTGGAGCCCAAAAATATAAAGTCTCTCACTGTTTCCACTGTTTCCCCATCCATTTGCCATGAAGTGATGGGACTAGATGCCATGATCTTTGTTTTCCGAATGTTGAGCTTTAAGCCAACTTTTTCACTTTCCTCTTTCACTTCCATCAAGAGGCTTTTTAGTTCTTCTTTGCTTTCTGCCATAAGGGTGGTGTTATCTGCATATCTGAGGTTATTGATATTTCTCCAGGCAATCTTGATTCCAGCTTGTGCTTCATCCAGCTCAGCATTCCTCATGATATACTCTGCATATAAGTTAAATAAGCAGGGTGACAATATACAGCCTTGACGTACTCCTTTCCATATTTGGAACCAGTCTGTTGTTCCATGTCCAGTTCTAACTGTTGCTTTCTGACCTGCATACAGATTTCTCAGGAGGCTGGTCAGGTGGTCTGGTATTCCCATCTCTTTTAGAATTTTGCACAGTTTGTTGTGATTCATAGAGTCAAAGGCTTTGGCATACTCAATAAAACAGAAGTAGATGTTTTTCTGGAACTCTCTTGCTTTTTTGATGATCCAACAGATGTTGGCAATTTGACCTCCAGTTCCTCTGCCTTTTCTAAATCCAGCTTGAACACCTGCAAGTTCACAGTTCACGTACTCTTGAAGCCTGGCTTGGAGAATTTTGAGCATTATTTTACTAGCGTGTGAGATGAGTGCAATTGTGCTATAGTTTGAGCATTGTTTGGCATTGCCTTTCTTTGGGATTGGAATGAAAACTGACCTTTTCCAGTCCTGTGGCCACTGCTGAGTTTTCCAAATTTGCTGGCATATTGAGTGCAGCACTTTCACAGCATCATCTTTCAGGATTTGGAATAGCTCAACTGGAATTCCATCACCTCCACTAGCTTTGTTTGTAGTGATGCTTCCTAAGGCCCACTTGACTTCCCATTCCAAGATGTCTGGCTCTAGGTGAGTGATCACACCGTATTGATTATCTGGGTCATGAAGATCTTTTTTGTACAGTTCTTCTGTGTATTCTTGCCACCTCTTCTTAGTATCTTCTGCTATTGTTAGGTCTATACCATTTCTGTCCTTTTTTGTGCCAGTCTTTACATGAAATGTTCCCTTGGTATCTCTAATTTTCTTGAAGAGATCTCTAATCTTTCCCATTCTATTGTTTTCCTATATTTCTTTGCAATGATCACTGAGGAAGGCTTTCTTATCTCTCCTTGCTATTCTTTGGAACTCTGCATTCAAATGGTTATATCTTTCCTTTTCTCCTTTGCCTTTCATGTCTCTTCTTTTCACAGCTGTTTGTAAGGCCTCCTTAGACAACCATTTTGCCTTTTTGCATTTCTTTTTCTTGGGGATGGTCTTGATCCCTGTCTCTTGTACAATGTCAGGAACCTTTGTCCATAGTTTATCAGGTACACTGTCTATCAGATCTAATCCCTTGAATCTATTTCTCACTTCCACTGTATAATTGTAAGGGATTTGATTTAGGTCATACCTGAATGGTCTAGTGGTTTTCCCTACTTTCTTCAACTGAAGTCTGAATTTGGAAATAAGGAGTTCATGGTCTGAGCCACAGTCAACTCCTGGTCTTGTTTTTGCTGACTGTATAGAGCTTCTCCATCTTTGGCTGCAAAGAATATAATCAATCTGATTTCAGTGTTGACCATCTGGTGATGTCCATGTATAGAGTCTTCTCTTGTGTTGTTGGAAGAGGGTGTTTCCTATGACCAGTGCGTTCTTTTGGCAAAACTCTATTAGCTTTTACCCTGCTTCATTCTGTACTCCAAGGCCAAATTTGCCTGTTACTCCAGGTATTTCTTGACTTCCTACTTTTGCATTCCAGTCCCCTATAATGAAAAGGACATCTTTTTTGGGTGTTAGTTCTAAAAGGTCTTGTAGGTCTTCATAGAACCATTCCACTTCAGCTTCTTCAGCATTATTGGTTGGATTACTGTGATATTGAATGGTTTGCCTTGGAAACGAACAGAGATTATTCTGTTGTTTTTGAGATTGCATCCAAGTACTGCATTTCAGACTCTCTTGTTGACTATGATGGCTACTCCATTTCTTCTAAGGGATTCTTGCCCACAGTAGTAGATATAATGGTCATCTGAGTTAAATTCACCTATTCCAGTCCATTTTAGTTCGGATTCCTAAAATGTCGACATTCATTCTTGCCATCTCCTGTTTGACCACTTCCAATTTGCCTTGATTCATGGACCTGACATTCCAGGTTCCTATGCAGTATTGCTCTTTACAGCATTGGACTTTACTTCCATCACCAGTCACATCCACAACTGGGTGTTGTTTTTGCTTTGGCTTCATCCCTTCATTCTTTCTGGAGTTATTTCTCCACTGATCTCCAGTAGCATATTTGGCACCTACTGATCTGGGGAGTTCATCTTTCAGTGTCTTATCTTTTTGCCTTTTCATACTGTTCATGGGGTTCTAGAGGCAAGAATACTGAAGTGGTTTGCCATTCCCTTCTCCAGAGGACCATGTTTTTCCAGAACTCTCCACCATGACTGTCCATCTTGGGTGGCCCTACATGGCATGGCTCATAGTTTTGTTGAGTTAGATAAGGCTGTGGTCCATGTGATCAGATTGGTTAGTTCTCTGTGATTGTGGTTTTCATTCTGTCTGCCCTCTGATGGAGAAGGATAAGAGGCTTATGGAAGCTTCCTGATGGGAGAGACTGACTGAGGAGGAAACGGTCTTCTTCTGATTGGCGGGGCCATGCTCAGTAAATCTTGAATCCAATTTTCTGTTGATGGGGGGCGGGGGTGGGGAGCTGCTTGGCTGCGCGGTGCTGGGGTGGTGGCTGCGCAGCACTGGAGAGACTTTGAGGAAATACCCCACATCCAGGGGCGAAGGAGAAGCCCCAGCAGGACCGTAGGTGGGGCAAAATCGCGTTTAGAATCAAACCCCATACCCGCCAGAGACGCTCAGAGGGCTCAAACAAATCTGTGCACCAGGACCCAGAGACCCCACAGAGACTGTCTCCTGAGGAGGTATGAGTCAGCAGTGGACTGCCACAGGGACAAGGGCTCTGGGTGCAGCAGACCTGGGTATGGCCTAAGCCCTCTTGGAGGAGGTCACCATTAACCCCACCATAGAGCTGCCAGAGCTTACACAGGGCTGGGGAAATAGACTCTTGGAGGGCACAAGCAGAACCTTGTGTGCACCAGGACCCAGGAGAAAGGAGCAGTGACCCCACAAGAGACTGACCCAGACTTGCCCGGGAGTGTCCAGGAGTCTCCTGCGGAGGCGTGGGTCGGTGGTGGCTTGCTGCAGGGCTGGGGGCACTGAGTGTAGCAGTGCCTGCATGGGGCCTTTTGAAGGAGGAAACAAGTTACCTGCTGTTAAATCTTTTACAATGGCTGGTCTGACACCATGGTCCTCTTTAAATACTTCTTGAAATTCCTCTCTTGGAATATCAACTCTTGATTGCTAACTCCAGGGCCCTGTACTCATTCTCCCAAGCCTAGAATGGTCTTCTTTCTAACCTTGTCTGGGATCATCTGGAAAGGATCAGCAGGAGGATTTGGGAACCTGGGGTGCTAAATGACTAATTCAGGGTCTAATTTGTGGGGCCCCACGGAGCGGCTGAGCATATCCCAAGGTGCACAGCTGGTTTTTCAAAGTGTTGCTATTATAGGATTATTGGAAATGGCAAGTGGGCCTCAAGCATGGGGCCTCTTTTCTCGATCTTTAAGGTAAACTTAGCAGCAGTAGTCCATGGCCTTGACAGTCTTTAGACTGAGGAAGGGGGAAATGAACGGACAATGGAGAAGGATGATACTAAACTCATTTTAGAGAGAAGACAGTCCTCTTTTTTAAAAAAAGATCTCTAAGGAATAATTCCATATTTTGCCCCAGTTCCTAGCCGATCTCTGAAGTTCTTCATTTTGCTAAACCCAAATATCTCAGGCTGGCATTTAGTGAGTTCACGAGCTGATAGCACTTACAGAGCATTCCCTCTGGGGAGATGCAGGAGACCATACACGCCTGCTCCTTGACTTCACAGTGCATTCATTTTCAATTTCCCCAAAGAACTCAGAATTATAATAGTTGATGTTATGATGGAAGTGTCAGAAGTACATGAAGAGAGCTTTAAAAACTGGGTCACATAAACATGCTATCATTTGCTATACAGAAACATATATATATTTTTAAATCATATTTTTAATATCAAGATAGAAAATAAAGACAGAAATATTGAGCATGTGAGAGACTGAACAGGAGGAGGGTTTGAGCAACAGGTCAGGGTCAGCCTTCCCCTCTCAGGTTTCTTCTTTCTTTCCATCTGTTTTTGTAACTGAGAAGGACCCTATGGGGTCTTCCCTGGACAGACCTCTCCCTCATACCCTCTGCTTTAACTCCTCTCTGAAGCACCTAGATAATATTATCTGATGCACATATCCTAAGTTGTTTTACAGATGCTAAACCACCGCCAAATGGAAGAAATTAACTACCTGATGACCATGAGCTTATCGACCCCAAACCTATTGGCACCTAAGGATTGATGTATTAGCCTCCTTGACATCCCCTGTTTCGTCACCATCAACCAGTCAGAGCACCATGCGTGAACTGATCACACACCTGGGATTTCACTCCTTCACCTTGCCTTTAAAATGCTTTCCTGAAACCCATCAGAGTTCAGGTGTTTTGGGCACCAGCAGCACTGGACTTCTAGATTGTATGGGCTTAGTCACTCAGTTGAGTCCTACTCTTTGTGATCCCACGGACAGCAGCCCGCCAGGTCCTCTGTTCATAGGGATTCTTTAGGGAAGAATACTGGAGTGGGTTGCCATGCCCTCATCCAGGGCATCTCCCCCACCCAGGGATAGAACCCAGGTCTCCCATATTGCAGGCAGATTCTTTACTGTCTAGCCACCAGGGAAGCCTGGACTTCTAGACTGGTGCCCAGCAATAAATGCTAGAATGTCCTTCACCACAAGCCAATGTCAGTAGATTGGCTTTACTGTGGGCATGTGCCCAAGCTTGGTTCTGTAACACTTTTCACTAACACAAATTGGAGTAGCCTCACTCCTTCTTTTCTTAAGTCTTCTCATATTGCTATGTTCAGAAAGCCTGTCAGTCCCAAAACCTTCTTTTTGATTTCTCTCAGCTGGCCTAGGGGCCCACAGGCAAACAGGTTACCTTGCAGCCTGCCTCAGAAGTCCAGAGGCCTGAAATGGTTTTGCAGAGAAACCTTCTCTCGACACACCAATCCTGTGGGGAGGGCTGATGATATGAAGCGGGGTAGTCTGGGAATATTCCCTGGAGGAACTGGGTTGTCAGCAATGTTCTGAAGGTGGTGTGTGTCTTTGCTTGGGGAACGGGGGCAGACAAAACCTCAGAGGGAGCAGGATGGGGCCAGACTTGAGCATGAGAAGGGAGGGGCCAAAGTTGTTCTAGTGATGAATATAATAATTCACGTGTTTAGAATTTGAGTCCCTGCTTCTATCCCCAAACTTCCTTTTCTCGTTCTTCTCACTCACATTCAGAGTACACTGAGAGCTTTTATTACAGTGTTCTCAGGGAGCAGATTGATGGAGCTAGAACAAAAAGGTCCACTGGATTTCTGATGAAATCTGAACTTACTCGACATGAACAAAAATCTTAAAAGCTGAGGCTTTAGATTAAAAAAAAACATATATATATGTATATATACACACATATATATTGCTTGGCTTTAAATATCAAGAGCCAAAGTCTAGAGAGCTAAAGTTTTAAAAGGCAAGATGACACAATTTATTTCCCACTCAAAAGGAGATGAAAATGTGACCAGCTGGGGGAAGGGAGCAGGATGGAAGCCACATGGTTATTGCTGGAACATAGAAGCTAGAACATAGGAGTTACTGTGAAAAATCTCAGCGCCCCTATCTCCTGGGTGAATTATGGGTACATGTGTGCTAAGTCACTTCAGCTGTGTCCGACTCTTTGCAACCCTGTGGACTGTAGCCTGCCAGGCTCCTCTGTCCATAGGATTCTCCAGGCAAGAATACTAATGTGGGTTGCCATGTTCTCCTCCAGGAAATCTTCCTGACCCAGGGAGTGAACCCATGTCTCTTAAGTCTCCTGCATTGGCAGGCAGGTTCTTTGCCACTAGCACCACCTGGGAAAGCCCGGATTATGGAAGGGAAGGGCAATTGAATTGCTAAACGGATTGAAAGGAGCTCCAAGAGCAGTAGAGACTCGGACTCTATAAGATATTCTAAACAGACCAGAGATTTACATATAAAAAATTAAACCATACAAGTATTTTTTTAAATGGGTGAATTCCTAATTTTGGAGTAGGGAAAACCTTTGTAACAATGACTTAAAACCAAGAAGTAATATGAAAAATTGATGTTTTGTTACATAAAAAATTCTAAAAACTTGCACATCAAAAAGTTACTATAAGAAAAATGAAAAAGAAAAGTATTTGCAAATTATTTGCAAACAAAGAGTTAATATCCTTAATATATATAGACTTTCCCTTTTCAACTTCCCCTCATCGGTGTGTACAGTGTTAGTCACTCAGTCGTGTCTGACTCTTTGTGACCCCATGGACTGCAGCCCGCCATGCTCCTCTGTCCATGGGATTCTCCAGGCAAGAATACTGGAGTGGGTTGCCATTTCCTTCTCCAGGAGATCTGCCTGACCCAGGGATTGAACCTGGGTCTCCCGCATTGCAGGCAGATTCTTTACTGTCTGAGTCACTATAGGAAAAGCAAAATAAATGCTTGACTCTTTCCTTTTATTACCCATTTTTAAAAGAATGAGTTGATTTCCAAGTGTGATCAATAAAGTTTTTTTTAAAGTATAGTAATGAAATTGTAGATGTAAACTTAATTAATGTGTTTCCATTAACTGTAATTGTTCTTATTGGTAATTGGATATCCCACCTTTGGCTAGTAGGAGCCTCTTCAAGTTGGCTTCTGCATCTACTTGACATGACTCTAGCAGTCTTTGACAGCTTCCTTGATTTCTGGTAATTTTGCTAGATATTGTCAAATTCTTCATCATAGAGGTTCTATTGTTTTGCCTTCCCACTAGCTTTTCAACAGAATATGATGTCACACTTGAGATTTTTATCAACCAGACAGATGGGAGATAGTACTTCACGGTATAGTTTAAAATTAAAAAAAAAATTTTTTTTTAATGATCTATAGTTGATTTACAATATTATATTAGTTTCTGGTGTACAGCACAATTTGTAAAGATTATACTCTATTTGCGGTTATTATAAAATATTGGCTGTATTTTCTGTGTTATACTATATATTCTTGTACTACATTTATTTTATACATAGAAGCTTGTACCTCTTAATCCCCTACTCTAAATTCTCCCTCCTCACTCTCCTCTCCCCATTGGTAACCACTAGTTTGTTTTCTATATCTGTAGGTCTATTCTTTTCTCGTTATATTCACTAGTTTGGTTTGTTTTTCAGATTCCACCTATAAATGATAACATATAGCATTTGTCTTTCTCTGACATATTTCATTGAACATAACACCCTTCAAGTCCATCCATGTTGTTGCAAATGGTAAAATGTCATTCTTTTTTATAACTAAGTGGTATCAGTGTAGTTTTCATTTGCTTTGCTCTTGTTATGAATCAGGCTAATCAACTTCTCCTGTGGTTAGGAGCCATTTGCATTTTTTCTTATAAACTCTCAGTTCTTATCTTTATTACATGTTAAATCTTTTAAAGTGCGGTGGGCCTTCATTCGTAGAAAATCTCTGCATATTATGGACATTAAGCCTTTGTTTATGAATAAGTTGCAGATAGTTTTTCCTGCTTTGTCATCTGCCTTTGTTCTTTTCTTAGAATTTTTTTTTTTGCCCTGCAAATGTTTTAAAAAATTTCTTATGTAATAAAATTATCAATATTTTTATTGCTTCTGGGTTTTAAGTAACAGAAAGGTTTTTCTGATTCCTAGACTGTAGAGGAATTTACCCATAGTTTTTTCAGTTACCCACATGATTTAATTTTTACATTTATTTATTTTTTATTTTTATTTTTTTGCTTTTTATTTGAATCAGCCATGGGTGTACATGTGTTGCTCATCAAATGTCAGAATCCATTTGAAATTTATTCTGGAATATACGATATGAGCAATGGATCTGATCTTTATTTTTTCCTCTGTGGTTATACAGTAATCTTATACTCTGTTTTCCCCACTTTGAAATGCTAAATATTCAGGTAATAAAATATTAACATCTAGGTCATTTTCCAGATATGCATTTTCTGTCCATGCATAACAATATCAAAACATTTTATCATAGAAGTTTAGAATAGGGTTGAATTCTGATGTGACTAGCCCCTTTCTACCCATGTAGCCATTGTTCTTCATTTTAAGATTTTTCCTGGGGATCTTTCTTTGTTTATTCTTCTAAATGAACTTTATAATCAACTTGCTTCCAGTTGACTCAAGATAAAAAAATTATCTAAAGGTATTTTTATTGAGATTGTATTATGCTTACAAATTATCTTATAAAGAAACTGACATCTTTAGGCTGTCGAGTAATTTCATTTGTTCAAGTCTACTTTTGTTTCTTTCTGATTGTTTTATAATTTTCCTGATACAGATTTTGGGCATTTTTTTTTAGGTTTGTATCTAGGCCTTTTATCTTATACTGCTACACTGAAATGGGGTTTTTTCTCTCTCATTAGACTTCTAATTGGGTTTCTTTTTATAAGATAATTTTAGTACCTGCTACTTTACTAAGTTTTCTTATTATGTGTAGTAGTTTTTCCATTGATTCATTTCAATTTTCAAGATGATATCACATGTAAATAGTTTTTCCTCTTTCATTCCAATTCTTACTCCTCTGGATGCATTCTCTTATTTAATTGCGTTAGTTCCAAAACAGTATTAAATAAAAAAAGAGACAGTGCTTGTCTTGTTTCCGAATTTAGCAGGAAAGCTTTCAGTGTTTCCTCATTCAGGTGGCACAGTGGTTAAGAATCCACCTGCCAGTGCAGGAGACACAAGAGATGTGGGTTCCATCTCTGGGTCGGGAAGATCCCCTGGAGTAGGAAATGGCAACCGACTCCAATATGCTTGCCTGGAAAATTCCATGGGCAGAAGAAGCTGGTGGGCTACTGTCCATGGGGTTTCAAAGAGTTGGACCTGACTGAGTGCATATTCACACACACACATTTGTAAAATGCTAGATTTGGAATTTTTATCTCTGGGTTTCTTTCTCTATTGACTCAACACTGAAACAATCTAATAATCTCTTCTTTTCCCTCCATTTCCCTCCACTAAAGCTATTTTGAAGTAATATCCTTTTACTTCCTTACATAGTTAATTCCTGTAAGGCAATAAATGAGCTTATTTTACTTTTTACTTATATCCTTTCCAGGCTCCCTCTGTTTTTTAATGGCTTTACCGCATGGGAATTGTCAGAACATAAAGTTCTAACATATTACCTTACATATTCTTGCATACTTTCCTTTGTAACTATAATTTGGTCTTGAAGTGAAGTGAAATGAAGTGTTAGTCGCTCAGTCATGTCTGACCTTTGCAATCCCATGGACTATAGCCCGGCAGGCTCCTCCGTCCATGAAATTCTCCAGGCAAGAATACTGGAGTGGGTTGCCATTTCCTTCTCCAGGGGATCTTCCTGACCCAGGGGTCAAACCTGGATTTCCTGCATTGCAGGCAGATTCTTTACCATTTGAGCCACCAGGAAAGCCAGTAATTTGACCTTAGGTTTATCAACAAATATACACATAATATTTTTTAAAAAATTCATTTTTGAATTGCTTGCCTATGGGCTTAGATGGTAAAGAAGCTTTGTGTTGCACTTTTTCCCAGGTTTATAGCTGTTATGTGGTGTGGAGTTGGGATCATTCCTCGATACCAGAAGCAGAACTTCTTTTGGTACTTGAAAAGGCCCCAGAAGTGTGCAGTTCATGGGGGCATCTGGCCTGGGGCAAGCCCAGTGGGGATTATTGTAAGAGTCAACTGCTGTAAGAGTCAACTGCTGTGGATGGAGCATACAATTCCATCTGTAGCAAAATTTGCCTTTCGTAGGTTGAGGCCCTGGTTGAGGCTTTCTGTTTAACAAGCATGCCTCTGAAGGAGTATATCCTGCCCCTTTTGTTCCTTTGGGGCTTCCCTGGTGGCCCAGACAGTAAAGAATCTGCCTGCAAAGCAGGAGACCCAGGTTCAGTCCCTGGGTTGGGAAGATCCCCCGGAGGAGGAAATGGCAACTCTCCAGTATTCTTGCCTGGGAAATCCAATGGACAGAGGGGCCTGGTGGGCTACAAACTGTGGGGTCACAAAGAGTGGGACACGACTGAGTGGCTAACACAACACTTTGTTCCTTTGCATGTCAGGGATGTAGATGGAATCAGGACAGGTCAGGCGTCATATCTGCCACCTCTGAGCACACAAAGGTAGAGCCAACACGAGCAACATCTCTTTAAATCTCCCGTGTTAGAGGATGTCCCTCTGTCTGACCGTGAGATGACCATCTCATCTTCATCAGGGAAATAGTGTGTCCACAAAAGCTCAGAGAACGGGAATCAGGGATGGAGCTCTATTTCTTGAATCCTGAGAAATGCAATCACTGAGTCCAACACATATCTTCTGCTTTTTGTGTAACATTTGTGCTATAGTATGGTGTCCTCTAATTTTGACCTTTTTTCATAAAGCCTTTTCTAAGTGTCACTAATAACATTCTTTTACAATCTCTCCAGGAACAGAGTGTCTCTGTGAACTATATTGCCCCCTGCATTGTCTTCTAATAATTTCATATGTACCTGTATTCTGTCTTTGCTACCAGCCTGTAATCATTTTGAGGGTCTGAGTCCTATTTCTTACACAATTTATCTACCCAGAAGTGTTAGCACAGGACACGTTGTCAAAGTAGAGTTGAGTTGAACTTGAAACCAGGAATGAATTTTGACAGCTCAGAGCTCTGGCTTTGCAGCAGAAAATAATGTCTGTAAATTTCACAGTGGGTGGTCTTAAAAATCATGCTGAGGGCACGCTGAGAAGGACTGGGGCAGCTTTACCAGTTCAGGGCTCCAGAGTCCGCAGTGCCTGAAGTGCCCGATATTAGGAGTGAAGATTAAAAAAAAAAAGAAAGAAAAATAGACCTGAGTTTGAAGATTTCAACTTAGGTTGAAGGGTTTAAAACTGAGAATTATCAAGAAAGTAAACATGGCTATTTCAACAGTTTAGGGGTTTAACCAAGTTAAGTTCTGAGGCATGATCCTGACACTTTAATTGAAATGCAAATTTAACATCAATAAAGTAAGGCTGCTGCTAAGTCACTTCAGTCATGTCTGACTTTGTGCGACCCCATAGACGGAAGCCCACCAGGCTCCCCTGTCCCTGGGATTCTCCAGGCAAGAACACTGGAGTGGGTTGCCATTTCCTTCTCCAATGCATGAAAGTGAAAAGTGAAAGTGAAGTTGCTCAGTCATGTCCGACCCTCAGTGACCCCATGGACTGCAGCCTACCAGGCTCCTCCATCCATGGGATTTTCCAGGCAAGAGTACTGGAGTGGGGTGCCATTGCCTTCTCCGAATAAAGTAAGGACACAACATCAAATAAGAACAACACTATTCTCAGCCTGTACTCTGAATGTCAACTTGACTTTTACCCCAAAAGTTCGATGAGTCCAAGGCTTTTTCAAGCTGGGTGCCTCTAACTCAGCAACTATAGTTACATTATTGTTAGTCTGGTCATAAGTGGTTTTTGGACATTGTGTCCATTGGCTTCCTGACCCAACAGGATATATATTTAAAATTGTTTTGCCAGGAGAGCTACTGGCTGTGTTTTACTCCATGTGCTTTTTCTTCTGCCGACCTTGTGAATAAGCCTCACTGATTTTTCCCTCTTGTGGAACTCCCAACAGTTATCGTCCATACAGTCCACACACTCAAGTCACTCTGACTTTGATGCTAACTTAAGCCTGAGAAAACTAAGGTCCAGAGTGCAGTGTTCGTTTCCCAATGTTGCAGAGTGGTTTGATTGACAAAACTGTGATGAGAATCTGAGTCTTTGCTGACAGTTCATATACTGCAACCTGCACGGCGCTGCTCACACTTCATAGAATATCAGCAACAATAGCAATAATAATATGATGCTTCGTGTAATGCTTTATGCTTTGCTTCTATTCTTTTTTGAAATTAATTAATTATTTTTGTCTGGGCTGGATCTTTGTTGCTATGTGTGGGCTTTCTCTAGCTGCAGTTAGTGGGGACTAGTCTTTAGTTGTGGTACACCGGCTTTTCATTGAGGTGGCTTCTTATGTTGCAGAGCTTGGGCTCTAGAGCCCTGGTTCAGTGGTTGGGGCGCTGGCTTAGTGATTGGTGCACAGGGATTTAGTTGCTCTGTGGCATGTAGAATCTTTCCAGACTAGGGACCAAACCCAGGTCCCCTGCATTGGCAGGCAGATTTTTAACCACTGCCAAGAAAGTTCTATTTCTATAATTTTTAAGGCTGAATAATATTGTATTGTATATATATACACCATCCATTCATACCTTGAAGGATTTTAAGCAAGGGTGTGAGCTGGGCTGTGATTTAGAACAATCACTCTGGGGGTCTGGTGTGATTCTAGAATGGAATGGAGGGAACAGAGTGGAAGCAGGGAGACCAGGGAGGGGCTGGTGCAGTTGCCCAGACTAGATGGCAGTGGCTTGGCATCAGGCATGGCAGAGGCTTGGCATCAGGCATGGCAGAGGACTTGGATTCCAGAGACATTCTAGAGGTGGGATGGGTGGAATCTGATAAAGATGATAAAATATGTGTCCTCACTTTAGAAATCCAGAGGTGGTTTGGGTCTTCATACTTAGAGCTTACTGTTTATTTCTTTATTTATCATTCTTTTTACTTTTATGAAGATAGTACTAGCTTGATTAGAGGATTAGCCCCTAAGGTGGATAACACTATACCAATATTTGGTTCTTAGAATTGAGTTCTATTTTGGAATGGGAATACTTACAAGGATTTTCCATAGCCTGGATTAAAATGTACCAACACTGTCGTCCTTCCTTTGTTATGACTCTGTGCTCACCGAGCAGCAGCCTCGGATGAATAATTTGGTCTTGCAGATATGCTGATAGCAAGAAGGAGGTGTGCTGGCTACAGAATTTAAGTACATTATTCAGGCCCCAGAAAGGACAACCTCCTGTGTGTAAATTAATAAATTGGCATTCCAGTTTTCCACTCTCTAGATATTTTGGTTTATGTGACTTTCCCCCAGTATTGGTTAATTTCAAGGGAACTAACAAAGTTGAGTTTCTGAAACTGCCCTGCTGATGCTAAACGGTGATGACCCTGCTGAGAAATGACTGCCTGGTGAGCCTCATCTTAAGCAGCAGCCTCCTTCCTCGTGGCCATTTATGAAGATTTCTTGAACTGTGAAAGCTCCAACTAATCACAACCTTCCAAAGAGTTCCTTAACTGATGTTTTCTGTTTGGCACATCCCATTTTATGTCAAGCTAAAATTCTTTCACAGACTGGGCTTAGTACTAACAAGGCTTGAAGACAAGGTCAGGTAGAGAACAGACTAAGAAGGCCCCCAGGCAGTCCTAGAGAGTTGAGAGACAGAGGGAATGCCTGGCTTTTTTTTTTTTTTCAAATTAAGTTTTATTTGAGTATAGTTGCTTTACAATGTTGTGTTAGTTTCTGCTGTACCGCAAAGTGAATCAGCTATATGTATCCCCTTTTCTTTTGATTTCCTTCCCATTTAGGTTACCACAGAGCATTGAGTTGAGTTCCCTGTGCTATACAGTAGGTTATCATTAGTTATCTATTTTATACATAGTAGGGATGTCTGGCTTCTAATTCAGGTTCAGGTGAATTAAAATAAAGTCTGGAGCCAATGAGATTCTTTTTCGGGTGGCTGAGATGCATGGCTTGTAGGATCTTAGTTCTGTGACCAAGGATCAAACCCAGGCTACAGCAATGAAAGCTATGAGTTTTAACTACTGGACCACCAGAGAATTCCCACCAATGAGAGTCTTATGCCATTTATTCATTCTGCAGAAATTTTATTTTTCATTGACGTCTAGGCCAAATAGTAAATGGTAAATACCAATCCCTATAATGTCAACTTTTGCCCCAATAACACTTTGTCATAAGCTACTCCCAAATTCAGAGGCTTAAAACAATAATCATATCTTCTCAAGGAGCAGTAGGTCAGCTGGGGGAGCTTTGCTTCCAGTTGCAGTGGCCAGGCTAGCTCTGTGTCATGAATCCCTCCTGTTTCTCCTGGAAGCACTGGGCCAAGCTGGGCATGTTCTGTTCATGTCTGTAGCAGAGGGTCAGAGAGACAGCCCTGATGTGTCGTGTCTGTGACATCCTATTGGCCAGAGCAAGTCACATGACTGAGCCAATGTCAAAGGCTGGAAGAGTTCCCAGCCTTCCTGTGGGAGGGGCCACAGAGGGCATGGGTCTAGGAGAGTGAAGGACAGAGGACATTAAGGCAGTCTATCCCAGGCCCAATTCAGAATTCCTGGAAACATGGTGCTATTTATGTCCCTGGGAAGGTTCTGCAGATGAGGACTTTTTAAAAGAGAATGTGTTAACAGTTTGGTTGTTCTCAGGGAAGGTTCTGCAGATGAGGACTTTTTAAAAGAGAATGTGTTAACAGTTTGGTTGTTCTCAGGGAAGGTTCTGCAGATGAGGACTTTTTAAAAGAGAATGTGTTAACAGTTTGGTTGTTCTCAAAAAGTTAAACATAGAATTACCATATGATCCAGCAATTTCACTCCTAGGTAGACATCCAAAAGAACTGAAAGTAAATAGAAATAGACCCAAGGATATAGAAAACAAATTTATGGTTACCAAAGGGGAAAGGGAGGGGAGGATAAATTATGAGTTTGGGGTTGACATGTATACATTATTATATATAAAAGAGGTAACCAACAAGGACCTACTATATAGTACAGGGGACTGTACTCAATGTTTTGTAATACTGAGTAACCTATAAGGGAAAAGAATCTGAAAAATATGTATGTGTGAATATATATATATTAATCATTCTGCTGTACATCTGAAACTAACACAACATTGTAAATCATCTATATTTCAATTAAAAAAAAGTATTAAAAGCAGGGACTCAAGTAGATAGTTTGTACACCAATGTTCACAGCAGCCTTTTTCATAACAGCCAAAGGTAGGAACAACACAGATGTCCATCAAGAGATAAATGGATAGACAAAACGTGCTATATACATACTATGGAATGTTAGTCTTAAGAAAGAAGGATATTTTGACACCTGTTACAAATGGATGAAGCCTGAGGACATTGTGCTAAGTTAAATAAACAGTCACAAAGGACAAATATTGTAGGACTCCACTTAGGTGAAGCACGTAAGTGCTAAGTCACTTTAGTCATGTCCGACTCTTTGTGATGCCATGAACTGTAGCCCACCAGGCTCCTCTGTTCATAGGATTTTCCAGGCAAGAATACTGGAGTGGGTTACCATTTCCTCCTCCGGGGGATCTTCCCGACCCAGGGATCGAACCCATGTCTCTTACATCTCCTGCATTGGCAGATGGGTTCTTTACCGCTAGCGTGACCTGGGAAGCACATAGAGTAGTTATAGTCACAGATACGGAATGTAGACTAGAGGTTACTAAGAGTTAGAGGTGGGGGCTGCAGAGTTATTGTTTAATGGGTACAGAGTTTCAGTTGGGGAAGATAAAGAGTTCTGTAGATGGATAGTAATGATGGTTGCACAACAATCCGAATGTACTTAAAGCCACTGAATTGTAGGCTTAAACATGAGAAAAAGGGTACATTTTATGTTATGTATGTTTTACCACAATAAAAGAAGAGAGAGAGGGAGATGTGGTTGCTGGGCTTGGTCATTAGATCTTTAGAAAGATCTGGGGGCATCAAAGATGCTGAGCTGAGGAGGTGTCTCTGGTATGAAGGCCTCTGGGTCTCGATGGGACAGAAGAAAGCAGAAGTCTGGAATATTTGAATTTAATGTCCTAATGAAGTTTTATTTGCAGAATTAAATCCATTTGATCAGTCTAGAAGCTTGTTTTCTTTGTGTAAATTGACTCAGTATTATATACAACAAGCCATTTGATCAGTCTAGAAGCTTGTTTTCTTTGTGTAAATTGACTCAGTATTATATACAACGAGCCATGGGAACTCGAAGGATTCAGGACCAGGGATATAAGGATAATTTGGGGGTTGGTGAGAGTGTGGGTCTCTTTCCTCACCTTTTATTAAATGAACATAACAGAGCCAGCTGATGCAAGGGGGAAGGTATTGGACACAGCAAAGCCAGTAAAGCCCAAACAAGTGCTTTATAAGACTTGAAGAGACAGGGAGAAGGAAGGTCAAGGTCTGATGGAAAGGTGCCAGACCTTCCTATCTCAATGCCTGGGCTGTTCCTGTTTTCTTTCCCCTGGGAACAAAAAGCAAATGGATGCTTCAGAAATTCCTAGAGTCACCTGTCCCAATATTTGTACTTCCCTTTTTTCATTCCCCCAAAAGTTCTTTGAAGATATGCCAATGCCATTGACATCTCAGCGTGCTGAGAGATGCAAGGTGGTGTTTGTCTTGTACAGGAACAACTAAGGAGGGCTCCTCTTGCACAAAGGTTTCATGCCTCTGTTGGTTTTTCCTTCCTCTCTTCCCCGTGCTCAACTTCCATGGACTTGGAAAGCCATGGATTTTAAATTATCATCTTTGCATGTAACTACATTTTAAGAGTGTCCACCTGGAGCGACAGGGTTAGCACACGCTGGAGAAGCAGTGGGTTGTCTGATTAGACAGGCTCTAAGGAAGTGCATGCTCTGGATGTGGGAAGAGAACATTTTCAACTCTCCCTCTGATAACACATTTGCCCTTTGCTCAAGGATGCTGGGCCTGGGTGACTTGGGTACCACTGGGCCCTATGAATGGACAAGCTGCCATTTTCAGCATTCACTGGAAATGTGGAAATAAATGTTGTTTCTTTGGCCTTCGACTTCTCCTTGGGCAAATATGGAAGGCTGTGTATTACCAGAGTCCCAAGAATTGGAGGCCTGGGTTTCCTGCCAGGGTTCCTGAGGGCAACAGAGACTGAAGAGATTGCAGGGCAGAAGCAGGAGCAACCAAATCAAAGGGCCTAAGGTGAACAACTGACTGGGCGGCCAGGGGTCTATGTGACTGAAAGTGAGGGAGTATTTGGTGAGTTATCAGAGCGTCCATGAGGCTCAGGCAGCACCACCTCTTGTTTCCAGGACCCCGTACCCACCACCCAACCTCAATCAATGAAAATGAATTCCTGCTTGTGCTATTCTGGTGTTCATTAGGTTAGATCCCTGTTCCTGCCTCCTCTGATTCTAGACATCCCATAGGGACAGGATGGAGGCCAAATCAGTTCAGTTGTCCTGGGAGTGAAGGGGTGGCTTCCTTCAGAGGTCTGTCAGGGACGATGTGGTCACAAGGACAGCAAGTGAGAACTTGAGATGCCTCCAGTGGGCTCTGGGGGATGAATGAGAGTAACTGGGAAAGAGTCCCCAGGCAGGCGGTTTTGAAAAATGGATATTCCTGACTTACTGATCTTTTCTAAAGTAATCAATTTGTGTGTGACTGAATGATTCAAATTCGTAGCCTTCCCTGAAAGGGAGCAAGGTTTTTCTCAGACATCTGGGTAACTTCAGAGTGAGACAAGTGCATGGGAAGTTATCTTACTCATTTCCTTGCCTGCGGGTAGGATCAACCCAGATACCTGACTCAATTCTAGCTTAAAAAAAAAAAAGAAAAGAACTTCAGTGAAAGAAATTGTTTGGCTTGTAATAATATTTATTGAGGATTTTCTATATTCTAGGCATTGTTCTAAGTACTTGACAGGCATTATCTCCTTCAGTCTTCACAACTGCCCTATAAGAAAGGTATTGTTGGGACTTCTCTGGTGGTCCAGTGGTTAAGACTCCATGGTCCCAATGCAGGGTGTGAGGGTTTGATCCCTGGTCAGGGAACTAAGATTCTACATGCCATGCAGTATGGCCAAAGAAAGTTTTTTAAAAATAAAAAAGAAAGGTATTACTATTATCCATATTACGTAGAGGAGGAAACTGAGGCACAGAGGGGTTAAGCATCTGGCCTAAGCTCACATGTTATTTAGTTCGTGGCTGAGCAGGCAGTGAACCCCAGGCAGTCTGATGCCACAGCCCCCACTGTAGTCCCCTGACGAATGGCACTTACTCCTCACCATCTCATTTCAGGTCTCAGACTAAGTCTTCTCAGGCTGCCATAACCAAGTACTATACCCTGGGTGGCTTAAACCACAAAAAACATTTTCTCACAGTTTTGGAGGCTAGAACTCAGAGATCAAGGTGTTGGCAGGGCTGGTTTCCTTCTCCTGAGGCCTCTCTCCTTGGATCGTAGATGGCTGTCTTCTCCCTCTGTCTTCACATGGCCTTCCCTCTGTGTGCGTCCAGGTCCTACTGTCTTTTTATAAGGACATTGGTCATATTGGATTAGAGCTCACCTGCTGCTGCTGCTAAGTCACTTCAGTCGTGTCCTACTCTGTGCAACCCCAGAGACAGCAGCCCGCCAGGCTCCCCTGCCCCTGGGATTCTCCAGGCAAGAACACTGGAGTGGGTTGCCATTTCCTTCTCCAATGCATGAAAGTGAAAAGTGAGAGTGAAGTCACTCAGTCGTGTCCAACTCTTCGCAACCCCATGGACTGCAGCCTACCAGGCTCTTCCATCCGTGGGATTTTCCAGGCAAGAGTACTGGAGTGGGGTGCCATTGCCTTCTCCAAGAGCTCACGTGATGGAGCTCTAATTGCTCCATCGATTGCTTTCAATTGCTTCTTGAAAGACCCTGTCTCCAAATACAGTCAAATCCTGAGATACTGAAGTTCATGACTTTCGGTATATGAATTTAAAATCCCCTGGAGGAGGCACGGCATTCTTGCGAGGAAAATCCTATGGACAGATGAGCCTGGCAGGCTACAGTTTGTGGGATCTCAAAGAGTTGGACACAACTCATCATGCACTCATGCACATATAATTCAGCCAGCACATACAATTCTCACCTGTGAATTCTCACAGGGTGATGGAGAATGTAGGTCCTATTGAAGCCCACAATGATTAGATTGCCTCTTGGTCTTCTCTTCTGTATGAGGAAATAGTCCCACCTCTGCTGTTTGCTTCCCTGCTCTTCTTTTCCAGTCAGTTAATTATCTACACTGTTCTTTTGCCCATGAATTTCATGTTCTGCCTTGTAAGTGGTTGGGTCCAAACTGAAAGCATACTATGTTCATTTACATCTAATTTTTCTCTTTTCTCCTATTGGTTCGTAGATATATTACCAATTCTGGGTTGGAGGAGAAAATTTTGTGTAGCGATGGGAGAGATAAAAGGGTAAAATAAAAGAGTATGAACATTTGAAAAATAATAATTCTATTTTAACCACTTGTGCTGGGTCCTTTTTGTCCTGTACCATATATTGAATTAATAAGCCAAAACGTTTCTCCTGTATGTGGAAAACAATTTGAAACCCCAAGAATCCAAGAATCATAGAAACAAGATGCTGAGGCTGAAGAAAGCTAAGGTCTTGCTAGAGGTCTCCAGGCTCTTATTTACAGTTCAATGCAATGAGTTTCCCTGGTCCCATTCGCCACTGAGTCCTCTACCATATTTCTTCATTAATCAAATGAAATCCTTTCATTTCTTTACTCCTATGGGTTAGCTAAGTCTGAAGAAGAGGCTGGCAATTATTTCCCAGGAGGTTCCCAGTTCCGTTTGGCAGATTCATCAGAGGAAATGAGGCATTAGCATGTAATATGTGTTGAAGTATTTTATCTGACAAGTCAGTTTGGGCTGTTTCTCATATATATAGGTGGGACCATGTCTGATGCTAACACTATACTGAGAACGTTGCTCTAAATTGATGTAAGATAACCACTTAGAGAGAAGTCCTTGAAGGGCTGTGGAAAACATGGGTATTGGCACCCTGTCCCCATCTCTGTGGTTTATGCTGGCCTGGGTCCTTTGTTTTATTCTCTTAGAGCATTTTATGAATTAGTAAATATGATTTTTTCTCACTGATTTTGGGGTGGTTCCCTGGAGAAGGGAATGACAACCCACTCCAGTATTCTTGCCTGGAGAATCCCATGGACAGAGGAGCCTGGCGGGTTATAGTCCGTGGGATCACAAAGAACTGGACACAGTTGAGTGACTAACACAACACTCGGGGTGGTTGTCTTTTTTGCATAGGGGAAAAGGGCAGGTCTACAGGACTTTTCCTGCCCTTAGACCCTACTTAGTCTGAGTCTCCTCCAGGGTAATCCACATACTGAAGTCAGAGTTTTCAATACCTCCTTCCAAGGTAAAGCCAGAGCCCTCGGAAGATTCCATGCTATTAAAGTGTACTTGACTTGAAACTGTAACTAAACACTGATGGTGATAAAATGCAGATAGAACAAGAAGCCAGTTAGAGAGTGCACATGCAGGAGCGAGCAAGCTGCATCTGTTGAATGGTGAACCCCAAGAGTTCACTTACCCCAGTTCCCTCCACAGAGGGTAACCATGGAAACCTCATAACCCAGTGCATCATCAGTCTGAACAAAATACACACACACACACACACACGCATGCCCCAGGAGGGCAATGTATATGTATGAATGTGCGTGTGCCCATGTTTCAGTTATCGTATATGTGGGGTGTGTTTGTGTGGTGCCTTGACAGTTTGTGTGTGCGTATATCAGATGGAATTAGCATGGGCGTTCACTACCAAATGTTTTCCGGTTATGCTCTTGGGGTGATGAAGAGCGTAGGTTTGTCCTGTTTGGGTGCTGTACTGGGAGCTGGTTCGAGCCTGTGGGAGAGGACGTGCATTTTCAGTTTAGTGGAGGGTGATGTGGTGGGATGGTTTGAACACACCGGAGGGATGGTAACTTATTTTTCCCTTCATCAGGTTTCTATTGCACAAAAGTGTACAGGTGTGGGATATTTCACCAGCTGGGAGGTCTGATTCTCCTGGGATGGGAAAACTCAGTGTGGATCCATATTGAGCTCAAACGATCTAGTGTGGATGCAAATCCTGTTTGGGGGTATCATTTTTACAACGAAGTGTCTGTTTTTTCACGGAATGTGCTGGTCTTTTCTTTTTTTCATGGTTCTCTTTCTGATTTAAAGCTTCACTTTTTCTGAGGCTTGGGCTAGCTTGCCTATGGCATGAGGTCTGTGAGAATGTGGCACTTGGGAAGAGAGTGGGGGGACAACTCATGGAAGTCTGCTAATGAAATGTGTCATTCAGCATGCACATGTTATCAAGAAGATTGCGTGTCACTTGGCAGATCTTTGACAGCAAGGCAGCTCCATCTGGATTAAGGATAATTTGGGGGAAAAGCTACATGAAGACCGGGACTTCAGACCAGCAGGCCTGGGTTTCTAGGTTATGAATGGGGATAGCACACCCTGTAGAGTCTGGCCCTGTGCTTGACTCTCAACTTAACGGGAGCTCCGTGCATTTGAGGGCTGTGTGTGTGTTTCCCAGCTCTGTCCCTCCTCCTCTACGTAATGTATGAATGAAAGAATTCATTAGGGAGTCTCAGGAAGAAACCATTGTTTTCCATTCATATTTACAGCTAAAGTTTCTTAAATGGGTAGGTCTTGTTTGTCCATCAAAAGATGGCTATCCAAAGAATATTTTCCTTTCTGTTTTTAAAGCAGTCACTTCCTGGATGACAGAAATCCACACTGACATTTCCCAGCAGGGGCCTCAAACACTGCCCACATTCTCCCTGACTCCTCTGCCAATCACCCGTGGGCCTCTGGCAGCACCATCCCAGCCTCCCTCTGCTTTCCTCATGACCCTGCTCCTGGCAGAAAGCAGTTAGGCTGAATGGCTGCAAGATATCTGCTGTCAGGTGGCTGCCTGAAGCTCTGACACCTTGAAGGGAGTTCCCGTTACCTCATGCATTCGGTTACCTTTTGAGTTTGCCTAAATGGCGCCAGAGCAGCCTTGGAGATGGGCAGAAGGGGATCACCTGTCTGGAGGTGTTCACTTTCCCCATTCCCTCTGGAGCCCATTCTCAATCCCTTTAGGACCTATTTCCATTCTGGACTGTCTCACCAAAATGCCTGGAAGGGCCCTTGCTCTCAGCTCCCATCTCATCAGAACAGTTTGGAGAGGAGGTCTCCTTTGCCCCATGCACACCCAGGGAAGACTGGGACTCCCATGGGCTCCCACCAGGGCTTCCTCATGCCATTTCTGGGGTGCACCTTGAGTCTTTAACAAGCAGTGATTCAGAAATGCATGGTTTGAGGTAATTTACCCTTTCGTTCAACCACTAACTCTTATGTGCCCCCCAAATGGCAGCCACTGGGGGTATGGCAGTGAAAGAGGTGCTATTTTTGCCCCTTGTGAGTTCACACATCAGCTGAGGTACCAACAATACAGTGAGAAAAGGTATGTGTGTGCTCAGTCACTTTAGTCGTGTCCAACTGTTTGGTACCCCATGGACTGTAGCCTGCCAGGCTCCTCTATCATGGGATTCTCCAGGCAAGAATACTGAAGTGGATTGCCATGTCTTCCTCCAGGGCATCTTCCTGATTCAGGGATTGAACTTGCATCTCCTGGGTCTCCTGCATTGCAGGCAGATTCTTTACCACTGACCCACTGGGAGGCCCCAATAGGGGGTCAATCCAGGGCCCTACAGGAGCTTATAAAGGGACCGTGGAGGCTTCTTAGGGGAACTGATGTCTGATCTGCAACCTGAAAGATGAGGGGGAATTAGCTGGGTAAAGGGAGGTGATGGGATACTTTTCAGCAAGAGGGAATTGATTTTTTTTTAAACTGCCTAACAGGTAAAACCTGATGGCAAATGGTGAGACAGAGAGAGAGAACAAGCAGAGGACAAAAAGATGGAGAAACATAGGAAATAGTGGAAGAGGCAGAGATAGACATAGACAATTGGACAGTAGTGAAAGGCTGGAAGATGGAGAGAGGAGAGGAATAGAGAAAGGACCAGGGAACTGTGGATTGTGAGAGCTGGAAGAGAGAGAACCAGAGAGAACATGTAAAATCCCTCCATTTTATAGATAAGGAAACTGAGGCACAGAAAGGCATTTACCTAGGATTTACCAGAGTTACAAATGTGTTTAGTAAAAATGCTGAGTAAGAGACCTAGATCCCAAGGCTTCTAGTAGGTTTGAGAGAGAAAGAGCTAGAGAAGAACATGATTGGGAGAGAGAGGAGTCAGAGACAGAGGGAGGAGAGCTGAGGAGAGGTGCGGACAGCTGAGATTCGTGGGTGGCGCACTTTCAGGATTATGTGTGGAGGGAAAGCAGGGAAAGTTTAGATGAAATCTGAGCCAGGTTTCTTTTCCTTTTCCCATTCCCTTTTCCTCTTTTTCTCCCTCTCTTTCCCCTTCTCACCACAGCCTGCCTACAACGAGATGGCAGGGAGCTTGTTGCCATGGCTACTAAATGGCATTCAAGCAGGCTGAATTATTAAACCAGGGTCTTTGAAGCCAGGGCCCCAGTACGAAGTCCCGCTAGGGGGCGCAGGGCGCAGCGTGGGGCACAGGTCTACACCGGGGTGGGCCAAGGTGCTCCCTTGCTGGTCTGGCTCTTGGAGTGTGCCTTGAGCACCCGAGCACCTCGCTGAGTACAGCAGAGGCCTGGGAGTGGGGGAGGGGCACCTGCTGGGGTGAAGTGCTGGAGGGACGGAACCCCAGCATCCCAGCCAACTCTCCTCACCTGCTCCAGCAAAGGCACTGGACAACAGCTGCAACTCATTGGAATGGAAGAAGAACCAAAACCAATATTTTCGTTATGTTTGAAAGGGCACCATGCTGTTCAAATTAGTTGTTACTTGTTGCCAGAGAGGCAAGAAATAAAATGACAGGTATATCACTGGGGTCATACTAGGCCATCTGGGATTGCAATTCTTTCTTGGATAGTTAGAGGCAATCTGTGGTGGAGCCATCCGGTTGGTAGGTGTGGCCCTCTCTGCCTACAAGAAGAAGGGGGCTGTCAAGGAGGGTTGTTTGTGGGCACAATAGTTGTTTGTTTTGATGGTGGAGGGGGGTGAGTATGGATGCTCTTCTCTTAGGGAGATTCCAAGCCAGGAAAACCATCAACCTTCTGGTAGCCCAGCTCTTTAAACTTTTTCATTAAAAAAAGAAACCCAAACATTGTAGTGTGACTGTTTCTGCTTGTGGGCTGATGGAAGAAGGGCCTCCGTGGCTGATAACTGTCCTGTGTCTGTGGGTACATATGTTAGGGGGCGGTGGGGGGCATGAAGAGTCCATTTTGAGGTTAATGGAGTCATTCTCCTTCCCTCTAATAGATTCAGTAGATCCTGAGGTCAGTTTTCTAAAGTGGGAAAATCTCTCCCCATGTCCTCCCCACTCTGTCTTCTCTCTCGAGGGGAGGGCTGTTGACTCTCCAGGTCCTAGGATTCTGATCCCCCTGTGTTCAGGCCCCATGTTTTCCTGTATGAGAAAGGCTCCTGCTGATGCTCGAACTGAGAAAAAAAAAAATTCTTAATAAGGGAAACCAGATCTGTAAGTCTTCCCAGAAATCTGCCAGCCTCTGAAAAACTGATGGATAGCTCTGATTTTTTCCCCTGATGCTCAGCTGGAGCAGTTTTCAACATCAGGGCTACAGGCTTGATTTTCCAAAAACTGATTTCATAGAGACCAGACTCACTTCTTTTCAGGGTTGATGATAATTTTTAGGATTTACTTGATGCTGGGGCTGAAGTTCTGAATCCTCCCAATGAGATCTCATGGGGGTGAAATGGACACTAGCCAAGGAGGCTGCACTTCCTCTCCCCATTCCAAGCTAAGAGGAAGGGGAGAGGAACCTTTGGCCTTGTGACCATTTGGTTCCCTTCAATGCATGTTTTCTGAGATGTGCCAGGCCTTGGGTAGGTGGGTGTGGAGCGTATAAAGGTGACTAAATAAAATCCCAGAGCTCTGTGAGCTCTGCCATAGCTCACAGCTAAGTAGGAAAGGCCCAACGTCTTCATTCAACTCTGGCAACCCCCAGAGGAAGTCTTCAGAAGACTTGCCCATCTTTCTGCACCAAGGCCAGGACTAAGGAGCTAGAGCTGCAGGAGCAAGAAGCCTCTCCTTTCTCTTTCTCTTCCTCCCCTTCCTTTCTGTTTCTCTTCTTGGCCCATTCAATCCTACTGCCTCTCCTTTCTCTCTCAATGGGGCCCTCTGATTCTGAGTTTTCGGTAGTTAAGTGGGCAGCTGAGTATAGCCAACTGGCACAGCCCCTCTGGGGATCTATTTGGACTGAAGAGATGGGCTGGTGGGAACTGAGGTCTTCACCAGCAAGGGCCCTGGGAGGCATTTCTATTATCCAGGAAAAGATATGCAAAGAGCCAGAGAAATAAGAGGAGATGGAGCCCTCGGAGGGATTCAGGTCTAGAAAGCTTTGGAGATAGGCCAGTCTGGCTGTTTTAAGGGCTGTTCATTTTTTGTGCTCCTTAAATACCCCTAAAGGAAAGCTCTGACAAACCTAGACAGTGTGTTAAAAAGTAGAGACATTACTTTGCCAACAAAGTCCGTCTAAGCAAAGCTATGGTTTTTCCAGTAGTCATGTATAGATGTGCGAGTTGGACCTTAAAGAAGGCTGAGTGCCAAAGAATTGATGCTTTCGAACTGTAGTGTTTGATAAGCCTCTTGAGAGCCCCTTGGACAGCAAGGAGATCAAACTAGTCAAAAGGAAATCAATCCTGAATACTCACTGGAAAGACTGAAGCTGAAGCTCCAATACTCTGGCTACCTGATGCAAAGAGCCGACTCATTGGAAGAGACCCTGATACTGGGAAAGATTGAAGGCAGGAGGAGAAGGGGACGACAGAGGACAAGATGGTTGGATGGCATCACCGACTCAATGGACATGAGTTTAAGCAAGCTCTTGGAGTTGGTGAAGGACAGAGAAATCTGGTGCACTGCAGTCCATGGGATGGCAAAGAGTCAGACACGACTGAGCAACTGAATAACAACAACCAAATACACCTGGGAAACAGAGTCTTCCTTCGAGCACTCCTTTGGCCCTGGCCACTCCCAGGGAGCCTCTATATCCCTCCAGAGGCAGCAGAGATGTTCCCCACTTGGGCTGGGGTCTCTTCCTTGGACACCATCAGGCTCAAGCATTGGCCCCTCCCCACTTCCTCCTCTCTCTTAACTTGATGCTTAAAGCCCCCGTTCACTTCTGCTTCCCTTCCCTTAGTAGGTAATCAGTAGGTAATCACGCTCTTCCATCGCTGTTCCCAGCCCAACAAGGCAACCAGCCAGGACCCTGGAGCCAGGGTGAGGTCCACTGGCAGAACCTTGGGAGCTGCCGATGGTGTTCAGAAACAGGGACGGTATTCCACTGTTCCACTTGAGTGGACATAGACTGTGGAAGTTTGAGGTCACTGAACTTTTCTGCAGAAACCCCGACCGAAGTTTCTGGTCTCCAGGCCCTTTCTCTACACCGAGCCCCGCCCGCCATCCAGCCCCCGGCCCCGCCTGCCGGTGTGCGCGCTCCCGCTCCCTTCGGCATCTCTCTCCGCACCCTCCCGCCGCGTGGTGCTGCCCAGCCGACTGTTTGTTCCTCTGTTTGGATACAGCTCCAGTCTTCTTATCTCCTTCTGACCCTTCTTGGGGGCATGTGTGCGAGTTCTCTTTCTGATTGTCAGAAATTTCTTTTCCACTGGGTGGGCAAGAGACAGCTTGTTCCCCCCGCAACTGTCTCCCCTCTCCTTTATTTTATTCTCGGTTTCTCTCCTTTCCCTTCTCTTGCCTCCCCTCTCTCCTTTTTTCCACCGCTGATACCTCCTTCTTCCCCTTTCAATTTCACCGTCTCTCCTGCCCCCTCTCCCCGTGCCCCTTCCCTTACCTTTGTGCCCTTTTAAAAATAATTCAGTAATGTCTCGGGAATACTAGCACACACTCCTCATTCAGCCGAGCGCGGGATTCTGCGTTAATTCAAGGTAAGCCCCGGTGGTTCCTGCTGCCCAGGAAATGGTCGCCTTCGCCCTGGCGCCCGCTGTCTGAGGGGCTTCGCTTCTCTCCCCGGTGTCGGTGTAGGGCGCCTGGCTCCGAGCCCCTAGTGCTGCTACCTGTTGGGGGTGCATGGACCGTGGAGATTTCCTAGTTTGTCTGAAACCTTCCCCTAAGTCGGTTCTTCTCCACGCGCAGCCCTTTTCTTTGTAACTTCCGTGTTAATTTCCCGGGCGTGGGAAAGCCCCCGCGTGGTGGGGTGTTTCGGGGTGTGAGTGGTGTGAGTGGTGTGCCCCTTGCCAGGGCGCCGGGGACTGGCACCTCGTTCATGCCTGCGTGTTCACTCAACCAGGCGGCAGCGAGGGAGGCTCCGTGCAGCCCCGGGAGCGCAGCCAAGCTCGGAGGAAGGGGTGCCGGGGCCGGGGCTGCGGTGTCTCTGCCAGTTCCAGCCTCGGGGAAGTGCTGTGGGTTGCGGGGGGGCGGGGGGTACCTCTCCGGGGAGGGCTGGCTGAGGAGGGTCTGAGCTTCCAGTGAAGTTTCTTCCAGTGTGCGCCCTTGGAAGCATCCTGGGATCATCGTTGCTGGGGTGTTTCTGGAGCCTTGGGGTTGTGGATCCGTGGGAGAGTGAGTGGACCCTATCCTGGGAGAGAGCTGGGAACTGGAGCTTGCAGGAGGAAGGCGAGTTCGCAGAAGAAGCCGAGCTATTTAGAGTGACTTGCCTTTTGACTACGTTTGGGTTTCCCAGCTAGATGGTGGCTGTGTCCTTTTCCAGGGATGAGCACCCAGTTCACTGTGCCCCTTTGCTTTGTGCCCGTGCCCAGGAGAAAATGATGGGAGAGGCCACCCCCTCCCCCTCCCACATTCCTCTGAAATCGAGGCTTCTGCCTCACTCTGGGCCCTGAGGTGGCAGTTTGGCCACTTGCCCAAGGAACAATTGTTGTTCTCACTGGGTCTGACTCTGTGGCTGCTCAGAGCAGGTGGTTCAGGCTGTGTAGGTGGGTGCATGACCCAGATGTGGGTGACTGTAATGATCCTCTCTCTCTACCTTTAGAGGCCATGGTGTTGGAGCACTGATTCTTTCTTATGGTGGGGGCCAAGAACCCCACGGTGTCTCAGAGACATCACAGTCAACAGATGGGCTGGAGGAGCCAAGCACTTTAGTCCAGAGGAGACTTTGAGACCTGCACTCAGAGAAGTGTTTTCGTGAAAGGAAAGAGGTTTCTGACACTTAAATAAGAGCATCGTTTTATCGCCATTGACACCAGAGAAAAGTGGTTTTCTTTACTGGGGCTGGGAGCTGGATTAGATACTGGGGAAAACTTCCCCAGTTGACACTTCCAAAAGGAATCATTAATGGAAAATAATAGAACTTCCTTTCCTGCCAAATGTGTGGGTCTTTTGGGTTGTGCAGCCATCTCTGGAGCCTAGAAAGAGATGCCTTTTTCTTGTTTGACTCCACTCTACTATTCTCTCACATGATTTGTCTCCAGCCAGCTAAGATTTTTTTTAAGCACTTTGTAGTACTGAGTAATCATATAATTTATTGTCCAAGCTGAGACACTTTTGAGAGTAGACAGAGACATTAGTAATAATTAGACATGGACAAGAGAGACTGTCTAGACAGATAGGGATGAAAGATTGCCCTGGGAGTGAGGGAGTATAGTCAGAGTGAGGGACAGTTCACAAGGCAGTGTGCCATGCTCTCATATCATTTGAATCTTGCACCTTCCTTCCTGGAGTGGCTCTTCCTGAGTCAAATTGCAAATGGGCTTTATTTCAGTTCCCTCTGAGAAGCTAGCACTGATTATAAGTCTCTTTCCTTTGACAAAGCCCTCTTTCCTCAATTCCATGAAACCCTTCACAAATCCCACTTCCAGAATGGAACTTCATGCTTTTTGCCGGAGTTACAAGGAGAGGGTGATTTACATGGAACTGATTTACATGTTTCTATCTCTCTGTCTGTTTCCTTGTGGTATTTATGAGCTTGGGCTCCCAGGGGGCCATCCTTCTGCCAGGACTTGTGAGTGTTACGTTGATGGCAGGATGATATACAGTGACCCTTGGAGTCACATGGTTGAGTGATTGAATCGATGCTGGCATACCTCCTCAGATGTCCTGAGGCTTCTGGTGGGGTATGTATTGGATGTGAGAGAGGATAGGGAGAGGAAAGAAACCTGTATGTGTCTGAGTTTCAAACTGCTGCTGCTGCTGCTAAGTCGCTTCAGTCATGTCCGACTCTGTGCGACCCCATAGACGGCAGCCCACCAGGCTCTGCCGTCCCTGGGATTCTCCAGGCAAGAACACTGGAGTGGGTTGCCATTTCCTTCTCCAATGCATGAAAGTGAAAAGTGAAAACGAAGTCGCTCAGTCATGTCTGACCCTTAGCGACCCCATGGACTGCAGCCTACCAGGCTCCTCCATCCATGGGAGTTTCCAGGCAAGAGTACTGGAGTGGGGTGCCATTGCCTTCTCCGAGTTTCAAACTGAGAAACTCATATTCATGAAGCATTCTATTGCAGGGAAGTGCCCAGCTCTTACTTCCTGGGTTGTGTGAGGAAGTGATGAGAATTCTCAGGGGCTGTGTCAGTCACACCTCCAGCCCGCTAGGAGCCCGTGAGTCTGTCAGACAGTCAAATTGCTGCAGGGCTTCAGCAGTTTAGTTATCACTTATTAAGTGCTTAGAATTTTCCAGATACTAGAGCGAGGAGTTTCCAGACTTTTTCATAATTAATCCTTACCCAGCCCTATTAAGTGCATGCATGCTAGTTTACTTCAGTCGCGTCCGACTCTGTGCAACCCTGTGGACTGCAGCCTGCCAGGCTCCTCTGTCCATGGGATTCTCCAGTCAAGAATACTGGAGTGGGTTCTCATGCCCTCCTCCAGGGGATCTTCCCCACTGAGGGATCAAACCTGTGTCTCAGCAGGTGGGTTCTTTACCACTAACACTGCCTGGGAATCCTTATCTAACCTATTAAGTAGGTATCCCCATTTTATAGAGGTAACTGGAGCTCAGAGAAGTTAAGTAACTTGCTCAAGTTCACCCAGAAGCTAACTGACTCTCTCCATGCAGTGGGCACCTTTTTGTGCTGAAATTGATCAGAATTTGGTTCACACATGTGATACAACCTATTTAGGGCCCTGGGAGTTTCAGAGTAGAGTGGATTGGACAGTCCACTTGTCCATCCCGTCTGGTTCTTGATTATATTGCCCCTGTTTTTTTCTGTCTGTATTGTCCTTTCTTTTCTTTTAAGATATAATAATAACAACAGTTTATTGTGTCTTGAAGAAAAAAATGGATTTAAAAAAATGGCATTGAGATAAATGGCCAAACAGTAAAAAAAAAAAAAAAAAATTTAGATGGACCTGCCAAGCCTTTTCCTGTGGATTAACCACGTTGTCCTTTCTTGGTGTCTATGAAATTTGTGTGCCCCACTCCCTGCCCTGTCACCTGGGCCATCACTGGAAGTCCCTCCCTTCTAGAACTCACTCCAGTGTGTCGATGAATGCCTGGGGTGGAAGGATTGTCTCGTGAAAGGGCAGAGCATGTGTCAGCATACGGTACTGAGGGTCAGTCTACACGTTAGTTATTGAAGTCTGCCTCTCTCAGGATCACAGTCGACTGACTCCAGTTGTCTCAGAGACTGATCATAGCTTTGATTTGGAGAAAGCCTCCCCACCCCTTGGTTTGCCCAGAAGTAACTCTATAGATGGGGCTTCCCAGGTGACTCAGTGGTAAAGAATCTGCCTTGCAAGCAGTTGACCCAAGTTCAATCCCTGGGTTGAGAAGATCATCTGGAGAAGGAAATGGCAACCCACTCCAGTATTCTTGCCTGGGAAATCCCATGGACAGTGGAGCCTGGGATGACAGTCCAGATCAGATCAGATCAGATCAAGTCGCTCAGTCATGTCCGACTCTTTGCGACCCCATGAATCGCAGCACGCCAGGCCTCCCTGTCCATCACCAACTCCCGGAGTTCACTGAGACTCACGTCCATTGAGTCAGTGATGCCATCCAGCCATCTCATGGGACCACAAAAGAGTTGGACATGACTGAGTGACTAAACAGCAGCAGCAACTCTATAGACTATGAGGGGAACCTGACCATTTCCAATTGACAGTGTCTTGGTTAGTCCTTTAGATCCTTTCTCTATTGTTGAGGCAAAAATAGAGCCTTAAGATAGGTAATCCTAGAACTTTATTTCCACCTATTCATCTTTCCTATTTATCCTGCAGCCCTGTAATCTGCCAGACAAAGAACAGCATGCCCAGAGGCCACAGGGCATTATCAGGTAGGGGTGGGGTGGATAAAGGACCATTGGCCTGGGAGACCTGACCCAACTCATTAAACCCCATTAAGGAACCTTGTGACCTTGGGTGATTCACAAGCTTCCCTGAACCTCATTTAACTTGCCTAAAAATGAAGATTGGGTAGATGCTTCCCAGGTATTTCCCTGCTCCAGCTGTTAAAGATCCCACAGTTCAGGGCAGTGTTGAGCTCCGGCTCCACAAATCCTAGGCAGAACCTCTTCTGGTTTCCCCTCCCTGGGTGAGGGTGGGGGAGCCCAGAGGACGAAGGATGGAGGTGGATGGAGGGGCCACTAAAATGTCGTCCTAGGGAGAAGCAGTGACTGCCCCAGGTCTCCTCTGGGCGCCTCAGCCTAGTGCTAGTCTGGAAAAATAGCTTTTTTATTTGGCCTTTCCTCCCATCTGCCTTGTGCTATCTTGCAAACCTGAGGAGTTGTATATCCCTATACCCACAATAAGTGACAGAGAATTGGAAAGAGCAGGTTCCACTATGCTAACCAACATCTACAGTGTTCCCTGAATGATGAGCTAAGCGCTGGGTGAGGGGTAGGGGTGGTAGGCAGGAGGATGGGAGAAGGTGGACTATGAAAAAAAAAATGAAAAAGAGACATGGTCTTCGTCCTCATGGCCTTGCAGTGTGGTAGGGGGCTGGGACTAGGCCACTCTGTAGTTGTTGTTCAGTTGCTCAGTTGTGTCTGACTCTTTGCAACCCCATGGACTGCAGCACGCCAGGCTTCCCTGTCCTTTACCATCTCCCAGAGTTTACTCAAACTTATGTCCAATGAGTTACTGATGGCATCCAACCATTTCATCCTCTGTCATTCCCTTCTCCTCCTGCCTTCAATTTTTCCCAGCTTCAGGGTCTTTTCCAATGAGTTGGCTCTCTGCATCGGGTGGCCAGAGTATTGGAGCTTCAGCATCAGTCCTTCCAATGAATATTCCTTTAGGATTGACTGGTTTAATCTCCTTGCTGTCCAAGGGACTCTCAAGAGTCTTCTCCAGCACTATAGTTCAAGAGCACCCATTCTTTGGCGCTCAGCCTTCTTTATGGTCCCGCTCTCACATTTGTGTGTGACTACTGGAAAAACTACAACTTTGACTATAAGGACCTTTGTTGGCAAAGTGATGTTACTTTATAGTAACAAATTGTAAAGCCATTTGGAACCCAAAACCCACTACAAAGCTCTTTGTTTTAGCATAGAGTGTTATGTCACATGCTCAGTTGTGTCTGACTCTTTGCAGCCCCATGGACTGTAGCCTGCCAGGCTCCACTGCCCATGGACTCTTCCAGGCAAGAATACTGGTGTAGGGTGCCATTTCCCACTCCAGGGGAACTTCCCAGCCTAGGGATCAAGCCTGCATCTCTTGGGTCTCCTGCACTGGCAGGTGGATTCTTTATCACTAGCGCCACCTGGGAAGTACTGAGTGGTTACATGCACATCAAAAAACTTCCTGACAGAAGCAAAGATAAGTAGTACCTCTTTCCCTGTAACCTGGAAAAGGTGCGAAGGATGTAATCCTCTTCTGAGACATGAGAATTCTAAAGGGTTCTGTTGTCTGCTGTAGATGTGTGGACTTGCAGGAATGGCAGTGAATGAGATTCTAGAACAGAATGGGCTTTACTGAGGAAAGGCCCTCCTGTCTGTGTTCATATAGTGTTACTTTGAAAGGTACATCCTCGGGAATCAAGGAGCCTTTGTAACTACATTGACTACACTTGAAAAAAAAAAAAGAACTTTCCCCCTATAAATACTAACCTGGGATTGGGGTAAATAGAGAGTGCTCCAGATTTTCACCATAGGGTTAGTGGTGGCAGGAACAGCTCAATGGGTGCTGAGTGAGAGGGCATGAGCTGGGCATGGTGAGAGGAAGGCATGAAGCTGTCTTGGACATGGGGCAGGCACGGCAGCCTGTGGCAGGGCAGGGCATCCAGCCCTTTACGTGATTTCTAACCTGAGTAAATGTAGGGCTACATTCATGGGCACACCTCTTAATGATGGAAATATACGTTTCTGCAGTTGCAGAAACGTAACGACGCAGCTCTCTGTGTCTTTCCAGCATAAGCTATCTGCGTTGATGCCTCCTTTATGTATCTTTTGGGGTTCCCCAAATTGAATCAAATGTGTACAAGGCCTTTTGCTGGGAGAAATTGGAAAAAAAGATGAAAATGACGTAGTTTCCACTCTCAGTTAATTTCTAGCTCTAAGTACAGTCCTTTGAAGAAATTTTGATTTCTTTTACCAAGTTACGTGTTACCTGGTCTTGCCCCAGTCCTTCCTGGCCATAGACCATGGCACATCATTAACCCCTTGGGCCTCAGCTATGGTATCAATCCACAGGCCCAGCAGTGCGTCTTGGAGAGGAGGGCTCGGACCTGCTGGTGGCCTGAGGCCCCATCCTATTCTAAGATCAATGCCTGTTCTGTGGTGTTGTTTTCCACCCCTCCTTTCTCCCCCTCTCTTTATTCTTTGTCTCCCCTGCTTAGCTAGTCATGCAATAGATTTTTCTTTGCTTGCTCTATTTACTGAATGGAATTTTATTCTTTGTTCTTAATTTTAAAAATGGTGGAGAACATTTTATATTTCTGCCTCTCAATAGAAAGTAAATTAAATCTCTCTTGACTTATTTGGTCCTTGATTGTTGTTTTCTTGAGTGAAAAGATCCTAAATACAGACAGAGCTGCAGGTCTTCTTTAGAGAAGGGATGTGGTGGCAGGTGAACACACATTATCCCCGCTTCTCTCTCCGGCGGATCTCTGACTCTGGGTTAACGAGTTGTTCGGCGCTCAAGTCTGAGAGTCCTGGGGATGTCTGCCTCTGTGCCCAGGCAAGGAAAGCCAGCCTGTCAATCTCAGGACCTGGGCACTGGCCTAGAGTGGCCCGCAGTGTCCTCAAGGAGGGGAAGGAACCTGGGCTGGGATGGGGTGGGCAAAGCTCCAGTTGTGAACCCAGCTCTGCTCCTGAGTGGAAAAATCAGAGCCTCTCCCTGCCGCTCTTCTCCCTCCCCTGCTCCCACCCTGTCTTCCCACCCTGCTTCCTCCTGCAGATGTGTCCTAAGTCCTGTTCCGGGCCAGGAACTATTTGGGAACTGGGAATACAGCAGTGAACAAGGCAGACCTTTCCCGGTTCTGTGAAATTTTTGCTCCACTGCAAGGAGAGAGACAATAAATAGACAAGTCAATTTATTTTTAAAAAATCACACTGCGATACATGTCACTCTCAAAATTAATATAGGGTGACGTGGCACTTGTTTGGGAGTGGAGTGTGTTAGTTGTTCAGTTGTATCTGACTCTGTGACCCTGTGGACTGTAGCCTCGAAGGCTCCTCTCTCCATGGGATTCTCCAGGCCAGAATACTGGAGTGGGTAGCCATTCCCTTCTCCAGGAGATCTTCCCAACCCAGGGACTGAACCCAGGTCTCCGGCATTGCAGGCAGAATTTTTACCGTCTGAGCCATCAGTGAAGCCTGGCACTTGATTGGGTAGCTCTTTAGATTAGACCTCAGGGAGGCTTTGAGGAGGTGATGTTTAAGCTGAAGATCAGAATGGCAACAGACGAAATAGGATCCATATCACCAGTTCTCATAATATGGCCATGGTGAAGAATAAGCATGATTGTACATGAAAGTGTTTTATAGACTGCATAATAAATGCCACACATTTTATATCTCATCAGGCAAAATTCCTTGAGGGTAAGCATTGTGATTAATTAACGCTTGCAATTTCAGCACCTCGCATGGTAGTGAATGAGGATTGAAAAACATTATGTGTATAAAATAGGGAGTTCAGAAGGGATTTTTAAAGAAATAAGTTAAGATGATGTGCATCTGTACCAGGCCTTTGTTGAAAGAAGACACTCTTGCCACTACTGGGCTTTTCTGGTGATTTCTATCCATGATGCCTTGGGGAAAGCAGAGAAGGTTCCCAGGGCATCACTCGGGCACAGAGGGGTGGAGCGGGATGGGCAATACTGTGGATGCAGACTTCCTGACAAAATTCCAGATTGCTTTTCTTGCTTTTCAGAGTCTTCTTAACCCAGAGCAGAGGGTAACTTGTCTGAAATTGTGAAGAGAGGCCCACAGGCTCCCTCTCTAAGCTTCCATTTCCATGCTTCTGAAACCTTTGTCTTCCTCCAGCCCCTCAGCATCTCTCTCTTCTCTCCAGTCCAGGACCTGGCTCGTCAGCTGCCCTGGAGACCTCAGTCCATTCTGCTGCCTGATGCCTGTGACTCTGCAGCCCTGCTCCCCTTCCCTGCCACCCTCCTTAAAGGTTTAGTCAATACAGCCCACCTCCCGAATCCTGTGAGTCATGGCTTTTCAAACACACAGGTGTGAATCACTCAACTTGTAGCCCTTGAGATGTCTTGGGTGACAGCTGAGGGAGAAGACTGTGCCTGTCACTGTCCCTCACCTTCCCTTTGCTTTGTCATGCTTCCTGCACTGAGAACCCAGAGCTCCCATCTTGCAGTTCTTCTCTGGGGCCTGAAGACCAGTTTATGGAGTACATATGAGTGGGCATTCACTCATGTGGGAGGAGTCCTTCAGGGAGAACATCCTGTGCCCAGGTGTGGTTCCTGGACCAGCAGCATCAGCCCCATCCCAACATCCTGAATCAGAACCCAGGGCTGGATGCGTGTGATGCACGGTGAAGTCTGAGAATCACTGTTAGAGGCTTAGATGAAGGGATGTGCCAGAAACTTGGTACATCTTACACTTCTTGAGATAGAGACATTGTTATTCCTGTTTTTATAGGCGTGAACAAAGGATTCTAGAATCCAAGATCACAGTAGGTGGTAGAGCCTGGATGAGAATCAAGCATAAGCTCCAAAGCCAGAATCACTATGAAGTTTAGATGCCTAATTAAAATGCAAATATATCTGGAGACATCTGTTGCTAATCATTAGCACCTTAATGCTAATTACCCTCCTGGTCATTTATGATAGACTTCTAAGAAGAGAGCTGGAACTGCTTGATAGCCTGGGTCGAGCATCTCGTGGGTGCTTTCACTGCTTTGGTAATTTCTCTCCTGGCTAGCTCTGGCGGAGTTCTTCCTCCCGTTGGGAACTGGGTGACTGATCCTTAAATGTAGGTGCTTCCTGGTCCCGGTCCTGGCCCTTTTCACTTGTTTGGGTACCCTCTCTCCTTGAGGGACTCCAGCTCCTCCTTTGCATCAGCCGTTACCCATATGATGATGACTTACAAATTTGTTTTCCGTCCCAGGATTCTCTTTTGAGTGTTTGAATTTCTCCCTGCTGGACATTTCTATTTCAACTCCTCATAGTATCTCAGACTTACCTTGTCCATAACTAAACCCATCATCATTTACCAAATTTTGTCTTCTTCTCATAGAGACTCTTTCAGCAAGTGGTACCACCGTCCATTCCGTTGCTCATCCTAGAAATATGGACGTCATCTGTGACTCTTCTTCCTCCTAGTTGCCTTGTTCCCTCACCTGCATCTTATTAGTGAGGATGTTCTACTGACTGTTGTGTCTAAATGCCACAGAATTCTGGCCTTTCTCCCTTCTTCACTGCGACTGCAGTCATCGTTTCGCTCCTGGTCTACTGCGCCTGTCTTGTCTCCATATTCTGGATTGTGGCAATAGCTGCCTTTCTGCAGAGCAGATATGAGCATATCTTTCTTCTTTTTGACATGACTCCATGGGAACTTTTTTCAGAATAAAGTATATATGGTAAGATGGGTGAAGTCTGTCATGGTCTAACCCCCTGCCTGCCTCTCCAGCCTTGTTTCCAGATATTTCCACTCCACTCAGATATTCCACTCTGCTCCTCTGAGTGACTGCAGTTACCTAGACATGCCTTCCTCTGTGGAGCCTTGATATGTTCAGTAGTGCTAGTTCAAGGTGACCTTTCCTAGCCCCTCCTCACAAGGGCCTGGCTCATCATTGCTTATTCTACCAAAGTCAGGTACTTCTTCCAGAAAGGTTTCCTTGGTTCTCTCCATGCTGTCCTGCATCTTTTTCCTGTAGCGTCATTGCCAGCCTCGTCCATAGCATGTGAAATCTTTCAGAGCAGGAATTATTTCTCTTATCTATGTCTCCCTGATGCTTTGTACTTAGCACATGACTGATAAATTTCTTGAATGTGTAAACAAGTAGAGAAGTCACACTAGAACTTTCAACCAATCCTGATTCTCCTTCCCTCTATTGTGGTACCCTAGTCCCTGTGACTGGGGACGCTGTACTCACTGACTGTGACTTTAACAGAGTAGTCATCATTTGTTGACTTCGAAGTCACACCAAGAACCTGTCGACTCCTCTCAGAGACAGTGATGAGTTGACTGAAAGCTGTGATACTGTGGAGTGTGTGTGTGTGTATGTGTGTGCATGCATGCATAAGTGTTCTCATGAAACCCGAAGTAGGAGAAGTCAGGCAGATTCTATAGTCCTGCCAATTTTGTATCCAGTAATTTTTTAATATATGGGAAGTGAAGAAGGGTTTTCTTTGGCTCTCCCACTTTTTCTTTAGGATAAACAATGTGTTTCAGTTATAACTGCATAGCCATTGGTCCTCAGTCTGGAACATAGTAAATGCTAAATAAACTTTCAGAAGGGCTTTAACCAATGGGAAGAGCCCTGTGGAAGGGTTTGGGTTAGGAGCCTGAGGGCAGGATCCATGAATCCATAATAGGACCAACCCGTTCCCATGGCTGTGAGCACCATCTTTATGCCCCAGACTCCTGTGTCAGCTTATTTTTTCAGAATAAGTCATCCCCAAACTCAGTAGTCTAAAACAGCAACCATTAAGTATTTCTCACAATTCTCTGAGTTGGTTGGGTAGGTTGGTTTGTTCTGGACCAGCTTGGCTGGAGTTGGATGGTGTAGGTTGGCCTCACTTACACATTTGGGTCTTCAACCCTGAGGCAGTGAGATAGCTGGAATGGCTGGAGCCTCTCTCCTCGCAATTACTGATCCTCAGAAAGGCTTGTTCACATGGTTGAGGAAGGGTTTCCAGAAGCAAGAGAGAAGGCAATCCTCAATGCACAAGTCTTTTTCAGTGCTCAGCGTTTATCACATTTGCTTCTGTTTCACTGCCTAAAGCAAGCCACAGAATCAAGCTGAGATTCATTGTGGGCAGGTCCTCCAACAGAGCACACACCAAGATCAGATTAAATGTGTGAAGATTTTATTGGGGGAAGCTCCTATGAAAGGTAATGGGGGAGGGAGCAGGGAAAGGCTGGAAGAGCTATCAGAGCACCTCGTAAGTCTGACTCTAAGTGATGAGTAGAGGGAAGAAGGTTGGTATCAGGGGCCCAGCCTGCTGTGCCATCTAAAGATTTCAGCAAGTGCTGGGATGCTTTCCGGCCAGCCCAAGTCAGCCGTCAGCAGGGTCCTGTGTCTCCCAGGAGTGGGCCTGCTTTAGTATCCCTGCTCTGCTCCCTCTGTGCAAATTCAGTGATGGATTTCAGAGCCTAGCAGCTGGGGCTCTTGGTCAATTAAGCACCCTGAAGTTAGACGTCTGCCAGGCACATTCTCATGGCTACCTACAGCGCCATTACTCAAATAATTCATCATAAGTTCTTAAATTTATGCCTCCAGGTCAGACTTCTCTTCTAAGATCTGGACCTCTTAGATCCATCAGCTTTCTTCATGTCTCCTCTTGGCTGTCTCATTGGCATCTCGAGCTTAATGTCTTCAGACTGAACTCTTGATCTCTACCACCAAGTCTGCTCCTTCAGCTTTCTGGTCTTGGTGAATGGCACCTTCATCCAGCCACAAGTCCAGGGTCCCTGTTGATGCTTGCACTTCTGCATGCCCTTAAGCAATCTATTATGAAATCCTGTCAGTCTGACTGCCTGAATATGTATTGATCTGCATCTTTTTTTACACCTGCGGCCCCCACCTAGTCTCTCACTTAGATGACACAACAGCCTCATAACTCACGTCTCACTAGGCATACCTCACTTTATGGCACTTTGCTTTATTATGCTTTGCAGATTTATTGTGTTTTTTTCTTTTTTCTTTCTTTCTTTTTTTTTTTTTTACAAATTGAAGGTTTGTGGCAACCTTCTGTCAAGCAAGTCTTTTGGCACCATTTTTTCAACAGCATTTGCTTATTCATGTCTCTATATCACATTTTGGTAACTCTTGCAATATTTCAAATTTTTCAATTTTGTTATATTTGTTAAAGTGATTTGTGATCAGTGATTTTTGATGTTACTATCACAAAAAGATTATGCTTCACTGAGGACTCAGATGATAGCATTTTTTTATAGCAATAAAGTGTTTTTAAATTAAGGTATGTACATTGCTTTTTAGAAATAATACTATTGAATGCTTAATAGACTACAGTATAGGGTAAACATACATTTTATATACACTGGGAAACCAAAAAATTTGCACAATTGCTTTATTGCAATGTTTGCTTTTCCTCCCTTTTCTGTTTATTTTTTTAATTGAAGTATAATTGAGTCCAGTTGATTTACAGTGTTGTATTAGTTTCAGGTATACAGCAAAGTGATTCATTTATACACACACACACACATACATATATATACACACATATACATATATATTCTCTTTCAGATTATTTTCTATTATTGGTTATTATAAGATGTTGAATATAATTCCCTGTGCCATACAGTAGACTCTCCTTGGTTATCTGTTTTATATATAGTAATGTGTATATGTTAGGCTTCCCCGGTGGCTCAGCAGTAAAAAATCCACCTGCAACGCAGGAGACTTGCAGGAGATGCAGTTTTGATTCCTGGGTCGGGAAGATCTCCTGGGAGGAGGAAATGGCAACCCACTCCAGTATTCTTGCCTGAAGAATCCCATGGACAGAAGAACCTGGCAGGTTACAGTCCATACGGTCACAAACAGTCAGACGTGACTAAGAGGCAGCACGCACGCAGGTACGCCACGTGTATATGTTAATCCCAAACTCGTAACTTATCCCTCCCCTGCAGTATTTGTTTTATTGCAGTGGTCTGGAACCAAATCCATAATATCTGGCTTTTGCCCACACCCTCTCCCTGCCATGGCCGCTTCCTCCCGGTCCTCTCCCTTCCCCTCTTCTCTGCCTGCCTCCAGCTCACTATGGCTGAAACGAAAGGCAGAGGTATCTCAAATGAAATGTCACAGCAGGCGTTAGTCACTGTGGCGGGCCAGCCAGGGAGTAAGCAGAGTGGAGTACGTGGTCAGGTCAGCCCGAGGAAGGTGCCTGGGAACTGGGCAGACAGCCCGAATGCGACCATGGCTTCAGCAGCTCTGGCCCTTATTTCTGTCCTTCTCTCCCCCCATGGGGTGGGCAAGGCTTGCTGGCATCCTCAAATTGTTGAAACTCTGCTGTCAAAACATAGAACTGCCCAGGTCACTGTGACAGGGTTTCCTTGGGTGTCAGACGGGTCGTAACCAAGTGGGTGGGGACTCAGTTCTATGGTGGAGGGCTTGGAGCACCAGCCTGGGGTCAGGCAGCTTTCACATCAGGTCCTGCCCGCCCCATTCCTTCCTAAGTGGTTTTGTGCAGGTAAGTTACTTTCTCTGAATCTCAGCTTCCTTCAGTGTATCTAGAAGTATACCCATCTCACAGGATTTGTGTGAAGTCGGAATCAGTCTAAGTGCAGTCAACACGTATTAGCTGGAGATGACTGAGACTTGTTTAGAATCAAGGGGCGGTACAGTGCTGAGCTCTGTGGGGAGTGGAGAGAAGGCAGAATGGCAGGCAGAGGTCTCTATGGGCACTGCCAACATACCTGTGGCCCACCTTTTTCCTCTGCTGTCTGTCCTATGGCATCTCAGAACCTCAAGCCCACTAGAAATACACTAAAAGTTGATTAAATGAGCATATAGAATATTTGAGGGAGGCAATGACTAAAGATTGTCTTGGATTCCATATCCTTTTATGGGATGGCCCACAGATTTTGATGGGGTTGTAAAGATGTGAGGATTTGGGGAATGTCAATTTATAGAAGCCCTTCAAATCATTAATACCAAACACAATTCTGCGAAAAGTATAAGTTGCACCCCATTTTCTTGCTTTACTCTGCTTTTTAGGTTTTCAGAGCAAAATCCTCAAAGTCCAAATATAAAGTACCAATGAAATAATCTGCATTGTAAACTGTAGGGTTTGGAATATGTATAATGTCAGCCGTTATGTGGGAAATAGTTCCTGATATGTTTGCTATTTTATTTGGCCTGTAAAGGTAGAGGGTGCTTGAGGTTTGCATTGCTATTAGCCTGCTATTGAAGAATTATAATTCTTAGTTTCATTGATACTGAAACAATCTTCTATTTTGAGAGGTAGGAGGACCTTTGAAGGAGCCCCAACAGATGTAATTATACCCCAGACCTTACCCCAAATCCAGTACATCAAACAGTTATTAAGTCTCTAGTAGTGTGATTCATAACCTTTAGAGTCATAGAATTTGTTGAAAATTTGATGAAGCCAGTGGACTTGACCTGGTGAAAATGGGTGCTCCAAATATTCATACAGTTTCAGGGACCCGAGAGCCTTAAGAAGCCTATCCTACTTGGAGTCTGAGTGGATCATGCTAGATTGAGAATGTCCTCAGAATCATGAGGCATCCTTGAGAGGACTGGGCAGAACTCAGAGGACATAGATGCCAGGTGAAGAGGCAGGCCTGGTCCCTACTTTTACAACTGAGTCTGGTGTCATGACTCACTAAGGATGTTTCTGTTCTCATTGCCCTCTCTGAGGATACCACCTGCATTGCACAGGGACAGGGGCTTCCGTCCACAGCTTTGGGCCCTGATGTCCAGAAAGTTGGCCATGGATCATGGTGGCCCACAAGAAGCAATTCATACCGACACATCAGAGGGTGACTTTGGGGATGGGTGACATCATTCCTGGCCTCTCCCAGCGTGAACTCTGTAAAAGTCTGTGGAAGGGCCTTTTCTTCCACAGCTTTTGTTCCTATTACTTTCGTTCCTAAAATGCTCTCTCCTCTCCACCCATCTTCCTTGGTATCATTTCTAGCCCTTGCCCCAGCCCCCTCACTCTTCAATGAACCAGAGTACCCTTAAGGCCCTCACAGGGCTACTGCTGTTCCCATACTCCTTGTCTTTTAGTTAACCTTTCAGCTGTAATACCCTGGAGAAAGGAAATACTACCCACTTCAGTATTCTGGCCTGGAGAATTCCATGGACTGTGTAGTCCATGGGGTCACAAAGAGTCAGACATGACTGAGCGACTTTCACTTTGCAGTTAGAAGGCAGCCTCTCACAGGTAGAGACTCAACTTCTGACTGTCTACCTAGAAGCTCAGAGTGGGAAGTTTAAGAAGAAACCAAATATGTTATTTAGGAGAGCAGCCAGGAGTGGAAGGAAGCCCCAGTGAAAGCTGAAGGAACTGTGAAGGGAAGATCTGGTGGAAATGACTGAGACTGTGTTTTTAAGACTCTCCTCCTCCAGAAATTGCTCCATTTTGCTTCTTAGTGGAGTACAACTCAAACAAACAAACAAAAACAACCTATAATAGAAAAGCACAGTGAGGTTCCTCTGAAGAGTTGTTTGTTTGTGCTCTCTGAGTCCAGACTTTCACCCTATGTTCTCTCTTTTTTAAAGTAGCTTTTTATTGTGGAAAATTTCAAACATATACTAAAGTAGAGAGAATCATCTAATGAACCTCTAGGCATCCACCACTCAGTTTCAATAATTATCAACTCATAACAAATTATTTTTTCACCTCAGTCTCCCTAGTTTACCTTCCCATTGGAGTATTTTGAAACAATTCCCAGTTATTATAATTCCATTCATAAATATTCTGATACTAGTCTCTAAAAGATAATGGATTAGAAAAATAACCATAATAGCATTACCACACTCTCCAAATTAACAATAATTTCTTAATATTTTCGATATCTAGTTGGCATTCAAATTTCTCCAATTGTAGCATTTTTTTTAAAAGCAGTTCACTTTTTTTTTTTTTTAAAGTTTATTTGAATCATAATCCAAATAAGGGTCACACATCATATTTTGTTGAAAGATTTCTTAAGTCATAACAGCAGGTTCCTTTACTCCACTTGGCTTTTAGCCTCATGGTTTATTTGTTGAAGAAACTTTTCATATTTTTGGTAGATTTTCCCACATTCTGGAGTTTGTTGGTTGCCTCCCCATCGTGTTGTTGAACGTTTTTTCCCCTGTATTTCCTATAAACTGGCATTTAGTGCCTTCTGATTCAGATTTGCTTTTTTTTTTATTTTGTAAGATCACTTCCTAGGGGATGGTATGTATTTTCATCAGAGGCACATAATGTCTGATTATTTCCCTTCATGTGACATTAGCAGCCACTGAAGATTATTGCCTGGATCAGAGTTGGCAAACTTTCTCTATAAAGGGCCAGATAGTAAATATTTCAGTCTGTAGGCCACACAGTCTCTATCACAACTAGTCAACACCACCATGGTAGTGTGGAAGCAGCAGGAGTCAATACAGAAGTGAATGTGCATGGGTGAGTGCCAATAAAACTTTATTTACAAAAACAAGCAGGCCAGGCATAGCCCAAGGGCCATAGTTTTCTGACCCCTGCCTGGATTGTTTATTTCCTTGGGGGTTACTCAAAGCTGATATCCTAATCCCATCATTCCTTCTTCATTTATTAGTTGGAATCACCTTTATTTTTTCTGGTTCCACTGGGCCTTCACTGCTTTGGGCAGGTTTGGTATAGTTGCAGAGAGTGGGAAGTACTTTTGTTGTGATGCACAGGCTTCTCATCGTGGTGGCCTCTCTTGTCGTGGAGCACAGGCTCTAGGTGCCTGGGCTTCGGTAGTTGCTGTACGCAGGTTCGGTCGTTGTGGCTCCCAGGCTCTAGAGCATCTAGTCGTTGTTGCACATGGGCTTTCATTGCTTTGAGGAATGTGGAATCTTCCTGGATCAGGGATCCAACACATGTCTCCTGCCTTGGCAGGCAGATTCTTATCCACTGTACCACCAGGGAAGTCCCTTGAATCACTTTTAAAAAGAGATTTTCCCCCACACTATTTGGCTATCTTCATTCTTTTGATCCTTCCTTTTGCCCCAACCCCACCAAAATTGTCCTAAGATCATCAAGGACTGTCCTGTTGCTAAACCCGTTTCTCATCTTAAGATACTTGACCTACTGGCAGCATCTGACATAACCGATCCTTCTTTCCCCTGTAAAATATTTCTCGTGGCTTTCAGGTTTCACCACCCTCTCCTGAGGGTCTTCCTTTGCCAATGGTAACTCCTTCTCAGTGGCTTTTTAATTTTCCTAATCAATCTGTGAGTCTTGGATTCTCTTGGCTCAGTCTTCAGACTTCTGTTCTTTATCTATAGTCACTTCTTCAGGGTTCTAGACATAGATGACTTCTAAGTATATATGCATATAATTAACCATATATGAACATTAGGTATTATATTTCATATGATATGAAATATATAGCTCTCCCTTGGTCTTCTTTCTGAACACTACATATGTCTCTTCAGTTGCTCATGAGACATTTCCATGGGGATGTCTAAAAAACAAGTCAAACCTTACATTTTCAAATATGAATGCTTAATATTCCCTATAAAACCTGCTCCTTCTTCAGTCTTTCCTTTCTCAGTTAATGAGGACTCTGTCCTTCCAGGAGCCTAGATCAAAAAAATCTTAGCATCACCCTTGACACCTCTTTTTCTTTCAGTCTGCACACCCAGTCTGTCAGCACATCATCTTGATTCCGTCTTCAAATATACCCACTTCTCACCACCTCTGCTTCTACAGAAGTCTGGTTCAAGCTATTGTCCCCCATCTCCGAGACTGTTGCCTGCTACTGACTGGAGCAGGCGGTCATGCTGCCCTACTTGAAGTACATCCCCAAGCCAGCAGCCCGAGGGACTCTTTAAAAACCATAAATCAGGGTAACTCACCGTTCTCAGAGTCCTCCAGTGGCTTCCCATCTCATTAAGAGTCAAATCCAGAATCCTTAAATTAGTGACCTGCAGAAGCCTACACGGCCTGAATCTCAGCCCGACCCCTTGCCTTTCTGGCCCCATATCCTCTCACTCTTCCCATGTGTCTCCCTGCTCCAGCACACAGGCCTCTTGCTGTACCCATTATGCTAAACACCCTCTTTGCCCCTGGTTCTTTGCCCTTGCTGTTCCTTCTGCCTGGGATGCTCTCTTATAGATACTTGAGTGGCTTGCCCCTCCCCACCTTCAGGTCTTTGCTCAGTGAGGCCTGCTCTGATCACACTACTATTCCCTCTACCCCTCTGCACTCCAGGAAAGAAGAATGTCCAGATCTCAGCAAAGAGAAGCCGGACTGTCTTTCACTGAGAACCTGATAGGGAAGCTAGAGACCACACAGGAGTATTTCCCTGTAGTCCTTTTCCTGTCCTGACTCGCACTGCAGTGGGTCTACATGGTAGGTGAAGCTCCAAGATGGTGAGGGGAGTTGTGCCTTTCCCTCTCTATCCATGCAGGATACCCTCAAAACCACCCCCTGAAAGAGACCCTTTTTCTCTTTCCTTGAAACATAAGCTCTGTGACTCTCTGGGTTGCTAGACCAGCTGGGGTGTCCCAGAGCTGGGACTGGCATGGGGGACCCCGTTGGATTCATAGCTAAGCTTTGGGATGATTTCTTCCAGGTCTTCACTCATGAATCTGTTTCAGAGTTTTATTCTGGAGCTCATACTAGCTCAGTCTTCCCTGGTGGCTCAGAGGGTAAAGAATCTGCTTGCAATGCAAGAGACCTGGGTTCAATCCCTGGGTCAGGAAGATCCGCTGGAGAAGGGAATGGCAATCCATTCCAGTATACTTGACTGGGGAATCCCATGGACCGAGAAGCCTGGTGGGCTACAGTCCATGGGGTAGCAAGGAGTCGGACATGAGTGAGTGCCTGACACTTTCACTTTTCACGCTGGCCCAGAAAAAGGCTATGGTGGCCTCCTCTTTGGGCCTCTCTTCCCTTTTGTTTGTCATCCTGGGGTCAGCGCACCTTGGTGCCTCTCCATTCATTTATGTGAAAACGTCTCTCATTTTGAATTTGAATCTACATCTGCCATCTGGAGACTTCTGATCCCTGCCGGGGTGGCAATTGGATGATATCATGAGATAGTGATGCCTGCAAGGCTAATGCCCTGAAGTTTTTCCCCAGCCAGGCCACTCATCATCCAGTTCTTGGCCTCTCTTTGTAGCATCAGAAACTCTGAGCCAGATGGAGCCCCAGTGACCACCTAGTCTAACTCTCTGTGTCTTCTCTGCAATGTGTCTGAAAAGTGGCTATACAGGCTGCTTTAGTACTTTTCAAGGTAGTCCATTCTACTTTTAGATAGGGCTTCCCTGGAAGGTCAGCTGGTAAAGAATTTGCCTGCAATGCAGGAAACCCTGGTTTGATTCCTGGGTTGGGAAGATCTCCTGGAGAAGGGTTAGGCTACCCACTTCAGTATTCTTGGGCTTCCTTGGTGGCTTAGTTAGTAAAGAATTTGCCTGCAATGGGGGAGACCTAGGTTCAATCCCTGGGTTGGGAAGATCCCCTGGAGAAGGGAATGGCAACCTACTCCAGTCTTCTTGGCTGGGAACTTCCATGGACAGAGGAGCCTGGCAGGGTATAGTCCATGGGGTGAAAAGAGTCAAACATGACTGAGTGACTAAGCACACAGCACAATCATTGGAAAACACTTTAAACCTTCGATCTATTTGAGTGTCTTGTTTATTCTCTTGAAGAGTACTTCCATAGTGGCTTTTTCAACACTTGGTCCTTCAGCGAAGGCTGCCTGAAGATAGAATCCTCTAAGATCCCATTTACTAAGTGGAGAGGCTCTTAAAAGGCAGGAATCCATCCTAATCTCTGTATTCCCTGCACTTGGCATAATATCTGAATCTAATAGATGCTCAATATATGTCTAAGGCAATAATGAATGAGGAACGACTACTTATTGAGGATTTAAAATGTGGCAGACACTCCTCTAAGCCCTTTATGTGCCTCAGAACAACCTAGTATAGTAGGCAGTGCTTTTATTACCATTTTTTTGTTTTTTTGATGAAGAAACTAAATCTTAGAAATGTTAAGTACCTTTCTAAGGTGATGCCGTCATGAAAGGGAGTAGTGAAGATTCAAACCCAGAAGTGTGGACTCTCTAATTCACTCTTCTTTGTATATTATTTCATGTTTCTTTCTTTCTCTTTATTTTTTAAATTGTGGTAAAATATGTGTAATATAAAGTTTACCATATTAACCATTTCTAAGTGTACCATTTAGTCACATTAAGTACAATTACAATGCTGTGCAGCTAAAATCACCTTCCTCCATCTCTGTAACTTCTTCATCTTCCCAAACTAGAGCTCCAGGCACATTCCTTCCTCCCCCAGCTCCTGGTGACCACCAATCTACTTTCTTTCTCTAGGGATTTGGCTACATAAGGCACCTCATACAAGTGAAATCATATGCCATTTGTTCTTTTGTGACTGGCTTATTTCACTTAGCATAATTTCTTCAAAGTTCATCCATATTGCAGCCCTATACATCCATATGAAGAAATGTGTCAGGACTTCTTTCTTTTTAAAGGTCGGATGATATTCTATTGTATGTACATACCACATTTTGTTTATCCAGTCATTCATTGATAGAAGCTTGGATTGCTTTTGGCTATTGTGAGTAATCCAGCTGTGAAGATGGGTATCCAAATATTTGTTTGAATATCTATTTTCAGTTCCTTTGGGTATATAGCTCGGGATGAAATTGCTCGATCACATGGTAATTCTTGGGCTGCCCAGGTGACGCTAGTGGTAAAGAACCAACTGCCAGTGCAGATGTGAGACATGGACGCGATCCTTGAGTTGAGAAGATCCCCTGGAGGACGGCATGGCAATCCACTCCGGTATTCTTGCCTGGAGAATCCCCTTGGACAGAGGAGCCTGGTGGGCTACAGTCCATGGGTTCCCAAAGAATCGGACACGACTGAAGTGATTTAGCATACACACATGCATGGTAATTCTCAATTTAATTTTTTTGAGGAACTTCTATATTGTTTCTCACATGGATGCACTATTTTATATTTCCACCAGCAATGTACAAGGGTTCCTTCCAATTCTCCACTTCCTTATCAATATTTGTTATTTCTTTTGTTTGGTTTTTTTTTTTTTGTATAATAGCCATCCTAATGGGTATAAAGTGGTACATCTTTTGATTCACGTTTCCCTAATGACTAATGATGTTGAATATCTTTTCATGTGCTTATTGATAATTTGTTATCTTTGGAGAAGTGTCTAGTCATTTACATTGCCCATTTAAAAATTGAGTTCCTTGTTTTGTTGTTATGGGGGTTCTTTATATATTCTAGATACTAAACCTTATGACATATATGATTTGCATGTATTTGCTAAGAGTTTTATGGTTTTAAGTCTTAGATTTAGGTCTTGATCCATTTTGAGTTAATTTTTGTATATGGTATAAGGTAAAGAGTCCAAACGGAGTAGGCAATGGCAACTCCCTCCAGTACTCTTGCCTGGAAAGTCCCATGGATGGAGGAGGCTGGTGGGCTGCAGTCCATGGGGTCGTGAAGAGTAGGACACGACTGAGCGACTTCCCTTTCACTTCTCACTTTCATGCATTGGAGAAGGAAATGGCAACCCACTCCAGTGTTCTTGCCTGGAGAATCCCAGGGATGGTGGAGCCTGGTGGGCTGCCATTTATGGGGTCACACAGAGTCAGACATGACTGAAGCAACTTAGCAGCAGCAGCAGTAAAGGGTCCAAATTCAATTTTTACTTGTGGACATCCAGTTTTCCCTACACCATTTGTGGAAAATACTGTCTTTTCCCCACTGAATAGTCTTGGATCCCTTGTTGAAAATAATTTGACCATGCATGAAGAGTTTGTTTCTGGACCTCTAACCTGTTGCGTTGATCTATATGTCTGTATGTCAATACCACATTGTCTTGATTCCTGTGGTTCTGAAGGAAGTTTTGAAATTAGTACGTATGAGACCACTAACTTTTTTTCTAGATCATTTGGCTATTCAAGGACTCTTGAATTTCCACATAATTTTAGACTTGGCATTTTGGTTTATGCAAAAATGTTGAGATTTCGATAGGGAATGCATTAAATCTCTTTGGGTAGTACTGGCATCTCAAGACTCTTAAGTCTCTTGATCTATGAACATGAGATGTCTTTTCATTTATTACTATCTTATTTAGTATCTTTAGTAACTTTTCATAGTTTTTGGTGTCTTTATTTGAAAAAAACTTTTCTCTTTATTTAAAAATTTCCCCAACCACCAAGTTTTCCTCCTAGAAAGTAACCACTATTTTCGTTTTCTCATGTGTCCTTCTATTTCCATATATATCAATAAAATTTTGATGTATAAATTTCTCAAAACCAAATAGTAACATACATAACTTACTGTTCTGTACCTGTGTATTTCTCCACTTAAGAACTGATCTTGGAGATTCTTCCAAATCAGGACCCTGAAATCTGTCTCTCTTTTAAAAAGCTTTATACATCCCATAATTTATTTAACTCATCCCCTTTTGATGGATATCCAGGTTTCTTTCTTTTTTTTTTTTTGGTAATATTTTACTATTAATGCTTCAATGAATAAACATAAGGATGTCATTTGCCCACATGCAAATATACATGAAGAAAATTTCTTTTTTATTTTATTTTATTTTTAAACTTTACATAACTGTATTAGTTTTGCCAAATATCAAAATGAATCCGCCACAGGTATACATGTGTTCCCCATCCTGAACCCTCCTCCCTCCTCCCTCCCCATTCCATCCCTCTGTAGAATTGTGCCAAAGAGTGAGTTTAAAATTTTGCATTGTAGTCCCAAATAGTCTTCCACGGAAGTTGTACCAATTGATCCACTTACCAGCCTGGTGGCTATTTCCTTGTATCCTTGCCAGCACAGTGTGTTATCAAACAATTTTTAGCCCTGGACTATCTTAAGGGATGAAAAGTGGTATCTCCTAGTTTAAATGTGTTTTTCTCTTGTTGGGATAGTGAACAACTTTTCAAATATTATGAGCCTCTTATATTTTCTAATTTGTGAGTTGATCAATCACATCCTTTGCACATGTTCATGTTAACTTGTAATTCATTATATATTAAGAGAAAATATCTACTTCTGTTCTACTGACTGTGCCAAAGCCTTTGACTGTGTGGATGACAACAAACAGTGGAAAATTCTTAAAGAGATGGGAATACCAGGCCACCTGACCTGCCTCTTGAGAAATCTGTATGCAGGTCAGAAAGCAATAGTTAGAACTGGACCTGGAACAACAGACTGATTCCAAATCGGGAAAGGAGTATGTCAAGGCTACATATTGTCACCCTGGTTATTTAACTTATATGCAGAGTACATCATGAGAAACACCGGGCTAGATGAAGCACAAGTTGGAATCAAGATTGCCAGGAGAAATATCAATAACCTCAGATATGCAGATGACACCACCCTTATGGCAGAAAGTAAAGAGGAACTAAAAAGCCTCTTGATGAAAGTGAAAGTGGAGAGTGAAAAAGTTGGCTTAAAGCTCAACATTCAGAAAACAAAGATCATAGCATCTGGTCCCATCACTTCATGGCAAATAGATGGGGAAACAGTGGAAACTGGCTGACTTTGTTTTTTTGGGCTCCAAAATCACTGCAGATGGAGATTGCAGCCATGAAATTAAAAGATGCTTACTCCTTGGAAGAAAAGTTATGACCAATCTAGACAGCATATTAAAAAGCAGAGACATTATTTTGCCAACAAATGTCCATCTAGTCAAGGCTATGGTTTTTCCAGTGGTCACGTATGAATGTGAGAGTTGGACTATAAAGAAAGCTGAGCGCCAAAGAATTGATGCTTTTGAACTGTGGTGTTGGAGAAGACTCTTGAGAGTCCCTTGGACTGCAAGGAGATCCAACCAGTCCCTCCTAAAGGAAATCAGTACTGAATATTCATTGAAAGGACTGATGTTGAAGCTGAAATTTCAGTACTTTGGCCACCTGATGCGAAGAACTAACTCATTTGAAAAGACCCTGATGCTGGGAAAGATTGAAGGTGGGGGGAGAAGGGAACGAATGACAGAGGACGAGATGGTTGGATGGCGTCACCGACTCAATGGACATAAATTTGGGTAAACTCCAGGAGTTGGTGATGGATAGGGAGGCCTGGCGTGCTGCAGTCCATGGGGTTGCAAAGAGTCGGACATGACTGAGTGACTGAACTGAAGTAATATATTAAGAGAATTTGTCCTTTGCAGTGTAGATGCAGAAAATATTTTCTAATTTGTAGTTTGCCTTTTGTAGTTGTTTATATTTTTATGACAATTTTTATTTAGTTGAATGTATCAGCCTTTTTATTACTGTATTTTGGTTTTATATTGCTAACAGAGGCCTTTGCAACTACAAAAATTACACATTAAAAAATTCTGGCATTTTTATGGTTTCATTTGTTACATTTATATCTTTGATTCATAGATAATTTATTTTGACATAAGACTTGAGGGAAGGATCCTACTTAATTTTTTCCCATATGTCTACTCAGTTGTCTCAAAACCATTTATTAACTATTCATCTCTCCCTCGGTGATCTGAAATATAATATTTCTCATAGATATTTAGGTCTCTTTCTGCATTTTAAATTCTGTTCTATTGATCCATTTGTACATTCATATGCCAGAATGCATATTTTAATTAAAGCAATTTTATAATGTGCCTTAATATGTGGGGACTAGTTATCTTTAATAGCATTTCTGTGTTAGAATTTTCCTGAATATTCTTGCTTACTTATTGTTCCATATGAACTTCAGATTAAACTTATCTAGCTCTCTCCAAAACTTACTGGTGATTTTGATGGGAATATGTTTAATTTATAAATAAACTTCAGGGAGAATTCACATCTTTCGGATGTTGAATTTCTTTATCCATGAATGTGTTGTCACTTTTCATTTGTTCAAGTCTTTGTTTTTTTGTCCTAAAGCAGTATTTTAAATGAAATGTTTCTTCGTACATCTTGCATAGTTCGTATTAAATTTATTCCTCTCTCTTTAATTTTATTTTAATTTGTTTCTATAAAGATCCATCCTCTTAACTACTAGAGATCTCAGTATGCTTTTAGAAATTTAGTCACTGTAAGTTTCCCATTCTTCTGGCCTGGGGTGCTACAGCGTCCCTAAAGGAAATAATCCTCCCAGACATTGCCAGTTATCCAAATCTGGCCTGTGATTTACTGTTTTCACTTTCTGAGTAATGGGCCTCTTTCAGGTCCGTTATTATCATCTTATATTTGTCTAAAAAGCCCTTTGTATATGTGATTTCACTTGATCCTTACAATGACCTTGAGATATCAACAAAGAGAATATTTATTCATGTTCATTTTGAGAGGGAAGAAGTTGCTCTCCCAGTTCACACGGGTGGGGCTGGACTATTGTGTTCAGTTGCTCAGTCGTGTCTCGTCTATCTGTGACCTCGCTGACTGCAGCACGCCAGACTTCCTTGTCCATCACTATCTTGGAGTTTGCTCAGACTCACGTGCATTGGGTCAGCAATGCCATCCAACCATATCATCCTCTGTCACCCCCTTTTCCTCCTGCTCTCAATCTTTCCCAGCATCTGTGTCTTTCCCAATGAGTTAGCTCTTGGCATCAGATGGCCAAAATATTGGAGCCTTTGCTTCAGCACCAGTCCTTCCAATGAATATTCAGGGTTGATTTCCTTTACGATTGACTGGTTTGATCTCCTAGCTGTCCAAGGGACTCTCAAGAGTCTTCTCCAGCACCACAGTTAGAAAGCATCCGTTTTTTGGCACTCAGGCTTCTTTATGGTCCAGCTCTCACATCCATACATGACTACTGGAAAATCCATAGCTTTGACTATATGGGCCGTTGTTGGAAAAGTAATGTCTCTGCTTTTTAAGACACTGTCCAGGTTTGTCATAGCTTTTCATCCAAGGAGCAGGTGTCTTTTAATTTCATGGCTGCAGTCACCATCCATAGTGATTTTGAAGCCCAAGAAAATAAAATCTTTTCCATTTTTTCTCCATCTATTTGCCCTGAAGTGATGGGACTGGATGCTGAGTTTTAAGGCAGATTTTTCACTCTCCTCTTTCACCTTCAAGAGGCTCTTCAGTTCCTCTTTACTTTCGGCTATTAGGGTGGTGTCATCTGCAAGTCTGAGGTTATTACTATTTCTCCTGGCAATCTTGATTCCAACTTGTGCTTCATCCAGCCTGGCATTCTATACATGATGTACTCTGCATAATAGGTTAAATAAGCAGAGTGACAATATACAGCCTTGATGTACTCCTTTCCCAATTTGGAACCAGCCTGTTGTTCCGTGTCCATTCTAACTATTGCTTCCTGACCTGCATACAGGTTTCCTAGGAGGCAGGTGAGGTGGTCTGATATTCCCATTTCTTAGAGAATTTTCTGCAGTCTGTTGGATCCACACAAAGACTTTAGCATAGTCAATGAAGCAGAAGTAGATGTTTTTCTGGAATTCCCTTGCTCTTTCTATGGTGGTCCAACAGATGTTGGCAGTTTAATCTCTAGTCCTCTGCCTTTTCTAAATCCAGCTTGTACATCTGCAAGTTCTTGGTTCACATACTGTTGAAGCCTGTATTGAAGGATCTTGAGCATGACCTTGCTAGCATGTGAAATGAGCCCAACTGTGCGGTAGTTTGGAGCCATGCATCCCTGTCCACGTTCTTGCAGTCCCTGTCCTTGCCTGGCAACCCCAGGCTCCTGTCCCATCTCCAGAGCAGCCTGTCTGTCCCTCCCTCAGGGTTGCTCTCCATCCTAGTTCTCCCCCCGGTTGGCTGCTCTGGGTCTGTGCAGGGATGGGCCCCCAAGCACTCGGAGCACACCCAGCACTCAGCTGCAAGCTATGGAGTCTGAAGCCAGCCTCTGCTGCTCCTTGTTTACTGAGGCAGTAGTTGGGAATGTTTGTCCTTTCCGGAGGTCGTGCTGGCAGGTTGACAACCCGAATCGTTTCATCCTGCTGCCTTGACTTCTCAGAGAGAACAATGCAACACCCCCACCTTCCTCTCCTGTCGCTTAGATGAGGATTAAAGGCAGCCTCGCTTATTTTCCTGCTTCAGCAGGGGTTGCCTTGTGCTCTGAAGGGGGCTCCGTGTTCCTTCACTCACAGGGGATCCTTTCTGGGCTCCAGGATCAGTGGGGCTGAAAGGGGCACGCAGGCCACCAGCACACGTGAGACCAGGCTGCAGGGCCAAAGGGGAGGCCCTTGGCCCAGGGTGCAGAGCACAGCTTCAGTGTGTTCACCTCCTGCCTCCCTTCTTTCCTTTTATCTTCCTCCACTGTTCTGAAAAGTATTCACTACTTTCTATCTGCCCACTTCCTCCAACTGCCACCAGAGCAGTTATGCTGCTATCTTTCATGAAGACTCATTCATTCATTCATTCAACAAGCTTTTATTGAATGCTTGTTCAATGCTTGTTCAACAGTTGCAGTAGCTGAGGATACAGCAGCAACAAGACAGTGACCTGAGCTCAGGGAGGTGGGAAGAGAGAAACAGTAAGCAAGTCACCAGATAAATAGATGGCTCCCCATAGCAAAGAGTGCCATGAAGAAAACCAAGCAAAGGGGTGCGAAGGAGGGAGATTTGGGGGTCTCTTCCAAATGATGAGAGTTGGGAGAGGGAGTTGTCTGAAGAGGTGTTATTTGATTTGAAACTTGAATGATAAGCCAACTATGCCAGCATATGTAGTCAGGGAGAAGAGAGAGCAAGCACAGGGGTCCTGAGGTAGAGGTGGACATGGCAAGTTTCAGCAACAAAGAGACCAAGGAAGTGGGAAAATTGTGAGCAAAGGGAGGGAGATACAGGAGGAGGGAGGAGAAGGAAGCAAGGGTCTTAGAAGCTAAGATAAGGCTTTTGGATTTTAAGTACAACAGGGAGATTTTGGAGAGTTTAAAGCAGAGGAGAGACATGGTCTGATCCATATTTTAAAGCTATTCTGGCACCAGGAGACAAATATTAAACTGCTCATAGCAACATTATTCATATTGGCTGAAGAACTAGAAGCAACCCAAATGCTCAGCAACAGTAGAATGGATAAATAATGGACTGCCATAGAACAATAAAAATAAACAAACTAGAGCTCGATACACAACAGAGAGGAATCTCATAGATGAAATGCTGAGTGAGAGAAGTCCAACACGAAGTAATGCATGCAGTGTGATTCCGTTTTTATAGTGTGTATATCAGACAAAATCAAAACAACAGTTTTTACAGATTCAGGGTTAGGTGGTAAACTGTAAGAGGGGTTGAAGAAGTGATTACCTTAAAGCTAGGAGAAGGGTTATCTTTGGCAGGGCAGGTGGGGCAGTGACAGGGAGAGAACACCAGGGGGACTTTTGGAGTGGAACTAGGAATGTTTTTACTTCTTGATCTTGGAGATGATTTACTTCTTGACCTTGGGTATGATATAGCATGCATGTTCATGTTTTCACAAACCACAGAGTTATATATTTTTATTTTTTGTGCTTTTCTGCATATGTGTTGTATTTCACAGTAAAAAAATGTGCAAACACTGCAGTTTGGCTGCTGTGTGACAAATGGATTTAAGGGAGCCAAGAGTGAGGGGAGGACTAGTAAGTACTTAGCTGACTGTAGACATCCAGGTGAGTGGTGAGGGTGCTGGGGCTCTGGTGGTTTCAATGGAATGGGTTAGGGCTGTGCTTGGAGGTGAGGTCCACAGGGCTTGCCAGCAGATTGGGTTGTAAGCAGTAGTGATGAGGGAAACAGCGGTCTGGATGCCCTGGGTATTTGCTTTGAGCATCTGGTACTATTTCCTGAGAAATAAAACTTGGGAAGGGGGACGGGCTTGAAGGGGAGATGAAGAAATCTACGCTGGTTCTGTCAAATTTGAGTTCCATGTTTTGTATTTAATGGAGAAATTAAATAGGCAACAGTTTCCTAACTGGCTGGTCCACTTCCAGTCTGGCTCCCTTCATTGCATTCTTGACCTTCTGGTTCAAGTGATTTGTTTCAGGAATAAATCTGGTGATGTTGTTTCCCCAGTGATCCTTCCAATGACTATTGCCCAGTAGGAAGAGGCTTAATTCCTCATTGTGACGTCAAGCCACCATGCCCAACTGGGTCCTGCCTCTCCAACTTTGTCTTAGTGGCTCCTCCATCACCCCAGAATGGCCACATAGAAGGACGACGGACTTTTACACATGCCGTCCTCTTTGTCTCCAGCTTCTTCCCTCATCCGTGCCCTCACCATCTTATGCCCACTCTTCAAGTCTCACCTTGGATATCTGTTGCCCCAGGCAGCCTTTCCACATTTCTTAGCCCCCAGGACCCAGTGGGGTGCCATCCTGTGCTCTCTCAAACCCCTCCTTTATTTAGCTCTTGCGTCAGCCCTCATCCCACAACCCGGAGTAGCTTTTCATTTCCATCTCCTCTCATTGACTGTGAGTTATCTGAGGGCAGTGGCCAGGTTCATAACTGCATCTCTTGCAGCTGGCCACAGCTGTTAAGGCAAATGCTCAACAGACATCTCCTGATGAATGACTAATGACACACCCTCTCCCATACAGGTTCTAGGTACTTGCTCTTTCTCTTTCACCTGCATATCTTCTTCTTAGACTGCTGCTGCTGCTGCTGCTAAGTCGCTTCAGTCATGTCCGACTCTGTGCGACCCCATAGACGGCAGCCCACCAGGCTGCCCCGTCCCTGGGATTCTCCAGGCAAGAACACTGGAGTGGGTTGCCATTTCCTTCTCCAATGCATGAGAGTGAAAAGTGAAAGTGAAGTTGCTCAGTCGTGTCCGACTCCCAGTGACCCCATGGACTGCAGCCTACCAGGCTCCTCCATCCATGGGATTTTCCAGGCAAGAGTACTGGAGTGGGGTGCCATTGCCTTCTCCGCCTCTTAGACTCTCTCCCCCCAAAGGCACACTTTGTACTGCTCCTTTCACAAGCATTCTGTCTCAGGCCACAGGGCTGAGGCTCCAAGACCTTCAGGGAGAGAGGACTTGGGGTGGTTGGTGGTGTCCCCTTAAATCTTCTGAGAGTGCAGATGTTTTTCTACCTAAAGGTTTGGAAGGTCACCAAGGAGGAGGCAAAGATGTTATTGGAGCAGCTGTCAGAAAGAGATGGGAGAGCGGAAATCAGCTTCTCTGGTGTCTCCCAGGCAAAATGATCCAAAAATTTCCTCGGGGGAAACCCTGGGTCTAAGTGACTGCAAATGCTGTTTGTCCTCCGAGTCATCTTGGCAAGGCCGGTGGAGAGACATTATGTATGTCTTCCCTGCCCAGCACCCTCACGTCCATTCAGCGTGAATTCTCAAGGAGTCATTAAATAGAGGAGTCACACATAATGTGCAGTAGAGGGTGGCCTTTGTGGGCCTATGATAGGGGTGAGGTTTCTGTGCTGTTGGCCTGGGAACCTTAGTTCCTTTTTTTTTGTTTTTAAAGAATCTGTTGACAGAGCTCTGAATGCCTCTGTGGTTAACACTGGTAAGGTTAGTCTAGGGATTTAGCCACATCAAAGGTCATTGTTGGACTTCACAGATGGCGCTAGTGATAAAGAACTGCCTGGCAATGCAGGAGACATAAGAGACGCGGATTTGGTCCCTGGGTCAGGAAGATGCCTGGAGAAGGAAATGGCAACCCACTCCAGTATTCTTGCCTGGAAAACCCCATGGACAGAGAAGCCTGGTGGGGTACAGTCCGTGGGGTTGTAAAGGGTCAGACACAACTGAAACGACTTAGCATGCACACATGAGGTCATTCCTACAATTTTGCCACACCTTTCCTCCTGCTGCACTGATACCTGCTGTCCCTAGATGGCCAAGGGATGGGAAACTGAATTTCATCCCTGTAAGAAAACAGTGAGCCAACCCAGACCTCAGAATGAAAGAGAGTGGCTTGGGGCTGGCAGAACTGCCATAGTCCCAGCCAGATCCCTGTTACCTGCCTCAGCAGAGGTGCCCCGGGACAGACTGCAGCCTCAGTTGCTGGGCTCCTGGAGAGCAGCTGTCTTAAAGAGCGAGCAGCCATCTGCCATCCTGATTAATGATGGTCAACTTGGAGGACTGGTGGCTTATTTCCTTGTAGAGCCTCTTTATAAGTGCTCTGCAGACCCTGAGCTTGGGATCTCTTGTGCTTGGTGTGAGCCTGGGCAATAGAAAATACCACTGATGGTGGGCCCAAGGGATGGGAATTGCCTCATTCATCCTCACTGTTGGGCGTGGCCGCATGAGAGACAGTGGCCCAGGTGGCCTTGCCTATGGTGTGAGTGGGCCACCAGGAAGGTCTGGAGCCTAGAGTAACCATTCAGGGTCTGTTGGCTGCAGAGGCTCCCTAGAGTACTGGCTGTGTGACTCCAGGGCTGCTGTTAGAACCCCAGCTCGTGGTCTGAGACAAGACATACATGGAAACATGGGTGAGGCTGGTCTGTCGGCAGAGTGGAGTTCTCACCAAGGGCTGAAAGAGATGTCAGAGAGGAGTTACCCTGCATCCTCTTTTTACAGGTGAACAAACTGAGGTCCAGGAAGGTCAGATGATGTTTTCATCTCCTTGATTCTTGAGTGGCCGAGCCAGGGCTGAGCCTAGATCTTCCTCCCAGCCAGGGTTTCTCCCACACCTGCCAGGTTCCATTAGACAGGAGGATTGGGCTCCTGGGGCCACCAAGTGCTACTTGGGGGGCAGGGTCACAGGAAGTAGGGGCTGCAGGGGTCACTCTACCTCCCCTTAATGGGATCCAAGGCCAGTCTCCTCCTCACATCTCTCTCTCTTTTTAAAAAATTTTAACTGAAGCATAGTTGATTTATAATGTTGTGTTAGTTTCAGGTGTACAACAAAGTGAATCAGTTCTACATATACACATATCCATACTTTTTCAGGTTTTTCCCATATAGGTCATTACACAGTGTTAAGTTCCCTGTGCTATACACTTGGTCCTTATATAGCTCACATCTCTCTCTTCACTGGGTGATTAGCCATGAAAGGGTTAAGCCTGGGGCTTTGCCCAAAGTAGGGCAAGCTCTGGTAGGGTGTGTGATGGAGACTCCTGAATGGCTGAGGGGGCAGTGGGAAGAGAGGAGAGCTGGGAGGAGGCGGCATTGAAGGTCAGTGAGAGCCGTGAGCGCCATCTCCCAGCTCTTCCTGCCCTCCCTCTGCTCCAGCCAGCAGTCCCCTCCTGCTCCTCTGTCTCCCAGGCCTGCTCTCACCTTGGGGCACCTGCACTAGCTCTTCCCTTTTGTCTGGAATGTATTTCCTCACATATCTACATAGTTCCACCCTTGACTCCCTTCAGATGTTTACTCAAAAGTAACTTTCTCTAGAAGATCTTCCTTGGTTATCCTTTCTAAACTTTAGGCTACTACATCTCCCTGCCTAATTTTTCTTCCTGACCCCTTATCATCATCTAAAATGCCCTTTGTTATCCCTAAACATTTTTTTATATTATTTATATCCTCCATTGGAATACAGGTGATAGGAAGTCGGGGATCTTTGCTTTGTTGCTTTTTATGAGCCCTGACTGCCTGGAGCCCCGGGTTGAAGGGAGAGGGCCATGATGGGAGTCACCAATAACAGGCTGCCATGGGCTGCTATTGTAGGCCTGGTTCTTCCTAATGACTGCAGGTTACTTTAATCTTTCCCTTCTTGCCGCTCTTTGGGCAGGGTGCCATTTCCTCAGGATGATTCCCCCTAGGGAGTCAGCCAGTCTGAGGTGTGGGTTAATGCCTTTACCTTCTATTGGCTTTTAATTGAAGGCTCTCGGGATCATGTTGCTTTCATGCAAAGAGCTGGATCTCTGATGGTGGGAATTCCAGGCACAGTGGTCAGGGACATGCAAGGCCTCCCTGACCACAGGCCTCCAAACAAGTGGCTGCTGACCCCACCTGCTGCAAGGCCATTGCTGAGATTTTCCTGAAAGCCGTTCTGTGGAAGCAGGCCCTGGGCAGTACACTCTTAGAGCAGCCTGCTCTGCACCTGGGGTTTGCAGTTCATTACAGACTTGCTGAGGACAGAGCCAGGCACCCAAGACATGCTTGCTGACTGAATGTGGGCCAATCAACGAGGACCACAGCTCTTAATGGGGATTTCCCAGCATTGCCTTATAGTTAAACACAAGGAAATCTTTACCAGATTCCATAATTCAGATCCCTTCTTCCAGAACTTGAAGAATGGCCACCACCTTCATGTACATTCACCAGGGTCACAGAAATGAAGCAGCTCACAGGCTTGACTCAGGGCCTGATTTACTTTAGCTCTAACCTGTTTCCTCTTAGTATTGGTCTAATTATCTCTAAAGCATGTCTGTCCAGAGAGTCCGAAAGTCCTGAGAGCATCTTCCCTAGCAGAAGAGATACAAAATAAGTATTGAGAGAATAAGAACATATCTGAATATTCTTCTTGCCCTGCCTTTCCTTTCTTCCCATCCCCAGATGGTTGTTTGGCATTTTGGCCCCTGAACCAACGTGTGGCTTGTTTTTGTAGGGCAGGTTTTGAAGCAGACAGGTGCCTACTTAAGAAGGTCCTGCCCAAAGAGCTGCAGAGTCCTGTTCATATCCCCGTCTCCTAGCTAAAGATTCAGGGATAGGGGATCGGGTAAGAGGATCCATAGCCCCCTCTGAACGTATTCCTCCTCCATCCATGATTTTGGGTCTTCAGGCCTCAGGCCTTCACTCACTCTTAGTGGGACTCATGGTGTCTAAACTCAGTGACCGTGTCTGCTGTCCTGGGTGGTGGAGTTGGTGACAGCAAGTGGCCGCAGCCTGCTGGGTGGGGCGGGGAGTGGCCGCTTTACCACAGAGGGCTTTCCCGGGTATCGTCCTCCATGACGGTAAATATTTCCCCTTCTTGTCAAAAAACAGCAAAATCCCAGCCGAAGGCATAACAGGCACTTCGCAGAGTGTTAATTATTGACGCGGTAGGACAGCAGCTCACCTCAGGGTGCGGGTCCAGAGGCCGCTGCTCACTTTACAGCTGGGAAGCAAAAGGCGACCCGCAGGGAGGACCTACCCGGGGCCAGGCCTGGTGGGGGACAGGGAACAGGAGGTGGCTCTTGCCCTCACCTGCTCAGGTAACTAGCAGGTGACTCTTGGCCATTATTAAGACTTTCATTGGACTGGCACCATCCGGTCACTGATACTTAAGTTGGTGGGATTGGAGTGTGGGAGGGCGATGAGCAGGGTAAACCTTCTCTAGGTGCCTGCCACCTCCCTGGCTTGTGGCTCTATAGTGAGTAGTGGCATGGATAGTTGCAGTAATGGACTCAGTCCCTGCCCTGGAGTCACTGGTTCCAGGGAGGGCGGATATAAACGCCAGTGGTGCCCAGCACTGAGCTATCTTCTTAGCTCAGATGGGGTGTAGGTGGACAGGATGGCCTTGCCGTGGAGATGCAGGGTTGCACTTGAGTGTACTCAGTCCCCAGGGGAAAGAGAAAACATATATAACTTGAGGTCTGCCTAACCTGTGGGAGGTTGGGTCACATGTAGTCCAGCCCTCATTTCACAGATTGAAGAAGACGTAAGTGATCTGAGGAGTTGAGCTGGGGAGTCAGTATGGTTTGCTCAGTGGCAGTTCTGCTTGTTATCGTCTGAATGGTGGGCCTTGTTTTAAGCTGCTGGGCCCCAGGTCTAATTAGCCATAGCTGTGCTCCTGGAAGGCGTGCATGGTGGTGGTGAGTGAGTGTATGAGTCAGGTGAGTGTGTCATTGTCTCAGAGGTTTTCGTGTCTTCCGGTGTTCACTGTACACGCTCTTCTGGGAGACACAAGTCAGATTTCCAAGAAAAGGACTAATTTTCCTTCTCCTCTTACATGCCCTGGATGTTTAAGGCTATGCTTTTAGCTGCTCTGCTTGCCATTTGTGTATGGAGACACTGATGTGTACTTAAGACATTAAAAAGTATGGGGCATGAGTCTTTTTTATCCTTTTTTTTCTTTTATTGGCTGTATTGCATGGCATGTAGGATCTTAACTCCCTACCCAGGGATCAAACCCATGCCCCCTGAAGTGGAAGCATGGAGTCTTAACCACTGGGCCACTGGGAAATTCCCCGGGGCTGAGTCTTGAGGGAGCAGCAGGGAACTGTAACATCCTCTAATAGAACTGAGCCTGTGGCGAGTGCATGAGGGCACTGGGTGGGCAGGCAGTGGGCTGGGGGGACAGGACCCAGGATCCAGCCTGGAGCTCCCTGGCCCATGCCTCCCACCAGGCTCACTGGTCTTCTCCTCTACAGGGTGAGTCCAGAGAGGACCCTGAAAGTGGGCAGGGGGGGAGAACAGTTGGTGAATGTTCCCTCACAGAGTTCTGCAGATGGCAGCATCCTTAGGAGGTTCTGGGGGACATGTGGGGAGAGCAGAGAGGTGGCAGATCTGGTCTGGCTGCTGTTACAGGGCAGAGAAGGTCAGAGAGGCATCACCATGTGGCATCAACTTGGCCCTTAGTGGAGTTGATGCCCTTTGGGTGGGGATGGAGGCACAGGTGCACCCTGAGGCTTATCCAGGGCCACGAGAGTCAACACAATGCAGATAGGACTTGAATCTCTGATTTCCAAGGAATGGGCAGTGTTGGAGCTCTCACTGTGAGCTGGGCTGGGCTGGCTTAGGAGGCAGGGGTCACTGAGAGGAATCCACAGGGAATCTGCCGTCTTATTGGGAAGATGAGATAAAACAGCCCCGCACCATAGGATTCAGGGTTAAGGTGTGTCGTTTGAAAACGCCAAGGCCTGGAGTTGTTTAAAGAAGGGAACAAAACCCTGGTATTAAAAGGGTTGTTGATAGAAGAGAGGCCTTGAACTGGAGCCTCCCAGATGGTGAAACTGGAAAGGAGGGAAGGTGTGCTGGCTGCCAGGCGGGGGAGCGTCTCCAAGAAAAGCACGGAGTTATGGGTGACAATGAGAAGATGAGCCTGTGTAGAAAGGATGGATTCGTGTGTGTGCATGTGCACGCTTGTGCACATGTGTGTGTGTTTGCATGTGCGTATTGGCATGTTGTAGATGAGACTCCAAGATACATGTGATGGAACTGAGTTGGAAATGGATTATCCTGATATCAGGACATTTGAACTCTCGATCCCACTCTTTCTTACCAACAGCCTTGTCACCTCGAGCAAACCCCGTTCCTTCTCTGTTCTTCAGTTTCCTGGGCTGTAGTTGCCTTTCCAGACCTTATCCAGCCCTGGCTCGTAGCGGTGGCGTTTTGAGTAAAGACCTTCAGCCCCCTGACTTTACTGTTTCTGAGTCCTTCCCTGAGGATGACAGGCAGGGGACCGAGAGAAAGGGGGTCTTTTATGACCCTGCACCCTGGCCAGGAGACTGCCTTCAAGTTGCCAATATTTACTGGGAGAAATTTAGTGGTGCTCTCTGGAGCCCGTTGCTCTCAGGCAAACCAGATCTTGAATTAAAGCCTTAATTATCCAGGCAGCCTTCCCTGAGGCCCCACTCTCCATTTTAATTTTGGAAAACTGGTGTATGTGCTATTCTTCTTCTCTTGATCTGTCACTAGTCAGGCTGCAAACACTTCCCTGGAGACCCAGCAGAGGATGTAAGTGATGGCTCCTGGGGCCCGGAGCCCCCCATTACCTGGTGCTGGGAGGGCGCAGGTCCCCTGTAGCTATTGCCCAAGGACAGGGTGTCCTGTGGCAGAAAGAAGAGATATGGGGAACCCTGGTCTCTGGGGCTTTTAGCACCTGCCTCTTTGCTCCCCTGCCCTCATCCCTCCCTTTATATCCAAGGTGGGGTTGGGGAGGGGGGAGTCGATACGTCCTCCGGCTCTGTGTCTCTGATCTAACCTCATAATGGCCTGTAAACCTCAGCTTGCCCAGGACTGAGAGAATATAAGCCCCAATGAGCCCGCACACCTGTCATGCACCTGCCCTGACCCTGATTCCGGGCGTGAAGGTGGCTCTTGGACAACAGCCTTGCATAGAGGCACTTGCAGCCAGCTGAGGAGGAAGCAAGGATTATCACGAAGCAGTTATCCACCGAGAAGGCACAGCATTGCATTAAGTGGCCCAGAAGGTGTATGTGGAGAGAAATCAATGTGGACGTGGCAGTGAAGTATTAGGGCTTTTTCAGTTCAGAGAGACAGAAGTTCAGCTCCAGATGGCTGACAGTGAAAAAGGCAGGTTTTAGTTCATGTAACTGGGAAGAAGAGGGGTGGATCTAGGTCAGGTTCAGCTGGACCAAACAGTTCAAACAGCCTCCATTTTCCCCTTGATCACTCACCCTCACTTGTGTTTTCTCCTCTGTGGCTTTTTTTTTTTTACATTCATTTTTATTGGATTATAGTTGCTTTACAATGTTGTATTAGTTTCTGCTGTGCAGCAGAATGAATCGGCCATACATATGCATGTATCCCTCCTTTCTGGACTTCCTTTCCATTCAGGTCACCACAGTGCATTAAGTAGAGTTCCCAGTGCTATACAGGAGTTTCTCGTTAGTTTCTGTTTTACACACAGTAAGTACCAATAGTGTCTGTGTATCAATCCCAATTTCCCAATTCCTCCCACCCACCCCTTTCCCCCTCAGTATCCATATACTTGTTCCTCTACTTCTTTTTGAGTGAGCTTCCCAGGTGGCTCAGTGGTAAAGAATCTGCTTGCCAATGAAGGAAAACCAGGAGGCGCAGATTTGATCCTTGGGTCAGGGAAGATTCCCTGGAGTAGGAAATGGCAACCCACTCCAGTAGACAGGTGACAGTCCATAGGGTCGCAGAGTCGGGCACTGCTGAGCACACGTGCTCTACTACTTCTTTTTGGGTATTGACTTTTTTCCTCGGTATTACAAATATTCTTCGAGTGGGAAGGTTGGCATTTCCGGGCCCTTTAATCTGAGTGTGGCAAAAGAAAAAGTTTTTCTCTTTCAGTATCCATAAATAAAATCTGGGGGAAGCACTCTGGCCTAGTATAGGCATGAGCGATTTTGGCTGGGCCTCCATCACATGGCCAACCCCGTGATCATGGTCAGGTAGGTTCTATGATCGCCTTTCCCATCAGAATCACATGACTCAGGTGGGAGGAGAAGTACCTCTAAAGAAGAGAGGATGCTGGCCACACAGTGGCAACAGATGCCCTCTGTTAGTGGCTTAGAGGTAATGACTCACCTCTGCGGTGCCCTGGGTTCAGATTGTGGGGGAAGGAGGGAAAACTGGGATTGGGTCATTTGGGCTAAAAGGGATTTCCTGGCTTGGGTCCTGAGGGGCCAGCAGTCCGACATCTCAGTATCCAAAGGGGCCTGAAGACCTTGATTCTGATCCAGGTTCAAAAGCATCTGATGAGTGGGGACATTGCGGCAAGTGGTGAGAGGGGGTGAATGTGTGCAGTGCTGTGGTTCCTGTGGTCAGCCGTCTGGATTGGAGCAGCACAGGGGCTAAAGTGCAAGTCAGGAAATGAAGGCAGCCTTAAAAATTATACCAATCTAGCAAGGCAAGAGAGGAGGTGCCAGTCCAGAGAGCCTGTAGGCCAGTACAGGGCATATCAACCGTTGCTCTTACAACAGCCCTGTTCTTTGAAGCTCCTCTGATCCTCTTTGTCCTGTTGTATAGTCTAGGCAGGGTTGAGACTGTAGGAGACAGGCTAAAGGGGCTGGGGGAGCTGGGTGCCGATGGGCCTTGAAGAATGGTGGAGAGGATTCAGGGAAAGTGGGGAAAGGCACGGAGTTATAACGGGCATGCAGGTAAGAGTCAGGGAGCACACACAGCTTTAGCCATCCGAACTGGGTTCCTGTCTCAAGAGATGACTCTCCATGTCTCAAACCTGGAAATGATCAGAAATACCGTCCCCTCCCCCCACCTCCTTTGCCTTATGTGTTCCCAGTTATTCCATCCATAACCTCCACAGTTAAGGGATTAATTAATTCTACAATGTGTATTAAGTGCCTATATCATTTAGGCACCTATATTAATGGTGCTGAGGATACAAGAGAAAACAAAGTAAATGCAGTTTCTGTACTTTGGGAGAGAAGCAACCAAACAATAAAAATAAAACAAGTAAACAAATCAATGAATGAAATAGCTGTAAATGATGGCAAGTCCTATGAAAAAAACAAACAGGGAGCTGGAAGAGAAAAACAGCAGGGAAACTTTTTTTTAATTGAAGTGCATAGTTGATTTCCTCTTGGTGTAGGTTGCCACCACACTTGGTGTCTCAGATGGTAAAGAATCTGCTTGCAATGTGGGAGACCTGGGTTCAGTCCCTGGGTTGGGAAGACCCCCTGGAGAAGGGAATAGCAACCCAGTCTAGTATTCTTTCCTGGAGAATCCCCATGGACAGAGGAGCCTGGCTAGCTACAGTCCATGGGGTAACAAAGAGTCAGAGATGACTGAGCAACTAACACACACACAGTTAATTTACAATATTGTGTTAGTTGCAGGTGTACAGCAAAGTGATTTGGTTATACATATATATGTATATATCTTTATTCTTTTTTTGATTCTTTTCCATTATAGGTTATGAGATATTGAATATAGTTCCCTGTGCTATACAGTAAATCCTTGTTGTTTATCTGTTTTATATATATATGCATCTGTTAATCCCATATTCTCAATTTATCCCTCTCCTCTACCTTCCCCTTTGTAACCATAAGTTCATTTTCTATGTCTGTAAGTCTGCTTTGTAAATAAGTTTGTTGTATTATTCTTTAGATTCCACATATAAGTGATATCATATGATATTTGTCTTTGTCTGACTTGCTTCACTTAGCATGATGATGCCTAGTGCCATCCAGGAGAAGAGCTCTTTTTGATGCTGAGTCAAGAAAGGATTCTCTAAGAGGTGACATTTAAGTTTGGATTCAAGGAAAGGCCAGGCATTTGAAAAGCAGGATGAGGAGAATTCCCGTTGGAGGAAGTGGCTGGAAGCATTGGAATAGCTGAAGGAGGACTGGTGTGTCTATCTCCTCACTCATGAGCAGTGTTGGGATTGAGAGGGTGGGAGGTTCATACAGTAGGGTGGGAGTGTGTTGAGTGTCAGCCGGCTCCACCTCTGGGGCTAAAGGCTGACAGGAAGTGCTCAGGGTCCACGGTGTACCATGGAGCATGGCAGGTAAAGAATGGTCTTGTCCAGGACTCTCCAAGACTCGGGAGAATAGACTCAGTCCTGGAGCTGTAGAACTTTGGGTTTTACTATGGAGAAGCAGTGATTTGGATGCTGTATCAGTTTTCTGCCATGGCTGTAGCAAATTGTAGAACAGGTGTTGGCTTAGAGCAGCAGAAATCTGTTCTGTTGCAACTGTGCAGGACAGAAATAATACATTGGAATAACTGGACTGAAATCAAATGTTGAGCATGGCTGAGCTCCCTCCAGAGGCTCTAGGGGAGGAGCTGCCTCTTGTCTCTTCCAGCTTCTGGTGGCTACTGGCATTCCTTGGCTTGTAGCTGCATCCCCTCCCATCTCTGCCTGCTGGTCTCATGGCCTTCTCTTCTTCTGTGTCAAATCTCCCTCTGCATCTGTCTTCTAAGGACACTTGTCATTGCATTTAGGCCTACCAGGATAATCCAGGCAAATTTCCCCATTTCAAAATCCCCAATCACATCTGCAAAGTCTCTTTTGTATTATGAGGCAACATTCACAGGTTCTGGGATATTAGAATGTGTCTATATTTAGGAGCTACTATTTAGCCTACTCCAGATGTGATTTGAAGGAGCAGGAGCAGGTGGGGAGAGTGAGGGCAGGATTATTGCACCAATATCTGAAATATATGCTCAGCATCTGATTGGAATCCCTGAAGAGTGCTGGCAAAAATACTTGGTTACGTCTCCAGCTATGATATTTTAATTTTTCATTACATCTGAATCCTGTCATTCTCAGGATAAGATTTGACCAGCAGCAAAGAGGGATGAGAAGTTTGGGGTGGCAAGAACCCTTTCAGTTACATCAACTCTTTATGTTTTAAATAAAAAGCCTCCTGACATGGAATAAAAGGGGACAGAGCAGTGCGCACTGATGGTGTTCAAGCAAGAGGGGGTGATGAGGATGCTGGAGGGTGGAGGAGCGTGGACACTTCTGTTGGCATTTACAGGGAGGGTTGCTTTGTTGCCTTCAGTTTTGAGTTTTTATTGTTAGAGTCTGAGAATTCATGGACTTGAACAATTATGTGGGATATGATTAAGTAAATAAGAGAAGAACATGGTATTTCCTAGCTCTGTCAAAGACACATTAAGGTCTCCTACCTAGACAGTCTTCCTAGAAATATTGAATTTCTTTTCATTATTTCTGAAGTTAAACAAGAATAAATTTGAATAATTAATACATTGGTCTCTCTCTTCACCGCCTCCTCTGCCACTTGTTAGCATCTATATCATCTGAAGGTGCTGAGAGGAAAGAAATAGATCAGAGACGTGGCAGTGCAATTTGTAGATATTGGCTAAATTGCTCTTTAGACTTGAGAGTGGAGATGATGGTTATGACTGGAGGGTGAGGGTCCTCGTTTCTAAGCCAGTGTCTGCTCCTATTAATCTTTCTCGCAGCTTGGTGAGCCCTTTGGAATAAAGCATCTTTTCTGATTGGGAAGAACAGAGTGGGGCTAAGTGCAGGCTGAGGTTGTCCCCAGGCGGGACTAGTGAGCACTGCTCTGACCCAAGGGAGGGCAGGACAGGGACTCGGACTGACCTCAGTGCCCCCATCAGAGTGGTCTCTGGGGCTTCAGTCATGCTGCCCTGGCTTCTGGACACCTGCTTGTTGTTGGCTGTGCCACTGCCCCATCACAGACCATTGCCAGCTACCCATATTGGGAATTAGTGGGAGCTGTTTGGCTTCTAAAGATATAACGGCTTCCTCTGCTAATCTAGAGGGGCCTGCAGGAGATCACCTCTCTGGGGTCCTGTGAGGGGTTTTCGTTTATATCCCACAAGCATTTAATATGTCTACTACTCTGTGTCAGGCTTTGGAGATACTGCAAGACACGGCACAAGCTTGGCCCCCAAGTAGCTTTTGTCTAATGGGAGAAGCCGTGAAATTAAAAGACGCATACTCCTTGGAAGGAAAGTTATGACCAACCTAGACAGCATATTAGAAAGCAGAGACATTACTTTGCCAACAAACGTCCATCTAGTCAAGGCTATGGCTTTTCCAGTAGTCATGTATGGATGTGAGAGTTGGACTATAAAGAAAGCTGAGCGCCGAAGAATTGATGCTTTTGAAGTGTGGTGTTGGAGAAGACTCTTGAGAGTCCCTTGGACTGCAAGGAGATCCAACCAGTCCATTCTAAAGGAGATCAGTCCTGGGTGTTCTTTGGAACGACTGATGTTGAAGCTGAGACTCCAATACTTTGGCCACCTGATGCAAAGAGCTGACTCATTTGAAAAGACCCTGATGCTGGGAAAGATTGAGGGCAGGAGGAGAAGGGGACGACAGAGGATGAGATGGTTGGATGGCATCACTGACTCAATGGACATGAGTTTGAATAAACTCTGGGAGTTGGTGATGGACAGGGAGGCCTGGCGTGCTGCGGTTCATGGGGTTGCAAAGAGTCAGACACGACTGAGCGACTGAACTGAACTGAACTGAATGGGAGAAAGAGACAGGTAACCCAAATCAATCAGAGTAGGATAAAGGTTGCTACTGATCTGAGTGTGGGGTGATCTGAGAGCACAGATCTGGTCTTGCAAGGCAAGCGTGGCTTTCTGGAGGCAGTCATGCCTACACTGAAGTCTGAGAGAGAATCAGGGTTAGCCAAGTAAAAGGTGGAGGAGAACATTCCAGATAGAGGGAATAACATATGGCCAGGTTCTGAAGAGAGCAAACATGAGGTGTTTGGGGAATTACAAGCGGTTTGGCATGAATGTAGTGTTGAGTGCAGGGTGAGGGTCAGAAAAGTTGGGGGTGAACCAGGTGCCGACTCTTTGAATGGGGTGTTAGGGCAATGGACCATGAAAGGGTTTAAGCATGGGGGTGACATGATCAGACTTACACTTACTATTATTTTAGAAAAATCATTCTGACTGTAGTATGCAAAATGGCTTGAGGAACGAATAGGACTGTTTAGTAGGGACACCAGTTCAGGTGCTGTTGGTCATTTGGACAAAAGACATTGGTGGGATAGACTAAGGTCTAGGCACAGTGGATGGTGAGAAAACACAAATATTTGGAATATTAATAGAGAATAAATGACAGGGCTTTGAGGTTGTAGAGGGTGAGAGAGAAGGAAGAATAGATGACACTTAGGCTTCATTTTCTGAGCAGCAAACCTAAATGATGGCCTCATTTTGCTCAGATAGGAAATACAAGAGTGTAGCAGACTTTGAAGGAAAGATACTAGACCTGACATGCTTGTGAACTATTCAAGTAGAGATGACACTGGTCTAGAATGCAGGAGATAGAGCAGGACATAAGGAGCAGAATCAGATCCTCAGCACATGGATGGGACTGAAGCTGAGAGACAGTGAGAGCTTCCAGGAATAGCACTGAGTTATCTATTGCCACATAAAAAAGAGAAATTTAGGGACTGAATACAACAACTATTTCATTATATCTCTCTGTTTTGTGGGTCAGGAATTTGGGCAGGGCTCAGCCAGGCAGTTCTTCTCTTCCATGTGGGGCTGACACAGGTCACGGGTGGATTCAGCTGGCAAATGGGCTGGTCTGGAGATACAGGAGGCTTCACTTACACATCTGAAACCATGGAGATGGCTGGAAGGTCAGGCTTGGTTGGAACTCTCTGGTAAGACAGCCTCAAGGTAGCTATACTTCCTACATGGAAGGTCAGGATCCCCGGAGAGTGTATCCCATGAGAGGAATTATAAACTGTCTCAAGGCCCAGGACTGGAAATTGGCAGAGTTATTTTCAATGCATTTTATTGGTCAGAGCGGCCATAGAACCACTCACTGAAGTAAGGTATGGGGCATAAACTCTGCTGCTTGATTGGAGGGCTGTCAGATTTTCAAATCTGTAGCCACCATACTGAGGAAGAAAGGTGATAGAAGGCTGTAGGAGGCAAGGCTACCTTTATTTACTGGGAAGGAATTTGCAGAGATTCCCTGAATACTAAAATTGATAATTAATTGGGGTGCACTAGTAACTCTATTCAGGGTTGTTAAAAATGAAATATTTCCATATATATTTGATAAAGAGTCACTTTGCTGAGCTCCTGAGTGCTAACTGCCTTGGCTGACTTGGTCTCTCTCCTGTCCACACAAATTGCACTTTTACTGTATTTGTGTATTTTTCAAGTTTAGGATTTATCTCTGTATCTGACTGGTAGCTGAGTAAGAGCATAGACTTAAAAAATAATGTCTGTTGTAATTGTGCTTGCCACATGATTGTTAATATTGCTCAGTGAAAAAAAATGAGTGAAAGCAGTATCTGTGAAGGTGGAGATATGTATCTACGGTGTGCTAGTCACATAGTGAGAGACAGATGATAAAATAGGGAAGTGAGATCTATAATATGTCAGATGTTGACAAGTGCTATGGAGAAAATCCAGGCAGGAGAATGGTGAGAGCCAGGGAAGAGTTGCTCTTCCAAATAGAGCTCTCAAGGAAGACCTTGATGAGGAGGCGACTTTTGCATGAAGATCTGAAGAAATCAACAACCTCAAATATGCAGATGATACCACTCTACTGGCAGAAAGTGAAGAGGAACTCAAGAGCCTCTTGATGAGGGTGAAAGAGGAGAGTGGAAAAGCTGGCTTAAAATTCAACATTCCAAAAACTAAGATCATAGCATCTGGTCCCATCACTTCATGGCAAATAGAAGGGGAAAAAGTGGAAGCAGGGACAGATTTTATTTTCTTGGGCTCCAAAATCACTGTGGACGGTGACTTTAGCCACGAAAATAAAAGACACTTGCTCCTTGGAAGGAAAGCTATGACAAACCTAGACAGTGTATTAAAAAGCAGACAAACCTAGATAGCATATTACAAAGCAGAGACATTACTTTGCCAACAAAGGTCTATATAGTCAGAGCTATGGTTTTTTCAGTAGACATGTATGGATGTGAGAGTTGGACCATAGAGAAAGCTGAGCACCGAAGAACTGATGCTTTTAAACTGTGGTGCAGGAGAAAGACTCTTGAGAGTCCTTTGGACTGCAAGGAGATCAAACTAGTCAATTCTAAAGGAAATCAATCCTGAATATTCGTTGGAAGGATTAATGCTGAAGGTGAAGCTCCAATACTTTGGCCACCTGATGTGAAAAGCCAACTCATTGGAAAAGATCCTGATGATGGGAAAAATTGAAGACAAAAGGAAAAGGGGGCGGCAGAGGATGAGATGGTTAGATAGCATTGATAACTCAATGGACATGAGTTTGAGCAAAATCTGGGAGATAGTGAAGGACAGGGGAGCCTGGCCTGCTGCAGTCCACGGGGTCGCAAAGAGTCGGACACGACTTACAACTGAACAACGGCAATAACAACTGGAGAAATGAATGAATGAGCTTACATGGTTTTTTGGGGAGCAGTGGGAACCTACTTTATCAAAATCCATGCCAGCTTCCTGGGGTCAGAAAAGTCACAAGTAGAGATTCCCTCCTTTAGGTTTCAGTTGTCTGTACCTTACCTTGTTCTTTTAGAGGAAGATTGTGTAGCTCGGGTGGAAGTAGGTTTTCCTTGAGGAAGAAGGGGCAGAGCAGTGAGGCCCTGGCTACCCCAGGGTGTTCTGGGAAGGAGACAGCATTACGGGCGTGGTGTGGGAGGGCAGGAGAGCTGGGTTCCTGTGGAAATAGAAAGGGAGGAAGAGACAGAAGGAGGGTTTTGTGCATGAAGAAACCAAAACAAAAATTGAGAGAGCCAGCTCCAAGCCTAGTGAGTGGTGTTAGGAAGTAAGGTTTGGAATCTTACCACCTCTTGTCCAAGACTTGCAGAAATTTTGGCTGTGTTCCATGGTGTGAGGAGATGGAAGCAGCCAGAGTCTGCTTGGACCCTGCTCCACAAGGAGAGGTGAGCCCCACTTGGAGGAACCCCACCAAGGAAGGCGTGACTTTTCTAAATAGAACAGTCCCCAGGGGAAAGGGTCCAGTGAGTTGGTTAACCTGGGTGAGGCCCTGAGCTCATTGCCTGGGTTTTAATCCTGGCCCTACCTCGTACTAGCTGATGAAAAGATGAAAGTGAAAGTCGCTCAGTTGTGTCTGACTCTTTGCAACCCCACGGACTGTAGCCCGCCAGGCTCCTCTGACCACAGAATTTTCCAGGCCAGAATACTGAAGTGGGTAGCTGTTCCCTTCTCCAGGGGATCTTCCCAACCCAGGGATCAAACCCAGGTCTCCCATGTTGCAGATGGATTCTGCCACCAGGGAAGCCCCAAAATTCTGGAGTAGGTAGCCTAGCCCTTCTCCAGCGGATTGTCCCAACCCAGGAATCAAACCAGAGTCTCCTGCATTGTAAGTGGATTCGTCACCATCTGAGCTACCAGAGAAGCCCCACTAGCTGACGATATCAGATAAAATCATTATCCTTTGCCTCTTTGTTTTATCATCTGGAAAATGTGGAAAAATACATCACAAGTGAAGGGGAGGTTTACATGAGACATTGTGTACCAAGTTCTTAACCCAGGGCACCCCATGGACTAAGGGCTCATTTTATTGGATTGACCTAAAAGTTTAAGATTTTTCTGTAACATCATAAGGAAAAACCCAAATGAACTTTTTGGCCAACTCATAATAATTAGAACCAAAAATCTGGAAAGACTTCCTTTAGAAGAGAGCTCTCCCCCACAATGCTTGTTTCCAGATCAGTAACTGATTGACAGTTGCCGGAGGATAGAGGGTGTTCAAGATAAATTGACAGAAGGCATTGCCAAGTGTGGGGGCATCAGAAACGAAGGTGCAGCATCTCTGAGACAATGAGGCAAACCAACAGGGCATGGAGACCCACTTCATAAGACAATTAATTTGCACGCTACTTTTTCGTACAAGATATGCCGAGTTGGTATAAGGATTCATCCCCCCCTTCCCTCTTTTATATTTTTATTGGCACTGTTGGGACACCACCACCCCCCCCACGTTCGCAACCTGACATGCGTCTTTTTGTGCCCTTCTCTCTGTGATGCTCTCATTTTTAAAGCAGAAAGTTGTATAGATTGGGTTTTGTTTTTTTGTCCATGTCTTATACAAAGGTGATCATCATATATACACTTTTTATGCTGCTTGTTTTTCTGATTTCATAATGCCTCCCACAGCCCACTTTTCAGGAACACATTTTTTTTGATGAAAGAAGGCACCTCGGGGGGACTGTTACTTAATAGTACAGTGGTGAGGGCGAGTGGGTATTTCTTGTGAATTCTTGTGAGGCTGAGCACCTCAGTTGACCCTACTCTGCTGAAACCAAGGACAGCTCTTACCTGACAATCCAGTAGCCCGTGAGCCAAAGGAGGTAAAGGCAGTTCTTCTCACCTTGCATCTCCAGGGCTGTCGCAGTGCCCAGGGGCAGCAGACGTGTTGAAACTGTGTCGTGACGCTTGACTCACTGACCAGCCTGCGATTTCCCTGTGGAGGTATGCTCCTGTGGACAGATTGATCAAGAATGTCTAGGATGACTCTGAAGTGCTTGTGGTAGAGTTCTTTCTCTTTAAATTTTATGTATTTATTTTTATTTATCTACTTTTGGCTGTGCTGGGTCTCTGTTGCTGTGCAGGCTTTTCTCCAGTTGCAGCGAGCAGAGGCTACTCTCTGGTTGCGGTGCACGGGCTTCTCGTTGCAGTGGCTTCTCTTGCTGTGAAGCTTGGGCTCTGGAGCGTGTGGGCTCAGTAGTTGTGGTTCCTGGGTTCGAGAGCACAGGCTCAGTAGTTGTGGCGCTCAGGCCGTGTTGCTCTGCTGCGTGTGGGATCTTCCTGGACCAGGGATCGAACCTGTGTCTCCTGTGTTGGCAGATTCCTCACCACTGAGCCACAGGGAAGCCTGACAGAGTTTACTTTGCTTTGAACTGTTGGGGAGTAGAGTACGAAGATGCAGGGATAGAGGAGGCTGGTGGGATTGTCTTCTTCCCTGACTGTTGCCTTCCAGGTGTGTGTGTGTGTGTGTCCAGGTTGGTTGTTACTTTGGAGACAGTGATTCCTGTATCATCTGTTTGCTCTGTATCTAATCCACACCAATTCCCCTTCTAGCTGAACATGTGACTTTGTACCTGGTGCTTGGGACACAAAGATGCACAGTAGACTCTTGGTCTGACTTGGTCCCTTAGTGGCTGGGCCCTCCCCAGAGGCCTGAGGTCCCTAGAAGACTTGTGTGCTCTGGCCTTTGCATTTCCTCCCCCAAGGCCTGGCTAGGAGAAGATATCCAGGTCCTGCAGGCCTCGGCTATGTTTAGATTCCTCCGCAGCTTCGTCTCTGAGGCTGTTCCAGGCTCCACTGCTGGGCTCTGTTCCTCTCGGGGCGGCTCCTGCTGCATCCTAGGGGTTTCCTTATCCCAGGGCTCCAGGTAAGGAGAGGCTAGCATCTCGACCCTCTGCCCTCTGTTCCTCCTTACTCCCAAGCCCTGGGTGGGAGCCCTTAGAGGCTTCTCTGTCTCCAGTGGACAAATAACTGGTTGCTCAAATTGGTCCTAAATATAACCAGTACAGCAAAGAGGCTCACTAGAGGGGATGGAGAAGTTGTACTTGGGTAAGTGACTGTTTCAGATTATTTTACTGATAATTGAAGCTGCCCTCTCCCAGGCTTCCTCTTTGCTTCTTTCTCAGCAGCAAATATAATTGTTTCCATTGAAGTGGCTCCCCTCCTCCCTTCCCACCTGCTTCGGCCTCGCCCACCCACTGTTCGAAAGGAGTCTTTACTTGTTCTTGTTCCCAGATTAACCCCAAAGGCTCGCAGAGCAAAAGGATGGGCTGGTCTTGGGGAGCCCTGGCTGATGGAGCTGGTGCCCACTTCTCTTTCTTGGACTCAGAGTTCCCAGGAATGGGCATGACCTCCCATTGCCATGCTTAGAAGTCCTTGGTGAGGCCCTCTGGGCACTTTTAAACATCTGAACCATTATTCATGCCTATCTCTGTATGAGAAAACTGAAGTAGACACATACGTGTGATTCTTCCCAGCGGCCCTGGTGAGCAGGGCTGGTCCCTCTGGCCCTATTAGCCCCCGTGGTAGGGGAACACTTCTGTTCTGGTTTCCCTGTGTGTATTTTTCTCTCGTTTGGAAATAAGGGGCGCTGCCAGGCAGTCTGTGTGAGCCCGGTTAGAGTAGGCTGATAATGATAGTTCTTAGGCAGGATTGCCTGTGAATTACCCAAAGGATGCCTCCCCCTGCTCTACGGGGAGCTTTAGCCCTGCCTCATCCATCATTTTCAATCTAAGGCAAAGGAGAGGTTATTTAGTTTTTCCTGAATTTCAAGGCTTTATTGTTTAATCCCAGACTCTGAATGACATTTGGAGTCTACATGCTTTGAATGCCTGGGCCCTGAGTGTCCTTATTGGATGGTGTGGGATGGTGGAATCTGCACCCCTTGGTGTTGTGAGTCCCAGGACAGAGGGCAGCAGACAGTCGATTGCACTCCTTTCCCCTGCTGTTCATTCATGGTGAGAGGAGGAAAGGGTGGTGGGCTATGGGCTTCTGCCATGCAAGGGAGTGAGAGATTGCTGGTAGAGGGCTCTCTGTCACAGAGTGGGAGGTCTGCCAAGTGTAAGGGGATGCAAGAAGAGGGGACTTGACATGCCTTCCAGGAGGACAGGACAGTGCGGGCTCTAAAAACAGACTGGGAGGACATATATACACTGTTGATACTATGTATAAAATAGGTAACTAAGGCGAACATACTGTAGGGAGCAGAGAATACTTAATCCACTATGGTGACTTATATGGGAAGGAAGTCCAAAAGGGCAGTGATATATGTATATGTCTGGCTGATTCATTTTGCTGTACAGTAGAAACTAACAACACTGTAAAGCAACTATACTCCCATAAAATAAATAAATAATTAAAAAAAAACAAAACCGATTGGATTGCATCGGTCCACAGGTGGCTCTCATGGACGATGCCATGTCATGTCTTCTCAGTGCATGACATGAGCAATCTTACATTCCTTAAATCTGGCAGGGACCAGGCTGAAGTAGCCTTTCTTTTGTTTGAAATTGGGTGAGTTTTATTCATTCCTTCTGTTCTTTGGTCAGGAGCTATTTCTTGAGACTTAGCTAAGACCTTGCAAGCATGCAGATTAATGCTAAAGGCCACACACACAGTTTGGTTTTGCTGCAAGATGCAACAGTTGTAATGATTTCTTTTCTCATGTATAAAGGGACATTTAAAAGAGGGTTTGGTAAAATCGTGGAAGTGGTCAAACAAGAGATGGCAAGAGTGAATGTCGACATTCTAGGAATCAGCGAACTAAAATGGACTGGAATGGGTGGATTTAACTCAGATGACCATTATATCTACTACTGCAGGCAGGAATCCCTCAGAAGAAATGGAGTGGCCATCATGGTCAACAAAAGAGTCCTAAATGCAGTACTTGGATGCAATCTCAAAAACGACAGAATGAACTCTGTTCGTTTCCAATGCAAACCATTCAACATCACAGTAATCCAAGTCTATGCCCAAACCAGTAACGCTGAAGAAGCTGAAGTTGAATGGTTCTATGAAGACCTACAAGACCTTTTAGAACTAACACCCAACAAATATGTCCTTTTCATTATAGGGGACTGGAATGCAAAAGTAGGAAGTCAAGAAACACCTGAAGTAACAGGCAAATTTGGCCTTGGAATACAGAATGAAGCAGGGCAAAGACTAATAGAGTTTTGCCGAGAAAATGCATTGGTCATAACAAACACCCTCTTCCAACAACACAAGAGAAGACTCTACACATGGACATCACCAGATGGTCAACACCGAAATCAGATTGATTATATTCTTTGCAGCCAAAGATGGAGAAGCTCTATACAGTCAGCAAAAACAAGACCAGGAGCTGACTGTGGCTCAGATCATGAACTCCTTATTGCCAAATTCAGACTGAAATTGAAGAAAGTAGGGAAAACCACTAGACCATTCAGTTATGACTTAAATCAAATCCCTTATGATTATACAGTGGAAGTGAGAAATAGATTTAAGGGCCTAGATCTGATAGATAGAGTGCCTGATGAACTATGGAATGAGGTTCGTGACATTGTACAGGAGACAGGGATCAAGACCATCCCCATGAAAAAGAAATGCAAAAAAGCAAAATGGCTGTCTGGGGAGGCCTTACAAACAGCTGTGAAAAGAAGAGAAGCGAAAAGCAAAGGAGAAAAGGAAAGATATAAGCATCTGAATGCAGAGTTCCAAAGAATAGCAAGAAGAGATAAGAAAGCCTTCTTCAGTGATCAATGCAAAGAAATAGAGGAAAACAACAGAATGGGAAAGACTAGAGATCTCTTCAAGAAAATTAGAGATACCGAGGGGACATTTCATGCAAAAATGGGCTCGATAAAGGACAGAAATGGTATGGACCTAAAGAAGCAGAAGATATTAAGAAGAGATGGCAAGAATACACAGAAGAACTGTACAAAAAAGATCTTCACGACCCAGATAATCACGATGGTGTGATCACTCATCTAGAGCCAGACTTCCTGGAATGTGAAGTCAAGTGGGCCTTAGAAAGCATCACTGGGAACAAAGCTAGGGGAGGTGATGGAATTCCAATTGGGTTATTCCAAATCCTGAAAGATGATGCTGTGAAAGTGCTGCACTCAATATGCCAGCAAATTTGGAAAACTCAGCAGTGGCCACAGGACTGGAAAAGGTCAGTTTTCATTCCAATCCCAAAGAAAGGCAATGCCAAACAATGCTCAAACTATAGCACAATTGCACTCATCTCACACGCTAGTAAAGTAATGCTCAAAAATCCAAGCCAGGCTTCAGCAATATGTGAACCGTGAACTTCCTGATGTTCAAGCTGGTTTTAGAAAAGGCAGAGGAACCAGAGATCAAATTGCCAACATCCGCTGGATCATGGAAAAAGCAAGAGAGTTCCAGAAAAACATCTATTTCTGCTTTATTGACTATGCCAAAGCCTTGGATCACAATAAAATGTGGGAAATTCTGAAAGAGATGGGAATACCAGACCACCTGACCTGCTTCTTGAGAAATCGGTATGCAGGTCAGGAAGCAACAGTTAGAACTGGACATGGAACAACAGATTGGTTCCAAATAGGAAAAGGAGTACGTCAAGGCTGTATATTGTCACCCTACTTTTTTAACTTATATGCAGAGTACATCATGAGAAACGCTGGACTGGAAGAAACACAACCTGGAATCAAGATTGCTGGGAGAAATATCAATAACCTCAGATATGCAGATGACACCACCCTTATGGCAGAAAGTGAAGAGGAACTAAAAAGCCTCTTGATGAAAGTGAAAGTGGAGAGTGAAAAGGTTGGCTTAAAGCTCAACATTCAGAAAACAAAGATCATGGCATCCGGTCCCATCACTTCATGGGAAATAGATGGGGAAACAGTGGAAACAGTGTCAGACTTTATTTTTTGGGGCTCCAAAATCACCGCAGCCATGAAATTAAAAGACGCTTACTCCTTGGAAGGAAAGTTATGTCCAACCAAGATAGCATATTCAAAAGCAGAGACATTACTTTGCTAACAAACGTTTGTCTAGTCAAGGCTATGGTTTTTCCTGTGGTCATGTATGGCTGTGAGAGACGGGATGTGAAGAAGGCTGAGTGCCGAAGAACTGATGCTTTTGAACTGTGGTGTTGGAGGACTCTTGAGAGTCCCTTGGACTGCAAGGAGATCCAACCAGTCCATTCTGAAGGAGATCAGCCCTGGGATTTCTTTGGAAGGAATGATGCTAAAGCTGAAACTCCAGTACTTTGGCCACCTCATAGGAAGAGTTGACTCATTGGAAAAGACTCTGATGCTGGGAGGGATTGGGGGCAGGAGGAGAAGGGGATGACAGAGGATGAGATGGGTGGATGGCATCACTGACTCGATGGACGTGAGTCTGAGTGAACTCCGGGAGCTGGTGATGGACAGGGAGGCCTGGCGTGCTGCGATTCATGGGGTCGCAAAGAGTTGGACACGACTGAGCGACTGAACTGAACTGAACTTGGTGAAATCGTATGCAATGTGTAATCTTTTAAGAGTTTATGAAGTTGCAGAAGGGATTTATTTCAGATGTTTGAAAGAGCTTTATTATTGTGGGCTAGTGATCCAGTGAACCAAGGAACATTGAGGCTAATCCTTACATGGAGATTTCTTCGAAAAGCCTTGATATTATAGTTGTGTTTTTGAAATGAGTGTGAATGTCCTGTTTTGCAGAAAGAGTGTTGGTGAGAGGAGAATCTGGCTATTGCCAAGCTGTGTGTTAGATCTGATTTATTCATAATGAGCCATCATTTTACATCAATGTAAAGCAGGCTTCTAGAGACTGTCCTCCTTCAGAAGTACACCCAGCGCACTACATCGTGTCCTTGTAACATTTCCCCCCATATGTCTCTTCCTCAAATCCCAGTCTAATGCATATGCCAACAATGTTTCCCACTTATCACACTTCCTTACTTTAATCATTTTATCAGAAACTCAGGCAAGCAGTTGTGGAATCAACAGAAGATTTGGTTGATACTGCAGTATTTATTTGAAGGCAATTTCTGGCCATTCCTTGGAAATCACCCTGGATGTGTTGGGTTTGAGCACTGGCTCTGTTGGAATGCTTGATAAGTCCTCTAGCTTTATTGGCCTTTGTCTCTTATTTGTATAACAGAGGCTTGGTCTGACTATAGTTGATTAACAAACAATTATAATCAAATACTCACTCACCAGATGTTTGTGGAACATCAGCTATGTGCTAAATGCATGGATCTGGTCTAAGAGTGCTTAGTAGTGTCCGACTCTTTTGTGACCCCACGGACTGCCACCTGCCAGGCTCCTCTGTCCATGGGATTTTCCAGGCGAGAATACTGGAATGGATTGCCATTTCCTTCTCCAGAGGATCTTCCCAACCCAGGGATTGAACCCACATCTCTGGCATCGCCTCATTGGCAGGAGGATTCTTTACCACCTAGGAAGCCCAAATGCATAGGATACACAGTCAAATGATAATAATAAAGAATGCACAGCTAATTGCCCTTTGTCTGGGTGGGAGGGTGGTGGTAGTTGAAGGGGCTTTAGATAGAAGATAGAGACATGTAAACAAGTAAGTACAATGTCAAGGGTGTATGTAGCATGCTGAAGGGTATAGATGAGGAATGGTTTAATTCTGCCTGAGAAGGACAACAAATGACTCACTGCAGGAAGAGACATTTGTACTTGGCCTTGAAGTAGGACTTTTTTTTTAAGCATCCAAGGGGAAAGCATAGTGTGGGCAAAGACACAGAGGCTCAGACACACATAATGGATGTGGGGACTAGCAAGCAGTCACTGTGGCTAAGGGGGAGGTGATGCTGGAGAGGAAGCTGGGGAGAATGGGCCATTCTAAGGAATGTGGGCTTGCACTCCCACTAAGCACCTTCTAGTTCTGCTGTTCCTCACATCTGTGCTTACTCTTCCCTTTTGGGTAAATACCTAGAGGCTTGGGTGGTGGAGGGTTTACAACTCCTCGTGGGCTTCCCTGGCTTCCTTTCTGAGATGCTTCCAAGATTAAGCTGCGCAGTAGTGACATAGCTCTATTCACAAATTTAGGTACGCAAGAAATGTGATTTTGGGAATTCCCTGGAGGTCCAGTAGTTAGGACTTCATCTTTCAATGCACGTACTGAGGGTTCGATCCCTGTTTGAGAAGCTAAGATCCCGCATGCCTCATGACCAAAAAACTAGAACATCAACAGCAGAGGCAATATGGTTAAGAAATTCAATAAAGACTTTAAAAATGGTCAGCATAAAAAAAACTTTCAGAAATGTAATTTTATTTATTTCCCTATAATTTTCCTTAATTTCTATAATAAATTCTCATTCTGCTAGAAAAGGAAACTTAATCTTACTTAATTTGAAGCCCTCTCCTTTCCTTAGGGTTATAGCTAAGTGTGAGTTGCATGGGGGGAGCTGGTGTATACACTCACCCTGGTAGTTGCCAAAATAGCGACACGGCTGATCAGTCTTGCAGCCCAATGCTGAGTGGTTTTGACTTTCCCTGTCTCAGTGATAAGATCTCCTTATGTCTGGCTCTCTCCCTTGGCACATAGGAATCATAGTTGTTCTGCTGCTTCCATGACTCATTAGGCCATGGGTAGCCCCACAGGCTGTCAAAAATCCTATCTCTGCTGAAGCCTTTTGTAGAAAAAGTCTTGGCAGTTCCCCAGAAAGTTAAATATAGACTTATGACTCAGCACACTCACTCCTAGGTATATAACCAACAGAATGCGTGTGTTTTGTGGACCCACAAAAACTTGTACATGAATGTTCATAGCTGTGTGATTCATGGTAGCCGAAGAAGGAGAACAACCCAAATGTCTATCAGTTAATGAATGGATAAACAAAGGGTGGCCTATCCATAGGATGAGATACTGTTCAGCCATAAAATGGAATGAAGTACTCATACGTGCTATAGCTGGCTATAAATTTGGAAAACATTTTGTTAAACGAAGGAAGCCAGACAGAAAGGTCATGTATGATTCCATTTTTATGAGCTGTCCAGAATAGGCAAATCCCTAGAGACAGAGAATGGATGAGTGGTAGCTAGGGGCTGGGTGTAGTGGGGCGGGGGTGGGGATTGGGGACTGGGGGATTGGAGATCTCCAATTGGGTATTGGAGCGACTACTGACAGTGTAGGATTTCTTTTGGTAGGGGATGGAAATGCTCTGGAATTAGTGGTGACGCTTGTGTAACATCGTGAGCATGCTAAAAACCTCTGCACTGTAACATTTTAAATGGTAGGTGATTTTTTTTAAGCATGCAGACACATCATTTTATTGTTTTTAGATTTTTAAAAAACCTTTTTATTTTGTTTTGGGGTACAGCCAATTAACAATGTTGTGATAGTTTCAGGTGAGCAGCAAAGGGACTCAGCCATACATGTACATGTATCCATTCGCCCCCAAACTCTCCTGCCATCCAGCCTGCCGCATAACATTGAGCAGAGTTCCATGAGACACATCATTTTATTTTTTATTTTTTTTAATTTTTGGACAGCTTTATTGAGGTATAATTGACATATAATAAAATGCACATAAATACACAATTTAATAAGCTTTGACATATGTGTATATCCATGAAACAACCATCATCAAGATAATGAATATGTCCACCTTCCAACATTTTTTTTTATTCTATTTTTAAATTTAACATAATTGTATTAGTTTGAGGTTATAATGAAAAAAATCCCAGAGATATTAATAACATTTTCTGATATCAGTGCATAATTGTGTGCAAAATAAATCTCTATGGTATAACATGTAGCAATTTTTAATGGATCATAGCCCTGAGCCATTTGTTTCTTAAGAAAAACCATCAGTTTCAATGAAATAGCAAAATCCTTAAAGCATCTTTTTTTTCTACTTCATCATCTTTAGCAAATTATCACGAGTCACTGCCTGAAGTAATAGCTTTTTCTGTAGAGTCATCGTCACTTTCATTTCAACCACAGATCTCTCATGTGTTTCTTTCAGCCAAATAAGGTCAGGCTAAATGGTAAATGTTATGTGAATGATATCTTTATTTTGAGGATTGCAAAAAAAACAGAAAAAAGAGAGTGAATTTTTCACTCTCTCTCTGGATACCCTATGTAACTATTTCTTCTCTGAGACCTTGTAGGACTCTACCTGGATAAGGGGGCAAGGACCCCTGATGTTCTCAGATCCCATAAAGTTGTGGGGAGGGTGGTGCAAGGATCCTCGAGAGGTGAAGGACTGGGCACAGCCTTCTCCTTCCTTGGGGGCCACTGTATCTCTCCACCCTTGCTTCACCCCTGGCTCCCCCAGCGTGGGAAGCTCTGAGCTGCTTTTCTGTGTAGTTCTCTTCCGTCTGTGGTCTAGGTGTTGAATCCTATCTGCTCCTTCCTGAGGGTTGGGCTTTGAAAGCTCAAAAGCTGGAACTAACTCTTTCTTCCTCTGCGATTCTCTGTGCTCTCCTTCTAGAGGCAGTGCACACAGACTGCCTCAGCAGTGAGGGAAGGACAAGGCAGTACAGGGAGACACAGAGCTCGGTTTAGAAAGTTCCTATTACCTACTTCACAGGACAGTTTTGAAGGCTGGTTGCATGCCAGCATCTGACATTCAGTAGGTCTCAGATGAATATCACCCTACCGCATGCTGTTTAGTCTTCTACTTTGTGTGGGGCCCTGCCCCATGGGAAGGTTTCAGAGCTTCATGGGCCAGGAGATTCAGCTGCTAGATTTTCCCAGGACCTCCAGGAAGCCTCAAGGATTGTCATTAGGAGGGCCTGGCCTTGGGCAGAGGCAACATGAAAAGAGGACTTTAATGCCCAACTAGGAAGGGAAACTGGGAAATTGGGGGTAGCAAACAGTGTTAATCGCTCAGTTGTGTCTGAGTCTGTGACCTATGGACTGTAGCCCGCCAGGCTCTTCTCTCCATGGAATTCCCCAGGCAAGAATACTGGAGTGGGTTAGCCATTCCCTTCTCCAGGGGTCTTCCCAACCCAGGGATTGAACCTGGGTCTCCTGCATTACAGGCAGATTCTTTACCATCTGAGCCACCAGGGAAGCCCTGGGAAACTGGGAAGGAATATGAAAGAATGGATAGGAGAAATCAAAGACTCTTTAAAAAAAAAAAGATTTATTTGTTTATTTATTGGCTGTTCTGGGTTCTCATTGCTTTGCGTGGGCTTTCTCTAGTTGCGGTGAGCGGGGGCTGTGCTTCGTTGCATGCACGGGTTTCTCATTGCTGTGGCTTCTCTTCTTGCAGAGCTCTAGGCAGCCGGGCTTCGGTAGTTGCAGCACATGGGCTCAGTGGTTGCAGTGCGCTGGCTCAGTAGCTGTGGTGCACGGGCTTTGTTGCTCCACAGCACGTAGGATCTTCCTGGACCAGGGATCGAACCAGTGTCCCTTGTGTTGCAAGGCAGATTCTTTACCACTGGACCACCAAGGAGTCCCCCAAAGATTCTGATTGTATACTTTGTCTTCAGTTGAACCAGCCCTTGCCTGAGGCCTCCTCAGATACCACATTATGAGTTTACCAGAGAGGCCAGGGGGAGACTTCAGGGGTTAACTATCTCATCACAGGTTTGGCATCGGGCCTCTTATCGGCCCCCAAAGGCCCCATGGGCACAGTTTCCCAGTTTCCCTAGGCCCCCAGAGGCCCCATGGGCACAGTTGTGTTTCCAAGCTGAGTTGTGCTCATGGTTGACTTTTATTGCTTTCTTTGAAGCCAGGTTGCTTCAAAGCAGCCATGAACAGGAGACAAGCAGACCTGCCATCATTCCAAGTTTCACTCAGTAAGTTCCTAGCATATATTTTGTGTCTGGTCTGGTGCTGAAGGTTATGAAGAATGCTCTGAAGGCACTCAAAATCTCTTTAGGGAGACAGGAAATGGATATATGAAACTCTAACAAAATGAAAACAAAACACTCCTTTGTGAATACTTGCCAGAACGTGTGTGTGAGATGTCAGTTGCTATAATTCAGGGAGAGACAGTGCTGCTAGACTGGCTTAGGAAGGAAGGAGAGAATCCATATTTGGAAGTAGTGGGAACTAAACTGAGACAGTATCTTAGGTCACTTCCCTGGAGACAGACCCTGAATTAAAGATGGGTATGCAAGTGACAGTGAGATTCCTCACAGCTGTTAGAATGGCTATCACCAAAAAGACCACAAATAACAAGTGTTGACAAGGATGTGGAGAAAAGTGAACCTTTCTACACTGTTGTTGGGAATGTAAACTGGTGCAGCCTCAGTGGAAAACAGTATGGCGTTTCCTCCAAAAGCTAAAAATAGAGCTACCATATGATCCAGCAATCCCACTCCTCAGTATATATCTGCAGAAAGTGAAAACACTAATTTGAAAAGATACACACACCCCAGTGTTTATAGCAGTATTATTTACAGTCGTCAAGATAGAGAAGTAACCTAAGTGTCCATCAGCAGAGGACTGAATAGAGAAGATGTGAGACATGCATACATATATGTGTATATATGTGTGTGTGCTTGTGTGCACACATGCCCAATGGAATACTACTCAGCCACAAAAAAGAACAAGATTTTGCCATTTGCAACAACATGGATGGACCTGGAGGGTATTATGTTCAGTGAGATAAGTCAGACAGAAAGACAAATACTATATGTTATCATACATGTAGAATCTAAAAACAAAAGCCAGTTAATATAACAAAAAAGATATAGACTTGCAGATATAGAGAACAAACCAGTGGTTACCAGCGGGGAGAGGGAAGGAAGGAGGGGCAAGGCAAGGGTAGAGAATGAAGAGGCACAAAGTACTGTGCATGAACTAAACTGAAAGGTTATGCTGTACAGCACAGAGAATATATATGTGTGTGTGTGTATATGTATATATATATATATAGCGCCAATATTTTATAAGAACTATAAATGGATCTTTAAAAATTGTGAATCACTATGTTTTATACCTGAATGAAATATTGTAAGTCAACTGTACCTCAGTTAAAAAATTAAGTAAAATAAAATACCTTAAAAAAGGTGAAAATGCTTTCGGGAGAAGCTAGTAAGGGCCCAGGGGTGGAACAAGAGGGCAGGGAAGGCAACAAGCAAGGGTGCTGTTCCAGGTGCCGTTCCAGCCTCAGCCTGGCCCCTCCGGGAGCTCTGGAGCATGAATGACATGGCTTACTCTATCCAAGCTCTAGGCAGGGACCTGGCCCTTCACAGTGTCGGCTGCTGTAGGGAAGGTGACTTGGACCCCAGGTCCTTCTGACTCTGCATGAGGGTGACAGGGCTCTCCGTAACATCGCGGGTACCAGCGTCAGAAACCAGACGAGGAGGGCGGTGCATAGAAAGTAGAGGGGTCCAGGCTGAGTGCCAGCAGCACGCACCACAGGTAGGGGGGCAGGGCCAGGGCAGGGGATGTCTCTAACATTCGAGTTAGAAATACAGATTTGGTCCTCTGTTCAACTGTAAGCCCTTACAAATTCCTGAGCAGGTGGCTGGCACAAGGAAACAGAAAGATGAACCCAATAGTGATGCTCAAGGATCTGGAGGTGACAGAGCCCAGAGGCCATGCAGGCCAGGCGCGGACTTCCTTTAGGGCTTATGCCTGACTCTTCCCCACTGCCTGGGATGTTCCTCCCCCGGGGTTTGGTGAACTCCCTGGCCTCCTTCAGGTTTTTGTTCTGATTCCATGTTCTCAGGTCTACCTGACCGTTCCTGCACTGTGCCCTCCTGCACCCCGTATTTCCAGTCTCCTTTATCCTGCTCTGCGGAGTCCTTTTTCTATAACTGCTAGGGGCTTCCAACACACTTTGTAACTTACCTATTTATGACGTCAATTGTTAGTTGTCTCTCCTTGGGATAGAGGTCTTTGTGGACAAGGACCTCTGTTTTTGCTCACCAGAGGTAGGATGGAGACTGCCAGGGAAGGATCTGAGATGGGAAGACTTGGGCCTCAGAGGCATCTCAGGGGAGAAGTAACAGGGTGGAATGGGTTAACGCAAGGGTTGAGTGGAAGGAGGATACAAGAAGGATCACGAAGATTTGGGCAAGGAAAGTGGAATGATGCTGTGTCGTTGGTGTGTGACTCTGCCCTGGACAGGATTCTAGGTGGGGTGTGTTGGAGGGATACAGGATGCAGTGAGGATCTAGGGAGCAGTGAGGGTCCCAAGAAGGGGCTGTGGGTGGTGGAGGGGAAGTACCTACTCTCTGATGCGCTAGGGGCTGAGGCTGACTCCTGTGCTGGGGAAAGCCAGGTACACGGTGGGATGGATGGAGGGTTTTCCCACCCTCTTGCCTGTGACCTCCTTCCTGCTAATGGGGCTGCTGGGATGCAGGGCCTTTCCCCTGCACTCAGCTCTTGGCACCATCAGCTCAGTCCCCGGCATGGTCAGGGAGCAGCATGAAGCTGGCCAGTAGTGAGCATGGGTGTGAGTATGGGAGAAAGTGAGAACCGCCCCCCCTGGGAGGGGGAGCCCCACCTTTGGAGCCTGCTGGGGTGAATCTGAGGAGCTGGGGTGGGGCAGCTGCAGCCTGTTGGAATGGTATGTTGTTGTTGTTGTCTTAAAAAAATCAGCAAGAGGAGTCCTGGGTTGGGGTGGATGGTTCAGTTGTCACTTCAGACACTGATCTTTTTTTCTGCCTCAAACCCAGGGACACGTGGTCCAGACAGCAGAGGCAGGGGCATGCCTCGGGCAGAAGCTCTGGAAGCTGTATTTGCCTTGTTGCAGGAGAGGGCTTCCCGTTGTGCCTGGGGCCCCATGAGCCCCTGACGGTTAGCAGGACATGGCACCCTGGAAACAGGGCAGAGGCTTTTGAGGCGGGCACTGGCAATGCGCCCAGCCTCGAGCATCGTCATGTCAGGAAGTGGATGAAGAGACCTGAGGGGAAGGAGAGGATGGGGACACATGCCCCATGGAACCTGGCTGCTGAGCAGGGAGAGGCTCTTGGAGACCTCCCACTGCGATGGGGAGGACCCCGTGAGGACCAGAGGCCTGCCAGGACCTGTGAACTTGGGGTTATCAGTGTTGCTGGGATTCCACCTCCACAGGCTGGTGAGAGCTGGAGGAGGGCTGTCACGTGAGCCTGGGATTGGGGTCCCCAGAGAATGGGCCTCCCCATAGTCATGTCTGACTCTCCTCTCTGAATGGCTTATTCCCATCTTACACCTTTTGTTTTAAGGATGGGGAGAGGACTGATACACCTCGCACACATTACAGCTGCTGTTTTGCCTCTTCCCTCCCCCCTCCACTTTTCTTACTCCACAGGGCTCTGATGTTCTGTGGTCCCAGCAGACACTGGCTCAGAGCCATGCTTTCTGCTGTAAGTTGATTGGATCCTCTTGGATTGTTGGTTGCATGAGACCCAATTATCTCAAGGGTGATGTTTGTTGTTCAGTCACTAAGTCATGTCAAACTCTTTGTGACCCCATGGACTGCAGCATGCCAGGCCTCCTCATTCCTCACTATCTCCTGGAGTTCATCCAAATTCATGTCCATTGAATCGGTGATGCCAATCCACCCATCTCATCCTCAGTCACCCTCTTCTCCTTCTCCCTTCAATCTTTCCTAGCATCAGGGTCTTTTCCAATGAGTAGGCTGTTCGCATCAGGTGGCCAAAGTATTGGAGCTTTAGCTTCAGCATCAGTCCTTCCAATGAATATTCAAGGTTGATTTCCTTTAGGAGTGACTGGTATCTCAAGGTAGGACTCAATAAATATTATCTCCAATGGACTGATTTGACCTGTGGCACTTTGAGGGCTGCCAGCATAATCTAGTCATTTTCCTCTGCTTTCCTCTATGAATCCTCCTTTTTCTTGAGAAGTGAGCCACCACACTATTGACACAAATCCAAGCCTGCAGGGATGGCATTCACAGGCATTGCTGCAGAAAGAGAGGGAGCTCTGTATGTGGGTGGACTAAGGGAAGACTGCAAAGGCAAGGAGCAGCAGTTTGAGCCCTGACCCCGACATCCATCTGCTATGTGACCTCAGGCCATTTGCCTCACTTCTCTGAACCTGAGATTTTCTCACAGAAATAGAAAACATATGCCTTTAGGTTGGGTAACTAAAGAGAGAGCAGACTAATACTGATAGCAGTTGTTGTTACCTTACATCCTTTAAGGTCTTCCCCCATGGCTCATCGGTAAAGAATCCGCCTACAGTGCGGGAGCTGCAGTAGACGTAGGTTCGATCCTTGGGTTGGGAAGAGCCCTGGAGGAGGGCATGGCAACCCACTCCAGTATTCTTGCCTGGAGAATCCCATGGACAGAGGAGCCTGGCAGGCTACAGTCCATAGGGTAGCAAAGAGTCAGACATGACTGAAGTGATTTAGCACGGCACAGCAGCACGGCACATCGCTTAAAGGCCTACTCTGTGGCACGTGCTTACCTGCTCATCTGTAATCCTCACAACAGCCATTGGAGGTACTTTTAGCTCAATTTATAAGTGAAAGGATGATAGTTTGGAGGCTGACATTCCTTAAAACTTCTTCCTCTTTGGGACTTCCCTGGTGGCCCAGGGGTTAAGACTCTGCACTTCCATTGCAGGGGGACGTGAGTTCGATCCTGGTCAGGAGACTAAGATCCCACATGCCACAGAGCTTGGCAACAAAACAAAACAACTTCCTCCTCTTTCCATTATGTGATCCTGTGTCTGTATCGAAGGAGGTACCCCTCTGCCCTAACACATCCTATTAGCTCCTTTGGGGCTACCACAGAGATGAGCCCCACCTGGGACCAGGACACCCTGACTTCTGGGGATGGATCTGCATCTTCTGCCTCCCCTGTTCCTGGAGAGTTGTCATTTGGGAGTATTGTGATAGCACCTTCTGCCGTGGAGAACCTGTTGCTGCTTAGCATCGAAGCAGATTCTTAGCAGAATTTCAGATTTTGTCAAAGATCTTAGGCCTGGTATCTGATCTGAAGTGCTGCTTCAGAAACTCTGTTCTGAGTTGAATTGGCACCATCTCATCTTGCCTTTTGGAGAAGGCAATGGCACCCCACTCCAGTACTCTTGCCTGGAAAACCCCATGGACAGAGGAGCCTGGTAGGCTGCAATCCATGGGGTCGCTAAGAATCGGACATGGCTGAGCAACTTCAGTTTCACTTTTCACTTTCATGCATTGGAGAAGGAAATGGCAACCCACTCCAGTGTTCTTGCCTGGAGAATCCCAAGGATGGGGGAGCCTGGTGGGCTGCCGTCTATGGGGTCACACAGAGTCGGACACGACTGAAGTGACTTAGCAGCAGCAGCAGCATCTTGCTTTCAGATTTTCTCTTTCCCATCTTGGGCTTTAAGAGTTTGCCTCTTAGTTTGTTCCAGGACCACCTGGACATTTATTTTTGTTGTGCACTGCAGACTTGAAAACTATTTCGGAAACTTGCCTCCTCAAAGGGATACCGAATGTGCAGTTGTATAAAAATATTAAAAAATGAAGCGAAGTTTCAAGCTCTCCAGATGAACTTGATTTGGGATAATAATTATGTTGGTACTAGTTAGAGGTAAAAATAACAGTCACTAGCTGACTGCTGAAAAGATAGATTGCTTTATAAGGGATGGGTAAGATATAGTATATTAGCTTTTGTATTTTAATTATTTGCAAATGCAGTAAATATGGTTCTGCTCCAGAACCACAAGAAATAGGTCAACTTATTTGTAATTTACTCTACTTCCTTTGAAAATAGTCCTTTAATTCTCATAGAGCTTTCAGAAATCCCTACCGATGCCTTTGATAGACAGCCATGTGAAGCACTTGGCAAAGAGAAAATGCATCACAGATCTGCCCGAGTAACCGAAAAGGAGATATTTATAACTAGGTGACAAATGAAAACTATTTCCACAGAGAACCTGGGGTACAAATTTTATTGTCGAAAAGATTTCTGAAAAGTTATTAAAGACATCTGAATTAGAAATAATAAAAGCTAGCTGAAAATCAAAATTAGCTAAAATAGGAATATCAGTTTGAGCAAGAAAAAGGTGTTTCAGTTGTGTGGCAGAAACAATTCAGACATGCTTATGGGGCTTCAGTAAAAGCTGCTCTTTACAATTTACATCTGATGTTTTCCTCTTGTGTCTTGTGAAGACAGAGAAGAGCCTATTGGGGCAGAGACAGAACCAGCAATAACAGTGGCCTTGTTTTGCCCACAGTCAGAACTAATACAAGAGGCCATGGAACCAATTTTTTTTTAATTTTGTAAAAAAAAAAAATTAAAATTTTATATAAAATTTTTGTATTGCAAAAAAGTCTTTTTTGGTCAGTCTCTGGTTACACTATATTTGTTTCCAACTTTCCAAGAGGGAGAGAATCAAAATATTTTGGAGGCAATGGTATGAATGATTATGAGCTTTAGAGTCAAATTGCTTAGTTCCACATCCATAGAGTGGATTTCATAACACCCCCGAGTGTGGATTCTTCAGGGAATAAAGATGATGAATGTAAAGTACTCAGCACACAGTAGGTTCCTTTTCAGTGACCACAAGGGTTTGTAGTCATGCTGACTTATCAGGATTCCAACCCTATACTGAAAGAAGCATCATGAAGAGAGGTTGAATCAGATGCTGTAGAAGAGAGTGGATCCTTTTGTCTAAATGACTCCCTAGTTCAGGTTGGGACACTCCTCACTAAATTATGCAGGCCTCCAAGTACACTGGTGAATAGTTGCATGTCAACATTTCAAAGTTAGCTGGCTCCAAGATATTTCTAGCTTGGAAATTTCCACTAATTCCAGCCTTGCACAGAATGCATTGTGGGGGTTGAAAACTGGAGAAATTACCTGGCTTGCAACCAAGGCTTTTTAATGACAGCATTCTCCAGTCTCTGTTTCCCGGTCTGACTGGGCCACCGGAGAAAACTGACGCCTGTTATGTCACAAGCCTTGCTCTGACTGTCAATCATAGTTCCTCTCGGAGGAAATGGAATTCACCACACATTAACTGAGGCATTCTGGGTTGCAGAAGTCACATAAAGCTCAAAAAGCCACATCAAAGAACTCTCTCTGCTAAATTTGTTGAATGGAAGTTGCCCTATATTTCTGTTATAATACATAGGCCTCAGAGATGGGACCTTCACACCTAGAGGGACCCCTTTAGCTTGAAATATGACCTTGAAAGAGCCAAGAAGTTCCAGCTTCCCAGGGCCATGACGTACCTGCCACATTGTACTGGAGACCTGTGAAGACCATGGGTCTCTCCTCTAATACCATAAAGATGCCTGAATGCCTCGTCTATCTCAGACATCATAGGATCAGTAGAAACGGCTTTGGTAGGAAATTCAATGCTGAATTGATTAAGATTTTGCCCCTAAAAGCCTGAGATAACCTAAAAGAGACCATTTTAAGTCAGTAGAGTCTACAATAACTGGAAATACCATGCTAAAAATTTCCCCCACTACCCAATGTATTGGGGCTCAATAATCAAAATGAATTTGGCTTTAAAATTTAAAAAGTATATTTTTTACACATCTGGGAAGTGTATATAATCTTTGCACCTGTATGTATATCAATCAGTAAAGGTGAAAAACAAAAAAATGACTGGAGTGGAGGGAAAATAATACAACATAGTTAAGACCAAACAGAAAGCTGGTCCACTGCACACCATAAATGCCTTCACATTTAGAAAGTGGGGACTTCAAGTTTGTCTCTGATCATATCTACAAGCCCGGGTTAAAAGAGAAGTATAATTAGTCACAGGTACCACATTTTCATAAGATGAACAAAAAATAATTGCTCTGGAAGTTTTCCAGATACCAAAGATGTAAAGACCAGTAGGTGCCAAGTGATGTAGTGGATGAATAACAATATGACGGGCATTTGTTAATTTAAAAAATTATTATTATTATTGGCCACACCATGTGGCATGCAGGATCTTAGTTACCCGACCAGGGATTGAACCCATGCTTCCTGTGGTGGAAGTGTGGAGCCTTAACCTCTAGGCTGCCAGGAAAGTCCCATGATGGGCATTTGTTAGTTCACTCAACAAGTACTTATAGAACACACACAACATGCTTACCATGCCAGGTGGATGGAACAATGAATGGGATTCAAGCCTTGCCCTCACAGAGCTCACAGTTGGGCTGAGTCTGAGGGGCTTGTTTCCTGTATGTCTGTCTGTGCAGACTGGAGGCACAAACGTTAAAAACAGTTCTGGCAAGAGAGGTTTTATTAGGGGTCAAGTTCATGTCAGTTGCATTTGCAGCTCCTCTTGTCTGGTATTCAAGTTTGATAGAAACCTCTGTCAAGCTGAAAAGAAATTCATTTATTTGCTCCATAAATGCTTATGTGCACTTTTTTTCTGTCATATGATGAGAGACCCTGAGAACACAAAGGTAAATATTAGGTGGAGTCAAGGCTTTCTGGAACCTCCCGTGAAGGTAATACACACAGGCAAATAGAGTGGATTATGGTGGGCGCTATGACAGAGGTGTGAGCTGAGATTTCTGGGGACTTCTGATTCTCCCAGGGGGAGTCAAGGAGGGGTCTACCAAGAGGAGAAACTTCAGTTGAAGGATCAGGAACAACTCAAAGAACAAAAGCAAACACTTGTGCGTATAAAATGTGTTGAGGATTAGCTCCTTTTATTCCTCAGAACGGCTCTATGAAGAAGGTACAGTCATGATCCCCACCTGTTTCACAAGTAAGGAAACCCATGTAACACGGAAGCTAAGCAGTGTTCTGCCCCGCAAGCAGATTTCCTTCCGGGGCAGTGACATCAAGCCTGGAGCCCCTCATCTTTCTTGTCTCCACTGGGTGACTTCTCTTGAGTCCCCAGGAGACCCCTGGGTTTCCTGGCTTCAGGCTGTAATGGCACTGTGTACTTTTTCTTCTTTCTTAAAACTCATTACATAATTATACACTTATCTGTGCACTTATTTATTTAATGTCTGCTTCTCTCTGTAGACCACAATCTACAGAATTACTGTGTGTACATCTTTTAACTATTTAATCTCTAGTGCAAGAATTTGGCACACATAAAGCACTCAGCAAATACTCGTTGAGTGGGCAGAGCCAGGAAAGGGCCTGAGCTGCATGAAGAATGCATGGTCAAAACCCAAGGTGACGGGAGGTGGGAGTGAACCATGGAGATGCTAAGACTTGAGACAAACCTATAAATCACACCCATCACCTATGCCAGTGCCTCTTTTGTTGTCACTTGCTTTAAAATAGACCTCTGCTGGGATGACCCACTGAGGAAAGTAAGCTGTTTACTCTGCTGGGGCAGAGATAAGAAATAGGGAAGAAGCTTGGATGGGGCCAATTTTCATTCTTTGACAGCCTTGGCCTACTGGATGTTTCCTGAGCCAGGTTAGGGCACAGAACCTGGGTGGCTCAGTGGTAAAGAAGCCACCTGCCAGTACAGGAGCCACAGGTTTGATCCCTGGGTTGGGAAGATGCCCTGCAGGAGGCAGTGGCAACCCACTCCGGTATTCTTGCCTGGACAATCCCATGGACATAGGAACCTGGCAGGTTACAGTCCGTGGGGTTGCAAAGAGCAGGATGCAACTGAGCACGCATGCACAAACCTGCAGTAACAGATTTTCATATCTTTTATTTTTTTAATATTTATTTAGCAATAGTTATTTACACTATTGTGTTAGTTTCAATTGTATAACAAAGTGATTCAGTTATATAATCATATTTTTACAGGTTATTTTCCATTATAGGTTATTACAAGATATTGAATATAGTTCCACGTATTCCCATGTGCTCAGTAATGTCTGACTCTTTGCGACCCCATGAACTGTAGTCCGCCGGGCTCCTCTGTCTATGAGATTTTCCAGGCAAGAATACTGGAGTGGGTTGCCATTTTCTCCTCCAGGGCATCTTCCCCGACCAGGGATTGAACCTGCGTCTCTTGCATCTCGTGCATTGCAGGCAGATTCTTTACCACTTGAGCCATCGGGGAAGCCCCTATAGTTCTATGTGCTACACAGTCAATCCTTATTATTTATCTATTTTGTGTATAGTGGTCGGATCAGATCAGATCAGTCGCTCAGTCATGTCCGACTCTTTGCGACCCCATGAATCGCAGCACGCCAGGCCTCCCTGTCCATCACCAACTCCCGGAGTTCACTCAGATTCACGTCCATCGAGTCAGCGATGCCATCCAGCCATCCCATCCTCTGTCGTTCCCTTCTCCTCCTGCCCCCAATCCCTCCCAAGAAGACATAGAGACTGAATATTTAAAGAGTGATCAGAATAGGCTTTATGGGAAGGTGGAGTTTGAGTTAGGCCCTTAAGGATGGATAAGACTCAATTAGAGTCAACTTGGGCAGAGAGAGGCTATAGAATGAAATTCGAAGTGGAGGAGATTGTGTGAGCAAGGGTTAGGAGGAAGATGTATTTGGGGTCTGGCAAAAGGATCAGTACTCATGGAGCAAAGAGTTATTGTGGCAGTGGTCCTGAAGAAATGAATTTAGAGATGACTACTGGGGCTAGACAGTGGGGATACTTCGGGGCTTACATGGAGAACCATTGAAGATTTTACAGCAGTGATACATTAGGATAAAACTTGGATTTTAAGAAGCTTCTTCTAAAAGAAGTATTGAGTTGGCCAGAGAGTTCACTAGGATTTTGGGGGGAAAAAAAACCCAGATGAACTTTTTGACCCACCCAATATCTTCTGGAGGATAGATGAAAGGGAGGAGAAATTGAAAGCAAGGAGACCAGTTCAATTCAGTTCAATAATACTAGCTAACATTTACACAATGCTTACAGTGTGCCAGGCATTGTTCTGTAAATTTCACATATATTACATCATTTAATCTTCACAATAATCTTCTGTGTTTGATTTTATCATCTCTGTGTCACAGGCAAGAACACTAATGTATAAGGACGTTAAGTGACTTGTCCGAGGTCATATTGCCAGTGACTTGCAGCATCAGGATTTGAACATAGGTAGTCTGACTTCACTATTACATACTCTTAATACTGCACTATAAAATTTCCCTAGATGTATTAAACCCCAGCAAAGTGCAAGGAGCTGCTAGCATCATATAAATGTGAATAAAATGCACGTGGTTTTGTCCTTCATCACTTAGCTAAGACGTAAATGTTTTGATAGTTCTTATGATGATTATCTTGAACTATGACTGGTGGTAATGGATAAAAGGAATAATTGACAGAACCTTGTGCTTGATGTGCTGTGAAACTTAAAAACATTTATAATTTGCAATCTTGGGCTGACCTTTTCTTTAATTTACTCATTTGTAATATGAGTATAATAACAACGACAGTAATTTTGCTTCTGGTCAAGATGAATGAAGTAAAAGGAACCACATTTAAACTACTTGAAACACTAAAATTCAGAAACAACACGTGAAAAAATAGTTTGCAAGTAACTGGACATCAAGCAGAAAAAGACAGTAATTCTTGAGGGATAAGAAACACGTGAGGTGAGCTCTACCATTGTCCCAGCTTACTGTCTTGAGAGAGTTTCCAGGCCACGTGGAGGGAAGGGAAACCCAGCCAAATCCCAGCCAACTCCCTGAATTTAAGAGACAAAGCTGATAGTCCAGGGAGACCAAGGCAGTTTGAATGCTCAGGACAGAGTAACAGGAAAGAGAAGGGAAGAGAAAGTTGCAAAGAGAGAGGACTCCAGGAGTTTGTAGAGAATCCCTTTTGAGCTTTCAACTGAGTACTTATGTTGTGTGCATGTGTGTGAGGAAACTATCCAAAGCTGAGGAAGGCTTCACCTGAAAGGGTTAGAGGCAACAGTGTCTAGCAGTCACACAGGGCCAGAAATACTACCTGTTCTCAGCAGCTTGACAGGAAACCTCAAGAGTCAAGGGCATTGCTCTGGTTCTGCGTAACAAATTTTAAAAGCAAGACACAAAATGATTAAATGGTTTCCAAGAACTGCATCCTGGAACAAATCTCACAAATAGGGAAATTTTTTCAACATCCAATAAGCTAAAATTTACATCAGTCATCTAAGCAAAAATTACTAGACATGCAAATAAGCAGGAAAATACAGTGCCTAAATAAGTGAACCATGAACTTCCAGATGTTCAAGCTGGTTTTAGAAAAGGCAGAGGAACCAGAGATCAAATTGCCAACATCTGCTGGATCATGGAAAAAGCAAGTGAGTTCCAGAAAAACATCTATTTCTGCTTTATTGACTATGCCAAAGCCTTTGACTGTGTGGATCACAATAAACTGTGGAAAATTCTGAGAGAGATGGGAATACCAGACCACCTGACCTGCCTCTTGAGAAACCTGTATGCAGGTCAGGAAGCAACAGTTAGAACTGGACATGGAACAACAGACTGGTTCCAAATAGGAAAAGGAATACGTCAAGGCTGTGTATTGTCACTCTGCTTATTTAACTTCTATGCAGAGTACATCATGAGAAACGCTGGACTGGAAGAAGCACAAGCTGGAATTAAGATTGCTGGGAGAAATATGAATAAACTCAGATATGCAGATGACACCACCATTATGGCAGAAAGTGAAGAAGAGCTAAAGAGCCTCTTGATGAAAGTGAAAGAGGAGAGTGAAAAGGTTGGCTTAAAGCTCAACATTCAGAAAACAAAGATCATGGCATCTGGTCCCATCACTTCATGGGAAGTAGATGGGGAAACAGTGGAAACAGTGTCAGACTTTATGTTTTTGGGCTCCAAAATCACTGCAGATGGTGATTGCAGCCATGAAATTAAAAGCCACTTACTCCTTGGAAGGAAAGTTATGACCAACCAAGATAGCATATTCAAAAGCAGAGACATTACTTTGCCAACAAAGGTCCGTCTAGTCAAGGCTATGGTTTTTCCAGTGGTCATGTATGGATGTGAGAGTTGGACTATGAAGAAAGCTGAGTGCCAAAGAATTGATGCTTTTGAACTGTGGTGTTGGAGAAGACTCTTGAGAGTCCCTTGGACTGCAAGGAGATCCAGCCAGTCCATTCTGAAGGAGATCAGCCCTGGGTGTTCTTTGGAAGGAATGATGCTGAAGCTGAAACTCCAGTACTTTGGCCACCTCATGCGAAGAGTTGACTCATTGGAAAAGATTCTGATGTTGGGAGGGATTGGGGGCAGGAGGAGAAGGGGATGACAGAGGATGAGATGGCTGGATGGCATCACTGACTCGATGGACGTTGAGTCTGAGTGAACTCTGGGAGTTGGTGATGGACAGGGAGGCCTGGTGTGCTGCGATTCATGGGGTTGCAAAGAGTCAGACACGACTGAGCGACTGAACTGAACTGAACTGAATAAGATAAATTTATCAACTGAAATTGACCTACAACTAATTCAGATGCTGGAATTAGCAGACAAAGCCATTAAAAATAGTAATAGCTGTATTCTGTATGTTCAAAAAGTTAAGTAGAGACATGGAAGATATAAAAATCCATCTTCTTAAAATGAAAACTACAGTGTGTGAAATGGAAAATACACTGAATAGACTAAAGATAAGTTAGACTTTGCAGAAGCAAAGTACTGTGAATTTAAAGTCCTAGCATTAGAAAACATCCAGAGTGAAGCACAAGAACCAGAGAGAATTTTTTTTAAAAAGAACAGGACGTTTTGTAAGCTATGAATAGCTTCAAGTGGCCTTACATGTAACTGGAGTCTACAAAGGAGTAGAGAGGCAGAAGGGACAGAAAAAAATATTTGAAGAAATAATGGGTGAAGCTTTCAAATTTTATGAAAATGATAAATTCAGAAATCTAAGAAATTCACAAACCTCAAGTACAAGGAACCTGAAGAAAACTAAACTAAGGCACATCATAATCAAATTGCTCAAAACCATTGATAAAGACAAAGTATTAAAACTACCAGAGGAAGCAGACATGCTATATACCAAAGAACAAAGGTAGGAAAGACAGCAGATCTCTTCTGGAAACAATGCAGATGGAAGCTTATGGCGCATCTGTGAAAGCAAATAACCCTATCAACTGAGAATCTGATATCCTCAGAGGAAGTATCTTTCAAAAATGAAGGAAAGATAGGGACTTCCCTAGTGGTCCAGTGGCTGGACTTTACCGTCCAGTGCAGGGGGTACAGGTTTGATTCCTGGTTGGGAGCTACGATCCCACATGCCTAGTGGCCAAAACACCAAAACATAAGAAAAGAAAAGAAAAGAAAAAAAAAAACAACAGAAGCAATTGTAACAAGTTCAATAAAGACTTTAAAAATGGTCCACATCAAAAACCTTTTAAAAAATGAAGGAAAAATAAAGACTTTTTCACACATACAAAAGCTGCAAGAATTCATCACCAGCAGAACCACACAACAAGAAATGTTAAAGCGAGTTCTTCAGGCAGAAGGAGCAGGCTACCAGGTGGAATTCTGGATCTAAAGGCAGGAGTGAAGAATACCTGAAATGATACTTATGTGGATAAATATATAATATTTTTATTTATTATTTAAATCTCTTAAAAAATAAAGTGTTTAAGCAACAGTAGTAATCTAGTGTGGGATTTAATATATGTAAAAATCAAAGTCACGACAACATAAAGATTGAGAGGAGAGAAATGGAAACCATACTATTGTGTGGTTCTTATACTTTATCTGAGTGGTATCCCTTGAAGGTAGCCTGTCATAAGGTAAATATGTATATTTTGAATCTGCAAGCAACCAAAACAATAATAAACAAAGAGTTAACACTAATAAGTTAGTAACAGAAATAGAATCATACAAGATTTTCAGTTTATTTACAAGAAGGCAGAAAAAGAGGAAAAAAGAATCAAGGAACAGATGGGAAACAGAAAAATAGAAACAAGATAATAGATTTAAACACAACTATATCAATAAATACCCCAGTCAAAAGACAAAGGTTGTTAGACTAGATGAAAAGTTAGGACCTAACTACAAGAAGTCCATTGAAGATAAAGACACAAACTTGCCTCTGAGAAAATAATGGTCTCAAATCAGTGGCTTCAGCTTCCATCTTATGCTCGAAAAAGAAGAGCAAGGTAAACCCAAAGTAAGTAGATGAAAATAAATAATAAACATCAGAGCAGAAGTCAAATAGCTTGAAAACAGAAAAACAGAGAAAAATTAATGAAATGAAAAGAAAGTCAATAAAATTGATAAACCTCTAGCCAGACTGATCAGGAGAAAAGGAGAAAAGATATAAATTACCAGTATCAGAAATGAGCAAGGTGACATCACTATCAATTCTGCAGATATTAAAAGGATAATAGAAGATTGACAATTTTCTGTCAATAAATTTAACAACCTAGATAAAATTGGCAAATTATTTGAAAGATACAAGCTGTCAAAGATAATTTAAAAAGAAATAGATAAGTTGCTGTATGGCTCAGGAAACTCAAACAGGGGCTCTGTATCAACCTAGAAGGGTAGGATGGAGAGAGATATGGGAAGGAGGTTCAAAAGGGAGGGGATATATGTATGCCTGTGGCTGATTCATGTTGAGGTTTGACAGAAAACAACAAAGTTCTGTAAAGCAATTATCCCTCAATGAAAAAACATAAAAAAATTTAAAAACCTCTATACCTCACTAGAGAATTAAAAAAAAAAAGAAATAGATAACCTGAATAGCTGCGTAGTTATTAAAATATAATTTTTGGTTAGGAACATTTCTGTAAAGATAACTCCAGGCCCAGATAACTTCACTGGTGACTTCTACCAACCATTGAAATAAGAATTCCATACAAACTCTTCTGGAAGATTGAAGAGGAAGGGATACTTCCCAACTCATCTTAGGAAGCCAGTAGGACACTGATACCAAAACCAAAGACATCACAAGAGAAGGAAACTATAGAACAATATCCTTCATGGACACAGTTGCAAAAATTCTGAACAAACTTTTAGCAAACTGAATTCAAACAAGTGGCAAGAGTACATGAAAATATGCTGAATGTCATCAATTGTTCAGTTCAGTTCAATTCAGTCACTCAGTTGTGTCCGACTCTTTGCGACCCCATGAATCGCAGCACGCCAGGCCTCCCTGTCCATCACCAACTCCCGGAGTTCACTCAGACTCACGTCCATCGAGTCGGTGATGCCATCCAGCCATCTCATCCTCTGTCGTCCCCTTCTCCTCCTGCCCCTAGTCCCTCCCAGCATCAGGGTCTTTTCCAAAGAGTCAACTCTTCGCACGAGGTGGCCAAAGTACTGAAGTTTCAGCTTCAGCATCATTCCTTCCAAAGAACACCCAGGACTGATCTCCTTCAGAATGGACTGGTTGGATCTCCTTGCAGTCCAAGGGACTCTCAAGAGTCTTCTCCAACACCACAGTTCAAAAGCATCGATTCTTCGGCACTCAGCTTTCTTCACAGTCCAACTCTCACATCCATACATGACCACTGGAAAAACCATAGCCTTGACTAGATGGACCTTTGTTGGCAAAGTAATGTCTCTGCTTTTGAATATGCTATCTTGGTTGGTCATAATTTTCCTTCCAAGGAGTAAGTGTCTTTTCATTTCATGGCTGCAATCTCCATCTGCAGTGATTTTGGAGCCCAAAAAAATAAAGTCTGACACTGTTTCCACTGTTTCCCCATCTATTTGCCATGAAGTGATGGGACCATATGCCATGATCTTTGTTTTCTGAATGTTGGGCTTTAAGCCAACTTTTTCACTCTCCTCTTTCACTTTCATCAAGAGGCTTTTTAGTTCCTCTTCCCTTTCTGCCATAAGGGTGGTGTCATCTGCATATCTTAGGTTATTGATATTTCTCCTGGCAATCTTGATTCCAGCTTGTGCTTCTTCCAGCCCAGCGTTTTTCATGATGTGCTCTGCATAGAAGTTAAATTGTTAGAGAAAGGCAAATTTAAACTGTTGGCAGGTACCACTATGTGTCGATTGGAATGTCTAAAATTAAAAAGACTTATGATATGAAGTATTGGTGAGAAGGAGGAAGACCTGGAATTCTTTAAGTGCTGATGGTGGAAATATAAAGTGGTACACAACATTAGAAAGTATTTTAGCTGTTTTTTAAAAGAGCTAAACATATATCTAGAATATGATACAGCAAGTCTGCCCCTAGTTATTTACACAAGATCATTGAAGCCTTTTGATTTGCATAAAAATGTTCATAGAATCTTTATTTGTAATAGTGCCAACCTGGAAACCCCCAATATTCATCTATAGTTGAAGGACAAACTGATACATCAATACAGTGGGATGAAGTGAAAATGAAAATCGCTTAGTTGTGTCCAACTCTTTGCAAACCCAAAGACTTTACTGTCCATGGAATTCTCTAGGCCAAAATACTGGAGTGGGTAGCCTTTCCCATCTCCAAGGGATCTTCCCAACCCAGGGATCGAACCCAGGTCTCCCATGTTGCAGGTGGATTCTTTACCAGCTGAGCCACCAGGGAAGCCCAAGAATACTGGAGTGGGTAGCCTATTTCTTCTCCAGCAGATCTTTCCAACCCAGAAGTCAAATTAGGGTCTCCTGCATTGCAGGCAGATTCTTTACCAACTGAGCTATCAGGGAAGCCCATACAATGGAATACTACTCAGTGATAAAAAGGAAATATTGACACAAGCTACAGGATAGGATGAATTTCTAAACAATCATGCTGAGCAAGTGAAAGAAGTCAGGCAAAAATTAGCATAAATAGTATGATTCCATAAAAAATTTTTAGGAAATGCACATTAATGTAGTGTTGCAAAACAGATCAGTGGTTTCCTGGAGAGAATGGAGAAGTGGGGAGGGATGAGGGAGAGATTACTGAGGAGCTCAAGGGAGCATTTTGGGATAATGGATATGTTCATTATCTTGATTTTGGTAATGGTTTCTTATTTATTCAATTCTACTTCAATAAAGCTGTTAATAATAATGACGACCATCTAAATGATTAAGAAGATGACACGTGAAAGCCCTTTATATACTATATAACACTACAGAGAATTATTAATTATACACAAGGACTTAATTAAAGATGACTATGTGATTACAAGCTTAGGAAATCAGAAGAGTGATGGGAGAAGTAGCAGAAATAAGGGAGACAGAAATAGGAACTAGTTTGCAAAAGATAGTGATTTCAAAAACACACATGTACTCCAGTATTCATTGCAGCAGTACTTACTGCCTGGACATGGAAGCGCACCCTAGATGTCCATAGACAGATGAATGGATAAAGAAGTTTTGGTACATATATACAACGGAATATTACTAAGCCAGAACATGGAATGGATTTGAGTGAGTTCTAGTGAGGTGGATGAACCTAGAGCCTGTTGTACAGAGTGAAGTAAGTCAGAAAGAAAAAAAAAACAACATCATATATTAATGCACATATATAAAGTCTATCAAAGTGGTTCTGATGAACCTATTTGCAGGGCAGGAATAGAGATGCAGACAGAGGGAACAGACCTGTGGACAGTGAGAGGAGGGAGAGGCTGGGATGAATTGAGAGAGTAGCACTGAAACATATCCATTACCATATGTAAAACAGACAGCTAGTGGGAAGCTGCTGTGTAACACAGGGAGCCCAGCCTGCTGTTCTGTGACAACCTAGAGGGGTGGGATGGGGTGGGGGATGGAAGAGAGTCTTAAAGGTGAGGGGACACGTGTATACCTATGGCTGATTCATGTTGTTGTATGGCAGAAACCAACACAACATTGTAAAGCAATTATCCTCCAATTAAAAATAAATTTTAAAAAAGACAGTGATTTCTGTTTTCCCCAATGTGACACGTAGGTGGGAACACCAGGAGCTCTTTGGACATGTAGAGCTGCAGCTGCGTAGAGGTACCTTATGTGCAGACAGGTTCAGAGGGCAAGCTGGAAGCTGGGGAGAGGAGGAGATGGCTGGAAGGGCATCAGGGAGCAAGGGAAAAGCGGAAGTCTGGGGACACTCCCAGCAAATTTTATAGCAGTAGTTGGGGACTGGGGCTGTTGGGATAGGGCAGTTAGAGTTCTGAAATGGTGACATTTGAGCTGAGCCAGCCATGTGGAAATCAAAAGGAAGAGAGTTTCCAGGCTGGGGGGCCGTATCAGCAGAGGCCTGGAGATGGGCAAGGCCTTGATGGGTTCTAGGAGCTGTTTTTGGAGACTAGTCAGTCAGAAAGAAATGACTGCCCTCTCCTGTCCACCGCACACAATGGGGTGTTGTTGCAGAACTTTTCTGCTTTGAATGTGCAAGATTATGCATCCGGTGTGGGGTCGATTCTCCTTCTCCACACATGTGCACTGGCCCACACCCGCCTGCACATCTCCATCACTAACACTGGGACCAGACAAAGCTGCCCAGTCTCCAGTTTTCTCTCCAGGGAGGACCTCATTAAGCTCCACCCCACATCCTTAGGCATTGGATCCCAGAGGTTGGGGACTTCTGCTTTATATCCAGCATTGCCTCTCATCTTTGCAGCCATCTCTGTTTCTACTTTGCAAGTAAGATCATCTATATACCATTTTTCTAGTTTCCATATATACATGTTAATAAATGATACTTGTTTTTCTGACTTCAGTCTGTATGACCTTCTCTAGGTATGCTGATTTGCATTCCCCTGATGATTAGTGATATTGAGCATCTAATGTGGCTTGGGTTAATCAAGAAGGAGGAAGGCAGTAAGTATGACTTGGTTGGGCTGGAAGGCTGCAGTGAGTTTCCTTCAAGGACACGTCCAGAACTTATTTATCTCATAACTGGAAGTTTATATCTTCTGGTTGTCTTCACTCATTTTGCACACCTCCCATCCCTCTCCCACCTCCAGCAACCAACAATCTATTCTCTGTATCTATGAGTTCATTTTTTCTTTTTTTTGATTTCACATGCAGGTGAGTTCATACAGTATTTATCCCCCCCCCCCCTTAATTTTTATTGGAGTGTAGTTGCTTTGCAATGTTAGTTTCTACTGGACAGCAAAACGAATCAGCCATACACATACATACATCCTCTCCCTTTAGGCCTTGCCTCCCATTCAGGTCACCACAGCGTATTAGGTAGAGTTCCTTGTGCTGCACAGTACTTCTCATTAGTTATCTATTTTATACATAGTATCAATAGTGTATATGTGTGGATCCCAATCTCCCAATACCTCCCACCCACTCCTTTCCCCCTTGGTATCCATATGTTTGTTCTCCACCTCTGTGTCTGTTTTTCTGCTTTCTAAATAAGCTCATCTATACCATTTTTCTAGATTCCATATATACACATTAATAAATGACATTTGTTTTTCTAACTTCACTTTGCATCACACTCTCTAGTTCATCCATGTATCTACAAATGACCTAATTTAATTCCTTTTTATGACTGAGTAATATGCCTTTATATATATGTGTATGGACCACATCTTCTTGATCCATTCCTCTGTTGGTGGACACTTAGGTTGCTTCCATGTCCTGACCATTGTAAACAGTGCTGCTGTGAACACTGGGGTGCATGCATCTTTTTGAATTATGCTTTTCTCTGGGTAATAGTGGAATTGCTGTTTTCATTTAGCATAATGCTGTCAATTTTTATCCACGTTGTTGTATATGGCAGTATATCCTTCTTTTTTTCTGGCTGAATAATATTCCATTGTATATACCACATCTTGTTTATTGATTCATCTGTAATTGTTTCCATGTCTTGGCCAATGTAAATAACACTGCAATGAACATGAGACTGTATATATATTTTGGAAATCATGATTTCATTTCCTTGGAATACATACCCAGAAATGGAATTGCTAGATCATGTAGTAGCTCTATTTTTAGTTTTTTGAGGAAACTGTGAACTGCTTTCCTTAGTGGAGATATCAATTTATAGTCTCAACGACAGGGTACAAGAGTTTTCTTTTCTATTCATCCTTACCAACACTTGTTATTTATCTTTTGATTATAGCCATTTTCTAGCAGATGTGAGCTGATGCCTTATTGTGGTGCTGATTTGCATTTCCCTGATGATCAGTGATTGAGCACCTTTCCCTGAACCTATTGGCCATTTGTATGTTTCCTCTGAAAAAACATCTATTTAGAGCCTCGGCCCATTTTTAAATTAGACTTATTTTTTTCCCTGTTGAGTTGTAGGAGTTCTTATATATTTTAGATATTAATCCCCTATCAGATATATGATTTGCAGATACTTTCTCCCATTCAGTAGGTTGCCTTTTCATCTAGTTGGTGGTTTCTTTTGCTGTTCAGAAGCCTTTTAGTTTGACGTATCCTTGCTTATTTATTTTTGCTTTTGTTGCCTCCCCTGTGAATGTTGACTCAGATGTCTCAATAAATAATGGGTTGGGGGTAGAGGGCACAAAGGAAATAAAGGCCATAAATGGACCAATTGAAGGTGCTTAGAATTAGGAAAGTGTGTGTATGCCTTTAGAGAAATGCCTTTAGAGAACCACAGCTCAGAGCATGAGTCTGACCACCATCTTAACGCTAATGTTTAAAATTTAAAACAGCCTAGGGGGTGATATTCTCGTTTTAGGATCATCAGTCTGATTTTATTACAGAACTGTAGTTGGGAAATGAATTTTCATTTTAGGAAGTTTTTAGAATGTATCTGAGGCAGGAGCTGGCAAATGCTCACTAAACCCATTTCCTCTTCCTCCTGGGCACACAGCTTGACTGCAGTTATGTGTGGCCATGAGACTGAGCTCTGGCCAGTGGAATATGAGCAGAAGGGCTGTGTGGCACCTTCAGGCCTGGCTGATGAGACCCCTGCGTCATCACCCGAGCTCTTTCTTGTCTTTGCCTGCTGGCTGCGTGCCAGCGCTCCAGTGGAGAGCGGCTCTATCCGGTGGAACCTTCTACGATGAAGAAATGTCCTCTCTGCTATCCAATATGGCAGCCATGTGCTCACTGAGCATTTGAAATGTAGCTTGTGTGACTGAGGAACTGAATTTTTTATTTTATTTACTTTTAATTAATTTAAATAGCCACAGAGGGCTGCGGCTACCATACTGGATAGCACAGCATTAGATAGATGGAAGGAGTCTGGCCCCTGAATAACTGGGTGGAGCAGAATTCCAGCCTGTCTGCATTGCCTGGTAAAGCGTATGAGAAATAGTTACTGTGTTAAGGTGCTGAGATACAGTGTCTCTTCCATAAAGTGAGGGATACCTGCTCATTCAGCTACTAAAAGTTCGTATAGTATCCATCTTCAGCGGGGCAACAATGTGGCTGCACAAACGCAATATCTAATATCAAACCCACTTATCTGTGTCATTTTTTTTTTAAGTATTTATTCATATATGGCTGTGCTGAGTCTTTGCCCCCGAGCGGGTTTTTCTTCCGGTTGCAGTGTACGGTCTTCTCACTGTGGTGGTTTCTCTTGTTGCAGAGCACAGGCTTCAGAAGTTGCAGCACGTGGGCTCAGCAATTGTGGCTCCCAGGCTCTAGAGCACAGGCTCTGCAGTTGTGGTCCCTGGGGCCTAGCTGCTACCCGGCCTGTGGGAGTTACCTGGATCAGGGATTGAACCCTAGTCTTCCATTGGCAGGCAGATCCTTTACCAGGGAAGCCCTCTAGTGTCATTCTTAAATGAACAATCCAATCTCCTTTCACCTCCTTTGAGCTCCTAGTCTTGCCCCATCCTATTTTATTGGGGGATAAATGGAGCCCAGGAGGCAAATACTACCTTCTTTCGCTGCACAGGGTAGCAGAGACTGCTCTACCCTAGCTCAGCACATGGGCTCAGGCAAGTCGCACTGCTTCTCTGGTTATTGGCTTCCTCACTCATAACACTGTGATTTCTGGGTCCCCCTCTTTTTTTCCCCTAAAACACTTCTTTTCAATATTTGCTCTCACATGGATGGATAAACAAAATTTGGTCCATACAAACAACAGCCTAGTATTATTCAGCCTTGAAAGGAAAGCAAATTCTGACTCACTCTACCATGTGTATAGACCCTAAAGAGTTAGGCTGCATGAAACAAGAGCTGCAGACAGTCAAATCCTGTGTGATTCCAGTTATGAGGTACCCTAGTTGTCAAATCCGTATGACAGAAAGTAGACTAGAGGTTCCCAGGGTTGGGCAAGGGAATTACCATTTATGTCTGGGGTTTCAGTTTGAGATGTTAGAAAAGTCTGGAAATAGATAGTGTGGTGGTTGCAAAGCACTAAACATACTTGATACCAGTGATTTTTTTTTAAGCCACAATTAAAAATAAACACACACAAAAAAGAAAAAAAAAGATAAATATCTGCTCTCTGTCTGTCCTCTCTGTTTCTCCTTTGAAAGCGTTCTCACTCCCAGAGCTAGTTCCAGCCCCCACCCTACCCACCCCAGGCCTTTCCACATTCTGTTCCATGTCCCTGTCTTCAGCCTTAGCACTTAGCACTCTTACTTGCTTCATCTGCTTTTTTTTTTTCCCCCCTCTGTATGAATTATGTCCATACCTGAGATCACCTGTGCCTCACACCTCACTCATCTTCAGCCTCTCCAGCCCAGCTTCTGCCCAGACTTCTTTACTGAGGTGGCTTTGGGGAATATCACTGTAATTATGCTCCGTTCAGCTTCAAAAGGATGGTCTCTGGGGACCTGATGAGTCTCTTTTGTCTGGGCACTTAATCCTGTCACGTGGCTCTTCCTCCCCACCTATACATTCCAGACTCTCACCTCCTACACTCCCTGGGTGTCAGGAGAATTAAAAGTTTGTAAATTGCCTTGAGTTCCTTGGGGATAACTAGCAAGTGTAAAGAATAAAAATCATTTCATATAAAGCTGTTGAAAAATAGGCAGTGAATTGATTCAGTCTCCCCTACTGGGCTATGATTATGAATGTCTTAGATGAAATATCACATTTTGGCAAGACGGGTGATGGCTGTGTTAGGCTGCTAATTGTAATATGAAGCTTAATTTGCACTCTGCTTCTCATTCCACTGGGCTGGGCAGTGGGGGTAGCAAGGACGGGGCTATTCAGGGAGGCTTTATAAGCCTGTCCTTTAGTCCGTGATGGGAAAATAATTGTTTCAGTGTTGTATAGTCAAAGTTTGGTTACTTGATGCTGTTAGCTCCTGGCTATTCTGTTACTCAATAACACCATCATTTCCCCTGTCTCCTACGGTGAAACTACATCCATCATTTATTCAACTAACTCTTCCTCTTGTTTCTCTTACTTGTATCTTTCTTCCTCCTTGTCTCTATTCCTGTCTTTTTCTCTTGTTCCTTCCCTCCCTCCATCTCTTCCTTTCTTATTGAAAATTCTTTAATAATTTTGATCGTCTATGATAATGAAGAGACTGGAGAGAAGGTGGTAAATGAAATAAACAAGGTTCCTTGTAATTGCAGCTATGGTGGTTGACAAACAATGAAACAAGGAAGCCTAACAAAGAGAGTCATTCATCCATTCAACAAATAATCATGGAAGAGTTTACTGTGAGCCAGGCAGTGTTCTAGGCACTGGGATACATTGGTGAACAACTTATAGTAGGGCTGTGATGGGCAAAGCAGGGGACTTTGTCTTATCTAAGCATTTAGGAGGGACTGTGAAGGTTGAGAAGAAATCAGGTTGGCAAAAGGGGTTGGGGAAGTGGTTCAGCTAGCTGCTGGAGGGAGCAGCTTGTGAGAAGGACAGAAAGAAACGTACTCAGTGTGGCTGCTGCATGTGGCATGTCCAGAGTGGCAAAAATGTCCCGAGAGTCCCGAGAGCCAGGTGGAGGCTGATCCCTAAGGGCCATCTAAGCCACGGTAGTGAGTTTGAACTTCTAGGGCATCTAAGGATGCTGAAGTGTATAAGGACAGTTTGAATCAGAGCTGTCCAATTCAACTTTCTTTGATGATGGACATCCTGCTCTGGATGTCCAGTAGCATCAATGCCCACTATACTAACAACTGCATACTTGAAATGTGACTAGTGTGACCTCAAAACTGGGTTTTAATTTTTATTTTATTTACATTTAAGTAGCCATGTGTGGCTTGAAGCCACCATATGGACAGTACACACCTGGATTGTCGGCTCATTATGTCCAGACATCTAGTAGATTCTCTTCTGCCTAAAACCCCCGGTGGGTCCTTCTGTTTCTCTCAAGGCTCCCCAGCCACTGAGGCCTGTCGTACCAGTCTAATCTCCTAGTGAACTGGGTAACCATTTTCTACCAGTTTCTACTTGTGTCCCCCTTCCTCTTCAATGAGTCTTTACTTCAGTGAGTCAGGGTGGGGGCTGCTCTTGCTTTCGATTTTCACCCCACCGCAGGCCACATAGCCTGTATTCACTGAATAGATTTTGTTTCCACGGGCTCTTCTTTTTCTTCATGAGCTGATGGATAGAAAGCTCTAAGGATGCAGATACCAGCTGTGTCCTTTCCCCCAGAGTGTGCACAGAAGACATCTACCTGTGAATTGTACAGCCATTGGGACCCCTTTCTGGGGAGCCCCCAGACTCTCTCACTTGCAGGGCTGCGAGTGCACTCGGGTGCAGGGGTTCTCTGCTTCCTCAGGGAAAGGCGAGGCGTCACCTCCTGGGACCTTGTCTCTATGCTGGAGACCTGTCAGGCTGCTCTTCTGAAAGCCTTATGGTGACAGGGAGCTTGCTTTCCATTCCTGCATTCACTCTTGACAGTCAAATCACTTTCCCACTGAGATTTACAGTTTTAAAATGATTGGGAAAAAGTCTTATTTCCACGCTTATGTTTTCGGCTCAGCTTGAGGCATAAAAGGAAATGTTCTTATGGTAATGCTTTCAATCAGTCTGGGGATAATCAATGATCTGCCACTTTTCTAGCCTCCCTCTACCCTCAGAGCCAGAGATGGTAGCGCGCCTGCCCTGAGGGAGAGCTGTTCCTGAGCACGGGTCTCTGTGCGGCAGCAGGAGGCCCTCATGACACGGTGGCCGGGGCTCATCTCCTCTCTCTGGGAATGCAGATGGTGTCACCCCCTTTTCAGAGTACACAGAGACTGGAGACATGGCAATTTTAGTGAGGGAACAGATATTTTGCCCTGACAGAGTCTTGATTCCCACTTGGGGGATTTATTTTTATAGAGTAACAGACTCTCAAATATCATTTCATCAGTGCTTGCATTTTCTGTGTCCCCTCTGGTTGTTCCCTGCGGTGACAGGGACCTCAGTACCACATAAGGCTGCCCTCCCATCTGTAGGTGCTTCTGACGCTGGGAACAGGTTTCACTGAGCTAAAGTCTGCCCCTTTGTAGCTTTCACGCCTGGATCCTGACCTTCCCCAAGGGACTCTATAAACCCAACCGGATCATCCCTCCTTCACGTGAATGCCCCCGGGTGCTTGGTGACAGCCTGAATCTTTCTTCTCCAGGTGGGCTCCCTGTTCTTTGGAGGACTAGGTATCAAGCCCCTGGTGATCTTGGCTGACAATCTTTAGTTTCTCCTCAAAGCTAAAACTTCACAGTCCACTGCTGACCTCAGCACAGCGCGTGGGGTAGATGCTCTCCTCCGTTAACACAGCCTGGGAGACTATAGAGCTCCAAAGCAGTCCATCCCTGTTACTTACAGTAGCTGTGTTTATATAGAGTGATGGAATTAGTGAATACTGGAGCCTTGTTCCTAAGGGAAATACAGGGTTAGGGTTGCCCCGAGCTTCTGGTCATGATGTTTTCATCAACCAGTAAATGCATAACCTTGTTTTATGCGCATTTCTTTTTAAAGACACCTTATTTAATATATGTTTTTAATTCATCAGCATTGAAATCACACCCAACAGTGCTAAAAACTGATGCTTGAATAAAGTTTATCTACCAAACATATTTCATGTGACAGACTTCTTGTGCTTAGGGACACCAGATAACACTTCAGCATTAGGCTTGGGGGGCCATTTAAACAGTGAAGTTACCAACAACAAGCATGAAAATGTGAAAATCATGGTTCTATGGAGACAGTGAAAAGGACTTGTTTTCGGAATGAGCTGAAATGAGAAGGCAGAGCATCACCTTGTTTGACTTTGGCTGGAAAGTGTGCATGGGGTGGCTCAATTTTTTTTGCCACCCTTACATGTCTGTGGATGATTGCCAGAGCGCCTCGAGTATTGATTTGGGGATTACAGATAAATTTTAGTCAGTAGGTGAATCTGTGTGTGTGTGTAGTCTGTGAATAAGGATTGATTGTATCAAAAGCATGAGGAAAAAGTCAAAAAAAGGAGGTTAAGCTTTATGCAGGGATGTGGAGGGTGAGTGCCCAGGTATGACATCCTGGGCAAGTGTGTATTGCTGGAAGGTGTAGGTCTGAAGTGTTGGTCCTGACCACAGAGTGAGTGAGTCTTACTTTTTGTCCTGTGTCCTTGGGTGGACTCAGCTTGGGGAGCACATGTCTGTCATTTGCATCAGCACCATCTGGCCCAGAGTGAGTACCTGGTGACTGTTCACTCTGAGGGCTATGGGGATGTTGTTGATGCTGGTTCAGAGCAGAGGGAGGGAATGAAACGAGACGAGGGATGCACACAGGACCTGAGGAGTGCTTACAGTGAGTACACGAAGCCTAATTCAAAACATAAATGAAGAGGTAGTGGAACAGAAAGATGATCTTGGGCGAGGCAGACTCTGTGTATTGGGAAGGGGGGCCGGGGAGAGGCAGAGGTGTGTTGTTTTCCATTTCCTTCCTTGGGAGGACTTTTCTGTCTTGAAAACATGACTCCCCTCCACATAAAGGATGGATGCTCTTCATGACAGCTCCCTGAGACACCTGGGCTCTTATGCCCACTGTTCAGATGAGCAAGGGGCCTGAGAAGGGGATTAAGTCATCTTCCCAAGGGAGCAGGGTCCATGGTTGGAACCTGGGCTCCCACCCTCATTGACCTGACCATAGGGAGTGGTTCAGCTGCATTCCGTGATGGACAGATGAGAGGACATCATTTTACATATCTATTTTTAATGAGAAATTAGGAAAGTGGAGGAAGTTGAGGGAGCTTATTAAAGGAGACATGCTTTTCATGCTGTTTGGTGGTATCAGTTTGGTTCAGTTCGATGGACACTGGCTGAGCCTCTGTGTGCCCTTTCTGCTAGAAAGGATAGAATCACAGGCTGGATAGAGACAGAATCTGGTCAGGTGCAGCTGCCCATCAGTAGGGGAGTGGGCTTCATCTATGAGTCAGGGAAGGACTTCCAGGATTGTTAGCACGGGTTCACAGTGCTTGCTGAAATTCATACCCCTTTTTGTAATAAGAGACAGAACCTGGGGCCTGCTATAGAGGCAATTCTCTTCTGTTAGGTTGTCAGCTCAGTGCTTTGCCCTGTGGCTGCACCTCTGAGAGTCCTAGGTGCCGGGGATTTCAGTGAAAGATACAATGAGCGATGGCAAATGCCAGTCTAGCAGGGGAAGTAAGTCAGATGGACATTTAGCTGTAGAGTTACAATGTTTTCCCACCATCGTGTGATTACAAAAGAAGGAAAAACTACTCCCTACTGGAAGAGCTGCTGGAGACAACTTGATATGTTATTTGACCCCCAAATTGCCCCTGCCTTATCGTCCCATCTCTGTGCTTCCCACCCAGTTGCTCAAGCCAAACATCTAGAAGATTCCTCACTGATTCTTCTCTTTTCCTCATCCCCCACATCCAGTCTACCTCCGGTTTGCTTAGCATCTATCTCTAGCATAGAACTTGAGTCTATCCATTGCTCTCTTTGTTTATTGTCACCACCCAAGCTCTGGGCACAACCCACTGCTGCTGGGGCTGTTGCAAGAGCTTCCTAGCTGGTTTAAAATTCTACCCAACCTCCCCTCCTATCAGTGGTTTTTGCAGCAGCCAGAGTAATTTTTCCAAAGTATAATTCAAGATCTTGCCACTCTTATTCTCAAAAGCCTTTGTAACATCCTGTATTAGTCAGTGAAACAACTTTAGGTATTTCACAGGGAATAGAAATACTAGGATTTCATTACATAGAAACAAATAGAGGATGGGAGGCAACGCAGAGCAGGAAGCCACTGCCACCTCTAGGCTGGAGAGACCCAAGCTGAGAAGCCAGAAGCTACTCAACCATGATGGCCACCAACCTCCCCCACCTCCATGATGGAAGCTGGGACCTCAGAGGAAGGGGCTGTCTGGTGGGAAGCTACAATGACAAAAGAGGCATTGCCATAAATGTCAGCTAGTGCTAAGAAGGCAATGGGACCCCACTCCAGTACTCTTGCCTGGAAAATTCCAGGGACAGAGGAGCCTGGTAGGCTGCAGTCCATGGGGTCGCTAAGAGTCGGACACGACTGAGCGACTTCACTTTCACTTTTCACTTTCATGCATTGGAGTAGGAAATGACAACCCACCCCAGTGTTCTTGCCTGGAGAATCTCAGGGATGAGGGAGCCTGGTGGGCTGCCGTCTATGGGGTCGCACAGAGTCGGACACGACTGAAGCGACTTAGCAGCAGCAGCAGCAGCAGCAGTGCTAAGGAGAGAGAGAAATACTCTGGCTTCTCCCTATCTTCCATTCTCTCACTAGGGTCTCCCAATGGCTGAACTCTGCCAAAAGCCCATTGTCAAGGGAGCCTGGGAAATGCTGAAGGGCGGAAGCAAATTGACAATGAACAGACCAAGTCTGGTGCCCCCCACTCTCTGCCATTGTCTGTGGGCACCCAAACCATCTGCCTCTGGTTTCCTGTCCACCCTTGCCTTGTGCCAGCCTGCCCTTCCTCCAAGCAGGCCTGCTTCTCCAGTCTCCTTTCTAGTCCTGCAGCTCCCCAGGCTCATCCTTCCGCACCTCTTTGGACAGTGCCGTCTCTTTCTGGAATATGCATCCCTTGGCAACCTTCCTGGCTGGCTCCTTCTTTATATCCTCAGTCTTAACTCAAATGGCACCTTCCCAGAGGGGCCTTCCTGACCACCCACTCTGTATAAACTGGCTCCCCTCACTTTACTTATGGCTACTCTATAATATCACCCTGATATGTCCTTATGGTATTTGTTTTCAGCAAAATTGTTTTATTTGTTTGTTGCTTATTACTGTCTCCCCTCGCTTCATTCAGGTCTCTCCTCAAATGTTGCCTCTACAGAGAGGCTTCCATGACCACCCAAGCTAAGGAGTGCCCCTCACCCTTCTTGATTTATTTCACTACACAGTTTTATTATTATTATTATTTTATAGAGCTAGTCATTACTTGGTGTGTGTGTGCATGCACACACACGCACACACACACGTTTATTTTCCCCACTAGACTATAAACTACATGAAAGCATCTTGTTTACCTTTTCTCTTGAAAGGAAAGCTCCAGAGAGGCAGGGGTTTTGTGTGCCCTATTCAGCAGACCAAACAGCTGTGACCATCCGCAGTACTTAGAATGATGCCAGACATAGTACACACTTGGCCTATCTGTGGCATGAATAAATCAATAGTGTTGAAATCGAGTAGAATCTCCATAAGCAGTGATGGGAGAGAAGAAAGGACATTCTCAAATAGTACTAATAATGAAAAAAAGGCCAGAATGTGATATGTAGTAAATAGGAGTTATGTGAAGAGAGGCAGGTTGAGGCTATGCTAATTAGTTTATTCAGTTAGGTAATAAGGAACCATGGAAAGTTTTTGAGCAGGATCATGCCATATTCAGAACTGCACTTTGAAGGATGCATAGAAAGTATCCAAAGAGTTCCTGCATTTTAATGCCAGTGAAAATTTTGTAGCTATCCTAGTCACAACTGGTTTAGACAGAGGGATGCCATTAGCAAAGTGAACTTAAGAGGAATTCATTTATTCATCAAGGGTTGATGAATAAATGATCGAATCATTGATGAATAAATGATTGAATCATTGAATAATTCAATAATAGTTGAATAATTGAATCATTTATTCATCTAGGATTGGAGTGCCTCATAAGAACCAAGTTCTGCTAGTGTAAGGGAAGACACATTTAAATGTAAAACAGGATGTTAATGTAAACGTGAAACCAGGGTCCCTCCCCTTGGGCTCACTGTCTAATAAGGGAGATAAACCTGTAGACAGATGACTGCATTGCAGTGTGATCTGTGCTAACTGAGCTCTTAGTGCAAAGCAGGGACCCCTTCCTGGGGTGTCACAAAGGTTGCTTACATCCAAGGCCCTGCTCGGAAGGTGAAGGGAAATGAAAGTGGATGAACAGCATGCGATCCGAAGGGCTACAAGAGCAAGGCTGCTTTAGAACAGGAGGCAGTGGCCCTCAGGGCAGAGTTTATGGTGATGGTGAGGATCAGCAGGGGACTGTGGACGTGGTGAGCGGTGAGAGGTTGGAATGATGGGGTGGGGGCCAAGTGATTGAAGGCGCTTCTACGCCATGTAAGGAGGTTGAAGAGGAAGACTATTTCCTATCACTCTCTGATTTCTGCTCTTAGGAGAAAGTCTCTTTGTGCCCCTGACACACCTGATTTTCACACATTTGTTCCTTCTTTCCAAAAAGATATTTAATAACTTTCTGTTACATGCCACATACTATTGTATGCATTGAAGATATAGTGGTAAATAAGGTAAAGAGGCTGTCTAGCAGGAAAGATGCATGCATATATATATATATATACACACACATACACATATTAAGTATGCATATTTATTTTTGCCATCATGCTTAATTTTATGAAAACATATTTGTGTGTGTATATATATTTTGACTATATATATATTTTTTTGACAAGTTAATGAATAGTTCTATGAAAAATCAAAACTCATAAGGAACTATAGTGTGCTTCGAGAGGGTTTCTGTTTAGCTTGGGAAGTCCTGGAAGGTCTTTTAGTGCTGTGGGAAGTGACACGTGAGAAAGATCGGAAGTGAGGAGCAAGCCATGTGAATATAATAGGGAAGAGTGTTTTAGGATGAAAGAATGGCAAGTGCAAAGGTCCTGAGGCAGGAGACGTTCCAGGAAGGACAAGGAGGACAGGAAAGCTGGAGTACAGTGTGTGAAGGCAGAGGGGCAGGAATGGAGGGAGAAGTCAGGAGCAATCATTGGTGGGCTTGTAAGCAGAAGACAAAGTGATAGCTTTTATTCTAAATGTGATGAGGAGTCACTGGAGAATTTTAAGCTGGGGCTTGATGCAATGTGACTTATATTGCATTAGAATCACATCAACTGTTTCTGAGAAGGGGGCTCCAATGGGGCAGGTGAAGCCGAGGGACAGGTTGGGAGACAGTTGCTGTGGTACAGGTGAGAGACGACGGTGGCTTGGGACATCTGCGCAGCAGTGCCGTTGGTGAGAAATGGTCGGATGTCATATATTGTGCGCATGGAGTCAATATAATTTGCTGATGGAGTGAATGTGGGGTGTTAGGGAAGTGGAGAAGTCAAGTGGTTGCCAATGTTTTATTGTTTTCTGGTACACCCCACGGCATGTAAGATCTTAGTTCCCTGACCAGGGATTGAACCCATGCCCCCTGGAGTGGACTCAGGGAGAATTAATCACTAGACCACCAGGGAAGTCATTCTCCATGTTTGTGACTTGAGCAACTGGGTGATGTGGTGGTGCTATTTACTGAGATAGGAGACACTGATAGAAACACTGAGCAGGGGTCAGAGAGCAGGGAAATGAAGAATTTTGATTTGGAGAAGCCCGTCAGACCCCCAAGTGGAGATACCATGTGGGCAGCTGGATGCAGGAGCCAGGAGTTCAGGGGTGAGGTCAAAGGTGGAGACCTGAAGTCAAAGGTGGAGATAGACATATGGGAGTGTCTGAATATAGATGGCAATTAAATGCCATTTCAGTGAGTCCTGACCACCTTTTCAGGACCAGAGTCAGTGCCGCCTCTTCCATGAAGCCTTCCTTGACTGCCCCAGGCATTTCCTTTGCTTTCCTGTCATTTCCTCTAAGTTGAAGCCCTTCATTTGGGTTGCTTGGGGAAGCTATGGCCCTGAGATCTCTTGGGCCCTCATGGGGCCTTGACTAAGTAGGTGGGCCCGCTGTCCACGGGATGAGGTGCTCACCTTCTACGTGGAGAGGCAGGTAGACCATGTCTCCCAAGGCCCTACAGGCTTGGTGTTTTGGGTCCACCAGAAATGGTGCATTCTTGTCTCAGTGCCTAGACCCTCAGGGTGCTCAGCACGCATTAGGATGGATTCACAACCTCATCAGGAAAGCCAAAGACAGAAGGATACATATAATATGATTGTATTTATTGGGCTGGCCAAAAAGTTCATTCGAGTATGTCTATAACATCTTATGGAAAAATCCAGACAAACTTTTTGGCCAACCCAATATATGCGTTTCCTTTGGCATGATGACAAAGTTCTGGAACTAGATAGTGATGATAGTTGCATGACATTGTAAATGTACTGAATGCAAATGAATTGTAAACTTTAGAATGGTGAATTTTTTATTATGTGTATTTTACTACAATGATAAAAAATCAAGAAATGTTGTCAGGGATGACAGTTTCTACAGGCTTCTCATTCTAGTCTCTCTTTTGCAGCCACCTCTCCCTCTGCCCCCGCCCCGCCCCACCCTGCTCCGCTAGCTCCTTCACCTTGGGGCAGGGCTAGAGGCCAGGGGCAAGGCATGGGGAGGAAGCATTTGAAGTTTGCAGCTGGGAGCCAGCACTGAACTGCTTCCAAATGCAGTTTGTCCCTTTGTAGGGAGAAGTGGAGGGAGGCAGGGCTGGGATAGTAGAGCAGGGTGGATTTATTCCCACCTGACCCAGGTCTGGGATGCACATGGGGTGGGACAAGGGCTGGTTGCAGGGTGAGAGCTGGCTAAACTTAAGAATCACCATGGAGATGGAGACTGAGGAGACCCTGGAGACTCTGCCTCTCGGAAGCTGAGTCCCAGGTGAATCAAGCTGTCCCTGGTATTCCGAAATGCCCCACAGAAGTCAGGCCACAGGTTGGGGCTGGGGGCCAAGGCAGGTGGCCTGGGATGTGAGCTGTATCCTGGAGGAGGAGGTGCAATAAATTGCTGGCTTGTGGAATATCAGTCACTGGCTGAACTATTTGTGCAGACTGGGTCTGACTCCTGGGTGCAACAGAAAATTGCTGAATTTGTCAGAAAGTACCATAGCCCAGGAATCTGCTCAGCTATTCATATTTCTGTGTGTGTGTGTATGTGTGTGTGTCTAGTGGAGGGATAGATATCTCCTGGACCAGGGGCTGAGTAAATGATGAAGAGCTTCTTATTGGCCTCTTGTTGACCCTGGGAGAATAAGCAGAAAATATTATTCTGAAGAGAATTATGTGGCAAATCAGCAGATAAAGTGTAAAACACAGGCAGTCTGGTCCTTCCAGAATATAATCTCAGAGACTTTTCATGTGGCATTAAAGCCTTTTAGGGTTTCATCCAATCTTATTGCTCATGTTTCTCCAACTGAAATCTTTTTCCCGATACATGACTAGACCACACTGACTCCAACCTCCTTGCCTTTGTATATAAGAGTCCCTTTGGCCAAAACCTAGCCATTCTTCAAGAACAGCACAAACCTCACCTCCTCCATGAAGCCTTCCTGGTTTCCTTCAGGCCACAGGGATCTGTCTGTCCTTTTCAGAACTCTTCAAAGGTTTGAAGTTGCTTTCACTGTGTGGTTGAATCAGCTCTTCCCAAGAGAGCTGTTTCAGAGATGTCACCACTGTTCGCAGGCACAGTGTAGATGTCTTACCAGCATCTGGTGAGTGGAAATTTATGCAATCCTAAAGATCAAGCAATCAGTGTTTAAAAAGAAGAAGAAGGGGAAAAAAAAGCGGGGCAGGTAGAAATGTGTGTGATCAATGATTAATGAGGCCCCCAAAGAGAGTGCTTCAGGAACAAGACAGAGCAATATGGTCATTGGCAGCAAATCTGTAATTGTGGCTGTTGGGGAGAGGGTTGGCTGCCCTTAATTAATGGGTAGCTGGAAAAAGAAAAGACAGCGGCAAGAGAGGCTGGGATGGGAAGCAGGCTGAGAAAGCTTAGCGTGAAGATATTGTGTGATGCTGGCAATTTTGAAATGTTACATTTAGCAATGAATAATGGATAACTGATCTAGTGGAAAATGCAGGGCAGGTTCTTTAGAAAGGTAAGAACGGGGTCTGTGAAGTGATAAGGAAATTAACTGCGGGTAGCTCCGTTGGAAGACAGAATGTCAGTTTGTTTACCCATCTCGATGTTGTCTGTGGCTGTGAATGGACTTGCTGGAGCTTTAAACAGCCCTTGGTGTTGTTTACATGTTCCACCCACTTTCATGCTGAAGGATGGTGCATCAGTTAAACACAGGCTGTGGGGGTAGGCTGCCTGGGCTTAAATCGTGGCTTGCTTACTTACCACTTATAGTACTGCAGGAATGCTGCTGAACCTCTCTGTGCCTCAGTTTTTCTCATCTATAAATTGGGTTAATAACAGTACATTCCTTATGGTGCTGTGAGGATTAAATGAGGTGTAATTTATGTAACGCATTCTGGAGTGCCTAGTGTGTTGCAGAACCCAATATACTATTAGTTATTATTACCATCAATTGTCAGTGTCTTCAAGAATTTGAGGATGAGACTGATGGAAAAGCTGGCATTCTTTCCTGATGGAGGCAGTGAGAAGTTGTGGACCAATATGTAGTCACTCAGCCTCAAAGGCTTTGAAAGCCCTGATATTTCAAATATTTGCAAAAATGGTTGCAACATTCAAGAAGCGAATACCAAGAACCTCTTATTGGGCTTGCAGGTTGAAGGGGCTGGTGCTGTTCATGTGACTGTCCATCACCTTGTGTTGCCAGTAGGCCCGTGCCTGGGGACGGGAGGAAAGGTGGATATTGGCTGCTGGTATCCAGACAGGACCCTAAGGGACAGCATGACGGTGTGATGTGGTGGGTTCTCTGGGCCACAGACAGTTGTCTCAGCTGACCGCAGATCCCTGACCCGTGCAGGGTGTGCTGGGTGTTTAGTGGGAGAGTGGGACATCCTCCAGGGCCCCCAGACCTGGATTTATATCAGGCTTTGCTTCTCACCTCTTATGTGACTTTAGAAAGCTACTTAACTTCTTTGAGTCTCGGAACATGGGAGGAATATCTAAGATAATGTAGATAGAGAGTCTGGCACATAGTAAGGCTGTGAAGTGTTAATTCCCTTTTCCTTGTTTTCATCATCTGTAAAATGTGGATAAAAAAATCGTGTGAGGTGTTTATCATAATTATGGATAGTAGTTATTCATTCATTCAACAATTTTCTTTTATTAGTCACTCTGTGTCAGATGCTACCTTAAGGGCTTAGGCCGTATCAGCAAATAAAATAGCAAAGACACTGGCCCTTTTGTGGTTTAAATTTTAGCAAGGGAAGATAGACACTAAACTAGCAGAAGCAAATAGAGCTTCTAGTTTGTAAAAAGACGTTAAGTGCTGCAGAGAAAAAAGAACTTATGTATGATCTGGGGCCTTGGGAGTGCTGGGGTCGGGGGCAGGGTGTATATTAAATGGGACGGCCAAACCAGACCTCGTTGACATGGTGGTATTTGCACAGAGACTTGAAGAAGGTGAGGGACTTAGTCATGATGGCATTTAGGGAAGAGCATTCCATGCAGAAGAGACAGTACATTTCTTCAAATGCTGTGCGGCTGTGCCTAGAGTGTTCCAAGAATAGCAAGAAGGCCAGTGTGGCTAGAACAGAGTAAAGGGAGAAGAGAAGGCGATGAAGTCAGGGAGTAACAGGGAAACCAGACCATGTAGAGCTGCCACTGGGGAGACTTTGGCTTTTACTCTAAGCGAAATGAAGAGGTACTGCAGATGCTGAGCAGAGAGGAGTGATGTGATCTGCCTGTTTAAGAGAGTTACACTGCACACAGGCTACTGTGTCCACAGTTGACTGTAGAGAGGCAAGGACGGAACGAAGAGACCAGTTAGAAGGTTACTGCTGTGTCCAGGTGAGAGATGCTGGTGGTGTGAATTAAGATGGTACCAGTGGTTGGTGAGAAGGAACTGGGTCTTCTTATATTCCAGAAAGTAGAGTCATTAAGTGTCACTGATGACTGTATGTGAAGAATACGAAAAAGAGAGGAGTTAAGGATAGTCTGAGTAACTGGGAAGATGGAACTGCCATCAGTTCAGAAGAATGTGGAACAGGTTTTGATGGGAAAAATTAGAGTTCACCATTGATCATGTTGAATTTGAGCTGTATATTGAAAATATCCAAATGGGAAAGTCACATCAACAGTTGGCTACATTCATTAGAAGTTTGGGAGACTGATAGGGGCTGAGAGATAAATTTGGGAGTTGACAACACAGAGGTGGAATTAATTAAAGCCACAAGGCTGGATGAGGTCACCGAGGGAGTGAGTGTAAACACACAAGAGAAGAGGATCAAGGGCCAAGTCTTAGGGCCTCCAACTTGAAAAGTTGAGTGGAAGTAGAAGAACCAACAGAGGAAGCTGAAAGGAAGTCGGGAGAAGCAAAACCAAGAGAGTGTGCTGTAATGGGAGGCAAAGAAGAAAGTGTATCAGGAGGAAGGAGCATGTGATGGGTCAAGTGTGTTAATTATCTATGGTGGCTCACTCCAAAACCTAGTAGCTTAAAACAGTGTTTATTTTCTCACAAAGCTTCTGGGGGTCAGGAATCTGGGAGTGGCTAAGCTGAGTGGTTTTGACTCAGAATCTCTTGCAGGGTTGCCGTCAAGCTGTTAGCTGGGGCTGAAGTCATCTCAAGGCTCAACTGGGGCTGGAGAATTCTGTGCCAGGCTCACTCTTACAGTTCTTTGGCAGTCCTCAGTTCCTCACTGGCTTTTGGCCGAACAACTCATTTTCTCACTATGTGGGTTTTTCTATAAGCTGTCTGAGTGGCTTCATGACGTGGCAGCAGCTTCTCCCAGAGCAACTGATCCAAGAGAAAGACGGCATGAAAGGGACCTCCCAAGACGATAGTCACAGTCTTTTATAACCTAATTTTGGAGTTGTCGTATCATCACCTCTGGACGCTCTCGGTCTCACAACCCAAACCTGGCACAGTGTGTAGGAGGTTATACAAGGGAGAGAGTACCAGGAAGTGGGGATATCTTAGAAGCTGACTACTAGATCAAGTTGAGAATACTCAACCAGAGAGTGAAAAACTGATGATGGGAAGAGAAAGACAAGGACTTCCTGGTGGCCCAGTGGTCGAGAACCTGCCTTGCAATGCAGGGGATGTGGGTTTGATCCCTGGTTGGGGGACTAAGATCCTACACGCTGCAGCACAACTAAGCCTGCACACTGAGAAGGCAACGGCACCCCACTCCAGTACTCTTGCCTGGAAAATCCCATGGACAGAGGAGCCTGGTAGGCTGCAGTCCATGGGGTCTCGAAGAGTCAAACATGACTGAGTGACTTCACTTTCACTTCACTGCGCCACAACTAGAGAGAAGCCTGCTTGCTGCAATGGAAGATCCCGTGTACTGAAGCTGGGACCCGACACAGCTGAAAATAAATAAATACATTTTTTCAAAAGAGAAGAGAAAGAGAATTACTGGAGTATTGTCCTTGAGTAGAAAAGAGAGATAAATGCTGGGTCAAGGGGAAGTGGACCTCAGCTAGACGCATGCTGGGATCAGGAAGACAAACCATGTGGTGGGGGTAGATATGATTACGGGAGTTTGCGGTGTTGTCTTCTGATCATTCCTTTTTCCTCAGTGAAGTGGGGAAGCAAGGTTATCAGCTGGGCTGGCTATGATACATTTTAAAAATCATGGTTTTGATCCTTTGATGACTTTGATGATGGTGGGTAACTATGGCTGCTGTTAGACACCTCCGTCATGATTCCTTTCGCTTTTAGTTAAAAGGTAGACTTATATTCTTGTAACCTGTCCAGATGTGGGGCATCTGCAAAGTCATGGTACCCTTTTTGAATTAACATAGAAAGAAAGATCTGTTTAACTCCATGCTAAAAACATAAAATCACCTGTGCTGTGCTCAGTCATGTCTGACTCTTTGTGACCCCATGGACTGTAGCCCGCCAAGCTCCTCTGTCCATGGGGTTCTCCAGACAACAATACTAGAGTGGGTTGCCATGTCCTCCTCCAGGGGATCTTCCCAACCCAGGTCTCCTGCATTGCAGGCAGATTCTTAACCGTATGAGCCACCAGGGAAGCCTTAAAATCACCCACCCTATTTTTACATAGATAAGAGCTACCAGACCATTTGGCAAAACTAATACAATTTTGTAAAGTTTAAAAATAAAATAAAATTAAAAAAAATAAATAAATAAATAAAAGGTAAAGGTACTTTTGTAATAGAGACATATGACTAACACCACTTTAACCAAGTGCCAGAACTCAAAATAAGCCAAACTGCCATGTGCCTTCAGGACATGATACATAGGATATAGACACATCAACTATCCTCTTGCTAAAATATTTAACCTCAAACTAATCTGGAGGAAGCAATAAACACATACAGGTGATATTCCCTAAGACAACTGGATTAGACTCCACAAAATGGAAATGACTTAAAAAACGTGGACATTAAAGATTAGAGAAGCCTTAGAGACATAAAAACAAATGATACACTGGATACTGGAGTTAAAAAAAATTTTGAGACAACTGGGCATATTTGCATATGGATTACATAGTAGATAACAGTGTACCTATATTTGGGAGATGTTTTTATGCATTAGGCTAAGTAGAAAATGTCCTCATTTGGGGGGAAATACTGATACTTGCTAAAATATTAAGGGGTAAAGTGTCATGGTATCCACAACTTCCTTTCAAAATGATTCTGCAAAAATACACGTGGCAGAAGTTAAAAATTGGTGAATGCAGATAAAGGTACATGAGTATTCATGTACTATTCTTAATTTTTCCATATTCTGAAATTTTTCAATTAAGAATCTGTAGGCAACTAAAATTTCAATATACCTGGTTACTCTGCAAGTAGTAGGCCAAAAATACAAAAAGCAACTCTTGAATTTCACTTTGTAATTCAATTTATAAGTTCTTAAATGCAATTTATTAAAAATGTTTTATTACCTTAAAAAAAAAAGAGTTTAAGGGGGAAAAAAATACAGGAAAAAATCTTAATGTTCTTTCCATTAATGGAAGTTCTTTTCATTAATTATTTTTTCTTCTTGGAATTGGGAGAAGACTGGAGTTTCTTTATTTCAAGAGTAGAACATATCTGGTCAGAACAATCAAGGTGCCTGGTTGCAGGGTCTCGGTAGTTGACATGAAAAATCACTGGCTTGGACTTTTAGGGCTTTCAGAGCCCTGAAGATAGAAGGCTCTGCCTCCAGATAAGGGAATTATAGAGCATAGAGGAAAAGCACAGGGACCTCTTGGCATTCTCAGAATGTCTCTGGAAGAAGCAGAAGCATCAGCTTCATCCCAGTGCCCCCCACCCCTGCAAGCTTCCAGCAGGCTTTATGTTATTAAATCCTATCCTCTTTTAGGTCTCACTAGAATAAATAGTGGTTAGGACTCTGTTTTGGACCCCTAAGCAGCCCAGACTGCCAGCTGGGTCAGGCTACTTGGTCTCCTCTTGACCACTAGGAAAGGGGAGGACAGTGAGAGAAGTTTTTGAATGGGCCACACCTGTGATGCTTAGACTCCAGCTTTAAGACCTAGCATCCCTCCCTCTCCTTCTTCCTCATCCTCTATTCCCCTTGCCTGGCTCATTAGTCCTGGGACCTCCAGGTTCAGGCCTGAGCATGAGGTCAGCCCTTGCTCCTCTTGTGCAGTAAGCAGTTCCTATGGTTGCTCTCCTGGTTCCCAGAAAGCCCTCGCCCCATTGGTTGGGATGGAAAGTAACCTTGGAGATCCTGAATGCTCTCCTAGCAACCATACCAGACCTGATGGCCACCTCAATTTTGCAGAGACAGATTCTTCTGTAAGAGGAACAAATCAATTAGCCATCCTGATGCTAATGTACTAATGCCACCTTATCAAGCTGGTACGTAGCTCAGAGAAGTCACCTCTTCCTCTGATCCCTGCTCTGGCACTCAATTTTCCATTGTAGCATCAGCCCCAGGCTTCTGGAAGGCTCCACAGACCACAGGATTCCTGTAGTGGGTTGATTTTTTCTCCCTTTAGAATCTGCCTGCAATGCGGGAGACCTGAGTTTGATCCCTGGTATGGGAAGATAACCTGGAGAAGAGAATGGCAACCCATTCCAGTATTCTTGCCTGGAGAATCCCATGGACAGAGGATCCTGGCAAGCTAGTCCATGGAGCTGGACACGACTGAATGATTAACACACACACACACACAAACACACACACACAGTGTATATATGTCAATCACACTTTCCAAATGCATCCCACCTCCTCCTACCCCTCCTAGCCCCTCCACCCCCAGTATCCATATGTCTGTTTTTTATATCTATGTCTTTATTTCTCTTTTGCAAATAAGTGCAAATGCATCATTTTTCTAGAGTCCACATATAAGCAATACTATACGATACTTGTTTTTCTCTTTCTAACTTACTTCATGCTGTATGACAGTCTCTAGATTTCTCATGCAGTCTTCACCATATGAGGAACAGCTATTCTTCTTCTCCCTATTTTCTGAAAAATAGGACAAAGATGTGCTAAAGCTTTAAATTAGATGATAATACCAACAAACAACTTTTTCCTCCATAGGCTTTATAGCTTAGAAAGTGCTTTCTCACTTTATCCTATTTAATCCTCATAATAAATCTATTGGAGGCCAGGACAATTAACTCCATTTTACAGATGAGAAAACTGAGGCCCAGAGACGCTGCTGACTTGCTCAATGACATTAAGCTGGTAAATGACAATGCTAGGAATAGAGCAGAGAGGAGAAGGGCCAGAAGAGGGTGATTCAAAGCCAAGGTTAACTCTGGAGGAAACCCTCCTGGCAGCTGGAGCCAGCAGCTTGGAGAGTGCTTGCTCTCCATGGACCTTGCTGAAGGAGACTGAGGTTCCTGGGGCCACCAACACCTCTCTGCCTCCCGCACACCCAACCTGGATCCTGTGTCAGCTTTCTATTCTGTCTCATTTTCAGGAAAATGCCTTAGCACTGCTGGACCTACTCTAGTATGTTTCCAAGAGGTTTCACTTCACCTCACAAAACCAAGCACCTCTTTAAAATCTTTAGCCCATCCCTAAAAATCAGCCCTTCAGCTTGGTCAAAGAGCAAAAAAAAAAAAAAAAAAAAAAAAAATGGAAAAGTCAACTAAAAACTCCCTTCCCCTCTTCTAGGTTCTACTCTGCACTTCAGAAATGCTGTCTACCAAGAGGACATAAATATTAAGAGATTCTCCTCTGCATATTCTAGGTGAACCTTGATTCTTCAGCGAGCTTCCTCATCCCCCCAAATCCCTGAAAGATTTGTCCTCCTGTTGTGACCTTTCTGCCCCTCTTCTGAAGTTGTTGGTGCTAACTGTTCCTGAAATAACCTGAATCAAAAAGTAATGGCTTTCAGGAAAGTTACAATTAGCTTTTCACTGGGAAGAAAGCTCAAAGAGGTGCTTTTTGTTTGTTTTTATTTAAAAAAAGAAAAGAGGTGGAAAAAGAAAAAAGAAGCAACTGAAAAATCTTGTGGCCTTCTGAGTCTGTTGAGAAAACACTGAACTATGTCAGGGGAGAACTGTTCCAACAGGAGACACATTGATTTTCGGCTTCTTTTCATTGTTTTTATTGCTGATTACATCCTCTTTTTCTAGATTGTCAGTGTTGAGTAGAGGTGAATGAATTACTTTTCCTCACAGTTCATTGATTTCTGTGTTGACACACATTGATTTCAGCTCAGAATAAGGAAGAAAGAGAGTCCTAATAGAGCTGTCTTAAGTTGGAAGAGTTGCCTTGGGGGCAGAGATATCTGTGTCAATAGAGGTGTTCAAACATAGGCTGACACTATGGAGAACAGTGTGGAGATTCCTTAAAAAACTGGAAATAGAACTGCCTTATTACCCAGCAATCCCACTGCTGGGCATACACTCTGAGGAAACCAGAAGGGAAAGAGACACGTGTACCCCAATGTTCATCGCAGCACTGTTTATAATAGCCAGGACATGGAAGCAACCTAGATGTCCATCAGCAGATGAATGGATAAGAAAGCTGTGGTACATATACACAATGGAGTATTACTCAGCCATTAAAAAGAATACATTTGAATCAGTTCTAATGAGGTGGATGAAACTGGAGCCTATTATACAGAGTGAAGTAAGCCAGAAAGAGAAACACCAATACAGTATACTAACGCATATATATGGAATTTAGAAAGATGGTAACAATATCCCTGTGTATGAGACAGCAAAAGAGACACTGATGTATAGAACAGTCTTATGGACTCTGTGGGAGAGGGAGAGGGTGGGAAGATTTGGGAGAATGGCATTGAAACATGTATGATATCATGTATGAAATGAGTTGCCAGTCCAGGTTCAATGCACAATACTGGATGCTTGGGGCTCGTGCACTGGGACGACCCAGAGGGATGGTATGGGGAGGGAGGAGGGAGGAGGGTTCAGGATGGGGAACACATGTATACCTGTGGTGGATTCATTTTGATATTTGGCAAAACTAATACTATTATGTAAAGTTTAAAAATAAAATAAAATTAAAAAAAAAAAAAAACATAGGCTGAGTGACTGTGCAGGGAATATTTGGATCTGACTCAAGCAATGACTGGGAGGGTAGCTTGGGTAATCCTTAATGTCCGCTATGTCTATCTCATGTTCAATGTTATGAGATGACTTAATCTCTTTCAGTTCAGTTCAGTTCAGTTGCTCAGTCCTGTCCGACTCTTTGCGACCCCATGAATCACAGCACGCCAGGCCTCCCTGTCCATCATCAACTCCCCGAGTTCACCCAGACTCACGTCCATCGAGTCAGTGATGCCGTCCAGCCATCTCATCCTCTGTCGTCCCCTTCTCCTCCTGCCCCCAATCCCTCCTAGCATCAGAGTCTTTTCCAATGAGTCAACGCTTCGCATGAGGTGGCCAAAGTACTGGAGTTTCAGCTTTAGCATCATTCCTTCCAAAGAAATCCCAGGGCTGATCTCCTTCAGAATGGACTGGTTGGATCTCCTTGCAGTCCAAGGGACTCTTAAGAGTCTTCTCCAACACCACAGTTCAAAAGCATCAATTCTTCGGCGCTCAGCCTTCTTCACATCCCAACTCTCACATCAATACGTGACCACAGGAAAAACCATAGCCTTGACTAGATGGACCTTTGTTGGCAAAGTAATGTCTCTGCTTTTGAATATGCTATCTAGGTTGGTCATAACTTTTCTTCCAAGGAGTAAGCATCTTTTAATTTCATGGCTGCAGTCACCATCTGTAGTGATTTTGGAGCCCCCAAAAATAAAGTCTGACACTGTTTCCACTGTTTCCCCATCTATTTCCCATGAAGTGATGGGACCGGATGCCATGATCTTAGTTTTCTGAATGTTGAGCTTTAAGCCAACTTTTTCACTCTCCTCTTTCACCTTCATCAAGAGGCTTTTTAGTTCCTCTTCACTTTCTGCCATAAGGGTGGTGTCATCTGCATATCTGAGGTTATTGATATTTCTTCCAGCAATCTTGATTCCAGCAAGATAATAATCCATAATAATAATAATTCCATAATAATTCCATAATCTCTTTAGCTAGAGCCTATATCTTAACCAGGACAATATTTCCAATATGGTGGTAGGCTAGAGGGTTTTTGTTGGTGACGGATTTACCATTAAAAGCAGGAAAAATTATAAAACAACAATATACCATTCCATGAGTATTAGAATGGCCAAAATTCAGAATATTGACAACACCAAATGTTGTCAAGGATGGGAAGCAATAAGAACTCTCATTCATTGCTAGTAGGAATACAAAGTGGTACAGCCACTTTGGAAGATAGTTTGGTGGTTTCTTGCAAAAATAAATGTTCTACTACTATATGATCAGGCTATCATGTTCATTGGTATTTATGCAAAGGAGTTGGAAACTTATGTTCATAAAGAAACCTGCCCACAGATGTTTCTAGCAGTCTTAGTCATAATTGCCAAAACTCAGAAGCAAGATGTCCTACATCTTGGACATGATGGATGAACTGCAACATCAGACAATGGGATATTACTCAGTACTAGAAAGAAATGAACTATCAAACCATAAAAAGGCATGGAGGAAGCTTCAGGGCATGTTGCTAAGTGAAAGAAGTCAATCTGAAAAGACAACATACTGTAGGGTTCCAACTGTATGATATTCTGGGAATGGCGAAACTATGGCAACTGTAAAAAGAGATTTGTGGTTGCCAGGGGTCAAAAGGGTGTGTGGGGGGGATGAAGAGGCAGAGCACAGGGCATTTTGGAGGCAGTGAAAATACTCTTTATGATACCTGTCATTGTACATTTGCTCAAACCTATGTAATCTCCCGGCTTTGATAATGATGTGTCAGTGGAGGTTCATCGGTAGTGACAAATGTACCCTTCTGGTGGGGGTGTGGACAGTAGGGGAGGCTTTGCATGTGCAAGGGCAAGAGGTAAATGCGAACTCTATGTGCCTTACTCTCAGCTTTGCTTTGAACCTAAAACTGCTCTAAAAAATTAAAGTCTTTTTTAAAAAAAATGAAAAAAAAGGTAAAAATAGAATTAGCACATCAAATCATGATTTTATGGATATCATTGCCTAGGATGAAGCTAAGACAGTCAATGCCATGGAAACCCACTCTAAGATTGCACGAATTACAGGTGGAGTCCTAAGACATGACCTTGAACATTTAAAACCTTCATTGCTGAATTTCGACACTGACTGTTGCAAAGCTTGAATAGTTTAGACGATCCAGGTAAATGATTTGAAATCATATCTACAGTATTTCCATGCTGTATCTCAGTGCTCTTTTCAAGGATACATTGTGAAGCAGATTTGAATTTGCATGGCCACAAAACTCAGAAATAGATATGATTTTCATTATTTCCAGAACCTTATTTGATTTCTGAATCCCCAGCCACTGTAATGGTGAACAACTTGATATTTTCAAAATCATGTTTTTTCCTGGTTCTAGCCAGAGATTTTCTAGTTAATGCACAATTTATCATTCTTTTGATTAAATATATCATGAACTAATATTCTGTCTCCTACCCTTTCTTCCCTGGCGCTTTCATGGCCTGACATTGGGATGGGGTATGTGGCCTGTGAGGGTGGCCGCAGACTGGCCGTGACTGGAGTGTAGATATCCTCTGCTGGGTGGGCATGGGTGTGACTGCGTCAGCTGCTGGAGCCTCTGTGTGCCCTGCCATGCCTCTAGTCGCCTGTCTTTTCCTTGCCTGAACCTTGAGGCCCCTTCAGGACAGTGGCTAGATCCCCTCAATCCTCTCCGTGGGCAGGAATGTGTGCTGAAGATAGGAAATCTACAGAGAGTCTCCTGCACCACTTGGAGGACACAGGAACTTTAGGGGTGGCTCAGACAGTCAAGAATCTGCCAGCAATGCAGGAGACGCAGATCTGATCCCTGGGTCAAGAAGGTACCCAGGAAAAGGAAATGGCTACCCACTCCAGTATTCTTGCCTGGAAAATTCCATGGGCAGTGGAGCCTGGCAGGCTACAGTCCATAGGGCCACAAAGAGTCAGACACGACTGAAGCAACTTAGCATGTACATGGCTATCCCAGGCCCTCCCTCTGCCTCACCCCAGCCCGGCCCTGCCTCCAATTTCCCTTGTGACATGTTAAGCGCCTGATGGTCAGGGCCCTTCGAGTGACTGTCTCTGCTCAGGGTTCCAGAGAGGAAGCAGGCGCGCTTACTGTATTATTGCTGTAGCAGCTTCCAATATGCTCTCTCCCTGCTCCCTCGAGTCTGTTCTCAACACCAGCCAAGTAGGATAGTGTCCTAGCTCTGCTTAAAACCCTCCAATGGCTTCCCATTTCACTCAGAGCCAAAGGCAAAGCCCTTCCGCATTACTTCTCTGAGTTTATTTCTTGCTGTTCCTGTTCTAGCCACACTGGTCTCCTTCCTGCTCTTAGGATGTTCTAGGCCTGCTCTCTCAGTGGGGCCTTAGAACTACTTCTCCGTCTCCCTGGAGATCTCAATTGCTCACTTTTCCCTGTTCCTTCAAGTTTGCTCAAATGTCACCTCCCCCATGAGGCCTACCCTGACCAAGCTATTTAAATTACAACCCACCCCAACTCCCCCCACCCCACACCACACGTGGCCAACTCTTCTATCATAATGCACAGTTCTCAGCTTAAATAAATACCATCCTCCAAGCAGCCTCCCTGATTCCCCAGTGCTCTCTATGGACTCCCAAAGTAGGGTTTTTTTTTTTGTTTTTTTTCATTTGAGCACTTAGCACAGTGTCATGTCAGAATCTGTTCATCAGCCTGTTTTGAGCCCTGATGCCTAGCCCAATGCTTGGCACATAATAGGTGCTCATTATACATGTGTGGAATAAATAAATGATTGGATGAATGAGTGAATCAGTTCATTAAAAAGATTGTTGCAATTAGCTAGAAGGCTTGTAAAGCCTTCAGTATGGTGCCTGGCTCAAAAAGAGGTAATTTATGATTTATATGATAAGGGAAGGCTTCTTGCCACAGAGCTTCCGTATTGTCTGTCATTCAGCTAGTCTCAGTGAAAATGGCACTGCTTTTTATACAGGAGAAATCAGACCAAAATGTTGGAAAAGTGTGTGTTGGATGGAAGGGGCAGTCCTACGTTTCTCCAGCATCGTCTACACGTGACTTGCAGAGACCCTCTTCTTGCCTCATCTCCTGTTACCAGCGCAGCAGCCCAGCTCCTTGTTACACTGGCGTCTTGAAATGTGCTAATGTATTTAAGTGATTTTCATTTTACCTCTAAGAGCCTCCTTTGCAAGGGGATCTGTTGGAGCGTATGTGTGATGACTAGATAGTCCAGCTTTCTGATGCTTCCCGATTTTGTATAATTGTATTTTTTCCAATATGGGTAACTATATGAGATGTTTCTTATATGTCATTTTTAAAGTCAGAAAAAAATTTTTTTTCCAGACCACTTCTAATTTTTGGATTGAGAACAAAGGTCGCCATAATCATGGTGGATTTTTTTGGACAAGATTATGGTGAAGACAGTCAGGAATTTGACAACAGCCAGAGGACAGTGAAGAGCCACGGCCGCCGGAGGATGGGAGTATAATGTAGCAAGGGAGAGACCAGGGGCCAGGAAAGGGGGGGGAAGACCCTAAGACTTTGTCCATTCCAACCCCCCGCTCCCTCCCCACCACGTTTCATCCCAGGCAGAGCTGTCACGTGATTTTTGTCAGGTGAAGACAGGATCGCAGGTGATGACTCACTCCCTCTTGTCCACATCTCTGGGCTGCCCCAGACCTGCGCCGTGATGATCCTGCATGGTGCTGCCTGGGGAGGCCTGGGACACTTGTGCCAAGAGTTTGCTCTGCCGCACGCAATACTGTGTTTGTTTAGAAGGTGCCGCTGCCCATAGCTCTGCTTCTTTACCACAGTCCTGTGTAAAGACACAAAGCCAGGGCTTCCCTGTGGTCCAGTGGTTAAGCATCCACCTGCCAGTGCAGAAGACATGGGTTCAATCCCTGGTCTGGGAACTAAGACCCCACATGCTGTGGGGCAACTAAGCCCATGTGCCTCAACTACTGAAGCCTGGGCACCTAGAGCCCCTGCTCTGCAACAAGAGAAACCACTGAGAAGCCCCCACTCGCCTCAACTAGAGAAAAACCTGTGCACGGCAAAGAAAACCAAGCACCCCTTATACAGTACTGAGCATAAAATAAAAATTCAATAAATATTAACCATTATATTTATTGATGGTAATAATGATGAAAGTGTCTGCTAGGACCACTAAATCTTTTTATGCTACACTTAATTGCAGAAAGTCCTTTTCTATGTAATTCAGTTCCCTTCCCCACCTAAATTGAATTTAACTTTTATTCAATTGAATTTAACTTGATTCAGTTTAAGTCATTTCCCCATTATACCAGTGATTCCTTTTTTTTTTTTTTTAAGTTTCACTGTGGAGAGTCATGAGATGGTATGGGAAGGTGAGGGGAGGGCTACCTGCCTGGATACTTCTCTGAAACCTTTGTGATAGAGGTAGCATCTTTTCATGAAAATCCCAGAAGCAGCCAAAGAAGCAAGAAGAAGTGAAGGTGTTAGTCGCTCAGTCCGACTCTCTGCAACCCCATGGACTGTAGCCCTCCAGGTTCCTCTGTTCAGGGAATTCTCCAGGCAAGACCATTGGAGTGAACCAGTGATTCTTAGAATTAGTATCCCATTATCAAGAATTTTATGTAAGACTGAGGTCCCAATGTCTTACGTATAAAAGATAAAATACAACCAAACAAATCATGTTGAGGAGCGTGAGGGGATGTCTCCCTGTCACCAAAGCGACTCACTGGCTTTTCAGGCTTATGGAATAGTTATGTCTTGTCATGGTGTGTGTGGCTGTGGGGGCTTCGAGTCCGTGAGCTTTGGGATGAAGTGACAGAAAATCTAACACGAAAGCATGGGCTGCAGCTGTCAGGAACCGTGATGTCTCGAACTGCTAGAGTCCAGTGGTGGATGGCTGGGCAGGCTGACGGGACGTGGTGACACCATTCTTGAGGCCTGCCCTCCTCCATGTGGCAGCTTGGTCTTCAGGTTGGCAATGAGGTGGTGGTGGTGGCAGTTCCACGGTTCACATCTGTGTAGGACACCGTCCAGAGACAGTTCCTTTAAAAGCTTTCCTTAAAATCTGGAAGAATTCTCCCCACAGCCCCAGGAAGCTTGACCTCTTCCCTTCCTGGCCTTAAGTCAGTCACGTGCCCTTCCCTTAACTACACCGTCCATGGGATTCTCCAGGCCAGAATACTGGAGTGGGTAGCCTTGCCCTTTTCCAGGGGATCTTCCCAACCCAGGAATTGAACCCAGGTCTCCCGCATTGCATGCAGATTCTTTACCAGCTGATCCACAAGGGAAGCCCCTTCTCTTAATTAATCACCAGCAAAGGGTTAGGGTTATCTTGACTGGTGTGGTCTAACTAGAACCCACAGGTTGAGCAGAAAGTACATGAGGGCGGGGGCATGGAAGGCCCTGAATGAAATAACTGTACGCCCACTGCAGTTTTTCTTTTTCAGCTTGTTGTGGGTGTGCAGGCGTTGTCAACGTGGTTGTATTCTGTTGTCTAATGTCACACAAGTGCTCCGTGTCTTAGTCTACAACTCCACCAGTCTGAGCTGCACACATTGAACTGACAACATTGTGCACTGTGTGTGTGTGTGTGTGTGTGTGTGTGTGTGTACTGAGCATAAAATCCTTCAGGTCATTTTATCTCTGGAAATGCAAGTTTTGTTGGCTTAAAAAACAGGTTAATTATAATATCATTATTAGTAATTATGTGGTAAAATACACAATAGATGACCAGAAAGAAAAAGGCATAAATGAGCAGTGAGAGAGCGCAGAGATGAGGGTGGGATGAAGAAGAGAGTTAGAAAAGCTCTTAGAGGCCAGGTACGCTTGAAAGGCATCCATTCATCCTTTTATTTCCGTGGGGACCTGAGCACCCAGCTCAGAAGCCATGACTTTCCACTTGCTGGCCCTCTTCGCTGTAACTTCCCATGTGTCTGATCACAGCCGAGAGGGTGTCCAGACAAAGGCTGGCTTCTGAGACAGGCCTGACAGTGGGGTCTGACCCCCAGGAGGGGCCACTGGCAGACAGGTGGGGCGGAGTTCAGTATCTGGAAGGGATGGCCACCACCACAGGGGATCACATCTGGCCAGAATGCAAGGCCTTGAGGACTTAAGGTTGTCCTACTTTCTGTGGCCGCACCTGGAAGCCTGAAATGCAGACTGGGGGGCTCTGCACTTGTTTCTCTCGGCTGGTGGTGGCTCCGACTGGCTCTCTCCAGGCAAACCAGATTCCCTGCTTAGAGCTGCAGAGGAAGGGGCTGCTCGTGGGCTAGTGCCTCTGAGAAGCTGCACTGGAACTGGAATCCTGCTCAGAAAGGAGGTGCCATTTGTGCCAACTCCCACCCCTTTACTGCGGCAGTAACTTATTCCTCTTTAACAGACAGCTTCCAGGCAAACCAGTTCAAGTCATCTTGGTCTGTGTGGGCAGGAGGGCTATTATCAAGCCCTAGTTGGAGATCCCAGTGCTCCTGAAATTGACACTTGACAAGCACTTGATGGAAACAGAGGTGCTGGGGGAGTTTGTGCAGCACTCTGCGTTCAGCGGTCGGAGCCCGACGACGCTGCAGTGGTTTGGACAAATGAGGAAATAGGTGAGGTCTCCTGGAAGTCGCCCCCAAGCCCTTCTGTATCCCAAGCCAGACAACTGTGGCGCCTTAGCTCTCTTTCCATAAGTCCAAAAGGGTGGCGACATTCGTTTTCTCTACAGCTGCCGTCATAACTGATTCCTTCCAGATCCTGAGAATGTTATTCTGTCCTTAGGTTTCTACTTGCTTTAAGATCTTCAGAAAAAGTAGGCCTTCCTTTTTAGCTTTGCCTGTCTTGTCTGTTTATGTCTGGGTGCTTTAGGGAAGTAGAAGGAGTAGCAGAAGTAACAAATCCTGGAAAAGTCACAAATTCTCAAGGAATTTCAAGATACTCTTGTAGAAGTAATTTTTGGTTAAAAAAAAAAAAACAGAAATTTTTTTTTTTTTTTAATGAGCTAACTCCCTAGGTTTCTTCCTGGATTCTTTTTGTGGTACCATAAAGAATTACCCGTGCCTTTATCATTCCCTGACACATGGTAGGTGCTCAACAAATGTTTGTTGTATGAATCCATGGACATTTCTGCATGGAAATTAAGCCTCCCCTCCCATGTTAAAGCATTTCCCTTCCCCTCTCTGAGCCAGGCAGGTCCTGTGGAGATTGTAAGAAGTTCTTAAAGCAGAACAGCAAAGGCAAATATTCAAGCAGATTGAAAAGTTACAAGCAAAAGCCCCTTAAGCCCACTCCTGCCCACTCAAATGTAGTGATAAGGATCTCTGCAGAAGCCAATACTTTAAGAGGACTAATTTACCACAATAGCAAAATTATAGTATGGGAAATTGCAGAATATCTTCCTTCCCCTCTACCTCCCCTTCCTCCTCTTTTCCGTCCCCCACTCCTTTCTTTTATAAAAACGTATTGAATGTTTTTAGGGCTGTGTGCTGGGGATACAACGGTGGATAAAGCTGCTGTGGTCTCTGCCTCATTGTTCAGTCTCTAAGTCCTGTCTGACTCTTCGTGACCCCATGGACTGCAGCATGCTAGGCTTCCCTGTCCTTCGCTATCTCCCGGAGTTCGCTCAAACTCACGTGCTTTGAGTCTGTGATGCCATCCAACCATCTCACCTTTTGTCACCCCCTTCTCCTGCCCTCAATCATTCCCAGCATCCAGGGTCTTTTCCAGTGAGTCGGTTCTTCAAATCAGATGGCCAAAATACTGGAGCTTCAGCTTCAGCAACAGTCCTTCCAATGAATATTCAGAATTGATTTCCTTTAGGATTGACTGGTCTGATCTCCTTGCTGTCCAAGGGACTCTCAAGAATCTTCTCTAGCACCACAGTTCGAAAGTATCAGTTCTTTGGCTCTCAGCCTTCTTAATGGTCCAACTCTCACATCCGTACATGACTACTGGAAAAATCATAGCTTTGACTATACGGACCTTTATCAGCAAAGTAATGTCTCTGCTTTTTAGTACTCTGTCTAGATTCATCATAGCTTTTATTTCAAGGAGCAAGTGTCTTTTAATTTCATGAAAAGACCAGTCACCATCTGCAGTGATTTTGTAGTCCAAGAAAATAAAATCTGTCATTGTTTCCATTGTTTTCCCATCTATTTGCCATGAAGTGATAGAACCAGATGCCATGATTTTGTTTTTTGAATGTTAAGTTTTAAGCCACCTTTTTCACTCTCCTCTTTCACCTTCATCAAGAGGCTCTTTAGTTCCTCTTCACTTTCTGCCATAAAGGTGTTGTCATCTGCATATCTGAGGTTATTCATATTTCTCCCCAAAATCTTGATTCCAGCTTGTGCTTCATCCAGCCTGTTCACATGATGTACTCTGCATATAAGTTAAATAAGCAGAGTGACAATATACAGCCTTGACGTACTCCTTTCCCAATTTGGAACCAGTTTGTTGTTCCATGTCTGGTTCTAACCATTGCTTCTTGATCTGCATACAGATTTCTCTGGAGGCAGGTAAGGTGTTCTGATATTCCCATCTCTTTAAGAATTTTCTGCAGTTTCTTGTGATCCACACAGTCAAAGGCTTTAGCATAGTCAGTGAAGCATAAGTAGATGTTTTTCTGAATTCTCTTTCTTTTTCGATGATCCAGCAGATGTTGGCAATTTGATCTCTGGTTCCTCTGCCTTTTCTAAATCCAACTTGTACATCTGAAGGTTCTTGGCTCATATACTGCTGAAGCCTAGCTTGAAGAATTTTGAACATAATCTTTCTAGCATGTGAAATGAGTGCAATTATATGATAGTTTGAACATTCTTTGGCATTGCCTTCCTTTGAGATTGGAATGAAAACTGACCTTTTCCAGTCCTGTGGCCACTGCTGAGTTTCCCAAATTTGCTGGCATATGGTCTCTCTCTTCATGTAGCTTAAAGGCCAGTGTGTGTGTATGTGTGTGTGTGTGTGTGTTTATATGTGTTTTGAAGGGGGTAATCTGTAGTGTGAGCCTGCTGCATAATTGATTAAGGCCAATACCAACATTTTGCGTTGCTGAGGTCTTGTTTCCCAAGTCCTCAGGATCCTTTGGTGAATTGAGTGTCACACCACTTAGCCTTTTTCTTTTGTGTAAAATATATCTGTTTCTCTCTGTGCACACTATGATATGGCTAATTTATAGTAGTTGATTAATAACTCACTGGATTGGCCAATATTCAATTTGATTCACTTTTGTGGTTATATCATAATATAGATAGCAGTTGTGTGACACAGATGATCACTATAGGTTTCTGCTTCCTATCCTTGACATGCAGGTAGATTGCATTTCTGCTCTCCTTTGATTAAGCAGGGCCAGGAGACAGTTCTGGCTAATGAAGGAGGGGGGAAATGCTATACATCACTTCCAGATCTGGCCTCTAGACCTTTTGTAAGAATCCCCAAGTGCTTTTTCTTTTTCTTTGTCTCCTGGCTGGAGAGAAAAAGTCTAGTGGAGGATGATGAGGCTCTAGGCTCAGTTGTTAGCTGCCTATTTTTGTTAATAAAGTTTTATTGAAGCAGTCACATTCATTTGTCTATGTGTTATCTATGGCTACTTTTATATTACAAAGGCTGTGGTGAGGAGTTGCAGCTGAAACTCACACCCTGATAAGCCTAAAATATTTACTTTCCAGCCCTTAAAAAACAATGTCATCCTTAGGGGATGACAGAGCCCATGAATGAGATCAGTCTGGGTCCCGAAATGACGGGGTGCAGGGTCTTTCCCATCTTCTAGGCCAACTTGCATTATCTGACTATGACATGAGAGAGAAATAAACCTTTTTTTAAAAAATTGTTTTTCCAGTTTTATTGAGATACAATTGACATACAGCAGTGTATAAGTTCAAGGTAGTTACTTATATATATCATGAAATGTCCACCACCATCAGCCTTGTTAACATTCATCATCTCATATAGATCAACAAAAAGAAAAATGAAAAAAAATTTTCCCATGTGATGAGACATCTTAGGTTCAACTCTCTCCCCAACCTTCACATGTAGCATATAGTCATATTAACAACTGGCATCATGCTGTATTTGGCTTCCTGGGTGGCTCAGAGCTGCCTGCAATGAGGGAGGCCAGAATTGATTTCCAAATTGGGAAGATCCCCTGGAGAAAGGAATGACTACCCAGTCCAGTATCCTTACATGAAGAATTCCATGGACAGAGGAGCCTGGTGGGCTGCAGTCCTTGGGATGGCAAAGAGTCAGACATGACTGAGTGAATAACCCTTGCAACTTGCACTTGGGTTAAACCATTGATATTTGTTTTTGTTTTTTTTTTTTACTAGCATTATTTACCTAATAAAATATGTCATTTATATAATAAAAACAAGAGCTAACATTTATTGGGCATTTTTATTAGGTACCGTTCTACATGTTTCTACTATTCTATGTGTTTCTGTTCTCAAAACAACCCTATGAAGAATCTGCTCTTAGTGATGTTTTAAAATGAGGAAATGAAAGACTATGTCATTTGTCCAGGGATTCATTTGGTCAGAGGGGAGCTGGAATTCATACCTAGGCTGCTTGGCTTCAGCATTATGGCTCCAAGCCTCTCTTTTTTCCTTCATATTTACATAATTCACATCTCCAAGTTTTTTCTGAGAGTCTATCTTATTTGAGTTTCACCACAGACTTCTGAAAGGCAGGTTATATTATAATTGGCAATATAATTACAGAATATATTTATTAGTAAATATTGTATTAAATAGTAGAAATTATATAATTATTATCATTGTTCAGGAGAGGAAACTGACCTAAGGAAGTGACTTACTAAAGTTTGCTTGACTAGCAAATGGCAGAACTATATCCTGAGCCCTGAGCTGCTGACACCAGCTTGAAGTTATGTGTCTTCCTTGGGTCTCGGTTTCCATTCAAAATACACCAACCTGTCAAATGCGTTTGGACATTAGCCCATCCTTGAATGGTCAGCATAACAACATGGACATATGGAGAGGGATGTGGGATGGGCAAAAATGGATGTCAGTCTAGGGGAGGATGGAGTTTTGCAGGAGTCGGGGTGGGTCAAGGAGCTCATCCTGGATGTTTTTTGGTACCTTCAGTTCATGATGTAGACTGAACATGAGTGAAAGGGACACTGTCCCACCTATGGGCCTTTAACATCCTAATTCATCCAAGATATTACTTCTTATCCACTTGGCACAATCTCTCAGGACATTTCCTGCCTTTAAGACAGTGTTACTCAAGACTTGATTCCTGGGGGTGGTGGGGATGAGGTGGTGCTTATTAAAACTGCAGATTCCTGAACCCACCTAAGATCTATTGCATGAGAATCTCTGGAGGAAGGTCCCAGGAAGCTGCATTTTAAAGTCAGCAATGTAGATGCTTCTGATGGACACTAAAGCTTGAGACTCACAACCCTGGGAGGTTACCCCAAGTGGACAATCCAACTTTTACTCCTCCTTTGTGGTCAGGTAGCAAGCTAGCTCAGATAAGAATCCCTAGATGAATATTTATCACCGTACCAGGAATGTTCCTCTCTGAGTAGGTGGGTGAGGATGAGGAGTAGGGTCATTCCCTGCCTTTTGTTTTGCTGGACAGGAAGCCCATTAAGTATGTCAATTCTCTTCTCTAGAGCATCATTTTTAGAAAAGAACTCAGAATGGTATCTCAGTTGTGTAGTAGCTTTTTAAAAAGTGTTTTCCTCTTGTGAGTTCTCATCCCTTATGGTTGGATGGGGACCCTTCTGCCCTCTCCCTGCCCAGGGCAGACAAAGGGTGCAGGGCTCGGGTATCTCAGGTCCAGCTGAGGGACATTTGTGAGCCTCCCAGTCACCTTTTACTGCCCATCAGCTCCACTTCTGTTCGCTGTCTCCCAGCCTGTGCTTCTTGGTGGTGCATCCAGGGCTGACTTCTTCCTCCTTGCTCAACTCAAAACTTTCAGGGTTTGAAGGCAATACATTCACAAGAGCATTGTGACTTTGTTGACTTCTTGATGTATCCGTTTCTCAGAAGGTGACTGGAAGATGTTCATGTTCTAGAAGAATCAGAAAGTGAGGGGTGGGAGTGGAATGGACATGAACCCAATGAGAGGACGATGCATGTCTTCAACATGGTGGACTCACCTGTTGGGTCTGAGAAGCAAGGACATGCCAAGGGGATGCATGAGCCATTATTACTAAAGCAACCAAGATGGATAAAATTAAAACTCTTTTAAAAAGTATATGTATATATATATTTTAATATATATTATTTTTGCCATACCACTCAGTATGTAGGATCTTATTTCTCCAACCAGAGACTGAACTTTTGCCCCCTGTATTGGAAGTGTGGAGTCTTAACCACAGAACCACCAGGGAAGCCCCTAAAATTAAAACTCTTGATGGTCCAAAGAGTTTGTTCCTTTTGGGAGGAAGATCTTGACTTTGGCTCTGAGGGGAGAGAGGACAGAAGGTTTCAGAGGCAGGCAGGAGTGTGGACCACTGGCTTGAGCATCTTCATCAGTGCAAGGTGCTTGGGAGTAAGAGTGGAAAGGAGAGCCCTTACTCTGCTTCCCTATGTGGCCTGACAAACAAAGGGAGACAAGTAAGTTTAATGGGGCTGCTGGATTACAAATGTGCCTAAACCTTCTTCCTCCTCAGGATCACCATAATTTAAGATCCCATACCTGGCATACCTTCCTGGGTCTGCAAGATCCCCTGGAGAAGGAAATGGCAGCCCACTCCAGTATTCTTGCCTGGAGAATCCCATGGACAAAGGAGCCTGGTAGGCTACAATCCACGGGATCACAAGAGTTGGACACAACTTAGCGACTAAACCACCACCACCACCACCTTGCGTATTAGTCAAACAAACCAACAAAGAAAAAGAAGAGAAGTAAGTGGAAGGCAAGTTTAGAGGAGTAAGATAGGTGTCCTCAGGGCTTTCATGAGCTCATTCTTGAGCCATTATCACAGAGCAGCAGGGCCTGTTTTCCTTCCCCTAGAGACTTGGGGTGGACGCACAGGACAGAAACTTTGCCCTCAGGAAGCTTCTCACTTGATGTGTCCACCCTCCATTCTGTTGCTGCGATTCATGGGGTCGCAAAGAGTCGGAGACGACTGAGTGACTGATCTGATCTGATCTGATCCTCTCTTTATTTCTGCTGCTCTATAGAACTTGTGGACACAGACTAAGTGGCCATGATGGTGTCCAAAAGGTCCAGTTGAAAGGGCAAAGTTTACAAAAGTTCATCAATAAAGTTTTATCAGAACCCAGTCACACACATTCATTTACATATTGTCTGGTTGCTTCAGGCTACAACCGCAGAATTTGAGTATTTGCAAGAAAGATTACATGGCCTGCAACATCTGAAATAATTACTATCTGGTCCTTTTACAGAAAATGTACCTGTCCCTCTAGATCTAGAGGCCTCACACTGGCTTTAAGTGCTTGGCCTTGAAATGACATACATCCTCCACTCACAACTCACAGGTCAGCAAGCTCACATGAACCTCAGGGGGCCAGGGTGTATATCCTACCATGTGCCCGGGATGGGGATAACCAGACTATATGACTAACGGTTATCAGTGACCACCATGCGACCCCGTGGACCCCCACCAGGCTCCTCTGTCCACAGAATTCTCCAGGCAAGAATACTGGAGTGGGTTGCCATTCTCTTCTCCAGGGAATCTTCCCGACCCAGAGATTGAACCCAGGTCTCCTGCGTTGCAGGCAGATTCTTTCCTGTTTGAGCCACGAGGGAAGCCCTTATCAGTGACCACCACAACAGTCTCCTACGTGTTGAACTTAGTCCTAGGGTCTGGATATAGAAAGATAAATCCAGACAAGATCTCTCATCTCCAGGTATTCAAAGAATGCCAGAATTTGGGGGCTGGGAGAAAAGCTAAGTATAGAGAGATTCAAATGTCCTTCCCTGGAAGATGCAGACTCCGTCTCGTCTAAATTTCCTGAGATGAAAGATGTTTTCTCAGCTCGATGATAGCCAGACCTGGGGACTGGCCAGCTTGGCAGGCAGTGGGGGCGACAGATTCCCATGATGAACATTTATATCAATAATAGAAGGGTTGTTTAACAGGAATTCTTAAAGGAAAGATGAGATAATTTCATGTTTTGATATTCGTAAAATTGATTCTGTTGAAGCAGGAGTGCTGTGGTGCATATTATTGCTGCTGTAATTTTGGCAAAAGATGTGACTCAACTTGGCAGAGTGTCTGGGAAGGGGGAATCCAGTGAGGAGGGAGAGGGTGGGCCAGGAATCAGAGACAAGGAGCCAGGTCCTTGGTGGGAGCTGGGAGGGTGGTCCAGGAGCCTCTGCCAAGCGGGGACATGAGGAAGGTTCTCTCGGCTGCAGAGAACCCGAGGCTGCTTGGGCTTCTGGTGGTGTTAAAGCCTGCGGAGAGAGAGGGAGCAGCCGGGGAGGGGTGTGTGCATGTGTGTGGTGGGGGAGAGACATTTAAACATTGTAGGAATGAAGGATAAATTTAAAATCCATCAAGCAGAGTTGAGACAGGATGACAACGTGAGGAACATGAATCACTCTTTCTAGGGACCCACCCAACTGTGTGCAGGATTGGAAATGGATTTTCCCCTTCATTTCTCCTCTCCTGCAAGCTTATCTGGGACCCTTTATCTCCCCCGCCCTTGCCCTCTTGATCTAGCTTGGGGGCTGCATACCTAAGGCTGGTCAGTGCATCCCCAGGGCCTCCTCCCCTGTATCTCTGAGCCGTTGGTGTGGAGCTGTGCCAGCTGGGATGACCAGTCCATGTGCTTGAAATGCGGGAGACAAATGAGGAAGATACCTCTGGCCCAGTCCTCAGGGAGATCAGGGTCTATTTGACACTCATACCAGGCTTGATCAGCTATGCAGTAAAATAATCTTGCTTTTTTTTTTTGTGGGGGGGGGGGGCGCTGCACCTTGAGGCATGTGGGGTCTTAGTTCCCCAACCAGGAATAGAACACCCCCTCCCCCCACCCCCGTGCAGTGGAAGTATGGAGTCTTAACCACTGGACTGCCAGGGAAATCCCCATCCTGCCTTTTCTACCTGCTTCCTTAATGTAATGAGGAGGGGTTTGAGGGGGCATTTATGGATTCTGCTTCATGGGTTAGAGGCAGTGTGATCAATATAGTGGAAAAAACTGAGTTAAAATTAAAACCTGAGCCCTTTCCCAGCTCTTTTATTTCTAGTATGACTAGTCTGAGCAAGACTCTTTTTTTTTTTTTTTCTGAGCAAGACTCTTTATCTCTCTGGACCTCACCTGTAAAATGATACGGCTTGACACTTACGATTCCTGCCCATTTTAATATTCTAAGTTTTTATGATTTGCGATTTGGTATGCAGTCCAGACTGTGGAAGGCGGAGCAGGGTCTGGGAAGATGCCTCCCCTGGGGGCCAGCCTAGCCCTCAGTTCATCATAGGTGCTCACTAAGCCCTGGATTAGTGATGTGGATACCAGGGCTCCTCCCAGTATGTAGACCAAATGGTACTTTTTGGAGCCACGGGGGCGTGTTTGTGCCGCTGTGTCACTAAGGGCGTGGTTTGGAACGTGGGTGGAGAAGAGGCTGGGAATCATGGGTGTTGGGCTCTTGGCTGGGAGGGAAATAGGAGGTAGAGGTCTGGAAAAGATGGTAAGTTTAGGTTCTCTCAATTCAGGACTGTCCCCCAGACCTCACACTTGCTATGGGAACTCTTTCTAAGTCCTTCAGTTCAGTTCAGTTCAGTTCAGTCGCTCAGTCGTGTCCGACTCTTTGCGACCCCATGAATCGCAGCACGCCAGGCCTCCCTGTCCATCACAAACTCCCGGAGTTCACTCAGACTCACGTCCATCGAGTCAGTGATGCCATCCAGCCATCTCATCCTCTGTCATCCCCTTCTCCTCCTGCCCCCAATCCCTCCCAGCATCAGAGTCTTTTCCAATGAGTCAACTCTTCGCATGAGGTGGCCAAAGTATTGGAGTATCAGCTTCAGCATTATTCCTTCCAAAGAAATCCCAGGGCTGATCTCCTTCAGAATGGATTGGTTGGATCTCTTTGCAGTCCAAGGGACTCTCAAGAGTCTTCTCCAACACCACAGTTCAAAAGCATCAATTCTTTGGCGCTCAGCCTTCTTCACACTCCAACTCTCACATCCATACAGGAAAAACCATAGCCTTGACTAGATGGACCTTTGTTAGCAAAATAATGTCTCTGCTTTTGAATATGCTATCTAGGTTGGTCATAACTTTCCTTCCAAGGAGTAAGCGTCTTTTAATTTCATGGCTGCAGTCACCATCTGTAGTGATTTTGGAGCCCCCCAAAATAAAGTCTGACACTGTTTCCCCATCTATTTCCCATGAAGTGATGGGACCAGATGCCATGATCTTCATTTTCTGAATGTTGAGCTTTAAGCCAACTTTTTCACTCTCCACTTTCACTTTCATCAAGAGGCTTTTTAGTTCCTCTTCACTTTCTGCCATAAGGGTGGTGTCATCTGCATATCTGAGGTTATTGATATTTCTCCCGGCAATCTTGATTCCAGCTTGTGCTTCTTCCAGCCCAGCACTTCTTATGATGTACTCTGCATATAAGTTAAATAAGCAGGGTGACAATATACAACCTTGACGTACTCCTTTTCCTATTTGGAACCAGTCTGTTGTTCCATGTCCAGTTCTAACTGTTGCTTCCTGACCTGCATCCTCTCTGTGCATGCTCTCCCTTTTGCTGGTAATCTTCTCCTTTTCCTCACCCAGCAAACCCCGCTTACACCCAGCCTGAGGGTCACTTCCTCCACAAAGCCCACAAGTGGGCTGAGGGGACCCACACATGAGCTCACATAGCCATCAGGCCCACTTCAGTCACAGCACATCAGGCTGTGTGGTCAAATTCATGTTCATCCTGTTCCTCCAAGGAGGAGGATGTGGACTAAATCCAGCTCATCTTGGCATGCCCAGTGCCAGACTCATGGTTAAGGCCTCGGTCAGAGTTGATTGAATGAGTGTGTCTCATAGGGGCAAATCCGGCTACCTCTTCCTTGGCATGGAAGAGGAAAACCAGGCTCAAGGGAGCCAGCCAGGGTACCTGATTCCACACATGCTCCTCAGACCCTGCTGGAATGAGCATAAGAAAGTGAGGAAGGAACCGTGTGTGGGACCCAGTTTTCATCAATAACGTGCACCACCAGAGAGAGTATGAGAGTTAGGGGAGCAGGTGGTGGGTGGGTTCCCCAGAAAAGCTGGGTCCCTGGGGAGAAGGGTAAGGCGATTCTTTCACCACGGACAGGCTGGGATGGCCAGCTGGCTGTCAAGGTGGGGCTGAGAAGGACAGCCTTTGGCATCCTTCTCTCAGCACCCTGAGACATTGATCACAGTTGCCTATAATTATGGCTTTAACTTCTGCTCTCTGTGCCAGATTGAAGTTCATGGGGCAAAAATCAAACCTGCTTCTCTTAACTCTAAACACCCAGCACTTGGCACACAGTGTGGTCCATAGTGGATGCTCCCAAGTTCAACCATCATTTATTGCCAGCACCTGGCACACAGCCTGCTCCAGGATGGGTGCTCCAGAGTGCCACAATCATTTATTGAGAGCCAACTGTGTGCCAGTTTCTGGGCCAAGCCAGAAGCCTTGCCCCAGAGGACAACGTCATTAACCTCTTTCTCTTCTCTATCTCCCTCGTGCCCACCCCTCCCCTCCCTGCCCTCCCACCCCTTATCTCTCTCCCACCTTCCCGCGCAGAGCAATGTTCTGTGATGGTGCCCGAGATGCGTGGATTGAGCCCCGGCCACAGGCTGCCCGAGCCCGCCCTCTGCCCGGCCGCGGGCGGGAGCCCTGAGCCCGGGGCCGCGGGCCGCCGCCGCCGCCACGTCCTGGCCCTGCCTGAGGAGGAGGCATGGCGGCCCCAGCAGTGCGCCCTGCTCGAGGACGAGGCGGGCATGCTGCCGGCCTCCCCGCGCGCCGCCGGCGGCTTCGACAACTTCTTCCCGGTGCAGGAGGGCGAGGGCCCGGGCTGGGAGGGCGGCTCCAGCCCCTTCCTGCCGGTGAGCCCCGAGGTGATGAAGCGGCGGCGCGGGGGTCTCATCGAGCAGCGGGACATCATCAAGGCCCACGAGGCCCACAAGATGCAGAGCACCCCGCAGGCGCGGCGCAAGGAGTGGGAGTGAGTACCGGGGATGGCAGGGTGGAAGAGGGGCGCATGGGGCCAGGGAGGAGCCGAGGGCATGTGGGGTCACGTGGGAAAAGATGGGCCCAGTGAAGCAGATGGAGCTATCTCTGCTGCGGCCAAAAGAGAGGCTTGACCTTCCGAGCTAGGCCTCCGAGGTCAGACCCGATCCATTTCACTAACCAGCCACAGGCTCCTGGAACCTCACGGAGGTCTAAGGACGTCCCAAGAGCCGCTCCCCACTCTTCCCACTCCCACTCCCCCTCCCAAGCGCATTTAGTTTACCAAGAGCCTGGGCATCAGGACCTGGGGTCTGATTCACATCCCAAGCTTTCCTGAAAAGAGGAGCTCTGTAAACCATGGAGAATCTATCAAAATGTGAAGCACCTATCTCGTTTTTCCCTCCAGAATTGCTTGCTGCTAACCCTCCTCTTTCTGGTATATTATTGAGTGAATGATTTTATTTGGGGGCAAGTGTTCAGTGGATAGAAGGGATTGACCAAGATTCCAACCTCTCCCTCCTTCCCACCCCGACTTTGTTTCTTTTTGTGTAGAGTCAAAGGATTTATGTTCTGTCTTGGGCCATGTTTACCCTGACTGATGCTTATTGAGAACTGGGATTTTATTCCTCGGAGTCATAAATTAAAGGAAGATAATATTTCATTTAATTCTCAGTGGCACCAGATTTACGTCCCACCCAGGGACTTTGATTTGTCCTTCTGATGCCAGTGTTTATTCTACCTGTTTATTGATACACGTCCTGAGGTTTGTACGTCTTTATCTCCTCTTGCCTTGGACTGAGTTAGTAGATGTTAGACTAGGTGTTTTTTTGATAGTGCTGGTCATGGTGGAATTTTCCTCCCTGGTTTTGATGGACATCCTGGATGGTGCAAATGGGGGCAGATGGAGGTGATCCCTGGTGTTGTTTTCCTATAGATGTTAATGTTCGTTAGCTCATTCATTCGGTGACATGTGCCAGGCTCCTGGGGTCCAGAGAGGAAGTGGGTACCCAGCACTTAACAGACCTTCTTTCCTGTTGATCACTTACCAGTGTGTTAGCCTTTAAAACCTCACATAGCCCTCTAAGTGCTAGTGACATTCTAAGCACCTTACCTGTATTAACTCACATGACTCCTCATCCTTACTATGAGGTAGTACAATTATTGTCCACATTTAACTGACAAGGCACAGGGAAGTTAAGTGATTCTCCTCAGATAATTATTACGGCATTGTAACTGTGGTTTGAGGTTCATTAGTGATTTGTACCCTAGAAGTCTGGTTTTAGAATATATGCCTCTAACTTCAAAGGCACAGTGCCTTTTATTTTAGGTCTCATGGTACTTAACTGCTGATCTCAACCAGCCATTGAGGTGTCATGGCAAGAGCACTGGCCTAGGGGTTGATAGACGTGGGTCTGATTCCCAGGGTGGCCTTATAGGTGGTAAGTCATCTCATCGTGGCTTTGAAAATTGAGTAGGAGGAAGTAGATGACCATTTCAATATGGTCCAACTCTGCTAGTTGATATTTTTTTCATAATCAGAAGTGCTATACTGTTATGCACCTCCGTCGTGTCGTCTTAGGGGGATGCTGAATAGCTTGAGGGCAGAGACTTGTCTTGCACATTCTACATGTCACTCAATGCCTGCCGTATGACCTAACTCAAGAATTCCTACAATACTCAGTGAAAAAGTCACTTCACCACAGCTGGGAATATGTGAATAAGTCTTAGGTTTGGTAGTTGGAGGATGGAGTGGCAGCGGGAGTCAGGAGAGATTGTGCTTTCATCAGGGCAAACCCATGAAAAGGTGAAATAGGGCCGCACACCAATAGCTTAGGGACATATTAGCCTTTAAGAGTAATGGTAGAGGAGGAGCTCACCAAAGAGGTCAGAAAGAGTGGCCAGGGTGGTAGGCAAAAAGCCAGAGGATACAGGGACAAAGAAGTGAAAAGAAGAGTGTTTTTAGAAGGAAGGAGTCTTCATCTGTGTAAGATTTTCTTTTTTTAAAATTTATTTTATTTTATTAATATAAATTAATTTATTTTAATTGGAGGCTAATTACTTTACAATATTGTATTGGTTTTGCCATATATCAACATGAATCCTCCACGGGTGTACACATGTTCCCCATCCTGAACCCCCCTCCCACCTCCCTCCCCATACCATCCCTCTGGGTCATCCCAGTGCACCAGCCCCAAGCATCCTATATCCTGCATCGAGCCTGGACTGGCAATTCATTTCACGTATGATATTATACATATTTCAATGCCATTCTCCCAAATCATCCAAGATTTTCTAAAAGGTCAAATAAAATGAGGATGGAGAAGGAATCGTGGGTTTTGGCAATACAGAGGTGGCCTTCATGGGAACAGTTTCAGGAGGATGATGGGGACAGGACCCAGTTGGAGTGTGTCGCAGAGACAACGGGAGGTGATAGAGACAGTGGCATGGCCCCAGACTCCCTGCTCCCCAGCACTCACAGCCGTCACTGCAGTCTGTTGGGAGATCTCCGTGATTAATACCACTAAGCCTTTGTCCTCACCACAAACTCCCTCCCTGAAAGGCCCTGTGCATGCCTTAGTCTGACCCACTTCCCATTCCTTCCCCACTTCCCAAACCCTGATATCGCGCTGGCTAGGACTCATGTTCCGTCATCAGCAGGAGCCTTCTCTGGACATTCCCTTTGCCTCCTGTTCTGATTGGACCCTGCCTCTCCCCCAAGAATGCTACTCGATCTGCAGCTGTGTCGTGTGGTGGCTGCCTTCCCTCCCATACTGCTTGGTACTCTTGAGCCTGGAGGTGGGGTAGGTGTCTCCCTGCTTGCCATTGTTGCTTCCAGACTATTATTCCTCACACCTGTACTAAAATGCCAGTTTGGAGCTCATGGCATCAGACACCACCACCTACTACTCCTTCCCTGTGCATCTATCTGCAGACTCCCAGGCACTCTCCTTCATCCCAGGAAGGTTTTAGCTCTTGCTTACTGGCTCTCTCCCCATCTTTTCTCCTGCCAGCAGTTCTTGGTTAGTAGATGACCCTTCTTGTACCCTGGCCTCTTGGTTCCTTAACCTCTTTACTTGATGGTTTAACTCGACGCTTTTGGCTGGCCTCATTTCCTTGGTCAGTGTGGACCATGTCATAACTGCACTGCTCTATGATCTCAATTTCAAGCGTTCTACTGCTGGACTCCCCTCTCTTTTCTGTCTGGTTCCCTCCCTCTGGTGCTCTAGTCCCCAGATTCTTTAGTCTCACTGGCATCCACAGACATTTGATCCTATGACTTGGTCACTGCCCCTTCCCCAACCATATCCTCACTTCCCATCTTATCAAGTTAAATTCCATTGTAAGCACCAAAAATACTCTCCAGAGAAAAATAGTGACATTGCACTTGAGGTCGCTTACCTTCTCAAGACTTTCTCCTGCCAGCTTCCAAGGTAGAGCCAATCAGCAGCCAAGGGCAAGGATGCTGCACGCCTCCCAAGCCGGTCAGTAGCCTACTTCATGCTTCACCATCGTTATGATCACTTCCTTGTTTTCACTCTTGACTTCCTTTACCCTCTGGTGTTCCATTATATGGGTCTGGCAAAACCCCAACCCTGCTTAAATCTTGCTTGCCATCTCTTCTTCACCTGCACTTGGACAGTCAAACATTGCTATAGCATAACTCACAGCCTTGCTCAGTGGTTTTTCTGTAAATTTGTGACCCCCTCACCAAGTCCACCCTTAGTCCTGCCCAGAAATCTCACTCGGTTTGGTTCAGTCTATTAGTTGTGTCCGACTTTTTGCAACCCCATGGGCTACAGCACACCAGGCTTCCCTCTCTGTCACCAGCTCCTGGAGCTTGCTCAAACTCATGCCCATAGAGTCGCTGATGCCATCCAACTGTCTCATCCTCTGTCACTCTCTTCTCCTTCTGCCTTCAATCTTTCCCAGCATCACGGTCTTTTCCAATGAGTCAGTTCTTCGCATCAGGTAGCCACAGTATTGGAGCTTCAGCATCAGTCCTTCCAGTGAATATTCAGAACTGATTTCCTTTATGAAATCTCATTACTTTTCCTTTTTTATCCACCCTCATATTCTTTTAGAGACGATTTCACACACTTTTTCCTTTATATTCAAACCCCAATGTCTCCTTATAAGCCAGCTTATTCTTAGCTCATGACCACAATTACTTCCCACTTCACTGGGAAAATAGCAGCAATCAAAGAGGCTGGCATGAGCTCTGGTCCACAGTGACACGCTCTGCATCTAGGCCCCTGTCCAGGCTGTCCCTCTCGTTTCTGTGGACTCACCCCTGTCATGCTCCACGCAGAGGTTCGGTGCCCCCATTGAGCATGATGAGCCTCTTTGTCAGTATGCTCTGCTTCTCATTTTCCTCCTACAGTTAGTTCCCTCTGGAACCCATTCCAATCAGGCTTTTGTCCCAAACAAAGCTCTTACCATGCTTGTGTGGTCCTCCACTTTGCTAAATCCAGTGGACAATTCTCCATGTCCATCTTCTTTGATGACAGGGGCAGGAGAAGCAGCATTTGATCATTGCCATTTCTCTGAACCCTTTTCTCTTTCTGCCTTGGCCAATTGTTCCTTAGTCTCTTTGACTAGTTTCCTCTTCCTTTTCCCAATCTCTAAACATTGAAGGTCCCAGGGCTCCATCCCCCTTCCCAATACTATTCCCTAGTGATCTCTTCCAGCCCCCACCCTTGGTTACCATAATACACTGGTGAATCCCAAATGTCTATCTGCAGCCAGGACCCCTCCTCTGAATTTTTTAAATTTATTTTTAATTATTTTTACCTTTAAAAATATTTATTTATTTGGCTGCGCCAGGTCTCAGTTGTGACACACAGGATCTTTTGTTGTGGCTTATGGGATCTAGTTCCGCAACCAGGGATCAAACCCAGGCCCTCTGCATTGGGAGTGCGGAGTCCTAACTATTGGACCAACAGGGAAGTCTTCCTTCCCTGATTTTAAATGCTACCCACTTAGCATCTTCTCATGTGTCTGTAGGCATCTCAAGGCCAGGACGTCCAATGGCAAAATATCAACTTTCCCCCAAGCCTGCTTCTCCTGTGTTCTTCCCTATCTCAGTCAATGGAACCTACACTCTTTCTGGGGCTGAGACCAGAAATGTCGGAGTCATCTAGATTTCTCTCACACTGAGACCCGATGCTTGCCAATCCCTGGTGACTTCCCCTGGAAAATGTAGCAGGCCACATTTCTGTCTCCCACTGTCTCTCTGGTCCAGCATTAATTTATTAGTTAAATTAACTAATTTAATAAAATTGAAATTTTATTTTAATTTTTTTATTCCATAAATACTTACGTGGTACTTACTAGCTACCCAGCACGGTTCTAAACACTTTATTCATTTAAACCTTTTAACTGAATAAGGCTGGTACTGTTAATAGCCCCTGATTTGCTGTTGAGCCACAGAAAGTTTGAGTAACTTTCCCAGGACGATTACTACAACCACCTCTTCACTAGCCTCCCTGCTGGAGCCCAGTGGACTAGGTGACTCCTGCTGGAGTCACCCCCACTGCAGTGAAGGGTCCTTTTTGTTCTTTAAAAAAATGATTTACAAAGGAGTTGGAAAGATAGTGCATAGAGTTTCCATGGAAGAGTCATTGGTCCTCTGCTCAGAACTTTCTTGTGGCTTCTCAGCCCACAGAGCAAACCCCAGTTCTTAGCACAGTCTGCCTGGTTCTGCCCAACCTCCCTTCTAGACCTTGACCTTGACTTCTCCCCAACAAAGACACACGGGCATCTTTGGCTTCATCGCTGCATTTCTCCTCCATTCATCTGTTCCAGGCTGTGTTGTCTCAGGTCTTTCCTTGATCCCACCTCACTGCAGGGTGCTCGCCCTGGCTATTCCCTCTGCCTGGAGTACTCTTTCCCTGCAGATCTGATCGATTCAGCCCCCACTCCGCTGAGCACTCTGCTCAGAGAGCCCTTCCTGACCCCTCTTTATAGAGTTGCCTCCCCAGAGTCACCCTATCGCTTTATTATGCTTTAGTTTTCATCATAGCCTTTACTATTGTTTTCCCAACACACACATTATGCACATAAGTGCACATACAAACACATAGAGACACATGGACACACACATATACACACACACACACGTATTTGTGTATGTCTGTCTCCCTGCACTGAAAAGTAAGCTTCTTGAAAGTGGGGACTTTGTTTATTTTCAGTGTATAGAATAATGTCCCCTGTGTACTTGGCTCATAATAACTGTTTGTTGAATGAATGATGAGAGAATGCACCAAAAGGAATCGATACCTCTTCCAGTCAGCTAGCTTCCAGGGAGAGAGGCAGCCGAATTCTCTGGGTCAGCTGTGCGGTTGTTGACTATACAAGGCCCTCCAGCTGAACCATCAGCAGAGGAAGTGGGGAGTCTGTTCCCTGTCCTCCCCCAGGGCTGCTCAGGACCCTGTGTCTATGGTGCACCTTGGAGAGATGGAGCCTTCTCTTCTCTCTTCTGGCTTGTCCTGGCTTATATTTCACAGACAGGCTCCTGCTGGCACCAGGACAGGGCAGCCTGGTCTGTGTGCAGGGCATAGATTTGCTGTAGTAGGAAATCAGGAAGGATTCTCTGTCGGTGGCCCTGCCAGCTTTCTGCTCCTCCCCCAGCTCCAGCCCCTTCCGAGGCCCTGGCCACCGCCCACACAGCTGACAGCCCACACCACACACACCACCAGCTTTTACCAATCCCGCCTTCTTGGCACTGACTCTGGACTCTGGTGATGCACGAAGCTGACTAGAAACCAACCTGGGCAGTTTCCAGCATGCATTTTTGGTCTTGCCTGGGGGAGCCAAATGCTGGGAGGGGATGTTGGAAGGGTAGGAGGAGACTTCAAGGAAAAGATATCCGTTTTCCTGAGGACAGACTGTAGGTGATTTGGATGAAGCAGATTTTCTTGTGTAGAATTTTATTTCCCAAAGAACCTATTAAAAAATTTCCTTGGGCACAGTGTACAGGTTATGAGACCTTTCGGTTAACACTGTTTTATAGCTCTAGCGAGTAGGCGTGAAACCATGTGTTACTAATGCTTTAATATAGTTCCCTCAAGCTTCCAAGATATTTTCATACATACTATCTCATCTGACCCTCACTATGACCCTATGAATGAGCTACTGTTATTCCTAATTTACAGAAGGGAAAAACGAGCAGCAAAGTCAGAGGTGGTGTTAGGTCAAAGAACCCAAGTCTTCATAGCCACTGCCCCTAGTGATGGAGCACTGGCTGTATGCTGTGCATGTTATTTATTCCAATGGAAATCATAGGTACTGTTATAAAGAGTGGAAACATTTCATATGGGACTATTATTGCACATGGAGGTGGAAGAAAGGAAATTGTGTGTAAGTTTCAAGTCTGCGTAGGTTGCTGCAACTTATTCTCTGAAGACAGAAGAGGTATTTCCATAATAATCATAGTCTTATTGCACTATATTGCAATTGCCTGTTTACATGCCTGTCTCCCCCACCAGACTGTATAGAGCAGGGATGTCTGTCTGATGCCCCTCGTGTCTCCATCACTTAGCACAGTGCCTGGCATGTAATAGACTCTTAATAGACATTTGCAAAATGACAAAAAAGAAAGAAGTGATTTGCACACTGGGAAAGTCCATTTGATGAGGTTATGTTAGCTGTCCGGATCCTGCAGCTAATGAGGTGTCACACCAGGCCCTCTGACTTCAACGAAGCCCATCTTGTTCCACGGACGCATTCCACTTGCTTTAGTGTCTCCTGCAGTGACAACAAGCACAGGCAAGTGACAGGAACCCAGTTCAAACTACAGTAACTCCCCTACATATGGACCTGCAAATTGCAACAGGTTGCAAATTGCAACCTGTGGTCCATCAACATCAGGCATGAGTGAAACTGCAGCTTGCCCTCCGTCTCCTATTGCTGACGGTCCTCCAGCTCTGCCATCTCCTGCCTCCTCTCCCTCCTCCAGTCAGTAACTCTTCCTGCCTGTTTGCTCGATGCCAGCCCCTCTATGCCAGCTGTACTGCTGTACTTTTCAAGGTACTATAGTATAAGATTAAAAATGTTTTATATTTTTGTGTGTTTTTTACATCTTATTTGTGTGAAAAGTATTATAAACCCATTATAGTACAGTACTGAATAGCTGATATGTTCATTGGATACCTGGGCTACCTTTGTTGGAGTTAGGAACAAAGTGGACTCACAAATGCGCTCTTGGCATGGAGCTCATTCATATGTAGGGGGCTTACTGTAGGGTTGATCCTTGCGATGCAAGTTGTAAACTGTGGGACCTGGGGCTGGTGGCAACCTCTCTGCATTTTGTAGAGTGGAGGAGAGTCATAATATTTAATTTGCCGATCTGTTGTAAATTTTGGCTGTATTTATTCTATCACATATACTGGTGTAGGTCCTTGAAATGTTGGTGAGCCCCAGGGTTATTTTGGGCATTACATCTGCCTATACAGCCTCCTTGAATGACCTCAACCAGGTCCATGTGTATAGAGATGACTCCTGAATATAGATTCCCTAAGACTCTTGTGGCCAAATGGTAGCCTGACACCTCCATACTGTGGTCTAACTGGCATCAAGAACTGACATGGCTGAAACAGAACCCCCGACCCTCTCCTGACCCCAGCCCTCCCATTTCTGTAGATGGCACCACATCTATGCAGTGGCTCAAGCCAAAGACTCTCATGATCCTTTTTTTCTTCTTCTTCCCCTTTCTCTTGCTTCCAATCAACTGGCGAGCCCTGACACCTCCCAAACATATTCCAAGCCTGAGCACTCTCCCATCCCCATGGCCACCAGTCTCTTCTGCATCGCTGTCACTCCAGCCACTGAAGCGGCCTCCCCATCGGCCTTTCCCCCGTCTCTGCTTCCCAGTGATCTGGAATGTGTCTGTTCACACCGCAGACAGGGACACTGATAAAAGGTGTGACCCACACGGCGTTCTGTGCCATGACTTCCCTTTGTAGTCAGAGTACAGTCTGAGCTTCTTTCTCTGGCTCGCCAAGCCCCACACTGCCTGGTTTTGGGGTGCCTTCTGGCCCCCTCCCTCTGACTCTCTTCCTTCCTCTCTGTAGTCTCACTTACCTCTCACTTTCAGGCCAGGCCTGGGCCTGCTTATCTCTCTGCCCTGGCTCCTCCCTCTGCCTGGAATGTTCTTTCTCTAGAACTTAACATTATCGGTCCATTCTTGTCATCTTGACATTAGCTAAAATGACACCTCCTCAGAGAGGTTGACCTTCACCACATGGTCTAGACTAGACATCTGGTAACTCTGGGTCACATCACCCTACGTGGTTCGCTGCCTCCCCGACAAGTGCCACGCAGCCGTGTCCCCTGCACAGTCGCAGTGCTGGGCGCAGTGCCCGACACCCAGGCTCTCAGTGACTATATGCGAGTGAATGGATGAATGGATGACTGCTCCATGTGCAGTCAATGTGGTTATACTTATGATCTTGATGCTCACCCGGCCTCTGACAGCCCGCAGACATGTGGGGTCTAGTCCAGGAACCTTGGGGAGCCAGGGGCTCTGGGTCTAGAGCAGGGTCAGCCCCTGGGGTGTGGAGCCTCATGGGCTGTGAAAACCCAGGTGGGTTAAGCTGCAGGTCATTTGCGCACCATCCTCCTTCACACCTTCTTCCTTTGATCACACTGAACCGTGTGTTATCGGATATTGGGAAAAATATTCTAGCTTTCAAAGCTTCATTTTCCTCCTTTGCTAGGTTGTGGATGAGGACAGTGACCTTTTTTGAGTTGTTATGAAGAGCATGTAAAGTACTTAGTCCCATGCTTGGCTGTTTCCCTCCTAACATCGGGTTCCTCACCTTCCAGAGCCTTGTCTTGCCATCCCTGTCTATAGCAGGGCATAGAAGTTTGCTGAAGTCTGGGGCGCAGAAGGTGCAGTCAGGGTTGGGATCAATCACATATGTCAGTGGACCCCAGCAGCTCTCAGGTGGTGAAATGAAGAAATAAACAGTGTCCAGTGCGTGGTAAATAGTCAGTACACACCAGCCATTTTATCGTCATTGTTGTGGTCATTGCCATCTGCTCCAGCTGCCTCATTTACAGATGAGGAAACCGAGGTCCTGAGGGCTGGGTGGCTGCCAGTGCTTTCCATCAGCCGTTCTTCAGATAGCAAGGTCAGTGGACTGTGGTGAGTGAAAAGGCTTAGAGAACCCAGCCCTAGAAATCCCAGCCACAGCCCTGCAGCTGTGCTATCCTGGGAGGCGGGGCTGGGCATCCAGATGGGGAGAAACGGTAACTGAGACACGCCACCAGCATTCTCACCAGCTTTCACACCGCACTCAACATCCGTGATGAATTCTGTTTAAAAAAAAAAAAAAAAGACGTCTCAACCTTGAAGCTTTCCGGCTGAATTTTTAAAGTCACGGGGCCAATTTTTCTCTGAACTCTTACAGAACCATGGAGAAACCAGTCAGGCTAAGTAGGGACATCCTTCCACATGCTGCCACTTGCTGGCAAAATTCAGGCTCTTCGGGGTTAGTTCTTAGAATGCTAGAGTCTGTAGGACGCCGTTGCCAGAAGGGCACAGGGGCAGCATTTTGTTGAGTTGAATAGAGGTGTTTTGTTGAATGATCTGATACGGTTTAAATCCGTGTGCTTTGAGGAGGGGCAGGAAGGTCGCTGCTACCCCCAGCCCTCCCTATGCAGGGTGGCATCCTGCGTTTAGAGGTCCAGCTTGGCCCGGAAGGCACCCAAGCATGGAGCCATGCAGAGTCCCCCCCCCCCCCTCAGTCAAAACGAAGCATTGCAGGCTCTTAGGGTGGTAGTATATATAACAGGCTTTCAGAAACCAGAACATATGCCAATGGAACACAGAAACCATGAGCCTTCAACACACTGCCTTATCACTAGCCAAAAGCACGTTTGGAAACCATGAGCCAAGAAGGGACCTGCAAACATCTGTCCTGCCTTCATGGAATGCTGAGCATTCCACCTCCCCCAAGGAACTGACACAGTTCTGGAGACTCCTAGAGATTGGCTTTATGATGGCCCTTTGGGGGAACTTCAGCACATATCCTTGATTTTTTTTTTTTTTAATCTGTCCCCTCCAGGGATTAAAAAAATAAAAGTTTCTTTCTAGGTCTGTTCTCTAGTGACTTCCCTTCCCCTGCATTTTTTTTTTCTTCTTCAGACCTTCCGGCAGTTCTGTGAAAGCGTCCCTCGGAGGGCAGGCTGTGGGGAACGTGAGCAGTGTGGTCCCCTTGCAGGCGCCCAGCCCCTCCCGCTGTCTGGTGACTCCACCCGCCCCCCCGCCCATAACCTCTCTGCTCCTTCTCTGAGCCACCAGCTTCCCCAAGGGACAGCAGTTTGTCACCTTTTCTAGGGCATGGGGCCAGGAGCCAGCACTCGGTGGGGTCAAGTGGCCCTCTGTTGTCCTGGTCGTCCTCTCAAGGACAAGCCAGGGAGGAGGAGGCAGGGGAGGAGAGTGTGTGGCCCTGTAGCCCAGCGCTCAGTCCCGATGCGCCCCAGGTGTCGAGTCCATGACTGGTGTCCCTTGATGGCACCATCAGGGTCTTGTCCGTTTTGAGGGGCAAGTGAACCAGTCTCTCCTCCGCACCATCCGGCCGGCCAGCGTGGTCCTCGCCTGGTTACCTTCAGAAGAGGTTCAGCCTCCTGGACATGTCAAGATACAAAGGGATTCAATCCCGACCCTTTTTTTTTTTTTGAAGAAAATGGGGAAAAGGGTGCCCTCTAGTGTCAGCTGCACAATTTATCACGCTTTTCCCTTCTCAAGGTAATTTTTACTGTTTTATGGTGCCCTCTAGTGGTCATTTCTGTGTAGTGCGGCCATGGTCTCTCACTTGGAAGCTTTTTACAGAGTGCTATGGAAATAATCGGGAGCAGCCTAGGGGTCACCCATCATATCACAGGTAAGGACAACCAGGCAAGAAGATGGAGAGCCTGGCAGAGCAGGGGGAGCACGCAGGGATTCCGGCTTCGGTTCTGTCAAGGCCTCCCATCTCCCTTACTGCCCTGCACTGTGCTTCACTGACCTGAATGCATGGCTGCAAATGAGTCAGGGGTGCAGTGACACCCCTGACGTCACAGGGGTGATGGAGGGTGGCAGGGGCGTGGCTCGTAATTGACAAGCAACTGGAAACTGCCATGGAGAGGGGCTGGGTGGACAAACCGTAGTTCTAAGGAAATTGCACCTAAGGAATACTATGCAGTATTAAAGAGACATTGTGGTATTCTTTCTAGAAACCGCCAAGGAAAGATATCCAAAATAGAGTGTTAATTTTTAAAAAGCAAAATTAAAAGCAAAATGCAGACCTGTATGTTATATGATTACACTGTCATGACAGAAGGAAAGGGAGGGACAAATGTTCCTCAGCAGTGACACACGGAGAAAGGGAAATGCTCAGCGCTGAAGACCTCACACACATGCACACACGCGTGCACACGTGCGCACACACACACAGAGCACTTACGATTCCAGATACTGTGATAAGCAAGACATTTAAAAACCTTAAACGCCTTAAATGAGAAATTATGTGAGGCAATGAGAAAGCAGTTGTTCAGCCGCTCAGTCGTGCCTACCTCTTTGCGACCCTGTGGACTGCAGCACACCAGGCTTCCCTGTCCTTCACCATCTCCTGGAGACTCATGTCCATTCTTGATTGCAGCTTGAGCTTTATTCAGTTCGATGTTTCACATGATATGCTCTGCAAAGAAGTGAAATAAGCAGGGTGACAATATACAGCCTTGACATACTCCTTTCCCAACTTTGAACTAGTCCGTTGTTCCCTGTCTAGTTCAGACTGTTGTTTAATGAAAAAGAAGCGCATCACCCTCGGCCCTGTGGCCAGTCCATTGTGGCCTTTGGCCTCTGTGCTGTTTTCGGGGCCGCGCCTCCTCCCAGCACAGGATGCCCCTCAAAAGGCCGGCTCCCCTACCCCACCTTGTTTCTCTTGGTCATTGGCCCCTCTCACCACCTCACTCTTCCTCTTTTGTTCTCCAGCGCCCAAGGTGGAGGAGGAATGAACAAACAGAGTGGGGCCCTCTTTTGCTTCTCTTCCTCACTCCACCTCTTACCCTGTGCAGACCCTCATCACCTGCTGATCTCAGTGATGGGAGAGCTCTATCTCTCCCCAGATTTATAAAGAGTACAGGGAGGAGTTGGGTAAACTCTCTTTCTTAGAGTCCTTAGGGTACAGAAATAACATACAGAAATACTTGGCACGCTCTTTGGTGTGGGGTAGGATGGCCAGACGTACTTGGTATGCGTGTGCTGAGGTCAAGTCCGTCTTCACCCCTCGTCCCCCTCATCTCAGTGCTCCCTGGCCACCATGCATTGTAGTGACTCTCTGCCCCTTATTTCTGTGCTGAAGCTGGGAACATTTGTCCCTCCCTTTCCTTCTGTGGTGACAATGTAATCATATAACATACAGGTCTGCATTTTGCTTTTAATTTTGCTTTTTAAAAATTGACACTCTATTTTGGATATCTTTCCTTGGCGGTTTCTAGAAAGAATACCACACTGTCTCTTTAATGCTGCATAGTATTCCTTAGGTGCAGTTTCCTTAGAACTACAGTTTGTTCACCCAGCCCCCTCTCCATGGCAGTTTCCAGGCGCTTGTTAATTCCGAGCCATGCTCCTGCCACCCTCCGTGATTGGGCCGCTATAACATGGGCTTTCCTTCCTGTAGGGGATGGTCGGTGGGTGGAGGAGGGCTTCCCACACTGTGCCCTCGCCTCTTGAGGACTGGTGCTTCTCCCCAAACCCCTCCTCTCATCTCAGCTGCAAATTGAAATGTGAACTTTCTCAGTCTGTGTCATCTCTCTGGCCCCAGCGGAGAGGCGCAATGAATTAATAATAGGCCAGCAGGAAACAGAGAGATGGGCTCCTTAGCCATCAGTCTGTGTGCCCAGCCTCTCCGCTCACTAATTAGCATGCTGACAGCCTTGGTTTCATCTAGAGCCAGGGTCAAGCTTCGGAGACGTTTGTGCCTCAGCATGGGCTATTCGGCGCAGAGTGGGGAGCCCAGGTGCCTTCCTGGGTGGAGTGGGTGCCTTCTTGCAGGAGTCTGGCTGAATTCAGAAGTTCCTCCTGGGAACCCTGTGTACCTCATGGGGATGGGATGGAAACGGGCCTGGGGATGGAGGCAGGGATAGCTGTTATTGTCCAGGTGGTGCTGGCTGGTGTGTGCTGGTCCAGGTGACCGGTTTGTGACCTTGGTTCTGCTGCAGGCAGGTGCCACTTGCTGAGCTGTGCTGGAGGTAGTTGTCTCAGGGAGGAGCCTTGTCTTCAAACTACAGGCTCCCTCTAGGGCGAGGTGGTCCAGGAAGATTACCTCAACATAAATACTGTTCTAACTCCACAGTTGTGTCTCACCACACTCCTAGGAGGTTAGCGTTTAGGATTAGGAGGTGTAACCTTCAATCTGGCCCTGGCACAGTCCCAGGCTTGTATAAGGTTGCTAAGGAAATGCTCCTGTACCGGAGACTGTCACCAAGAAGCTGTGTGACCCTGGCTAATCCTCTTTACCTCTCTGGGCTCTGTTTGTAACATGGGTTAGAAACAGCCCTTGCTTGCTGTCTGAGGCATGTGGCCAGATGACTCAGGGTGTAGATTGTAGGTCCGACAGCCTGTTTTCAATCCAGACTCTCACACCTGGAAGCTGGGTGGCTGTGGGTAAGTCACTTCACCTCTTTGGGTCTCTGTTCCCGCCTCCCTTTATTATATAGAGCTAGTCTTAGTGTGGTGTTGACGTAAACTCCAATCTGATGAAAATAATTTCCCCCCCATGTTTGTATGCTGTTTGACAGATGGACTCAAGATGAAATCTCTGAGGCCACCTGGCTGAGACTCAGCCCTGTTCCCTCCCGCTCCTCCCTGCTCCCCGTCTTCCCAAGTAAGCTATGGAGCCGCTTGGGGGCCATGTGACCAAGACAGAGTCACATCTTCTGGGCTGGGCTGCAGGCCTCGCCTCCTCCTGCCCTTGGTCCTGGTGTGGCTGAGGTCCAGGCTCTCTCAAGCCCATCCTCTATCACCTGGTGCCCAGGACACCTGCCCTTCCTCCTATATCGCTCTTGGGCCTCCCACGCTGCTGCAGGGGTGGCAGAGGCTGCGCATTGCAGACCGGGTTCCCAGAAACAGACTTGGAGACAAGGATTAATGTGCAGGATGTTTATGCCAGGGTGGGAGGGTGCTCTTGGGATCAACACCTGGGGAAAGGAAGGGAAGGAAGCAGGATTGGGCAGAGAGAGAAGTTGGGCTGTGATGCATCTCAACAAAGGCCTTAGATGACCTCCTGGGGTGGTGGTGGAGGACTCTAGAGTTTGAAGGGTCTTCCAGAGTTATCCTGAGCTGCGGCGAAGAGGCCAGGCCTTTCTCTTCCCTCTTCGGCAGACCCTAGATGCAGACCAGCCCCTGGAAGGTGTCATGACGTAGGTCCAGGTCAACAGCGCAGCTAAAGCAGTCCCTGAGGGGGCTGACATTGTGCGCCACGTGCCAACAGCATCTGAGCAGCTGGAGGAAAGGACCCGAAGTCCTGATGAGAGACGGGATGCATCACAGCATCCACTAGACTGCTGTAAGGGCTCCTGCGCCGTCAGAGGGAGGGCGTCGTATCCCACCAGCCGCACAGCGCAGACTTGCCTCTGAGCAGAGACATGGGGGCTGGCCAGGACCTTCCAGAACACCAGCCAGGATCTGCTCTCTCCAGGGCGCTCGTCTATTGTGGGGGCTGGCCTCTCTGTTCCGACCTGTCCCCACACCTATGGATGTGGTTGGAGCCTCTTGGTGGAGGGTCTGGCCAGGATGACTTGCCCGGCGTCCGGGCTGGGCCCTGCTGTCTCTCAGGGTCCTCTTGGATGCTTCTGGCTGCAGAGCTTGGTGGGAGCTGGCAGTCCTTGAGATTAGGTAGACCTGGACCTGTCACCCAGCAGCCTGGCATGTCCCTTCATCTTCCCGGGATTCAGGACAGTGGTGTCTCAGGGTTGTTTCTGTCATTTCTGTGTGTTTACCGTTACCAACAAGCTGCATATTTTCTCATGCCCTTGTGCTGTGCTAAATCTCATTTGCACGAATGTTTATTATCAGTCTTGGGCTTGTCAGTTTGGGCTGCTATAACAGGGCACCATAGTCTGGGCAGCTTTTAAACAACAGAAATTTATTTCTCATAGGTTTGGAGGCTGGAAGTCTGAGATCAAGGTTACCCACTCCAGTATTCTGGCCTGGAGAATTCCATGGATAGAGGAGCCTGGCGGGCTACAGTCCATGGGGTTGCAAAGAGTTGGACACAACTGAGCGACTAAATAGCAACAACAACAGAGAGCTCAGGGACTAAGACTGTCACAAAGGAAGAAGGCCACTGACACTTTTCTTTAGGTTCAGCCATCATTAGATCTGGAGCTGTGGTGACTTTTCAAGGTTATGGACTCCTTCAGGTATCCCAGGAAAGCTATGGAACTCTTCTCACCCAGAAACACACACTCATATACACACACCAGCCTGAACACTTTTGCCTGCAAATTATTACAAGTGATTTATTTTATATACATAAAAGAGAAAAATGATATCCCAAAGGAATATGCCTCTTCCTCAGTTTTTCATGTAGAAATTAATGACCATTTGCTAAAAAAAAGATTCAAACTGTACAAGTAAAACAAAAGGTAAACTATGCTTAAAATTAAATTTGAATAGAAGATTATTATTGTTGGCCTTGAATAAGGAACCAAAATTGTACAGAGGTACATCGTCTTTGCTAGTCTTGGTTTTGATCATAACATACTCAGAATCTCAGAGGTATGTCATTCCATCATTTTGAAGAAATCATGACTCCTTTTTAAAATTGAAGTGTATTTGATTCCTTCCCTGATAGCTCAGTTGGTAAAGAATCCGCCTGCAGTGCAGGAGACCCTGGTTCAATTCCTGGGTCAGGAAGATGCCCTGGAGAAGGGATAGGCTACCCATTCCAGTATTCTTGGGCTTCTCTGGTGGCTCAGCTGGTAAAGAATCCATCTGCAATGCGGAGACCTGGGTTGGGAAGATCCCTGGAGAAGGGAAAGGCTACCCACTCCAGTGTTCTGACCTGGAGAATTTCATGGACTATATAGTCCTTGGGGTCACAAAGTGTTGGACACACCTGAGCGACTTTCACTTCAATTTTATTAGTTTCAGGTATACAGCAAAGTGATTGTAATATATATATTATTTTTCAATTTATTTACCATAATAGGTTCATTACTAGATATTGAATATAGACCCCTGTGCTGCACAGTGATTTCTTGTTGTTTGTCTCTTTTATATATAGTAGTGCATATCTTTGGAGAAGGCAGTGGCACCCCACTCCAGTACTCTTGCCTGGAAAATCCCATGGACGGGGGAGCCTGGTAAGCTGCAGTCCATGGGGTCGCTAAGAGTCAGACACGACTGAGCGACTTCGCTTTCACTTTTCACTTTAATGCATTGGAGAAGGAAATGGCAACCCACTCCAGTGTTCTTGCCTGGAGACTCCCAGGGACGGGGGAGCCTGGTGGGCTGCTGTCTATGGGGTCGCACAGAGTTGGACACGACTGAAGCGACTTAGCAGCAGCAGCAGCAGGAGCAGCAGTACATATCTTTTAATCCCATACTCCTAATTTATCTTCTCCCCTGTCTTTCCTCTTTGGTAACCATATGTTTGTCTTCTGTCTGTGAGTTTGTTTCTGTTTTGTAAATAGATTCATTTGCATTATTTTTAGGTATAAGTGATATATAATATTTGTCTTTCTCTGTCTTACTTCAGTTAGTATGATATTCTCTAGGTCCATCCATGGTGTTGAAAATGGCAATATTTCATGCTTTTTAATGAAGTACAGGTAACATCTGGGCTTGCAGCTGGCATCTGAAGTCCAAGGAGGGGGTGATGGGACCCTCTATCGGTAGCAAGTTGGTCAGAAGCACAGGTAACAAGCTGGGTATCTGATTGGTGTCTGAAGTTGGGGAGTAGGGTACAGTCTTGTAGAACGAGACCCTTATCCTGTGGAATCTTAGGCTGTCTCTGGGTGGATAGTGTCAGAATTGAGTTGAATTGTAGGGGATCCCCACTCTATAGAATTGGGAAACAGGAACCTAAAACTAACCCTGACCTGGAGCTTAGCCTTTCTCTGGTGTCAGGGGAAAGGACCAGCCCTTGGAGGATACCCCGCCCTCTCACCGACCCTCACATCCCCTCTCTGTCCTGTGCTCACTTCCTTCGTGACTTCCCTTGCTACTTTTTCTCAGCTTAGGAACCTGAGGTCTCTCCTGACAAGGCTTGTCTCAGCCTGATCCTGGAGAAACCATATTTGCAGTCCCCCAATCCTGCTTTGAACTGTGGTGTTGGAGAAGACTCTTGAGAGTCCCTTGGACTGCAAGGAGATCAAACCAGTCCATCCTAAAGGAAATCAGTCCTGAGTGTTCATTGGAAGGACTGATGTTGAACTGAAACTCCTATACTTTGGCCACCTGATGCGAAGAGCTGACTCATTTGAAAAGACCCTGATGCTGGGAAAGATTGAAGGCGGGAGGGGAAGGGGACGACAGAGGATGAGATGGTTGGATGGCATCACTGACTCAATGGACATGAGTTTGGGTAAACTCCGGGAGTTGGTGATGGACAGGGAGGCCTGGAGTGCTGCAGCCCATGGGGTCACAAAGAGTCACGACTGAGAGAGTGAACTGAACTGAACTGAATCCTGCTTATCTGGGCTGTTTAACATTCTCTCAATTTTTCTTTGCCTTTAAAATCTTCAACCGTTTAAAAAACATAATGATGTAGTTTTTTTTTCTCTCATTAAAAAGGACATGATCATTGCAAAGCAACTGGGAACACCTGGGTATAAAGAAGAATATAAAAATCACTCATAATCCAATCACTCCAATCTAAACACTGCCAGCATTTTGATGTGTTTTTCCCTCTGGTCTTTTTGGAAACATTTTAGATACATACAAATGTGTTTTTAATTTCTTTTTTTTCTCCCTAAATTGAGCTCCTGCAGAATATAGTTTTCTATCTTGTTTCTTTCACTTTTCATTATATTGTGAGTAATATAATAATACCATTAAGTATTATTTGAGAATTAGATTTGTAATGGCTAATGGCTGAAGTTCAGGGAAAGACTTTGGGGCTTTTTATGCTGATGTTAAGATAGAGACTCATAGAAACTTAGTTCCTGTCTTCCTGCTTATTCTTCCTCCCCAAAGAGTTCTTGACCAAGAGAAGTGCAAATAAGGAGAGCAGCAGCCAACTGTGAAATAAGAAACTATTTCAATTGTATCTCAGCGCAGCGAGCAGCAGCTCTTGGATGTTTCTGGGCTCATTGGTCTAAGTGAAGTTTCCTAACCCCATCCCTGGAATCTTAGATGATCTCGGTAGGCCTGTGGAGCTGACTTTGGCTTGACTTACTTACCTGGCTGTGTGTGGCTTTGGGCAGATGACTTAACCTCTCTGGGTATTTCCTCATCTGTAAAATGGCCAATAGCACCCCTTAGAGTTTTGTACAGTTTAAGTGGGGTGAACAAATAACATGTTTGCTACAATACTTGGCAAATAATGATCAATAAATGTTAGTTTTACCCTTTTCTTATCATGGGGTATTTATGTGCTTAAATTTTTTTTTCACTGTTGTAAATGAATCAGTTTATCAATATGCAGCAAATATTTACTGAGATCTTCCTAGGTGCCAAGGATTCTTCTAAATGTTGGGAAGGGCACGGGTAACCATGACTAGACAGGGGGCATCTCACAGAGTTTAAACTTTAGTGGAGGGAAAAGACAAACAAGGTAAGTTCAGGTGGTAATAAGGGTTATAAATAAAATAAGATAATGTACTGAATTAAAGGGTGGCAACTTCGGTAGGGTGGTCAGGGAGGACCTTCCTGAATAGGTGACCTGAGTGACAGGGAAAGATGTGGAAAGGGCAAGTCAGAAGGCTCTGAAATGGGAGTGAGCTTGGAAAGTTCAATCAAAATTCAGAAGCAGTGAGTGAGCAAAGAGGGCTTGAGGAGGGGTCCCAGAGGTAGACAGGGGCCACCTTATCTTGGAGTGCTTTGGGGGACAGAGCAAGGAGTATCACTTTATTGCACAGTGTGAGGGATCCCCCACTGGAGGGTTTTGTGAGGGGGAGAGACACACGTTCAATGGTGTGAGCTGGACCTGGCCCATGTGGGCTTATGCCCGTTCCTTCCAAACTAATTGTTTGGTGACATCAACACTGGTGATTTAAATGGCCATGGCGAGACGATTTACACCATGGAAATTTGGAGCAAGTGCTGTGAATCAGGGCTTTCATCTTCCAGGGAGCCTGTTGTTAACAAGTACCAGCACACCACTGGAACGGACTGACGCAGGCTTTTAAAAACACTTCTTGAGCTTCTGTGTGGAGAATGAATTATATGCAGGTGATACTGCAATGAACATTCTTGAATACATCATTTTGACTGTAGTTCTGGGTATTTCCTTAGGAGAAATTACTAGAAGTGAAATTACTGCATAAAATTACCTAATCGCTCCATACTGAAGGTTTCACCAATTTATTCTTCCACTATCAGTGAGAGTCACGTTTTCTGTACCCTTACTTATGCTGATCATTAGCAAGAAAAGAAGGGGGGAAAAGAGAATAATTAAATTTGTTAGATAAAAAATGGTGTCCTATTTGATAATTAATGATTAGATACTTATTGCCCATTTGTTCATCTTCTTTATTGAATTATTTATTTATGTTCTAGTCTTCTTTTTAAAAATTGGCTGTTTGCATTTTTCTTATTGACTTGTCAGAACTCTATACATGAAAAGTTTTAATTTTCTGTCATTATGCTACAAATATTTTTCCTTAGTTTATGTATTCCTCTAATTTTTTAATATATTGAAGTTTTACATTTCTGTGGAATAAGACATATTGTTTCTTCAGCCAGAGAAATATTCATTTATGTTTTAATTATATTTTAAAAATACATCTTTAATCTGTCTGGAATTTACTAAGTTCTTAGGTAATGTTCAATTTCATTTTATTGTAAATGGTTAACCAACTTTCCCAGTGCTAGGTATTTTTGAAATATATTCCCCTATCGTATTTTTATTTGGACTATTTTTAGAGAAGTTTAAAGTTCAGAATCAAAGAGAGGGAAAGGTACAGAGCTTTCCCATACACACCCTGCTCCACGTCTGTATAGCCTCCCCAGTTATTAGTTATCATCAGTTCAGTTCAGTCACTCAGGCATGTCTGACTCTTCATGACCCCATGGACTGCAGCATACCAGGCTTCCCTGACCATCACCAACTCCCAGAGCTTTCTCAAACTCATGTCCATCGAGTCGGTGATGCCATCCAACCATCTCATCTTCTGTCGTCTCCTTCTCTTCCTGCCTTCAGTCTTTTCCAGCATCAGGGTCTTTTCCAATGAGTCAGTTCTTCTCATCAGGTGGCCAAAGTGTTGGCGCTTCAGCTTCAGCATCAGTCCTTCCAATGAATATTCAGGACTGATTTCCTTTAGGCTTGACTGATTCGATCTCCTTGCAGTTATCATCATCCCCCACCAAGTTTGTTACACTTGATGAACCTAATTGACATATCACAGTCACCCCAAATCCATAGTTTACCTTAGAGTTCACTCTTCATGCTCTTGATATTGTACATTCTCTTTGTTTGGACAAGTGTATAATGACATATCCATCATTAATAATATCATGCAGAAAATTTTCACTGCTCTAAAAATCCCCTGTGCTCTGCCTATTTATCCCTCCCTAGTCTCCATTCTAACATATTTTAATGGTTAATACTGTTATCATATTGGGGCTTCCCTAGTGGATCAATGGTAAAGAACCCATCTGCCAATGCAGGAGATGCAAGTTTGATTCCTGAGTTGGGAAGATCCCCTGGAGAAAGAAAAGGCAATCCACTCCAGTATCCTTGCCTGGGAAATTCCACGGACAGAGGAGCTTGGTGGCTACAGTCGCAAAAAACTTGGACACAACTTAATGACTAAATAACAACAACTGTATCATGTTATCAATACCAATGCACTGATTATTATCATTAATTTATGATATTTCCAGTTTTCCAGTGGTACAGAGGACACTGTGATGAGCATCTTTCTTTTTTAAATTTTTATTGGAGTATATTTACTTTACAACGCTGTGTTAGTTTCTGCTGTATAGCAAAGTGAATCAGTTACGTGTATACATATATCCCCTCTCTTTTGGATTTTCTTCCCATTTAGGGCATCACAGAACATTGAGTAGGTTTCCCTGTGCTATGCAGTAGGTTTTTGATAAATTTTTGATATTTCTTTGGTTAGGGTCTCCCATATGCTAACCTGGAAATAAAGAATTAATAAGCATCATTAGTTGATTTGGGAGTGATCCAGGAGCCATCAGTAAGAGAAGTGAGAAAGGGAAAGGGAGAAAGTCGATACAGGCTGTGTCATGGGCAAATTAAGGGCTCAATTCCAAGTGACCTTTGGGTGTCTTGAACTCATCTCCTAGTTGTTCCCACTGAGAGTGAAGAATCTTTAAGTTCTGCCCAAGATTGGTTAAGGATTGCTCCCAGAGGTGTTAACTCCTTGGAACGTCCAGCCAGCCTCATGTGTGACCTGGTACACTTTCTTACCCAGGAAAGATTCCAGGCAGAGAGTTGCCAGCCCAGCACTATTTATTGAGTAAATCTTTCTCCACTGATTTTTAATGTTACTTATATCATCATCTACAACCTCAGGTATAGTATAGTCTGTTTCTGTCTCTGCTTAATTACATTGATCTATTATTTCCTCACTATCAAGTGGTTTTGATTTTTAGCTTTATAATATATTAGAATATCTGCTAAAGTAAATTCCCCTGTAGTATACTTTAGAATCACTTTGCAATAATATTAAACATTTACAATTTTGCTGGGAATTATGAAAATCTTCAGTTGATTCGGAAAGCAAGAACATTTATACTTTTTTCCATCATGGAACATGATGTTTTTTTCAAGGTTTCACTTACATTTTGCAGTAAAATATAATTTCCTTCCTTTATACAGATTATGTTTCTACATATCTTGTTAAAGTTTTGTGAAGATATAGTTTTTATTGCTATTATGAACAAGATACTTGTTTTCTAACATGTTATTGCTGGCATGCAGGCAAGCTATAATTTTTTGTGTACATTGACGTTAACCATTTATATTGGTGTCCCATTGAAATCTGTACTCCTATAATGTTCTGCCGGATCTGGCTGTCTGCCCATCCAGCTTTATCTCTACACCTTCTCTGTTCTTTCTGTCCTCTGGGCCCTCTGGCTTTTTCTTACCTCCTCCAACATCCTGACCTTTTTGTCTCACTGCACAGTCTGCTCCTTTTATCTAGAACTTCTCATTCTGCTCTTTATGCAGCTGATTGCTTTTTATCCTTCAGATCTGAACACATACATCCTCTCTTCCCAGAGGACTTTCCTGACCACTCTCTCAATCTGGAATTACTTGTTTGCAAGAACCCTGGCCATTTACTCATCAAGCTGTTTCCACTGATTAAGACAGTATCTGTCGCATAGTTGTTCTTTAGTTGCTAAGTCATGTCTGAATCTTTTGCAACCTTATGGACTGAGGCTGGCCAGGCTTCTCCATCCATGGGACTTCCCAGGCAAGAGTACTGGAGTGGGTTGCCATTTCCTTCTCCAGGGGAATCTTCTCCTCCCAGGGATCGAACCCACGTTTCCTGCATTGGCAGGAGGATTCTTTACCGCTGAGCCATCAGCAAAGCCCCCTGTCACATTATAGGCTCTAGTATATATTCTTGGAATGAGCCAGTGCATCTGGCTACCTTTCTGAGCTCTCAAATTAATATAATACAGTTGAAGAAGTTCTTTTACTTGGAATGTCCAGGATTGGCTTATTCTATTCGAATGATATTTCTGAGGTTGAGGTATCTTAAGTCCAAAGAGCTCAGTGGTTGATAACAAAATATTATGCAATAAAATGCAGTTAAACATTTGTTACCCATTAAAACATCAACCACTAAGAACTCTCACTAATGCATGATTCAAATGGGACTGTCAGGACCTCCGTGAGCGCTTACCGACAGTGTCTCTGTCTGGTTGTTCTAAAGTCCAGACTTCCCCATCACGTTGTGCCTGTGGAGCTCAGACTACCACAGGCTTTCCTTCTCACCATATGGCTGATGTGTGTCCAACAGTTCAATATTCTCTTTTAAAAAAAAATTCTGCATTTGCTCTCAGTCCCATCTCTTCATCTTCCTGCACTTTCCATCTAACAGATCATTTCTACCAGTGTAAATACATGTTATGTAATCTCCCATTAAAAAAAAAAAAAAAGTGACTCTCTGGGATGTCGTGCCCCCCTTTATCTTTTGTCCTGTTTCTCTGCTCTCCTTTACAGTAAAACTGCTTGAAAGAGATGTCAATAGTTGTCTTCACTTTTTCATCTGTTATTCCCTCCTTGGCTGACTCTAATAGGCTTCTGTCTGCTAAAGCCACTCTTGTAAAGTGGTATCCTTGTTACTGAGTCCCAGGGTTCCTTCTCTGCTTTTCTTTTACTTTGACTTCTCAAGAGTATTCGGTACCGCGGATGACTCTCACTATTGCAACATTCACTTCTCTTGGCTTTTGTGACAGCCTGCTCTTGATTCCTGCCTTACTCTGTGATTGTTCCTTATAGTGCCTGTTACTGGCTCTTCGTCTGTGCCATGTGCCTAATGTAGGTGTGCCTCAGACCTGGGTGTTGACCCTTTTATCCTCGCTGTCTTTACTCACCCCCTAGGATCTCATCCATTCTTGCAGACTTCCAGAAATCCGTATGTGGATGACTTCCAGCCTTCATCTCTCTTCTGAGCTCCTGAGGCTTAATCCAGCTGCATCCTTTGCCCCTTCTCTCAGGGGTCTAGTGGCGTCTTCAGTTTCACGTACCCAAACCAGAACTTTCCATGTACCCTCTTTTCCGCATCTCTTCCTCCCCCATGTCTTCTCTGCTCCATAAGTGACACCACCATCTATGGTGTAAGTAAGGCGTGTGGTGGGAGTAACAGCTCCGTTCCCCGAGGGCACTGTTCCTAGGACTGGCCTCTCTCCCATCTGACCCTCCTCGTTTTGTGGTACATGTCCCAGAACACAGTGTCTACAGGCAGTTCTCCTTCCTTTCCACTCCCACTTCCTGTTCCTTCTTGGGAATTTTGGTCTCGTAATGACCCTAGAAGCAGAGGACTGAAGGCTACAGTGCATAATGGTATTCTGTCTTCTCCCAAGTTATATCCATGTAGGAGAAGGTTGGCTTCCTGGTTTTCTGGGTAGTAGAGCTCCTGCCTCCCTGTGATGTGAAGCGGGAATTACAGATGAGGGGTGGTGCATTGATGGGAATTCTTTCAGGCTAGTAGGTTTTTTCTATTCCAATTCCATTCTCAGGTTTTTTTTTTTTTAAATGTTGTTTGTTTTTGTACATTTCCCCCTTTATCATTATGGGTATTTTGGTGCAGAGTGGGAAAGTCTAAATCAAAGACTGTTAGTCAGATGGGGTTGTAAGTTAGAAATTCCCAGAGAAAGACAAATATAAATAATTATGAGAAACTTCTTTACGTCCAGCAGAATGACAAAATTCAGAAAAGTGGCTAATACCCATGTTGGCACTCATGAGGGGAGTGGGAACTTTCATGGACTGCTGGTGAAAGGATAACTGGTACAATGATTCTGGGAGGTGATTTGGTAGAATCTTGTGAAATGACATGTGCATGACCTATGACCCAGAAGTCCCACTCAGGTACATAGATCCTAGAGAAGTGCTTTGCATAGATCCAAAAGGCCATGTCCAAAGAGTTCATTGTCATATTACTTATAGTGTTATGGCATTAATGGCAACTTAGGTCCCCATTACACAGGGAAAAGATAAGTCAAGTGCAGTGGAAGCAGCTCTGGCTATGTAGTAGGGAAGCAGGAGCCTATATACTGCAACACAGATGAGGTTTTCAAACAGTATTGAGGGAGAAAATGAGAAACAATGAAATTCCTTACATAGGTAAGTTGAGAAATCCCTCCCTCCTAATATCTCATATTTTATAAAGATAAATACTTAAGATTATACGCTAAATGTGTCTGAGAGGTATTTATGCTGGAGGAGGGGTTTGAAGGTGGGAGTTAAGGATGAAGATGTAAAAGCCCTGGTACCTCCTGAGTCATTTCAGGGAGAGGGAAGGACAGTATGCAGGAAATTAGAAAGTTCAGATTTAAAACATTTCTCCCGTGAATTTCAGAAGGCTCGATTTACATTTCCTAAGTAGTTTTTTTGTTATTGTTGATTTGTGTGTGTGTGTGTGTGTGTGTGTGTGAACCACCTTTAAAACCCAAGTCCATGACCAGCATGAGTGGGCCAGGCCTTTGTTGATGGGGGGTAGGGGTGGACTTTTGCCCTTTTCTGTCCCCAAATTGTTCTCAGCTACAGATGATGTGAAACCACTATGCACAGTCAGTCCCTCTGTGTTTAGAGGGTGAGCCTTGTGGACTGGGTCTACACCCCACCTGATGTCCCCAGCTCCCAGTGGGTCTACACCCTCGGCTGCTGTCCCCAGTGCCCAGTGGGTCTACACCCTCGCCTGGTACCCCCAGCGCCCAGTGGGTCTACACCCCACCTGGTGTCCCCAGCGCCCAGTGGGTCTACACCCTCGGCTGCTGTCCCCAGTGCCCAGTGGGTCTACACCCTCGCCTGGTGCCCCCAGCCCCCAGTGGGTCTACACCCCACCTGGTGTCCCCAGTGCCCAGTGGGTCTACACCCTCGCCTGGTGCCCCCAGCGCCCAGTGGGTCTACACCCTCGCCTGGTGCCCCCAGCGCCCAGTGGGTCTACACCCCGCCTGGTGTCCCCAGCGCCCAGTGGGTCTACACCCTCGGCTGCTGTCCCCAGTGCCCAGTGGATCTACACCCTCACCTGGTGCCCCCAGCGCCCAGTGGGTCTACGCTCTCACCTGGTGTCCCCAGAGCCCAGTGCAGTGATGGGCAAGGAGTGAGCTCTCAGCAATTGCTAGCTACTTTCCACTGTATCACTTCATTGGTGACTTTTCTGGTGTATATGCTTGCCTTGGCAGGAGGCTTATGCAGGTGTTTCTCCACCAAAATGGCAGGTCTCACCCACAGAGACAGCTTTGTCTGTCTCCCAAGAGAATAGCATGTCATCTGGTCATAGATATATATCCTTGAAATGATGGCCAAGTCCACCCCCACGAGGAGACAGCATCTTTTCTATTCAGAGAATACCCTTGTGGAGCTCTGTTCAAGTTCACCCAATCTCACAAATGTACGTTGAATGCCTACTAAGTGCAACGGGGTTGAAGATTTGGGGGCAATTCCAATGAGATGACCCTAATGCTCTAGAATGAGTGGGAACTAGAGTGTGGTACATGGATTACAATCCTTTATGTGGTAATAGAAATAATAGGGAATAATAAGGACTTACATTTATAGAATGCTTTATACCTTTCAAAAGTATTTTCCTGTCAATTATCTCAGCATGGTTTGGCGACCGTAGTCTCAGGCAGCCCTTGTGATCAGGTAGATATTTGCTTTGGAAAATGGTCTCCAGCACTAGGCTACATACCTTTTGGGGTTGCATGGGTGTGTAGGGGACAGAGGTGATTGTCATAGGCTTCCACAGAAGGAGATGAAGGAGCCAAGACTGAAAACTTTCCTGTCCCTAGTCGTGAAACTAACTCTGCTCATCGATTCCCCAGGGGTGTCCTGAAATTCTTCAAAGGAGTTAATAGTCGCTCACTTGAATTTTTAAAATACACACGTATGCTGTGTAGCATAATGCTTCTATTCAGGATGGACCAGAGGAGGTGGACTGGAAGTTGTATGTGGTCAAAGAAGCTGTCAATCAGCCAAAGAACAATGGGTACCTGAAACTCCCCCAAATTTGGGGGAGTGATTGGTCTGTGTTCACACCTGCGGGCTTGGCAGAGGCAAAAGGAGGTGGCGGTATTGAAAAAGTTGACGTAACTTGTTGGATGACTGGGTGACTCCACACTCTGAACCCAAGATGCTCTGACTGGGGCCCCAGCTGGTAAGATGCCCAGGTCTTCCCAGAGCCTAGAAAAGCAGGCTTCCTAGCTCCCAGGGAGCATGTCAAGTCTGCAATGCAGAGTGGGTGGTGAGGGCTCAGTTTACCAATATTATTTTCAGTTGACGAAGTGAAATGATTCAGTGCTTCTAGCATTTATTTATTGATCCTAGGCAAGTATTGTTTTAAGAACAACACGGGTGGCTGCTTGGTTTAACACAATGGCATTGGTCAATCTTTTCATTCCCTACCCAAGTTGGCAGTGCCAGGCTTGCTCTATTGTAGCATATGGTTAATACAGACACATGGATCACCCTGTGTTCTCGGAACTTCAAGTGCGTCATATTAGCTGGGGAGGAACTCATTGACGACAGGGCCTCAGAGGAATGTGTCGAGGGCCACCTCTGCTTCCTTCCCCTGCCTTGCTGATTTGCCGGGGAAGCGAGATTTGTGGGCAGCTGCAACTGAGTGTGTTTGGGCTGGAGGCAAACTATTGTGTGTTCTTAGCTCGATTCTATGCAGTACAGTAGGAAAGGGGCCAGAGAGCGTAGCTGGCAGCAGGGGCGCCTCCGTTTGGGGAACATGAGGCAACTGGGAGACGTGATGGAAGAAGGAGGATGGGGGAGAGTTAGGGAAGCCCATATGCCCCACGTCTGGTAGCCTGGACACTGAAGTGGCCACAACTATGCCTCACAGGTTATGTAGTTGGTGCACTCACAGCATTTTAAAGCCCGCATGGACCTTGGACTCTGGCAGGTGCTGTAATTGGCTGTAAGAATAGCAGCTCAGCTTTCTACTTGACTGGGGGATGTGGGAGTGGGGATTAGGTTGTGAAGGGCAGAGGCCTGTGTTACTCCCCATTTTGTTCTGGTATCTTCTCTCCCCAGTAGTCTGTCTTCTCACGTCCTCTGTTGTGAGCAGGCGGGCTGCCCATCACCCAGATGGCAGGGCCCCCAGAGGCCTCTTCCAGCTTCTGAATGTCCTGTTTCTCGAAGATCCTAGCAAGAGTTTGAAGACATGATTATGTCCTAGTTCTCAGTCTTCAGATAGACTCAAACCCCCTTCATTCTCAGTCCTTCAGCATCCTTCTATCCCCTTGCCTTCTTCCATTCCCAGCATGTGGTGAATGGGGGGTGGGTCCCGGGTTCAGTTAATAAGGTTTCCCGCCACGTGAGAGCAAGTGTCTCAGCACTGCTGTGCCCAGGTGTCCCATCCACCGGCCACTCCCTCTGCAGAACAGCTGTTTCTACAGACCTGCTCTGTCCTGGGAGCACCCTCTTCAGCCTTTCCCGCCTGGTTCAGGGTGACCTTTCTTCTTTCCCTCAGCCCAGAGTGGGCAAAGCAGGATACTTATAAACCAAGGAGGAGAAAAACACAGAAAAGCCCACCATGTGCAAAAGGGCCATGCACCAAGGGGCTGCCTAATGTGATGGGAAACACACCAGACTTGCGTTCGAGTCCTGCCTCTGGCTTAGCAAACTGTTTTAATCTATGTGAATCATTTTGCTTTCTAAGATTTAACGGACTTCCCTGGTGGTCCACTGGTAAAGAGTCTACCTGCCAATGCAGGGGACGTGGGTTCGATCCCTGGTCCAGAAACTCAGATCCCGCATGTCTTGGGGCAACTAAGCCCGTGTGCTTCAACTCCTGAAGCTGGCGTACCCTCATGCTCAACAACAAGAGAAGCCACTGCAGCGGGAAGCCTGCGCATTGCAGATCGAGAGTAGCCCCCACCTGCCCCAGTAGAGAAATCCAGCACAAAGCAACAAAGACCCAGTGCAGCCAAAGATGAATAAGTGAAAGTGAAAGTTGTTCAGGCGTGTCCGACTCTTTGCAACTCCAGGGACTATACAGTCCATGGAATTCTCCAGGCCAGAATACTGGAGTTGGTAGCCTTCCCCTTCTCCAGGGGATCTTCCCAACCCAGGGATTGAACCTAGGTCTCCCGCATTGCAGGCAGATTCTTTACCTTCTGAGCCACAGGGGAAGCCCCAAAGATAAATAAATAACTTTTTAAACAAAAGACAGCTTCTTTTGCTGCAAAACATCTCTACTTTCTCTTTCTCACAGAACTAATATATAAAGTGTGCAAAAGCTCTTGGTGAAAAATTAAATACTAGACAAAAGACCGGACAGGCCTGGACTGGCTCAGGCTTCTCAACTGTTCCGTCATCACTATCATCTTGGTGTTTGTCCCCATAGTCCTTGACCTCACACTTCAAAGTTTGTCTCCTCCCTGGATTTTCCCAGTTGATGGGAAAATGTGCTTCTCTTGTTTCTTCATAGTCGTGGAAGACGACTATGAAAATGGTTTTGACACATTTTGAATCCTGGTGCTTTCATCTACAGTCCACTGCCGAGAACAAGTAAGTACAAGGCGTGTTGCAGTTTCAAAAGGAAGCAGACAGCCTGTTGTAGGCAGGACCACTGCTCTTATCGTCTCTCTACAAGCTCATGAAGACAGCAGCTTCTGAGACGGGGTATCCTGTTACCACTGTGCCAGCAAGATTCTTCCTCCTTCAGTGGATGTGAGAAAACTGAGGTTTTGTGAGCAGACAGAGCTCGCTGCAGCGGTAAGTGGTGAAGCCAGGATTCGATCTCAGGTCTGTCAAACACCAGGATCCACCCTCTTCCCATTGCAGCACCATGCGCTTGACTATGTGTGTGATCTTGATGTGGCAGAGCTCATGCTGCACTAAGCAGGACTTAGCACTTGGACGAATCCCAGAATAAAGCTGGCTTCATAGCACATTGTTGGGAGAGGGAACGTTGACTGAAGATTTTGTGGGGCCGGATGAGGAAGACGTTTTACACCGTACACAGCTTCGGAAGACTTTCTTGAATTCCTCGAATTCTTTTTAGCATCTCTGTTCTCCTTGATGCCTTTCCCTCAGCTCCATTGCAGGGCTGGTTCATCTGTCTTCTCTCACTCTTTTTCCTTTGGCCCCTGGGTACCCGCTCCATTGTTCCAAGTAGCGTGGTGCCCACCGAGCAGCATGCACAGGGCAGCCAAGCAGAATCTCTGCAGAGTTGGGCTGACTCACTTTGATCACAGTCCAGTGAGGGTTTGCAGTAATTTCTGCCATGTCCTCAAGTGGCTTGTCAGAGTATTCACCGAACAGAGCTGGTGTCTTCCAAGGGTAGGGTAGGACTACGCTTTTAAAATTAGCATTTTGCTCTCTATGTTTTTCATATGGGAGAGCATGAAGGAGAGCAAGTTAAAAGAGAAGGCTTGGATCTCCCTTGTGGTCCAGTGATAAAGAATCTGTCTGCTAATAATGCAGGGGACATGGGTTCACTCTCTAGTCGGGGAACTAAGATCCCACAAGCCGTGGGGCAGCTAAGCCTGTGCATTGCAGCTGCTGAGCCTTTGCTCTAAAGCCCTTGAGCTGCAACTCCTGGAGCCCAGGTGCCTAGAGCCTGTGTTCTGCAACAAGAGAAGCCACCACAATGAGAAGCCCACATACTGCCACGAAGAGTAGTCCTACTCTTCTAGTAGAGTAGTTCAGGTTGCTCTGCGACTAGAGAAAGCCTGCTTGCAGCAATGAAGACCCAGTGAAGCCAAAAATAAATAAGAAAGTAATTAGAGAGGGATGGGCAGTGGGGAAAGAGAGGAGGAGATTGCTGTGAGACACTGAAAGATGGAATGATAGGACTTGGGGATTGCCTGGAGAGACAGGGAAGGAAAAGGGAAAGACTGACTTAGGATTTTGGCAACAACAGGGCAGAATGAGATTGGCAACATCTGGAAGAGAAACAGATTTGAGATGGGTTGGGGGAGAAGAGTTTAGGGAAGGTAATATATTTCCTGAATATAGGGCTTCCTGGCTATCTTCTTGAGACACCGTCTCCTAGGGCCCCACCTGTTTGGCCCTAGCACATGTGGTCCTGGCTTTAGCCTTGGGTCATCTTCTGGAGTGCTCAGCTCTGGTGGGAGAGATGGAAGGAGTGGGCCCCAGAGCCTGGAAGGCAGTTCCTCAGTTCGCCACCTTGAAGTCCACTCTGCTTGGTTCCGCTGGAATTGCTCCCACCTTTAAGACTTCCCTGGTGGCTTAGACAGTGAAGAACCTGCCTGCAATGCTTGAGACCCAGGTTTGATCCCTAGGGCAGAAGATCCCCTGGAGATGGGAATGGCTACCCACTCCAGTACTCTTGCCTGGAGAATTCTATGGACAGAGGAGCCTGGTGGGCTACAGTCCATGAGGTCGCCAAGAGTCAGACACGACTGAGCCACTTTCACTTTCTAGGGTCTCCTCTTTCATTTTTTCCTGCCATTGTTCCTCTGTCCTCTCTCTGTAAATTTGTACCCATGGCCTTTGATCTTTTAGAATTTTCTCACCCCTCTGGTTCACTGATGACAGCTTGTTTTCCAGTCCTAGTTATATAGATATATTCTTAAACAAAACAAAATGGAGGGAAAGGAAAGGAGACATGTACTTAGATTGTTCTCTTGATCAGTTCTCCTATAATTATATGTTTTTGTGTCCCATTCCCCTTCGGACTTTGAATTCCTCGAGAGCAGAAAAACTGGCTTATTCATCTCTTTGTTCTCAGTGCTAACCAAGTCTTCTTTTACATGCCTTGGGGAACTTCATGTTTGAGGAATTGTATGTTTACTTCTTTTGTAAACTTAAAAGATAAAAATACAACACATCATTTTCCAGCTCAATATTTTTTCCCTGCCTCTTCTGTGTTTAGCATGGATTTAATCAAATGCAAGGAAAATATGAACACAGCAGAAGACCTGAAGCCTTGAAGCTATTTCCCCTGCTCCAGACTCTAGACTTCAGGGCTAGAGAGGATGAAGGATGCATGGTGGGGATAAAGGGTGGATGGAGAAGATGAAGGATGGCAGCAGGGATGAAGGATGGGTGAAGGGCATGAGGCATGGGAGTGGTTCTCTGGGCTGGAGCAAGTGCCTAGTGTGGCTGGCTGAGTGGTTGATGAGCTTTTTCCAGCCCACCCACATGTATGTATTGCCTACTTGCCCTGTGCTTGGCATACACCAGGGTTGTGATGTGTTACAGCTGATGCACCACACAGGAGCCATGCCCTCAAGAAGCAGAGGGACATAAGCCTAAGACACAGTCAGTAGTTGGAGAACATTCCAAGTTAGAGAGTTAAAAATTGCAGCATTTGACAAATCTGGTCCCAGACTTACCTCACTTGCTAAATTGGTGGTTCACGCTGCCAGGATCATTCAGCTTCCAAAAAGCCAGCCATCATAATGGGGAAAGCATCTTTGCATCTTTGTATATGGCTCCTGAGTTGGTTCAAAGAAAATCAGCAGCAGCCCTACTCTGGGGAGCTGATTGCTCTCTGAGCCTGACACACTCAACATTCATGGAAGAGGAGGAGCATTAAGGATGCAGCTGAGTCTTCTTCCTGCAAATGATGGTCACTAAGTCATCTTGGAGCCCACCTAGCAGTTGGTTCTCAAGGTAAAATAGCATCATTTTTCTGGACTGGCTCCTTATCTTGCTTACTAACAGGGCTGAGCTCAGAGTCTGGGGCAACCTTATTTACCTTGTTAGACTGGTATTCTTTGGAGGGACTTCTAGACTAGAAGAGGGATGTGACTAGGGCTGCTGGTCTGTGGGCCTGTCTGGGGTCTCTCAGCATCTGTGAGTTCACCACACAGGTGCTAACCTGGCCACAGCTTAGATTTTGCCTCTGCCTATAATAGAGGATGAAATGAATCTCAGCCAAAGGGCGCAGGCATGCATGGTGCCAAATGTTGCATCCTGAGCACCTCCGAATATGGTGGGCCTAATGGATAAAGCTATCACAGATGCTCTTATTAATACAGCAGACTGCTGTTTCATTACAGGGGCTATGGCTCCCCTAGCACCCGTTGCTTGGAGTTACAGGTATCAGCTTCTTCTTGTTCCTGGCATTCGGTGGCTAATGCACTTTGTGAAGATTCAGAGGCATTTAATAAGATGATTGAATGCCATGCTGAATTAATGTTTACAGCTTCTTGGCTTGGCCTCTCTAACTCTCGAAGTACTTGGGGCTGAAAACTGAGAATCTGTCTTGATCCCACACTCTCTCTGCTTACCCCATCATTCTTTTACAGTATGTGCCCTCGGAGACTCTTGCCCCCTGCCATGTGATTGCAGAGTGGATTCTAACTGATGGGAGAGATATGAAATGTATCGTTTGTGTCACTAATGGGGTTGCGGCTCCTCCTTGAACCTTGTGTTATTTCCAGATACCATGTTTGGCATAAATGGCATCTGGTTTGCTTTTTCTCTCCAAACACACCATTCTTAACAGTGTTCTTTATTTATTTATTTATTTTAACAGTGTTCTTTAGATCCATACTTGTTCGAGTTTTTCTTACTCCCAGAAGAATCTGGGCCATTGAGTTTTAGGCTCATGATGTCATCCTGTGTCATGACGTCATCCTGTGTCATAGGGCGATCTGGTTAGATTCTACTCCCAAGGCACTTAAGTTCTTCCCAAAAGGTATGCCTCATTTTACCAGCAGACACCGGGCAGAAAAGGCCTGGTAGAGCACTCAGAGTTCAAATACCTGGAATATCCAACCTTCTCTTAGGAGTCATTAACTGAATAAAAGAACATTTGATTGCTATTTCAGTTTAGAGTTTTTTTTCTATCAAAATAGAACTCTATTAAAAAGCTAAATCTGTATATACCTAGTGTAGTGTATTAGTCTTTTTACTGATGCCATAACAAATTACCATGAATTTAGCAGCTTAAAAACCCCTCAGATTTATTACCTTCCAGTTCTGTGTGGACAGAGCTAGTGTTGGTCTATCCAGGCTAAAATCAGGGTGTCAGCAGAATGTTGCCTTCTGGAGTTTCTAGAGAAGTGTGTGTTTCCTGCTCATTCTGGTTGTTGGCAAGTCTTGTCTTAGCGGTTACAGGACCTCAGACTCCAATCTCTTGCTATCTGTAACCTGAGTGCTGTCTCCTTCCTGAGGCTGCTGCCTTTTCTGGTTTGTGACCTTCTTCCTCCATCTTCCAAGCCAGTGGGCTGAATCTTTCTCATATCACATCTCTCTGATCCATGTTTTTTCTTTTTTCCTTCCTCTGCTGCTTTCACGAGATTGTGTAATTAAATTAAATGAGACCATGATAATCTAGGTTAATCTCTCCATTTTAGGGTCAACTGATTAGCAACCTTAATTCCATCTGCAGCCTTCATTTTCTTACATATTCTGGGGATTAGGATGTGGACATCTTTGGGGGGGTGGGTATTTTTCTGCTTGCATTCTAAGTCACTTCAGTTGTGTTTGACTCTTTGTAACCCTATGGTCCAGAGCCTGCCAGGGTCCTCTGTCCATGGGATTCTTCAGGCAAAAATACTGGAGTGGGTTGCCATGCCCTCCTCCAGGGGATCTTTCCTACCCAGGGATCAAACCCGCATCTCTTACATCTCCTGCATTGGCGGGTGGGTTCTTTACCACTAGCACCACCTGAGAAGCCCACTATTCTGCTTACCCCATATGTAGTTTCTTCACAAAGCCCATTATGCCTACAGTTCTAGAGATTGCAGCCAGGAGGAGGGGAACTAACATCTATTGAGCACCTACAGTATGCCAAGTACCATGCTTGACATGCACATGCATTCTGTGCATTAATTAGGTAAGGACCATGCACCCCACTCCAGTACTCTTGCCTGGAAAATCCCATGGACGGAGGAGCCTGGTGGGCTGCAGTCCGTGGGGTCGCTAGAGTCGGACACGACTGAGCGACTTCATTTTCACTTTTCACTTTCGCGCATTGGAGAAGGAAATGGCAACCCACTCCAGTGTTCTTGCCTGGAGAATCCCAGGGATGGGGAAGCCTGGTGGGCTGCCATCCATGGGGTCGCACAGAGTCGGACACAACTGAAGTGACTTAGCAGCAGCAGCAGCATCCTCATTTGGGGTTTCCCAGGTGGTGCTAATGGTAAAGAACCCACCTACCAATGCAGGAGACATAAGAGACATGGGTTCAATCCCTGGGTTGGAAAGATCCCCTGGAGAAGGGAATGGCAACCCATTCCAGTATTCTTTCCTGGAAAATTCTCTGGACAGAGGAGCCTGGTGGGCTACAGTCCATGTGGTTGCAAAGAGTTGCACATGACTGAAGCGACTTAGCACACACTCATCCTCATTTGGGGATGAGTTAACTGAGATTTGGGGAAATTATGCAACTTGCCCAAGATCTAAAATCTAGTAGGATTTGAGCCCTAAAAGGTAAAACTCCAAAGTCTGAATACTGTCTTTCTATCATTCCATACTGTTCTTTTCCTGGGATCTCAACCAAGAGCTTTAGAATTAGGCTTGTTTAAATATAAATGTTTCCTCTAGATCCATTAAAATCTGTTGAGGTCTGAGCTTGAGGTAGAGTGTAGATTACTCATTCTCCCTGACTCCTGTCTCTGATAAGCAGCGGGAACCAATTTTATATCACTTGGGCCTGGGACAAGAAAGACGACTGAGGAAGTGAGGAACCTCCCTCTCAGAGCCTTTGGTTGGGCCAAGCTCAAAATCTTTAAAGGGTGGCTTAAAGTGGAACCGGGAATTTTGTCCCTGTAGTGTCCTACCCTGAGGGTTGGGAAGCTGGTTGAAGTCTTTCCTCTATTCTGCTCATCTCAGATGCCTGGGGCCCTGCAGCAGGCTGGCCTTGGGCAAGCAATGCCTGCCTTCCCAGTTGACTGAAACTGAGGGGCTCTGGCTGTGCCCCCTGCATCAGACCTAGAGGAGCTCTGTAGGAATTGCAGGGACAAAGACAGGGTGGGGCAGGAGGGCATGCCAGGTTTGGTGTGAAACCCCAGGTAGTGTGATCATTAATTTCCTGTGGATGCAGCTGCTTTGGATCTGGGTTGACTGTTGATGCAGTGGCCTTTGGAAGCTCACAGTTCAAGCCAGAGACACTTGGTTTGTGCCTCAATTAGAAAGATTCCCAGAGACATGCAGTCCCATTCCTGAGATGCCTGCCAGAGTAACAACTTGGGGAGGCTGAAGCTATTTTCAGTCTCATATACACACACATATGTACACTCACGTACACACTTTAAATAATGTGATCAGCTTATGTCCTGCTTCAGTATTCTGTCTTTTTCTTCCAATTTTGGTACTTCTCTGACAGACTGGCAGAGCACCATGATTCTGTCTTTGCACGTTGATTAAAGCAACTCTGACAGATAAGGATTGCAAGTTGCTAACTTGCTTCTGAGTTCTGACTGATGAGGAATTTCTAATGTCTATCCTAATGTCTTCTCCCTCTTAGCTTCTTCGCTGAGAGTCTGGAGCATTGTGACGAAGTAGTGTTGGCATCTTTCTGTTTGCACCACCCATGAAGGTGGGAGGAGCCTGGGAGGAGGAGACACCTGGCCCTCTTTCTGTTGATGACCAACTCCTTCCCACAGACCACCTGTATATGAAGGTGCTGGGCTGTGGGCTCCTTTGCTTCATTCTAGAAAATACTGGTTGAACATCTACTTTGGATATTCAAAGACAAACAGTGACACACCTCTCCCTCAGTTAAAAAGGCAAATACAATAGAGTGTTATAAATCTGTAACACTATAGAGACAGAGAAGACACTATATGAGACAGAGAAGTATAGGGTGTTATGGAGATGCATAGGAAAGTGCCCAGCCCAATCTTGGCAGTGGATGGGCAGGACAGGCTCCCCTAGGGAATCGACATACAAGCGAGACCTAAAAGCAAGCCAGAGCTCCCTTCTTCAGGGTCAGAGGAGTGTGTGTGTGTGTGTGTGTGTGTGTGTGTGTAGGTAGGAGGTTCAAGAAGAGGTGAAGAGTTCTAGGCAGAATAAATGTCACAGGCAAAGGTCCAGAGGCCAGAGAGAATTAGGCAAATGAGAGAATTGGAAGCTGAGATGTTGAGTGGGATTCAGAGGTGGATTATGGATGGAAAGTGGAGAGAGATTAGATTAGGGGAACTGAAAAACTATGACGATCTGTAGACCAAGTAAAGAAATTTGTGTTTTAACCTCAGGGAGATGGAGAGCTGCTGCCCTGTTAAGGAAGAGTAGTTTCAAACAAATTTGGCTTTAAAGAAGACGATTTTGGCTGCAGTGTGGAGAGTTGCTTGGAGGAACCGGCATCAGAATCAAGGAGACTCATTACAGTAGTTTTAAGTGAAGAAAGCAGTAGTCTGACTTAAATGTTGGGATGGAGGAAGTGGATGAATTTGAGAAATATTTAGGAATTACAAAGGCTAGGACTTGGTCTCGATGATTGATTAAGTTGGGTTCAGGGAGAGGAAGTGGTGACAAGAATTTAACCAGATTTCCATCACAACCAGACGGACAGTACAGCCGTTCACTACTAGGTGGACTGGAAAGGCAGAGCAAATGTGCGCGTCTGAGGTAGAGATGAGTACAGCACAGACATGTTGAATGTGAGGGGCTGTAGGATGGCCAAGATGGAGTTTCAGTTGGTATTGACTCACCAGGCCTGGTTGGTTATTGAAATATGAAATATTTCTGTGCTGCCAATAAAGAGCCACCACCCCGAGCAGCCCCTCATCCCTGTTCTCCTTCCACAACCTTGCTCACCAGTCACTTGGACCTTCTATCTATTTCTATCGATAGATTTCTATTGATCCACAGACCAATAATGTGAATCATGTGCAGCATGGCAGAAGGTCTCCTCTTCTGACTGGTTAGTGCTCTCACTAGGGCTGTTCAATATTTTGCACATCTCTCCTTGGAGATGGCTAATGTCTTTCAGGCAGTTGATTGTAAAAGATCAACTTTTTGAGGAAAGGGAGGTCATGGCCAGGAGTACAGTTGACCCCTCCATGTCTGTGGGTTTTGCATTCTTGGATTCAACCAACTGCAGATTGAAAATATTAAAAAGAATTTTTTCCAGAACATTCCAAAAAGCAAAATTTGACTTTGCCTTGCTGGCAGCTATTACATGACATTTACATTGTATTTACAGATATTTACATAGCATTTACATGGTATTAGGTATTATAAGTAGTCTAGAAATGAGTTAAAGTATACAGGTAGATGTGTGTAAGTTATTTGCAAATACTCTACCATTTGATATAAGGGACTTGAGCATCCATGGCTTTTGGTAGCCACGGTAGGTTCCTGGAGGTCCTGGAACCTATGCCTCTCATATTCCAAGGGATGACTACTCATTTGAGATCATCAATCTTAAGGTTGAAGCCTTGAAATGGATAAGAGTCTTTAATAAGAGTACGGAGTAAGAAGAGGGACATCCTAGGGCTAAGGAATTTGGACTTGACCCTACAGGAAGTGAGGAGCCAATAAAGTTTTTTAAGTAGAGGCATGATCCAACTAGTGTAACCCCCAGGGCAAAGACGAGTGCCACAGTCTGACAAGGACTTCTCTGGCAAACTCATCAAGGAGCTTATGCTCTCGCTGGGGTAGGGAAGATCAAGACTGCCCCTTTAAAGGGAAGAGGCTCACCATGTGTGATGATGAAGTAGCAAGTGAGCAGCCCCGTCCCACAGTGGGTAGTTCTGTCTTACAACAGATCCTGGAGCCCCTAGTGTGAAGACCCCTCCTCCACCTGATGCTTAAGGTTGGCTGAGTGTTTAGCAGTCCATTTGCCTTTGTTGAAATCCTCAATAGTAGAGATAGTGCTTCAGAAATAAATGATTCCTAAATTCCCTTTCAAAGCCTAGATTCTTGAATAAGTGGAAAGGGTTCTCAATAAGAATAAGAACCTTTGTACTTTGCAGTTTACAAAACCCTTTGAGTTATGTTGTTAACTGAGCCGATGAGGGTTGTGAAAGAACTCACAGAAGTATTAACAAGGGAAGAAAAAAGTTTTTATTCACTTTTCAAGAGAGGAAAGGGAACAGAGGCCTAGAGTGGCTGAAGGGCTGAGGTCTGAAACTTCTTATTGAGTTTAAAGGGCAAGGTACAAGAAAAAGGGGGGTGAGTTCATGTTTATTCTGGTCCTCAGTTGAAACTGGGCTGGCTGTGCTTCTCTAGGATGTAGTTTTCCTGAGAATCTGTAACTTCCTGTCTTCAGTAATCTTCCAGTTCTTGAGGTTTCAAAGAGACTTGATAGTGGCCCTTGACAGTTGCTATTCTATTTGGAATGGTGTTAGATGGGTTTGCGTATATTACCTCATTTTATCATTTCATCGGGTAATTTAGAGGATCTTGCAGAGATCAGGAACTGAGAGTCAGAGACATTTGAGGTTAATAAATTATGGAGCCAACCTTAAATCTGGGTGTTTAGATCCAAGGGCTGGTTCTTTCACACTTCTCCAGTGGTTTGCAAGCTGTGTTCCTTGGAGCCCTGCAGGGACTGTGTTGGGTTGCAGGTGTTGGGAAGCACCCAGGAAGCAGTGCTCAATTCCCAGACTATCTCAGGCAGGCTGTCAGGCAGTTGTCAATCTTTTAGATCAGCCTTCTTTGGAAGTTTTCCCCCAGGGAAGCATTTCCCAGTGGGGAGAACCTTCAAGACTTCTCAAGGCAGGTCTGTCTATCAGTCATCCTCAAAGTTGGTGGTGTGTGTGTGTATGCCAAGTCGTTTCAGTCTTGTCCGACTCTTTGTGACCCTATGGACTGTAGCCCACCAGGCTTCTCTGTCCATGGGACTCTCCAGGCAAGAATACTGTAGTGGGTACCCAGGCCCTCCTCCAGGGGATGTTCCCAATCCAGGGATTGAACATGTGTCTCTTAAATCTGCATTGGTAGGCAGGTTCTTTAGCACTAGCAGCACCTGGGAAGCCCAAAGTTGGTGATGGTCCTTTTTTTCCCCAAATAAGACCTAGCACGCCACTGGCTTTGTTCTGACCTTAGCCCTTCAGCCTTCGCTCCGGTCTGTCCCCTCAGGACCTACCCTCCTATCCTCTGTAGTTCCAGTTCTTCTTATCAGGATGTCTGTTTGCTTTCTGTCCCTCCACCCCTTCCTAGAGATTCCTGGCACTCCAGACACTGGAGGAGTGAATATAAAAATTTACCAGCTTGGATTCTTTCCCGGACATGCATTGTTCCTGACTCTGTGACCATCAGCAGGGCAGTTTTAGTATCTTCAAATCTTGATGGGCTTTTGTTTGGACACTTAGTGGCAGTGTTTTCCTAAAACCACTGCATCTCACGCGTTTCAATTTACCAATTCCCTTGTCCTTGGAAATTGTACCTGCATTCAGACCATCCTTTTCTGTTGATTTTTTTTTTTTTAAAGGCTGCAGTTTGTCTTGATGCACCAGTAGGTATGAGTTAGAGACTGAAGAGAAAAGGCCCAGAGGCAAAGATAATCATTTTGCTTCCTGATTATACAGCGAGAGTAAGAATTAATATTTCTGTGATTTCCATTTCTGAGAACTGCCTTATAATTTAGTGGCAACTTTCTGACTCATAATTTGTGAAACAAAGGCCTAAGCCTTTTTCTTCTGCTCAGATACTTATTGAGCACCTATCGTATGGATGTAAAGCTTAGTGCTAGATTCTGTGGTGGATACAAAGATTTTAAGAAATGATTTCTGCCTTCAAGGGAGTTATTGGTCCTAGCATGGACTTAAATAATACAAGGAAGAGGCAGGGAGGGAGGGATGAAATAAATATTGAGGGTGATCTGAAAAATGGGAGCAATCAGATGATATCAAGATTCCAAGGGAGAACATTGATGTTCTGAAGGGTGACCCTTCTATGTCCCATTCCAGAAGCATGGGGGTTGATGGCAGAGTTCTGCTGGGTCCAAGGGCAGGAAAGGTCCAGCAAAAGAGCACTGACCTTGATAAATCAACTCCCAAGTGGTGTGGTTGATAGTGGGGAGTTCTGGACTCAACTTCTGGACTCAAGTTCTGAGTTCTGGACTCAGAGAAAAACTCAAAATATTTCAGCTCTGTGTTTTTGAAGAATTGGTCATGAGTTGCTCTTGACTTCTTAGCCCTAGACCAGACTGGAACTATTGGAGACATGACCCTGGAATAGCTTGTCCCCCCAGATCTCTCTCTGAGAGAGCACAGGCTCTGGCGTCAGACGCCCAGGTTCAAGTCCCTGCCCCCTTTTCCCACTCTGCTGTGTTGGTTGCTTAACTTGTCTTGGCTTCAGTTCCCTTATGGTACAAAGGAGAGAGAAAGAATGCCTGCCTTGCTGGCTTGTTGGGAAGATGGGGGACAGCACAGGGAAAGTGCTTGGTATATAGCAGGCCCTCAAATCAATAGTAGTGGGTTGGCCAAAAAGTTCATTCAGGTTTGTCCGTAAGATGGTGCTGAGATCACTGTGATCCAACGGTTTCAGAGTGGTATGGAGGCCACAGAGTGTGGTGGCGTACACGGGTGTCATACCTCCTCTCATCAGTGTCTCACCTATGCATGATGGAAGGAGGGTCTAGTGATCAGGCTCCTCCTCTGAGCCTCTAAACCTTATTTCTGTGTTAGTCCTGTTTATACGCTGATAAAGCGGGAGTGCAAAAATCACATTCAAAGTTGGAGAGGATTTTTTGATACAACTTAAAATAAGGGTATTGAACAGGAGAGGCAGCTGAGGCCTGGAAGAGGTGAAATGACACCCACAAAGGCAAAGTTGAGAAGGTAGCCCTTGCCTCTGATAGAGCGCTCCTCCTCTATGCTGCTGCTGCTGCTAAGTCGCTTCAGTCATGTCCAACTCTGTGTGACCCCATAGACGGCAGCCCACCAGGCTCCCCCGTCCCTGGGATTCTCCAGGCAAGGACACTGGAGTGGGTTGCCATTTCCTTCTCCAATGCATGAAAGTGAAAAGTGAAAGTGAAGTCGCTCAGTGTGCCCGACACTTAGCGACCCCATGGACTGCAGCCTACCAGGCTCCTCTGTCCATGGGATTTTCCAGGCAAGAGTACTGGAGTGGGTTGCCATTGCCTTCTCCGCCTCTTCTATATAGCTGCTTTAAAAACTGGTGGCAGCTCGGAGGCCTGGGAGGTTAGTTCATGCGTCATGAACTAATGATCCCTTTGGCTGGACCACCCACACGTGTCAGATTTATCATTGACAAATGCTGTTTTAGTCAGCATCATTCAAAGACTTGTACCATAAAGGTAGCATCAAGTGGGTGTGGAAAAGTGCTGGCTTTTTCCTCTGTTTTTCCTGCTTAGCTTCCTCTTTATTTTTGATTTCTGAAGTGTTTCCCTGCTCTGACCTGACATTTACTCTCTCGATATTTGCAGTAAGTCCCCAACATATCAACAAGTTCCCTTCTTAGAGCATGTTCGTATGTCAGTTTGTAAGCTCATCAAAATTAGCCTAGGTACCCAACTAACGAAATTGGTTATATAGTACTGCACTGTAATAGGCTTACAATACTTTTCACACAAATAATACATAAAAAAAACTCACAAAAAGTAAAGAAAGCATTTAAAATCTTACATTACAGAACCTTGAAAAGTACAATGGTACAGCACAACAGCTGGGTACAGGGGCTGGTTTCAAGTGAACAGGCAGGAAGAATTACTGGCTGGAGGAGGGAGAGGAGGTAGGAGACGGTCGAGCTGAAGGGTCGCCAGCAATAGGAGACGGGGGCAAGCTGCAATTTCACTCATGCCTGATGTTGATGGCGCAAGTTCTGGTTCCCTACTGGAACCAGATGACCATTTGCTTCTTTAAAAGTTTGCAACTTTTGGGTTCGTAGATAGGGGACGTTAGTGTATCCCATATGAATAAGGCTTTCTGAGTGCTATGGGGGATACAAAGAAATATAAACAAAATTTGAGAGTCTTAGAGAAAATATGAACAGTTGAAAAGTTGGATAAATGATGTGAGAGAAAATAAAACTGAGCAAAACTGCAACACACTGTATGATTAAGTGTCAAGTGAAAAATCTCTGTGGTTCTAATGCTAATTTATGGGTTGGTGCCTGTTGATGACAACATTTTCATCAGCTTTCTGTTAAATGAGGAAAACAAGGCAAGTAGTGATTATTTTATAAGGCTCAGTTTACATAAGATAACATATTATCGCACTTCACTTTTTTGCACTTCGCAGGTCCTGCTTTGTTTACGAGTTGAAGGTTTATGACAATCTTGCATTGAGCAAGTCTACGGGCACCATTTTTTCCAACAACATTTTCTCACTTTGTGTCATTGGGTCACATTTTGGTAGAAATTCTTGTCATCTTTCAAATCTTACACGAACAGAAAGATTATGGCTTGCTAAGGCTCAGGGGATGGTTGGTATTTTTTAGAAATAAAGTATTTTAAAAATTAAACTATGTACATTGCTTTTTTAGACATAATGCTATTATACACTTTATAGACTATAGTACAGTGTAAGTGTAACTGCTATATGCATTGGGAGACCAACAAATTTGGGTGACTTGCTTTACTGCAGTATTTTTTTGTATCATTTTGTTATGATGGAATCCATGATATCTCTGAGGTAAACCTGCATTTGTTTTACAGGATTTTCTGAGATTATATGCTTCTGAAATTTTAGTGTTAAAATGCTCTTTGTTTTATAAAATGATGGGGTATAAATAGCAGTAGTTTTTTTTTTTTAAAGCCCATACTTAGAAAAATAAAAAGTTGGCTACTTAGCATGTTTCTTTTTAAAATATTGCTCATCCTTGAAATTCAAAAGGAAATGAATCTTTGGTGTGCACACATGTCTAGAGTCAAAGGGAGAACAATTACTGAGTACTAGAGTGTCCAGGGGGCTTCCCCGGTGGCTCAGAGGTTAAAGCGTCTGCCTCCAATGCGGGAGACCCGGGTTCGATCCCTGGGTTGGGAAGTTCCCCTGGAGAAGGAAATGGCACCCCACTCAAGTATCCTTGCCTGGAGAATCCCATGGATGGAGAAGCCTGGTAGGCTACAGTCCACAGGGTTGCAAAGAGTCGGACACGGCTGAGCGACTTCACTATAGAGTGTCCAGGGGAAGCTCCCAGGACAAGGACAAATATCAATTTTGTTTGACAAAGGATTTGATAAACTGGAAGGGTGTGGGCAATCTTCCCTTGAGGGAGTAATGTGAGAAGAACTCTAGGTATAACACTGGAGAGTTCCATTAGGGTTGTAGGACGGAGTTGGGAGGCCTTGTCTTTTTACCTGCTGTGTCCACAAAAAGTTTACCCAGCTGTTACTACAATAACAACAGATCTGTAACTCTCTTGAATTAACCAGTCACTGAATCAATGACCCAGTCTCGCTGGTGTTCTGGCTCTGGCCCATCCTCTTGAACACTGATTGTTCACCTTGCCTTAACACTCACGTATGGCCAGCAGTCACTCGTTTCCAGTTCTGACTTCTTGCTTCCATCCCTGAGCATGGTTTGGACTCATGAGATGGACTGAACTTGTTCATTCTGGCCTTGTCCAGAAATGTACACCCTGGGCTGTGTCCTTGAGGGCAGCACCCTTACTGAGTTAGCCCCAGCTCCTGAGGAGGGCCCAGTGAGCAGGGGCATGTAAGATGCATTGCCGGGCAGACTAAGAGAACAGGAAACATCTCAGTAGGACCCATGGCTAAGTGAAGAGGGAGGAACCAGTGGCTGAAGCCTGGGGATCTGGGGCTGGGATGCTCACCATTGATTAAAATAGGAAGAGAGCCTGATTAGAGGAGGAAAAAGAATTTGGTTCCAAAGTCGCTGAGCCCAAGACTGAGAAGGGAGATAAAGGGAGGCTGGAGGAGGAGGACCAGGTCCATTTGGAGCCAAGAAGGATTCATGATGGAGAGCTTCTGGAGGGAGAGGGCACCACTGCTGCATGTCCAGAGAACATGGAGGAGGAAGGAACTGGAAAGAGTGTAGCCGCCTGTGAAGGCTGCAAAGAGTGCAGGAAGGGCTGGGTGGACAGTAGCGGGCTGGGGAGCCCATAGGCAACAACGCAAGAGACACCACTAACTAAGAGAGCATTCACCCGGGTCTTGGCAAGGAGCCATCCTTTCCATCCTTGGCAAGGGCTGAAAATCATCCCTCACTGTAGGGGAGCATGAGGGTGAGGGAGAGGCGTGCTTGCCTCCGTGTCATCTGAGGTATTCCCTTGACACAAGCCCCCACCTCCTTTGCTTGCTGTCTTCATTCGTTTCCTTTTCCTCCTCAGGGGAAGGCGGCCCTTACTTCCATGAACTGAGTGGCTGTAGGTTACAGAGAGGGTAGTGGCTAAGGGGACCATCCTTCTTTAGGTCTCTGTCCCGGGCTGCTAAGCAGGGCATCTATTTGAGCTTATTTATGTGCTTGGAGTTGAGAACCCATGATTTGCTTGTTCCACCAGCTTCCCACGCTCCCGGGAAGGTGCTAAGCAGCAGAAACTCAGATGCCCCCTCCCCCTGAGCTCTTTCACACTCTCTCTCTCTCTCTCTCTGTCTCTGGTGCTCCTCGACTCCAACCAGAGCTAATATTTACCTGCTGCATTAGCTCTGGGGCTGTGGGATGTGACAGCTGGAGGTGGAGAAGACTTTTTTTCTCTCTTCCTCCTCCACCTGTCTTTCCCTAGAAGTTTGAAAAGGGGAAAAAATGTAATTGCAATCTTCAGGACTGCCTGGTTGATAATTCAGAGATCGCTGGGGAGTGTCAGGGGTCTTGTATTAGCTTCTCTACCAAAAGGCAAGGAGGGAAGATGCCCTAAAGATTGGGTCATCTGCTGGGCAGCCTGGGAAGGGGAGTAGCTGCCAGCCAATGGATATTTTATTTTATTTTATTTTTTACAGGTGAGGTATTCCAGGGTTGGGAACTACAGGGCCTTCATGACAGAATCTGAGGCATTACTGTGATGGTCTCAATTGGTGCTGGCTGACGTGGACCACCTTTATGAGGAGACTGAGCAGATTTCCCATGGCTAGGTACAGGACTATTCCCTTCCCCTGGGGACTCTGCCAGGTACTGACTCAGCCTGAGTATTCACCTGCTTACCTATCAGGACTCGAACATATATAATACGCTGAACAAATGTCTGAGAGCAGGAATAGGAGGAATGTCTCAACTCAACGTGGCTTGTGTATGACAGAAAGATGAGTAACTGGTGATGTTCTAAGACCGTGATACATTCCTGCCATGGAAAGGAGGTTCCCTAGGGATGCTGGAGGAAGGGACGTGGAGGGGAGATGGAGTAGGGATGAAAAGAGGACTCTCTTAATTGGGAGTGGGAGGGCGGGGATGTCACCGCTGTAGATTCTGGGTGTGGTGTGGGTCCACCTGGGTGTCTCCCTGAAGTGGATCAGCACTCCTCCTCCTCTCAACTCCTCTAGCTGCCTTTTCCTGCCTCTCTAGCCGTTCACCAGAAAGCCTGTTTCTATTCTTCAGTCTGTTCTTTTGAGCTGTGTTTCATGATTTTCACTCACCCCAATTTGTCATCTCGTTGCCATGGTAGCTGGCTAGGGGTCTCCAGTGGCTGGGGGTGTCTTGCTGGCAGGGCATGGAGGCAGAAGACACAGGTGATCCTGGGATGGCACTTCTGCAGCTCCTGGTGCTACAAAGCCCCCTTTGGGTCTGCTCTGCCCCCATCTCCCTGCAGGTCCCACAACCTTTGCTTGAGAGAAGCAAAGAGAAAGAGAAGCAAGAGAACAAAAGCAAGAGAAGGAAACAGTAGTTGCAGTTTTCTTTTGTTCTGGCAAGGCATGGGCTGTCTCTTTCAGGGTAGAGCTACAGAAGAGCTGAGATGGGATGGCTGCTTAGGGGAAGAGCCCCAAGGAAACACATCTCTAAACACATGGGTCTACTGTCCCATCCACAAGTAGGAAGAGAAACGAAGGCAGTAGAGAGGGAGCTGAATTCAGCCTGTGGAAAGCCACTTCCAGGAAACGTGCATCATTTGATGTGCTGTGGGCTCTTGGCCTCTAGCTGGGAATCTCAGAGCCCAGGAATATGCAAGTTTTTAATATAGGCTCTTGACTTCCCTGTTGAGGTTCCTGTATTTTTGGTGCATTGCATCACTACATGTTAGCCTTTTCATCATTCACTTGGATTTCCTATCACATCATGGCTGGTGTACACAGATACATTTAAAATCATTTATTTACTCCTCCATCTATGCATTTATCCACCTGATCATCCATCTCTCCAACAAATATGGGAGAAATAATTATTGAGTACCTATTACAACTATGTACTGTTCCAACTATGTGGATATAGTAGTAAACAAGATTGACAGTTTCTGTTCTCAAGTAGTTTACATTCTTCTAATACAGATCAATAAGAAATAAAAGAAAATAGCAGATGGTAAAAAGTGGAAGATTAACATAGAGTGATGTCATAGAAGCTGTCTGGGTGGATGGTCCCAGAAGGCCTCTAAGAAGATAGCAGGTAAGCTGAGATTGTAGCACCAGGAAGTAGTCACCATGGGAGACTGAGGAAAGAGCATTGCCAGCATGGAATGACTAGCTTGGATGCCCTGGGGCAGTGCAAGCCCATGTGCTTAGACATATCAAAAAACCCCACTGTGAATGGAATGAGTGAGGGAGAGGGAGGTATGAGGAAAGGTCAGGTCAGAGAGTCATCTCAGACACCTTACGGGGCCCACATCGGAGCCTCTTGGCCTCACCCATTTCTGGGAACTTTGGCTGCTTTTTCTACCCCAGATGCCACTGTAGTGGTTGGCCGACTCTCTGCATTTAAATTCGATGCCCTTCACCACATGCTATGTACCTCCTACTTCTTACCCTGGAATTTCTCTGTTGATGCTGACCTGTGAGATATTCAGGATTCTCTTGGGCAACTGCAAGTTGAAGAAAGAAATTAACTCACTGGATGATTAACTTTTGACCAGTAGGATACCCAGCAGATGAATTTTTCTCTGATGGACTCTCCCAAGATGCAGTTCCTGGGGCTTTTAGCACTGACACCCCACTCCAGTACTCTTGCCTGGAAAATCCCATGGACGGAGAAGTCTAGTAGGCTGCAGTCCATGGGGTTGCTAAGAGTCGTGTCACTTTCCCTTTTCCCTTTCATGCATTGGAGAAGGAAATGGCAACCCACTCCAGTGTTCTTGCCTGGAGAATCCCAGGGACGGGGGAGCCTGGTGGGCTGCCGTCTATGGGGTCTAACAGAGTTGGACATGACTGAAGCGACTTAGTAGCAGCAGCTTGGTAATACAGCCTCGTATTGACTGCCTGTTTCTGTGTCTTCCCTCCCTGTTGCATCACTCCTACTTCATGTGATTGCATGTAAACCCTTGTCTCAGGTTCTGCTTTCTAAACTGAGCTGAGACAGATGGTCAGGCATTAGCTGATGGAGGGCTTTGCAGGACATGGTAAGGAGTTGTATTTCATTCTGCGAATTAGGAGAAGTAGTTAAAGAATATTGAACGGGTAATGATGATCTGGTTTATTAAAAAGATGACTCTGATCTAGTTAGGAGAATCAATTGAAAGGAGGTAGGAGTGGAAGCAAGCTGAGCAGTGGGGAAGCTGTTGTCATAGTTCAGGTAAGAGATGGACGATGACCCAAACGAGTGGGGGCTATGGAGGACATGGGCATGTGTGTCTGTGACAAGGGTGATCGTAAGGCAAGGCTGCACTAAGATGTGTGCTGGGTTGTGGGTCAGATCACTCTCAGTAACGGACTCACCTCTACACAGCAGCCTTTATGCTTGGCATTCACATATGTGATTCAGCAAGATGACAAATTACATCCTCCTGTGGACATTCATCTATGTTGAGTGTAGTGAGGTTCACCCTTGGGGCACACTGCTCGGGAGAACTGAAGACCTTTACAGTTTCCTCAGTTCAGTTCAGTCGCTCACTGATGTCCGACTCTTTGGGACCTCATGGACTTGCAGCACGCCAGGCCTCCCTGTCCATCACCAACTCCCAGAGTTTACTCAAACTCATGTCTTTTGAGTCAGTGATGCCATCCAACCATCTCATCCTCTGTCATCCCCTTCTTCTCCCACCTTCAGTCTTTCCAGCATCAGTCTTTTCAAATGAGTCAATTCTTCGCATCAGGTGGCCAAAGTGTTGGAGTTTCAGCTTCAACATCAGTCCTTTCAATGAACACCAGGACTGATCTCCTTTAGGATGAGAGTCCAAGGGACTCTCAAGAGTCTCCTCCAACACCACAGTTCAAAAGCATCAATTCTTCGGTGCTCAGCTTTCTTTATAGTCCAACTCTCACATCCATACATGACTACTGGAAAAAGCACAGCTTTGACTAGATAGACCTTTGTTGGCAAAGTAATGTCGCTGCTTTTTAATATTCTGTCTAGGTTGGTCATAACATTTCTTCCAAGGAGCAAGCATCTTTTAATTTTAACAGTCACCTCAGGATGGCATTATTCAAATTGCTCCTTGCTCAGGGGGAAGGTCTTTGGATTTTCTACTCTTGAATCAGAGTAATCCTTCACTTACATTTGTTTCTTTTATTTATGCTTCGAGTGGTTATTTCTTTTACAGAAAGGGATCCATGGCTAAAAAAATGTAAGGAAATACTTCTATTGATGATAGTAATTTAGCAAAATAAGACCAGACTGAGTCTTGGATGCTGAGAGCCCTAGGCTTCGATTCCAGCTTGACCAGTTCCTAGTTATATGTCCTCAGTTGAAGTTTCTTACCTGCAGTATGGAGATTAATAACACCAACTGCCTGGAGTTGTTGTGAGGGTTGAATGGTTTTGATGTGTAACCTGCCTGACCCATGCTCATTCTCTCCCCTCTCTGCATTTATAATCAATCAGTCCTGTGGAGGGTGCAGTTCAGTGGGGTTAAGGTGAGATGGGTTCAGCCTTGGCCCTTATCTGGCAGATCTCTCTCTAGGGTTTAGTCTGGAGGTTCTGCAGTTTGTGTCATAAGGAGGTAATGTGTGTGTGTGTGTGTTACTCAGTCATGTCTGACTGTCTATGACCCCATGGACTGTAGCCTTCCAGGCTCCTCTGTCCATGGAATTCTGCAGGCAAGAATACTGGAGTGGGTTGTCATTCCCTTCTCCAGGAGATCTTCCCAACCCAGGGATTGAACCTGGTTCTCCCGCATTGCAGGCAGATTCTTTACCGTCTGAGCCACAAGGGAAGCCTCAAGGGAAGTAGGTAATAGATCCTTACAAAACATTCCTTTAGTGATATTCAGGAGGCTAGAATCCAGCCCTTTCTTCTGAGAGGCACCAGGCAGCATCCATCTATGAATTACTGTGATGGTGCCCCTGTGAGATAATTTGAGACAAGTGTTGTTCAATCCATTTTATAGATGGAAGATTGTAATACTTCAGGCAGTTGTGGCTCCTCACTTTGCAATCAGACTCGAAGGCATTTACCCCTCTGTGTTCTTGTCTTCCCTTGTTCAATCAAAAATAACCCTGGCGCTTATAGGATAAATCACCAGTCACTAACAGTGGCTGATATGAACAACTCATATGAATATTAGACCCTTCTTAGATAAAATAATGTAGCTTTTTTTAAATTACAGGAGGACTTTATGTTTATTTTAGAAAGTATGGGAGAGCATAGAGAAGAAAATTTAAGTTATCTATAATCTCATCATGTACAATTTATTATACTCAGTGGGGATTATAGTGCCTGCATATTGCTTTTATAACCTGCTTTCCTGACTAATAATATACTGTGAGTAGTTTCCTATGTCATTATATATTATTTTGCCATATGATTTATTTTAGCCTATGGTTTTTAATGATTGTCAAATACTTCATTATATGACTGTATTATAATGTGTTAACCAGTTTCTTATTGTCCTTATTTTAGGTTGTAGTTTCTTATATTCAAATTAACAATCCAATGGACTATTTTACAAATGCCTATTTTCGTGCAAGTTCAGTGATCTCATAAAGATAAATTCTTAAAATTGCAATTATTGGGGGCATTTTTTTTCAGTCGCTTAGTCGTGTCTGACTTTGTGACCCCATGGACTGCAGCACGCCAGCCTTCCCTGTCCTTTACTATCTCCCAGAGTTTGCTCAAACCATTGAGTGGCAATGCATATATTTGTGATGCTAGAGAAATATTGTCCAGTCTCCCCCAAGAGAGTTTGTACTAATTATACCCCTGTCAGTAGTGCATAAGATTGCCCAGATCTTTGCCATCTGTCTGTATTTTAATTAAGAATATCTCCTGAACTTCTCTTAAACATTTATTTGAATTATGATATGTTTCAAATATTTAGTATAGAAAGCAGTTTAAAAAATCCATATATTTAATCAGTATATCCTGTCAATCCTAAAGAAATCCTAAAGAAAATCAACTCTGAACATTCACTGGAAGGACTGATGCTGAAGCTGAAGCTCCAGTACTTTGGCCACTTAGTGCAAAGAGCTGACTCATTGGAAAAGACCCTGATGCTGGGAAAGATTGAGGCAGGAAGAGAAGGGGGTGACATAGGATGAGATGGTTGGATGGCATCACCAACTCAATGAACATGAGTTTGAGGAAACTCTGGGAAATAATGAAGGACAGGGAAGTCTGGCATGCTGCAGTCTGTGGGGTTGCAAAGAGTCAGACACAACTTAGTGACTGAACAACAGAAATATATTTAACATGAAGATTAAATAGATACTGATATTTGCCATATTTACTTCTTCTTTCTTCCATTTTTAAAGAAATAAAATGTTACAGATGCATGTATGTACCCTTATCCTTATCCCTCACTCCAGAAATCAATTTTCTGAGTTGATATTTCCTTACCATGTGCATTTGCAATTTTACTGCTGGTGTGTGTATTCATAAAATATGCATGTGAATTTCTGTGAGTTTTAAAGTTTTATATAAATGATGTATGGAATCTGCCCTTTTGCAGCAAAGTGAACATTTATTTTTAGGATTTACTAGTGTTATTACACACACTTAATTCATTTTTTAACTTTCTGCTTACCACTGCACTGTATAAATAAATCACAGGTGGCTAATTTACTTCCCTTCTGAGGGGAGTTAGGTTGCTCCAATGCTTTTGCTATTACAAGCGATGTGAAAATGATCAACCTTGTCCATGTTTCCTTGGGCACAGGTGAAATTTTTCTCTAAGGTTGGCGCCTAACAGTGGAATTACTGAGGTTTGGAATGCAGATGTCCAACTTTATTAGGTGTTACCACGTTGCTTTCCAGAGTGACTGTGTCATTTACTTTCCCACCATATGCAGAGTTCTCGTTTCCATATGTTGCCCACAACACCTGAGATGATGAGAATTATTAAAATTTGATGAATCTGGGTGTAAAATGAAATTGAATTATTCCATTAATTGTACCCCCCCAAATGAAATTGAGCTTTTCATGTATGTTTATTAGCCATTTGAGTTTCTTCTTAGGTGAATTGTAGGTTCATATCCTTTTCCCATATTTCTATCACATAGTTTGTGTTTTCTTCTTATGATTTGTGAGAGTTCTTACAGATAGATATGATTTGTGGGTTGTAAATATCTTCTCCATCGCATGGCTTGTCTTTTTCATGTTGTTTATGATGTTTTTTGTCATACAGAGTTGTTAATATTAGTGTGGTCAAAGATATCTGCTTTTTTCTTTGTGATTTTTGTTCATTTTGTCATTTAAAAAATTCCTTCTACGTATTTAGGTTAAAAAGAAGTCATTTGTATGTTTTTAAAAACGAAAATTTTTAGTTTTTGCTTATCACATTTGGCTCTTTTACTTCACCTAGAGTCAATTTTCATGTATAGAGGTGAGTTCTAATTTTGTCTTTTATTACTCCCCCTGCCCCCATGGTTTGTCCTTTGTCCCATTAGTCACCATTTAGGGACTAGTTAATTTGTTTCCACTGTTTCTGAGCATCTTATTTTTTTCCACTGGCCTAATGGTATATGCATTTTATCTCTGTCTCACTAATCTAGTTTTTATAGCTTGTAGTTTTGATATTTTAGGGTAAATCCTTCCCATTGTGTTGCTGTTGTTCAGTTGCCCAGTTGTGTCCAACGACTGTTTGTGACCCCGTGGACTGCAGCACACCAGGCCTCACTGTCCTTCACCATCTCCTGGAGTTTGCCCAAGTTCCTTCCCATACCCCTGCCAAATTGTCTTGGATATTGATCTTTATTCATTAATAAAACTTTTAGGATAAGATTGTTGTATTTCATTTTAAAAATGGGATTTTGACTGAAACTGAATTTATAGTTTTATTTGAGGGACAGTTGGAATTTTCAAGCTATTTTTCCAACCCTGAACATGACATGTTTCTTCCTATGCTTAGATCTTCCTTAAAGTCCCTCAAAGGATTTAAAGTTTTTTTTACATTTTTTTACTGCACATCTGTTACTTGTTTAACTGTTTTGATGATATTGCATGATGCCTTTTTATTATTGTATCTTCTGGTTCTTTGTTGTAGTTTTACCAGAACTGGTATTTTTGTATACCTGTTTCATATCCAGCATGCTCACAGAACTCTCTTATTACTTTGAATGATTTCCCCCCACCATAGGCAGTCATATTTTTTATGTAGGCGGTATCAATTATGAATAATGACAGCTTTGTTTTTTCCTTTAAAATCCATATGCCGTTTCTTTCTTTTTCTTTACTTATTACACTGACTAGTACTTTAAGTACAACAGTGAATAGAAATATTTTTAGTGGGTGTCCTAGTCACATACCTCACTTCAAATATACGGCTTGGCTTCAAGTCTGTACGCCTTCAAGTCTGAACAATACGTCACCTCTGGTCACCCTTCCCAACTTACACGGCACTATTGACTAGTGATATGGCTTTGTCTTGTGTCTATGTAGTCACAAGTTATACTCCCTCTCTTATCTGTCATCTCTATCTTTAGATTTGTCCTCATATTTACCATTATCTTTTGCTTATCATGCCATTTTCTTGCATGGCAGTCTTTTCTTCCATTTAAATGTCCTTCTTGAGGAATATTGTGTAGTACTTATTTCATCTGAATTTGAGTGGTAAAATCTTCATTGTTCTGAGAAAGACTTTATTTAAATCTCAGTTTTGAGTAACAATTTACTGAGTATTTTTTGAACTTGAAGGTATTATTCCATCATTTTCTAGCCCCTAGTATTATAACTGATTGTTGTTCAATCGCTCAGTCGTGTCCGACTCTTTGTAATCCCATAATAGCAGTATGCCAAGCTTCCCTGTCATTCACTATCTCCCAGAGTTTGCTCAAACTCATGTCCGTTGAGTTGGTGATGCCATCCAGCCATCTCATCCTCTGGCACCCTCTTCTCCTCCTGCCTTCAATGTTTCCCAACATCAGGATCTTTTCCAAAGGATCAGCTCTTTGCATCAGGTGGCCAAAATATTGGAGTTTGAGCTTTAGCATCAGTCCTTCCAGTGAATATTCAGGGTTGATTTTCTTTAGGATTGACTGGTCTGATCTCCTTGCTGTCCAATGGACTCTCAAGAGTCTTCTCCAGCACCAGTTAGAAAGCATCAGTTCTTCGGCATTCAGCCTTCTTTATGATTCAACTTTCACATCTGCACATGAGTACTGGAAAAACCATAGCTTTGACTATACAGACCTGTAACCTATTAATAATATTGTTTCTTTAGGTAATCTGTTTTTTCTCTCAGGATGCTTTTAAGATTTTTCTCTTCATAATTTTATAACTTTTGATATTTCACTAAAATGTGTATAAGGTTGGATTTATTTTTGTTCATTCTGCTTAGAACTTACTGAAATACTTGACTCTAAGGATTTATATCTTTCACTAATACTGTAAAATTTAATCTTTAGCTCTTCAAATACTGTCTTCCCCCATTATCTCTTTCTAGAACTCCCATTAGATGTATTTTCGATCTTTTTCATCTGTTCTCCCTTTCTGTTAACTTTAATCATATTTCCCAAGTGTTTATCTCTCTGTGCTGTATACCTAGGAGTTTCCTTAGCTATCTGCTGCTGCTGCTAAGTCGCTTCAGTCGTGTCCGACTCTGTGCGACCCCAGAGACGGCAGCCCATCAGGCTCCCCTGTCCCTGGGATTCTCCAGGCAAGAACACTGGAGTGGGTTGCCATTTCCTTCTCCAATGCATGAAAGTGAAAAGTGAAAGTGAAGTTGCTCAGTCGTGTCCGACTTTTCGCGACCTCATGGACTGTAGCCTTCCAGGCTCCTCCGTCCATGGGATTTTCCAGGCAAGAGTACTGGAGTGGGGTGCCATCGCCTTCTCCTTAGCTGTCTACATGTCCATTAATACTTTTCTTAGTGTGTCTAACCTAATAGTTAACTTGTCTACTATATTTAATTTCAAAGATTAGATTTTTCATTACAAGAAATTGTATTTACCAGTTAAAACTTTTTTCATTGTATTCTATTGTCTTTCTCTATGTACCTTTTCTGTTGTTTCAAGCTCTAGTGTGCGAATTCTCTTATTATATCAACTAACTTTCCCTTATAGTAGATTGTTTCCTTGTTTGATTAAAAGTTTTTGGTTGCAAGCTCATGTCTAATGATGCTTGTTTTTCCTATGCAAATGCAGTAGAGTCAGAGTTGTAGAGGAGTCTTATAGAATGGTTTTGTTTAGTTCTCTTGTTTAACCCAGGAAGGTTATTGGGACTAGTTTTTACTTTAACTTAAGGATTCCTGAACCCTCCTGAACATGCGGTATGAATTCACCTTATAAATCCATGTACCATATACAGTCTTGGGTTTTGCTTTCTCAGGTTTTGCTTTTCTCACGCAGAGATAAAAGCTTCTGCATCATCTTCTTTTGCTGCAGAGTGGATTTTTATGCATTGTATTGTTTAACTGAGAGTGCAGTCCTTCAAGTGTTCCAGCTTAATGCAGAATCTTAGTCTCAACTTCTATTCACATGTGCTCTTAGCACTTTATCTCTTGCTCTTGAATGGGCATTAAAGCCCACCTATTGTTTCCCAGGACTAATCGCTGTCTGTGGGGTAGCTGCAGTCTTGGTGTATATGCTTAGTCCTACGTTTTTCATTTCTCCCTTGGAATTTCCTTTTATATTTTGCAAGTTCAGCAATATATGTTTTAAAATAAATTTGAAAATGTATTTCTGTACTTTATCGAGTTTTCCAAATATTTTTAGCAAGAGGCTTTTTTTATTCTGCTATTTCACTAGTACTGGATCCTTGAATGACTTTTACAAAGAGAATTCTCTAAAATAGGAAAGCATAAGCTATTTCCTGGGGGCATACACAGCATCCTCCAAGACTTGTAAGTGTGATGTTCCTAACGGAGAAGTTCCTCAATGCTGGACTGAGCATAGAAGAAGATTTGAGGAAGGAAGTGGGGGAGGAACAGCAATGCATTTAATGAACAGTTATTTTCTGCCTCCTCAGATAGATGGTACCTGAGTGTTTAGCTAATAGCAGTTCACTTAGAAAAGCAGTCATTGATAAGTCCTGGTAAGCAGCGTCTAAAAATATCTTGCCTGAAGTGATTGAGTCTTTTTAGGAAATAAAAGATCAGAGTCTGGAAGCAAGGAGATGGGTCTCCAGTTCTACTGAAGGTAAATTCTAAAAGCAAAGTGGGAGCCACAGAAGGTGTTGGTGAAAGGAGAGATTGAAGGACTCAAGCTCTCCTCTAAATTTAAACATTAGAAGAGGAAGCAAACAGAAGGAGAAGCAGGGGTGAGGGTGTAAAGGATTGAGTTGAAAGCATGAGTGTAGGAGTTTTCACTGAAGACAAAGCCAATTTGTGGGGGAAACCTATTCTCCATGGGGCCTGGTAACTGCATTTCTTAGCATCTGAAGTATGAGGAGGAACGCCACTTGTCTGAGATCCGGTTGCTAAGCCTTAAGCAGATGATATTGGATTGTGATCACTGTTTCCTCCACCCCGAGTTCTCCCTTCAGTCTCTGCTAGAAATATGTCTTGTTCATATTGAGGTGTGTAACTCCCGTAGGGCTATGAGGCCATTAGAAAACCAGACATGCAGCTCTGAGTTCATTCCAGCAGCCAAAGGCTGTGCCTTGTCAGAGATGAGGGAGAAAAGCGAAAGAGAGTGTTGGTGTGGCAAGAGCATCCTATTGCGTTCCTAGTTACAGTGCTGGGGAATCACGTGATCTTGAGAACCTGAATTATTCTACACCCATGGTCTCAACCAGTTTTGTCACTCCCCACCCCCACCAAGGGACATTTGGGAATTGGAAACATTTTTGCTTGTCACGACTAGAAGGTGCATAGGGCCACTAGTGGTAAGGAGCCAGTAATGCCACTAAACATTCTCCAATGCACAGAACCGCCTACCGTGACAAAGAATTATCTGACTCAAAAATGTCATTAGTACTGAGGTTGAGAAACCCCACTCTTACATGTCTTTTCTCATCTGTAAAAAGGAGAGGCTGGAAGAGGAGGTTGATCATATGTGTGGCTAGATTAGGGAAGCTCTGTTCAACTTACTCATCTAACTCAGACCACTTCTACCCACATCACGTCCATAGAAGCATGAATCAAATGAAGTGGGTTAAAAACGTTGCTCCTTTCGTACCAAAGAATGCAACTGTGGACTCAGAATGCTCTGAGCTTTGCAAGTTCACTGTGACCACTGTGTTTGCCTCTGCACAGTGGAACATTCATCTTGTTATGCTGTGCTTGCACGTTGCCCTTGTCCCTGTGAAGTGAGAGTCGAAGACTTGTCTTCTTTGAGGTGAACCAGTTGTCTCCAAAACAGGTTTATCACTTCTAGCTATTCCCAAGCAACCTTCCCAACATGACACAGATTGTGAGAAGTCCATGAGCTGGTTGTATCCATTTAGCTTTGCATACAGTGACCATTCATCCATGCATTCAGTAAACATGTGTTTAGGACCCTCCATGTGTAGCGGCCATGCATTTGTGGTGTGAAGAATGAAAGGATGTGTAAATGAAGCCCCTGTAGTGCAGTGGGGGAGAAGAGATCCATACACCACAGTACCTGAGGTAGGAGGACAAAGTGCCTCTTTCTCAGAGAAGAAAGAGATCATGTTTGTGTCATGATTGCAAAATGCTACACAGAGGAGGTATGGTATGAGTTGGGTTTTGAGGTCTAGTTTTTTGACAGCAAGATAAAGGAGCAAGGGGACAGAAGGGAGGAAGAAAGTGGGAAATTATATGCAGGAGGATTTGCATTTGTGGAAGTTGTGTATTTATATATTTGTAGACTGGTGAGAGTCCTGCTTCATTGGAGCAGGCAGTGAGAGCAGCACAGTCAAAGGAGATATTGCTGGGAACATGGATGGAGTAGGGTGGGCCATTTGTTCAGTCCTGGTCTTTGAAACAAGGACTTACATGGGGTGAGGTTTAAGTTTTCTTTCAACCCTAAGATGATAAGATCTCATGATTTCATAGTTTTATTTGATAAGCACTAGAAAACTCATCTATTCATTCAATAAATAAATATAATGATATATTTTTAGCAGACATGGTGCTTGGCATGGGGAGGGTACAGCATTGTTCATACTCTTGGATTTTGCTGCAAATCTGGAAGAAGATGGGTTGGGAAGCTCTTCCCAGCTTCCAAGGAGGGGGCATACAGGTCTAAACTTGAGAGATAGTTGTGCAAATAGAAAGGAAACCTGTGAAAGAGGAACAGGAAAAAAAAAGTGACAGGATTTGGGGAAAGGTTGGTGAAGGATGTGGGCAAGAGGAAGAATCATCTTTCATTCCAAAGTTTCATGCCTGAGTTAGAGGGCAAGTGTGGTGCTGCAATCAGAATGAGAGACCCAGAGAGGAGCTGGTTTAGAGGGAAAAACACTATTGAGTGGGTTTTTAAACCAGTTGATTGATGGCCCTGTCAGGCCATCCAGGTGGAGGAGCCTTAGAGCAGTTGTGAATGTGGTATCAGACTTTTAAAAGAACACACCAGAGGAAAAGATGGGGGAGTCTTCCAGATATTAACTGTGGCTGAAGCCTTCTGGATGGATGATATTACCCAGAAAGAGGGTCTACATAGAGAAGAGGGTGGGAAGCAGGCTCTGAGGGATGCATGCCTTTAGAAGAAAGAAGAAAGAATAAAAAGTGAAGAAGATGAAGGGGCAGCAAGGGAAGTGGCAGGAGAACAGTAGATTGGAGATGCTCCCAAAAGGCAGGGGAAGCAGGGAAATGGGGAAGCCAGTTCCTACTGAGCCCCGGATACAGCAGAATATGTACACACCCTGGTAGCCTCCAGGGAAACAGACTCTGGTTCTAACCATCCCCCCCCCACCCCCGAATGTATTTAGCAGTAGAAGTGTTGAGCCACCTGATCATTTTATCACTTCTTGGGCCCTCAGCCAGAAGGGGAGTGGGGAGAGTGGGAGGAGGAGGCTCTCCAGTGAGTCATCCGTCCTGGGTGTGGAGTTGTGGGGAAGAGGTTTGCTGTGAGGGAAAGCTGCTTGGTTTGTTTTGGGGTAGGTCCCAGTGTGGCAACAACGGGACTTCAGAAGCTACAGCCTTTGGCCCGAGAGGTATCCCCTCATTGGGAAGACGTTTGGGGAGTGTCTGTGATGGATTTTGTCCAGGCCTGTTCCCCAGGGCCTGCATGGCTATGTGGGTTTCTGTAGCTCATGCAAGATCTACGTTTTTCCTCCAGGAAAAGAGACTTTTTTATTTCTGGTGGAGGAGGCTCTGTGCTCACTGCCTGACCCTCACTGACTCGGCAGTGACCCTGAGCTCTTCTACTGCAGGCTCTTGAAACCATTTTTGCCCAGCCTCACCATTCAGGCCATACTCGCTCCTTCCCACATGGCTTTCACAGCGGGGGAAGGGGTGGGATGTGTCCTCTGGCATCAGGCAGGTCCAGCTCCAATTTTGGCTCCATTGCATACTTTCTGTGCAATCTTAGTTTAGGGTGTCAACTTAAAAAATATTCACAACCTAAAAGTTGAGTTATCTTTTATTCCGCAGGTATTTTTCGGACTTCAAGCCTGGGAGGCAGCATCTCAAGTAACCCTGAGAGAACTGCTCTGAGAAGGCAAGGTGAGGGGAACCAGGTTATACAGAAGTTTTGCAACAAAGGGCAGGTAGTCTGAACACCCAAAGATTATTGTTAATTAAAGGAAAACCAGATATCTCAAGTTAAGGAGTTTAGTGCTTGTCTATGTATAGGGAGATGCAAGAGTCTGGGCTTCCTCTAATCATTCTTTTGATACACACCTCAGCTCTCTGGGGCCGGTATTCTATTTTCACATCCTGAGTTTCCCTCAGGGCTCACTGTAGGGAGTGGCTGCAGTCTGATGGCTGTGAGATGGCAGATATCCTTTCCTTCCTGAGTTCCCTCAGGGCTCACCAGCTACAGTCACTGATGACTTGGACATACTGTGCTTACTCTGAGAAATGCAGTATTTCCTGCAGTATCAGTAAACAAGGATGTCACCATCATCAGTGATTCCAGCCCTCCAGGGCAGCCAGGAAGGAGAATATCTGCATGATCTGGCAGTCATCAGGCTGTAGCCACTCCCTACGGGGAGAACTGAAGAACTCAGGATGTGAAAAATCACAGGATACTGGCCCCAGATAGCTGAGATGAATATGAAAGGATTTCATATTCATCTGAATATGATTTCAGTGAGCCCAGACTCTTGCATCTTCCCATTCATAGGAAAGCACTAAATTCCTTAACTTGAGATACCTGGTTTTCTTTAAATCTCAATAATCTCTTGATATTCAGGCTACTTACCCTTTGTTATAAACTTCTATATATCCTGACTCTTCCCCCTGGGAGCAGTTCTCTCAGGGTTACTTGAGATCATGCCTCCCAGGCTTAAGTCCAAAAAATTTCCATCGAATGAACCATAGCTCTCAACTTTAAGGCAGTAACTATTTTTTTTAAGTTGACAACTGATATGGTAGGAAATATTCCATTTCTCAAGGGACATTGTTTCTCTGATCTCATCTGAAAAACTGTTGAAGCCCTCAAGGAGTCTTATGCAGATCAAATGATGTAGCACATACACAGTGTTAGACCTTCCACAAATGGTAGGGATTGTTACTGCTTTGAAGCTTTTTCTTTCATTCTTCTGCTCGTTCTCTTTGTTGAATTGTTTTCAGAATTTCTTTCCCTCTCTTCCAATATTTGCCACTTAAAAAAAGCAATTAATTTGAAGAAAATTATAACCTAACACCCCTTAGCCAGCTCCTGTCTGACTCCCTAGGCAAATGAAGGGCCTTGAATGCTTTGATTGTTCTGGTATAATACCCTTTTGGAAGTAGGCAACTGTCTTTTGGCATCACTTTATAATGCCTGATGTCTGTCCTTGCAAATATCACAATACTACCACTCACTGTAATATGACACTCTAAGTTTACAAAGCATTTTCACATGCATCATCTCAACAAACTCAACATCATTTTGGGAGCAGGGTCTTTCACCCCAGAGAGCTAGTGACTGTCTTCAGTTTTTAGGGGTGTGTATGTGTGTGTGTGTGTGAGCTCAAAGGATTGCTTCTTTTCTTTTAACACAAAAAGCTAAAGTTTCCAAGCAGGTGGGGTGTGGGTTAAACACTGTTCTAAATGGCAGGCCTGCTGTTCATGGGGAGGGAAAGTGGCCTGAAAGTTTAAAAATAACCTGAACATTATAGACTCCTGTGAATTCTACAGCCCGGAGCACTGCGAGTCTGTGGGTGTCTTACCTGCTGGAGTGCAGGCAGGAAAACAACAAGTTGAGAGGCATGAGGATTTAAATGTGCTGAATCCTTTAGTGGCACGCGTTGGCAGCAGAAGTATTCATAGAAAAGAAATTAAAGCCATACTGAATGATCAGGATCGATATTCCTGAATGGTCAGAATGGTTCTACCTTTGAATTTCCTGAATGCAGAGCACTGACTAATACTTGGGTCTGCAGTGCAGCGGACCCTTCTCTGTGGCTGGACAACATCTCCTCTCCTTCCTCCCTTCCCTCCTGTTGACTTAAAGAGTATTCATAACCTAAAAGTTGAGAGTTTTGTTTTATTTGGTGGGAATTTTTAGGACTTCAAGCCTGGGAGACAGCATCTCAAGTGGCGAGGTGAGGGGATCCAGGTTATATAGAAGTTTTGCAACAAAGGGCAGGTAGTCTGAACATCCAAAGATTATTATTAATTAAAGGAAAACCAGATATCGCAAGTTAAGGAGTTTAGTGCTTTTCTATGTATGGGAAGATGCAAGAGTCTGGGCTCCCTCCAGTCATTCTTTTGATATGCACCTCAGCTGTGTGGCCAGTATTCTTTTTTTACATCCTGAGTTTTCCTCAGAGATCACCGTAGGGAGTAGCTGCAGTCTGATGGCTACTAGATGGCAGATATTCTTTCCTTCTTGAGTTCCCTTAGGGCTCACCAGCTCACCTTGCATGGCGGCTGCAATTTCTGGTGTCTGTGCCATCCTTTGTTTACTGATATGGTAGGAAATATTCTATTCCTCACTCCCTTAGTGACCCCTCCAGAGTTAGACTGAAAACTTTTCCAGATCACTACCTGGACTGACCTGCCAAGGAGCTCAGAGGCTGGGGCATTTGGGGTAGATTTGGCCATTCATCAGATAATAAGTAGGTAGATGGAAAATTATGTTCATCATGAGTAAACTGTGTACAGGAATGTACACTCTGGATTTTGAGAAGTTTTGAAGAATTTCAATAGTGTTTGAAAGAGGGCTCAGTTCTTGCATGGCTTTTGTCTGAAGATGTAGCAATGCAGAACCAAGGCAGGTCAGTCTAATAATACCAGCATGGCTTGAAATACAATGCACTTGACAATCTGTTGTCACAGCTGGTGTGTTGATAGTCTCCTTAGATTCATATGGTGGGTACTACTGCTGTTGTTTCTGCACCTGGGGGTAATAAGCCCAACCAGGACTGGGGGATAAGTCTGTCTTGTCTTACACAAACATGACTTGCTTATTCTGGGGTCCTTCAGCACCTGCTGTAGTGTCTGCACATTTTCTTGCCTCAGAATGGTGGGATCATCATGAAAGTAAGTGACTACCCCATTTCTATTAATGATATCATGAGAGGCTATGCAGTGTGGTGGTTAAGATAATGGATTTTGGAGTCAAACAGACCTAGGATTGACTTTCTGTGATGTCATTCACCAACTATCTGATCTTAAGGGAAATTATTTCGTCTCTTTCAGTTTTGCTTTTCTTATGTGTAAAATGCAGATTATAACAGTACCCACCATGTAGAATTATTCTGAGAAATAAAGAAAGTAAAGGACTTGGGACAGTGCCTTGCACATAATAAGTATTAGTATTATTACTAATTAGTATTTTTCTTTTTTAATAATCTATAATTTAAATTTTTTTTAATTATGCAAGTATACATTTAAATTATGCAAGGATACATTTTCAAGAGGAATGGAAAATACAGAACAAGGTTACGTATAGTTCCAATCTATATTGCAGTTATTTTTTAAGTAGATAAATTAAGATTTTTAGTTGGAGTTTCAATATCAAACTCTCAGAAATTAATATACAGAGAAGTAGAGGGATATAGTAGACCTGAAGAGCACCATGAACCAATTCAACACAATTAAGATTATACAATTTTCACACAACAATAGGATACAAATTCTATTCAAGTTCCCATAGGCTATAAACTAGGAGACACTGGAACATATTCAGGGACATAAAACAAAGTGCAAATATTTCATGGCCTAAAAGTATTGAAATCACACAGAGTTTGTTCTCTTATCACCGTGGAATTGTGTTAGAAATCAATATCAAAAGATATTTGAAAATAACCCACATATTTTCAAGTGCAATGTGACATTTACCAAGACAGGTCTTTGATTTAGCCATTGAAAGCCTCAATAGTTAGAAGACTGAAAAAAACAGAGTGATTGCAGAGAAGAAAGCATTTAAATGATACATTAATATCAAAATGAGAAATTAATATCTAAAGATACTTTAAAAATCCCATGTATTTGGTAATTAAACATCTTTTGTATGATTCTTTTTAAATGATGGGTGTATCTAAGAAGCCATAACATGGAAAATTAGAAAATATTTGTAATAGAATAAAAATGAAAAGAGAATTTACCAGAATTTGTTGCATGCAGTTGAAGCTGCTCAGTGCAGTTGAATACAATGTGGAGTCTTGAATAAGGTATGAAAATAAATAATGGACGCTAGCATAGATTTTTGTGAAATTTGAACAAAATCTGTACTTTAGTTAATAGTTCTGTATCCCGTGTTAATTTCCTGTGTTTCTTTACAACGTTGTATTTCTTTATATTCTCAGAATTGGATTAGAAGTTTCAAGCCTCATTCAAAAAAAATTTTTTTAATATAAATTTATTTATTTTAATTGGAGGCTAATTACTTTACAATATTGTATTGGTTTTGCCATACATCAACATGAATCCACCACGGGTGTACACGTGTTCTCCATCCTGAACCCCCTTCCCACCTCCCTCCTTGTACCATCCCTCTGGGTCATCCCAGTGCACCAGCCCCAAGCATCCTGTATCATTTATCGAACCTGGACTGGTGATTCATTTCATATTTGAAATTATACATGTTTCAATGCCATTCTCCCAAATCATCCCACCCTCTCCCTCTCCCACAGAGTCCAAAAGACTGTTCTATACATCTGTGTCTCTTTTGCTGTCTCTCATACAGGGTTATCGTTACCATCTTTCTAAATTCCATATATATAAAAAAATCACTAAGATAATAAATTTTCTAGACTTTTAGCAGTAGTACTGGATGCCAAAATACATGGAACTATATCAAAGTTTTGAGTGAATGTAAATTAGAAACCTAACAATCTAGCATTCTATTCCTACTAAGTCAAACAAGAGGAATAAAAATGTATAAATTTTTTAACTAGGCAAAAATTCATAATTTTTCTAAAATATATTACATTATACATATTATATATATATGTATACAAAAGCTTTCTACTATGCTTGATAAAGGCTTGAGAAAGAACAACAACAAAAAAAGAGATGGAGAAATTGGAAAACATAAACTAAATGAAAAGGGGGCACTGAATATGCAATAGAAAGTGAAGTAAACTTGATAAAGTAAAACAGCATTGTATAGTCTAGTTGTTTTTAAACATGACCGCTCATTAGAAACACTTCTGGAGTTTGGAGAAAAAAAGCAATACCTGGGCATTTGTATTTTTCAAAAAAAAATTCCAAGACAATTCTGATACACATCTGGATTTTAAAAAGTGATTACAGGTTTTTCCATTAAGTGGTAATTTTAGTGATATAGAATATTCTATTATTTTCTGTTGGCCAATTGTGACACAATGGTTTTAAGTGAATAATTGTTACATAATCACAATAGTAAAAGATATTTATCAGTTTTCACAATCAGTAGACAAAAATAAAAGATAATTGCAATTGCAAGCCATAATGGAAACATGATTAACCTAACAATATAAAATAATTACATATAATTTGGAGGGTTAAGTAGAGTGATGCAGCAAGTGGAAGTGCATACATGTACATGTTTTCATCTGCCCAGCCAATCTATGTCTTTTGGTTGCTGCATTTAATCCATTTTACACTTAAGGTAATTATTAGTATGTATGATCCGATTGCCATTTTCTTAATTGTTTTGGGTTTAATTTGTGTAGGTCTTTTCCTTCTCTTGTGTTTCCTGCCTAGAGAAGTTCCTTTACCATTTGTTGTAAAGCTGGTTTGGTGGTGCTGAATTCTTTTAACTTTTGCTTGTCTGGAAAGCTTTTGATTCTCTGTCAAATCTGCCTGAGAGTCTTGCTGGGTGGAGTATTCTTGGTTGTAGGTTCTTCCATTCCATCACTTGAACTATATCATGCCATTCCCTTCTGACTTGTAGAGTTTCTGTTGAGAAATCAGCTGATAACCTTATGGGAGTTCCTTTGCATATTATAATACTGTAATTTTTCCCTTTGTTGCTTTTAATATTTTATCTTTGTCTTTAATTTTTGTCATTTTGATTACTATATGTCTTGATGTGTTCCTCCTTGGTTTATCCTGCCTGTGACTCTCTGTGCTTCCTGAACTTGGTTGACTATTTCCTTTCCCATGTTAGGGAAATTTTCAGCTATTATCTCTTCAAATGTTTTCTTGGGTCTTTTCTCTCTTCTCCTTCTGGGACACCTATAATGCGAATGTTGGTGCATTTAACATCCCAGAGATCTCTCAGACTGTCTTCATTTTTTTGTTTTCCAATCCTTTTTTCTATATTCTGTTCTGCGGCAGTGATTTCCACCATTCTGCCCTCCAGGTCACTTGTCTGTTCTTCTGTCTCTGTTCTTCTATTGATTCCTTCTAGTCTGTTGTTCATCTCTGTTTGTTCTTTAGTTCTTCTAGGTCTTCAGTAAAGATTTCTTGCATCTTCTCCATTCTGTTTCTGAGGTCCTGGATCATCTTCACTACCATTATTCTGAATTCTTTTTTGGAAGGTTGCCTATTTCCACTTCATTTAGTTGTTTTTTGGGGGTTTCATCTTGTCCCTTCATTGGGACATAACTTTCTGCTTTCTCATTCTGATAAGCTTTCTGTAATGTGGTTTTCATTTTAGCTACTGCAAAATTGTGGTTCTTCTTACTTCTGTCTGCCTTTTGGTGGATGAGGCTGAGGCTTGTGTAAGCTTCTTGATGGGGGGGATTGGCTATGGGAAAAACTAGGTCTTGCTCTGGTGGGCAGGGCTTGCTCAGTAAAGCTGTAGTCCAATTATGTACTGATGGGTGGGGTTGCACTCCCTCCCCACTAGTTACTTCCTCCCCACTAGTTGTTTGGCCTGAGGTGACCCAGCCCTGGGGTCAGTGGGCTCTAAGGTAGGGTTAATGGTGACCTCCAGGGGGACTTAAGCCGAGGAGCCCTTCCAGGACTGCTGTTGCCAGTGCCCCCGTCCCCGTGGTGAGCCACTGTCAACCCACACCTACCCAGATGACCCTCCAACACCAGCAGGTAGATATGGTTCTGTCTCCTGTGGGGTCACTGCTCCTTTACCCTGGGTCTTGGTGCATGCACAAGTTTGTTTGTGCCTTCCAACAGTGGAATTGATTTCCCTCAGTCTTGTGGGAATCTTGTAATCAAATCCCACTGGCCTTCCCAGTCAGGTTCCCTGGGGATTCCTAGTCCTTTTGCTATATCCCCAGGTTTGGAAGCCTGATGTGAGGCTCAGAACCTTCACAACAAGAGAAGGATTTCTTTGGTATTATTGTTCTCCAGTGTGTGGTATTATTGTTCTCTCCCATGGCTATGGGATTTGATTTGATTGTGTTTGTGCCCCTCTTACTGCCTCACTGTAGCTTCTTCTTTGTTTTTGGACATGGGGTATGCTTTTTTGGTGGGTTCCAGCATCTCCTGTCAATGGCTGTTCAACAACTAGTTGTGATCTTGATGCTCTCGAAGGAGGAGATGAGCACACGTCCTTCTACTCTGCTATCTTGAATGGGAAGCCTGTTAATTAGTAATTTTCTTTGTAATTATTCTTTGTTTGCTTGATGCATGTCCATTTTTTTAATAGTTCTGGAATCTGCAATATGAAATTATGACTTACTGGAAAATATAGATTATTTTAACAAAGGGAAAACAGCATGCATGATAGGAAGCTTTGGGTGATTATATTAATACATTGACCACTTTATATCTGGCAGAATTTCTTTGAAGAATGTGATTGAATGGTGGGGGATTATGTGAAGAAAAAAAAAACACAAAAAGTCTTTAATGGAAAGGGCTGTGTAGTATGTCTATGTGTGTGTCCAAAGGACGGGCTTATTAAGGGTATTGCTGCTGCTGCTGCTACTGCTAAGTTGCTTCAGTCATGTCCGACTCTGTGCGATGTATTAGAGAGAAGTATTTCATAAATTCTCTCTTTTGATTGAGAATTACATTTCCACCTTTCCCATTTTTAAATGACATATTACGAGTATTTAGAAAACTTCAAAAAAGCTTATAATTCTTCACCTTTGATTGTACTGTGTTAAGCCTGTTTGAAAGTTCTCAACAGCATAGGAAGATTCCTTGTGTATGTCTGGACACGGCCTGGCTGAACTTGAGATCAGATTAGAAGCCAGTGCGTGTATCTGCATACGATCAAAAGTGGTATATCTCTTTCACATGCAGTTCCTCATAAGGGAAAGAGGTATGATGATGACATTTGCCTTTTTTGGTAGAAGAGATAGAACCGATTAAGACTATAGTTGATTTTTTTTGAAGCAGAATTTTATTCTTTGTTTTATGTTCTGTGAAAAGGGAACTGAAAATATTCTCTGTGTAGAGATCTGGATGTCTCTTTTTAAATAACTGATATCCCAAATCTTAATTCAATTATGTTTTTAAAGAGCAGGAGCTGTTCCTCATAGGGGAATGAACCCTATAATTTATGATGGATAAAATGAGGGTGAGGTTGTTATTGTGCTAGAAAAGCTCCCCCTGAATTAGAGTCACCTGATCTCCTACATGAGTGCTAAGCATGCTTTCTTATTAAGGTGAGAATGAACACTCAACCCAGAAGGAACAACTGGAAATACTTAACAACAGACTCAGTGGCAGAATGTATTAGGAGAAGGGCAGTCCCTCAGACAGGGACCAACTACCTGGTTGATGCCAAAGCTCTTTTTCACCAAAAAGAGTTGCAGGAGATTCAATCATTCATTCTTTGACTATGTATTTAGTAAAGGCCTGCTAAAGTAAAGGCTTCCCAGGTGGTGCTAGTGGTAAAGAACTCGCCTGCCAATGCAGGAGATGTAAGAGGTGTGGGTTCGATCTCTGGATTGGGAAGATCCCCTGGAGGAGGGCATGGCAACCCACTCCAGTATTTTTGCCTGGAGAATCCCTTGGACAGAGGAGCCTGGCGGGCTACAGTCCATAGGATTGTAAAGAGGTGGACACAACTCAATCGACTTAGCACACACACATGCATGGAGAATGATGCAGGCACGCCAGGGAATAAAGAAGGGGAAGATACGTCTTCTGCATTTAAGAAGCTTATACCACAGTGGAGGAGACACAGCATACCTAACTGTAAAATTAAACAGAAATGTACTGGTGAACTTATATCCATGGCAACAATGACAGTGAGTAAACACGTTACTATCCATGAGTGATACAAAAGTTTTATGAGTTTACAGGAGGTAGAGATCATAGATTGAATTGAAGAGGTGGCAGAAGGCTCACTAGAGTTGGAGAGGTTATGGAAGGCTTCACGGAAAAGGCAGAATTGAACTGAACCACACATCTGGAGAAGGAAATGGCAACTCACTCCAGTATTCTTGCCTGGAGAATCCCATGGACAGAGGAGCCTGGTAGGCTGCAGTCCACGGATCCCAAGAATTGGACACGACTTAGTGACTAAACCACCACAGGACACCTAGGAGTCAGAGAAGCAGAAAAGAAGACTGTGCTTGGGTCAGTCTGAAGCAGGTGCTGTGAGCAAGAGTTTTAAAGTTTTATAACTATGTTAATACTCTGGAACATGGGAGATGGTGTTGGCAAGGTATGGATTCAGATTGTCTTGACTTGTCAGGCTAAGGAGTTTGGCCTTGTTTTAGGTAGTGAGGACCTATTGCTGCAGTCAAGTGACTGACAGGGAGAATCATGTCACCTGGTAGAAGGTGTAATTTTTGGATGGGGAACTTGCTTCGAAGGAATTATAATGAATTCACTTTTAAATGCATTGAGATGACGATGGATAGCCCAGTGGGCATGGAGATACCCATTGCTTAATTGTGTATTTGCATATGGAAATGAGGTGAAAGGTACGGGACAGAGGCTGGATGGGGAAATAGAGGGGTAGCTGAAACTGTGGGTAAGGACGTGACCCCAAAGGGAGAGGAGTCAGAGGGAGAAGGTCAGGAGGTTGAGGGCAGATCCATGAGGGGCTCCCCTGATAAAGGGAGAGGAGGAAGAGGAGGAAGAGGACCAGGTGGTGAGGTGGGATGAGTGGAAACTGAGATGCTAAGTGAGGGACGAGAGGCGGTCAGTGGTGCCAGACTCTAGTGTGGTCAAGGAGAAGGAGGGGAGAACAAGGACCACACGAGGTCAGTGGGGTCTTTGTACCATTTCTGGGGGTTTGGAAGGGGACAGAGCCAGCCTGGTCTGCCTGGATGCACGTTTCAAAGCTGGCCTCAAGTCCATATCATATGGGAATGCCTTATTCACTCTGATTATTTTATACCAGGTGGGTGTAAGCAGCTGCTCAGCGGAGGAGAGAGTGGGAGAGAAAGGGTGTGGTGATGGACAGGTGGTGGCTTAATCTGTGATGATTCCAACCCAGAGTCCTGTGAGAGGCAAGCCTGGTGGGTGGGATGGGCACGCGCTCTCTTCTCTGGGCGGTCAGAGCTCCCCTAGGCTATCCTTGGGCTGTGAGCCACTTTCCCTGTTGGACATCGTCTTCAAGAGTGAAATGTGGGGAGTGAGTGGATCAAGACTGGCCGGTCAATGCAGGATGCAGCCTGGCACCCTCTCAGTCTCCTCACTGTCCCCTTGACTCCGGTCCCCGAGGCCACGCCTGACATATGAAAGGCGCTCCTTTTCTGTTTGCTGAATGAATGAATCAGCCCTAGCCCACCAGGCTTAGTGAGCTCTGCAGTGTGTGGGGGCTGCATTTTATTTTCTGAGTCAAGAGGCCAAGGGGGTGGACGGATAGGCGTGTTTCTGTCCGTTGTTCTTACAACAATGATGTAAGATGGCGATGACTCTTGGCTCATTCCCGTCAGTCAGAGCTGGAGCTCTGTGGAGTGGTCCTGCCACCTTCTATCTTGACTGGGCAGCCGGACTAGACACTGACGGCAGGTGCTGAGGTGATGGGGCAGGCATCCTTGGTTGTCTGGGGCTAGACACTGGACCTCCAAACTGACTTTCCCAATAGATGGTACATGCATGGTGCGTGATTAGTCAGTTGTGTCTGACTCTTTGTGTCTCTTTGTGACCCTTTGGACTGTAGCCCCCAGGCCCCTCTGTCCATGGGATTCTCCAGGCAAGAATACTTACTGGAATAGGTTGCCATGTCCTTCTCCAAGGGATCTTCCCTACCCAAGGATCAAACCTGCATCTCCTGTGTCTCCTACATTGTAGGTGGATTGTCTACCCATTGAGCCATTGGAGAAACCCAAGTGATAGTTGCTTAGTATCCGACTCTTTGTGACCCCATGACTGTAGCCTGCCAAGCTGCTCTGTCCATGAAATTCTCCAGACAAGAATACTGGAATGGGTAGCCACTCCCTACTCCAAGGGATCTTCCCAACCCAGGGATTGAACCAGGGTCTCCCATATTGAGGGCAGATTCCTTATCATCTGAGTCACCAGGGGGTTCATTTCTCTTAAGGTTGACTTTTGTCTGGGCTGAAAAGTGACTCATCTTATGGAAAACAAAGGATTGAAGTGGTAATGCTAGAATCTTTGTGATCCTAGATGCATGGAAAGAGGATGAAGTGCTGACTGGTTCAAGAATTCCCTATCATTCATCACCACATCCCCCGCTCAGGCCGTCCTGTCCCCCAAGGCTTCTGGGCCCCCCAGTGCCCTGCTGATTCTTCTCTTTTCCCAGAGCTGCCTCCAGCCTGAGGGAATGTCTCCCTCCTTGGGTCTTCCCCCACCTGTACTCTCTTAGAGCGCATGCCACATTCTGACTGCTATCAGTGTTCTTCATAAGGATGTTTTCCCCTTTTCCTCTTTAAAACTGTAAGCTCTTAGGGGCCATGACTGTGTCTAATTTTCCCTTGAGCCTCAGAATCCCTGAGAATAATGCCTGGCACATTAAAAGGGGTTAATTCTTATTCGTTCCATGGGCCTATGAATTAAGGAGGCACCTTTTCACCAGGAATCAAGGCCTTTGGGCTCTTTAGACTCTGGTCTCTAATCTTTTGCTTTCTTTTCTCTTTTTCCTTCATGGTCTTTCTGACCAAATTTCAGGCACATTCTTGGTGCCTCTGTCTACTCTGCACACACCACAGACACACTGCTGGGCTGTGCTTCTGAAGTCTGCTTTTAGAAGCAGGACACAGCCAGATGTACAGTGGTTGCTGTGTGTATGGTGGTCACAGCTACTGTAGCTGAAGTGTATTTAATAAATACATATATAGCACCGATTGTGTGCCAGGTACTGATCTAAGAGCTTAGCTAACTTCATAACATCCCTATGGGACAGGCGATGGGTAGTCTTAGAAATTTAACCCTCAGTGAGACTCTCTGGCTCAAGGCCATGGCTTATTCTCCAAAGTCTAAGATCGTACCTATGACCAGACTCTTAAGCAAGGAAAACATCCCGACATGCAGTATGTTAAGAGTGGTTGCGCACTGTAAGGAATCCTGACCTTATTATCAGGAGCTGCAGCTCTGTTTCCTCTCTGTGCACTTGGACACATCCCTGAAGCTCTGGGCCCCAGATAATAGTGTGTCTCACAGTCCTGCAGCAAAGATGCAGTGAGATAATATCACCACGGTTGGCACCCAGGAAATATTGAGTTGTCATAAATGAATGGTTTAAAAAACATATTTTAGCAAAATCTGCATATCTATGGTTAGTTGATAGAGTGTTGGTGCTGTGGGGTTTCTCGGGCATAGGTTTGAGAAATGCTGGTTCTAGGCACAGACATTACATAAGGATGTGAAATTATGTTTTTACCCAAGTCAGGGCTATAAGGTATTGTGGAAGCCACCAGACTCCCAAGATGTCTGCATCGCCATAATGCTCTCCTGCTCTGCTGTGAATTTGCACATGGTCTCCTGCCAACTTTTTTCTTAAAACCCACTCCCAAATCCTCTCTGCATTATGTTCCTTAGAGCACTGCTTTGCATAAGAGTCTACTTCTTGGAAAGGCTCAGCAGGGGAAAAATAGAACAAAAGGGGCTCTGATCACTTAAGCAAGCATAAGCTATCTGGATAGAACTGGGAATGGAGAGGGGGGTGGGGCTGGTGGGAGGGAACAGTCCTTTTGGATGAGGCAAGGTTTGCAGACTCCTCAGTGATGGGCTGAAATCTCCTGTGAAGATGGCCCATGGCCTGACGGATCTGGGAAGAGCTTTATGAATGAGGGAAAGAGGCTAAGTGCTTTTCCATCCTTGCCACTTGCGTCTCTCCATCTTGGTACAAACTCCCACGGCCTGCCTGGTTCAGGAGGAGTGTGGCCACATTGTTGCCTTCCTTTCCAGGGAAGCTGGAGGGACCCTCTACCAGTTAAGTCCTCTTCTGCTTGCACTCTGAATGGTGCATTGGAACAGAGGAGCTGAGGGGTTAGGGTTACTGTCTGCATTGGATTCACATGCTAGGAAAGGTTTTCACTTGCTTTCTTAGATCCTTTTGGGTTTATAGTTTGCAGGTCACTTTGTGCAGAAAATACACGTAGACCTTTTGGCTGCACCGTCTTAGCTCATGTGTGTGTGTGTTTTGACCTCATACCACTATGTCCAGTGTGGGGGACTGCATGTTTCAAGTACCATGAGATGCCTGGTTGCATTGATGGTAAAATTTTGGGCTTAGGCTTCAAGAAAGTATGACAGGGGAATAGAGGTCTGGTGACCAGAGGTCACCTCTTTAGGAATGTCTAGACCCTGAGGTATGAGGTGTGAGGCAGCCAAGTATCTGAGGTCACAGCGAAGTGCTCACACATGACCGGTAGATGGTGCTCTAACAACACAAAAATATGGCTAATAGCCCTCCGGAGCTGGAAAGGGATTTTAGGAAACCAGGTTCCAATCCGAGTTATCTGATTTTTTACATTTCCATTTGTGGTCTCTTTAAGAGGACAGTGGAACTAGGGACACAGGAAGGAGAATGCCCACCAAGTTCCCTTACAAAAAGCATTATGGCAGTGACCTAATCTCAGGGTTTTTTTTCCCTAAGGATCCTCCCAGATCTTGAGGGCAGTAGTTGTGTTCCCAGTTAAGCGTCTTCCCAGCATAGTCCCAGGAGCATTTGGTCACTGATCACATTCAATTTGAGGATGGTAAGCACAGTATTCCCATAGGCTTAGCGTGACTGTAGTTTCTTCTCTTGATCGTGAACAATTTGGAACTACACTATTACTGCCCAGAAGAAATTAGCCTGGATATTAGAAAGAGCTATCAAGTGCAAGTCAGAGGAGTTGCTACAAGTCTCAGCTTTGCCTCTCATTAGATGTGGACAAACCACTTAACATTTATGAAACTCTGATTTGTCCACCAAATCAGGGTCATAATACATGTTTGCCAGGCTGACCTCAGAGGTTTGGAGTGTGGTTTATATAAATTGAAAATTATTAAGGACATATAAACTATTATTCAGCCGTTAAAACTGTAGCCATCTGAGGGCTGGGAGAATGGAGGCATGGGAGAGCATGAAAGCAGTCCACAGATCTCAGAGGGCTCAAGAGATGTGAAGCCAGGTGGGGGTGAATATGAGAGAGTGCCTTCTTCCCAGCATTACTGTCCTTAGGCCAAGTCCATTCCGAAAGCTATTCAAGCCATCATATTTGCCTCTGTGCTCCCGGGCTGCACCCTCCAGGAAGTCGCAGTTTTAACCCCCTACAGAGGCACTCCTGCTCCCCTGCAGACTTGACATCATCCCCAACCATACATTTTGATTCGTGCCTCCTCCGAAGGTGGAAGGCGGGAAGGAAGCCTCAACTCCAGGGGGCCCTCACATTTCTATGAATAATATCCTGCTGTGGGAATTCTTGGAGAAGGCAATGGCAACCCACTCCAGTACTCTTGCTTGGAAAATCCCATGGACAGAGGAGCCTGGTAGGCTGCAGTCCATGGGGTCACGAAGAATCAGACACGACTGAGTGACTTCACTTTCACTTTTCACTTTCATGCAATGGAGAAGGAAATGGCAACCCACTCCAGTGTTCTTGCCTGGAGAATCCCAGGGACAGGGGAACCTTGTGGGCTGCCATCTCCGGGGTCGCACAGGGTCGGACACAACTGAAGCGACTTAGCAGCAGCAGCAGCAGCAGTGGGAATTCTAGGTCCCTAAAGAATTGTAACAGCCACAGAGCACAGAGGATATTGTAGAGAGAGCAAAGGAATTTGGATCTCTGCTGTATGGGCGACATTGAAGACACAAGTCAAGGGTTCCTGGTCTTCCCAAAACCTCTTCCTGGAAGTAATATGTTGGTGAGCCTTGCTTCTCTGAGCATTAACAATCAGGCATGCCACCTTCCAGCCTTTAAAGGCCAGGACAAGGAGCAAAGGGGGTGATACTGCAGCATGAGAATGAGATCCATCATGCATTCCAGTCAGTAAGATTACACAATTTAATCACAGAAGCAGATGCTTTATTTTTGTCATCATCTATTTTGCTCAATACTTTGGCCACCTGATGGGAAGGGCCAACTCACTGGAAAAGACTCTGAACCTGGGAAAGATTGAGGGCAGGAGGAGAAGGGGGCGGCAGAGGATGAGATGGTTGGATGGCATAACCGACTCAGTGGACATGAGTTTAAGCAAACTCCAGGAGATGGTGAAGGACGGGGAAGCCTGGTGTGCTGCAGTCTGTGGGGTTGTAAAGAGTTGGATGCGACTTAACAAGACTGAACAACACAATTTTGTTCAGGAGTGTGTGCTCAGTTCCTGAAACAATGCCTTGGGCTTAAAAATATTTGTCCAGTGATTTGAATGAATTTTGTGCTATGGGTTACGGTCCTACCTCTGAAAGCATGGATTTGGTCTTCTCTGAGAGCCTTTTCTAACCCTTCGAGGTTTACAGAGCTATTGAGAGAGTCACTTGTGACTGGGTCCAAAAAACTGACAGCTGATGGGGCTTTGGGTTCATAGTACCACCTTCCCTTTCACTCTGACTAGGTGTTCAGACAGAAAAGGACCCTCCGATTAAGGGAGCTAGACGATAGAGTAAGGGAGTAAGGAAAGCAAAATACTAATTAGAGCTGACTCACCTCAAATCATAATTGGACCCAAAATGGGCTCCCCTGAAGCAAAAGGTCAACCTGCCATGCCCAAAGGGAGCAGTGCCTGCCGCGGGTGGGGGTTTTCCAGCACCAGAGACTTTCCCTTCACACAGACATTCTCACACAGCAGACCTGTGTCACTGCTCACATGGCCTTGCTGCCCCGCCACGTCCACGGAGGAACACACTGCTTCTCACTCAGACATCACGTCGTCTCCCTTCTCACCAGTTATCTCACACACAGGCACTGCCTTTCACATCTGCGAGGGAACACTCACCCAGAATTTCCAGCCTCTGGGCTCTGGTCACTCTCTTGTTTTCCTCCTCTGCCCCACCCCGCCTTCTCTTCCACCGCTTAGGTGGGAACAACTTGGAAGGGACCCTGCATTCAGGCAAAGCAGTGGCAGCTGATACCTGTCTTCAGATCAGACCACTGACTCACGCGGGGAAGGGCGTGGTTGCTAAACCCGGGAACTTTCTCTGGGGCCTGAAGTCCACCTTTCCCTCGTCTGCAGCTCAAACATTAATTCTACTTTTTCTCCATTTCTGGAGTGGGTTCGAGGAAGCCAGTGGAGCTGACTTGAGGGTAAGAGGTAGGGATGGGCGGGTTCCCCGATTGTTAAGATTTCAAAAAAGTGGTTTTAGCCTTTTTGAAATCTTAGTGAGTAGAACTCACTACTGGGGACCCAGTGTCTAGACCACCTTTCCAGAAATGCAGGGCTCTCCTAGAGCCAAATCCAAGAGGCCATCCCCGATTGCGTTTAGAGAGGGGGCGGCTCTCTAAATGCAAAAAGCTCCCACTAGAGCAGGCTCCAACCCGAAAGTGCGGAGACCCCGCAGGTCCTAGCGTCGCTCACGGGGCCTCACAGGGGCAGAAGGGAGTGCTGCCTTCTCCGCGGGGAATGCTAGGGCAGTACTCTCGGAGCCCGGGAGGCGCGGAGACGCTGCGACCGGGCCCCGGGGCAGGGCACGCAGAGCGCAAAGGTCCGGGCGGCCGCGCGCCGGGTACTGCGCGGGGCACTGACGGCGCGAGAGCGTGCGCGCGTGCGTGTGCGCCCCCGCCGGGCCTCGGCTCTCCCGCGGAGACTTCGCCGCGCGGCCAGCTGCGCCGGTCTGTCTCCTCTCCGCAGGACTTGGGGAGAGGCTACTCTAGCTCGGTCTTTGGCAGAGGAGACCCCTTCCCTCCGGCTACACCGATCAATGAGCCACACTAGCCCCGCGTCCTGGGAGCCCTCCGGCCGACGTGGGCCAGGGTCCTTCCGGCTCCATCCCGCCCAGCCCGCGCTCGCCGGCCCCGCCCCCGCTTCTCTGGGCGCTCCCGTGCGCGCCTCGCTGCGCCTCTGCGCTCGGCTCGCTCTCCCCCTCCTCGCCTTTCCCGGTCTCCCCGTTCCCTATCTTCTTTTCTGCTCCATCGAGGGGAGAGCTGCCGGGGTGGAAGAGGAAGACCGAGTCATCAGTGAGCAAGTTCGGTCCCTGGACAACTCGCGTGCCAGGCCACCGCTGGGCTCGGCGGCAACCTGTTCCTCCCTCGCCCAAGTGCTCTCCCGCCCGCCCGCTCGCTCCCGCCCTCTCCCCGGCGCAGCCGCGGATCGCTGTTGCCTGCTGATCCGGGGAGGCGGCGGCGGCGGCGGCGAGCGCTCCGGGAGGATGCTGGCACTCGGGCTTCGCTGCTCTCTGGATGCTTTTCAACTTCTCTCCCAAGCGCAGGAGCTTTGAAGTCATTTGTCCCTCTCCGGTTGGATCGACTTCTTATTTTGATATTTTGGGCGTTGCGGTTTACGCAGGAACCTCAATACCGCTCTCCTCCCTCCCTCCTTGTCTCCTCCACCTTTGGATGCGTCTGTGCTGGCAGGTTTAAAGACCCAAGTCTTGGTTGTGGAATTTCTTAGATGGACTTGCAGGGGCCGGCGTTATAAAGCATGTCACCGTAACCTCGTCCTTGTCTTTTTTTTTTTTTTTTTGAAAAGTTCTTTTGTTTTCATTTTTCCCCTCCCCCCCATCAATAAATTACCAAACTGTTACCTAGCGGGCCGGTGCCTGCCTCTCTCCCAGAACTAGGTGGTGCGTCTGCCAGAAGAGGAGCTATGTTTGAAGAGCAGCCTACTCCACCCCTCTTCTCTCCAGTCCCTGAACGCCACCACACACTGGCATTTTGAAAAAAAAAAAAAAATTGTCTCCAGAAACGGAGCACCCCCAAGCTCTCCCCCCCATTTTTTTTTCCTCCTTGAGGAATGGAGCTTCGCAGAGGTTGCATTTAGATTCAACAGTTCAGAGCGGCGGGGTTGCTGCTGCCGCCTCTCCGAAGAGCTCGCGAGGCTCCCCGGAGGCGGTGGTCCCCGTGCCCGTCTGGATGCGGCTCTGAGACTCCGTGTGTCTTTCTGCTTGTTGCTGTGTGCGGGTGTTCGGCCACGATCACCTTTGTGTGTCTTCTGTCTGTTTAAACTTCAGGATGGCTCGCTTCGGGGAGGCGGTGGTCGGCAGGCCGGGGTCGGGCGATGGAGACTCGGACCAGAGCAGGAACCGGCAAGGAACCCCTGTGCCGGCCTCAGGGCCGGCGGCCGCCTACAAGCAGTCGAAAGCGCAGAGGGCGCGGACTATGGCTTTGTACAACCCTATTCCCGTCCGGCAGAACTGTTTCACCGTCAACAGATCCCTGTTCATCTTCGGAGAAGATAACATTGTCAGGAAATACGCCAAGAAGCTCATCGATTGGCCATATCCTTTCTTGCCCACCATTACTCCCCTCTCCCCTTTGCATTTCTTCGGGTAAGGGGGGAAACCTAGCATGGAATTTGCCCCCCATCCCTTTCCTGGTGCCGATTTGCCCCTTTGCTGAAGTGCACTCTGTACTTTGGTGCATCTAAGAGGCAAGCGTGGTGCCGTAGAAACCGATGTGGGCACTAGTGTTTTTCAAGGTAAGACTTTTGGTTTCTGATTTTTCCTCCGTGAAAGTCTCCAGCATTCCTGGGTGCATGGTGTTGCGGTGTTTGCCTCTTTTGGGGCTGGGCTTGATTGGATTCTCGGCCCCCTGGTCCCTTCACAAGCTGCATAGAATGGGTTGCCACTAATCTCAGGATTTTCTTTCATACTCAGCCCCCCCTTACGTCCCTTGAAGCCATCCCCTTTGCCTCCATCCCCACCAGCTGGGAAGACATGTACACTGTCTGCCTGGAGGAAAGTGGAAGCTCTGTGAGAGGATTTATCAGCTCAGAAGCTTCAAGAGCTCGGAGCCCAAATGCTGTAGATACATTGACAAATGGATAAATAACACAAGCATTTGGCCTGGGACCCAGCTAACTGCTGGGGATTGAGTTTAAGTTCTGCTGGAAGAGGAGTGAGTGAGTGTGTCCCAGGAGGCAGTCTCCAATGACACAACCCAACAGCTCAGAGTTCGGGTGCTCTTCTCGGTCACAGCAGAGCAGCTTATCAGGGCCCATCCTTTCCTTAGTCCGGGTTGGGTTCTCCTGCCTCTTCAAGCTTGACCAGCTGAGTGCCTTCCCCATTCCCAGGATCCAGGCAGACCTGCCGGGCCTGAATTCATCAGCGGAGGGCTGCATCAGCTGAGGCCAGAGGTGTGCAAGCAATCCGTCTCTCGTCTCTCTCTAGCTCCATAGGAACTGCTCTCCACAAAGAACTGGTGGTGGCAGTGTTAGGGTGAACGGGCAGAGAAGGAGCTCCTTGGCAGGTTTAGTTAAGTGCACTCAATGCAGGCTGCTGATGAGGCATCTCACAGCCTCGTTCTTCACTAAGAATATGGGCATCTGGCAAGGTCTTTAGGAATCAGGGGCTGCTGGATGGTGAGGTAATGAGTAGGGAGCAAGCCGAAGGGGGGGGTGGATTATATACGGGTGTAGGCTTGGAGACATGGGACTTGGATGCTTGTGGAGAGATTTCTTGGGAGGGATGTACCTGCAAAAAGAGGCCACTCCTCGTCTTCCTTCGCCTGCCTCCCCCCACCCCCAACCTCCAGGTGTGCATGGGAAGGCAGCTGGAGCCACCTTGGGTCTCCAGTATCCTGGAAGCTCCTGGCTTGCCCCCCTTGGGGCCTAGGCATCTCGCTGCTACCCCCACCCCAGCCTCTGGCCTTCCCTTCCTTCCTCCCTAGTTCTCTGCCTCAGCCGCACCGCGATTGGCTGGCGTGTGGGGCTTCTAGGGAGCACCCCTCATTAGAAACGCGGGAGCATCTCTAAGCAGATACTCTTCTTGCTGCAGCTCGCCCCCCCCCCCCCCGCCCTTCTCCCTTCACTCCCCTCTCCCTCCAACCCCCACAGAGATCCTGGGGCCAGCCGGTTCCAGAGTTAAACCTATCTGGGGTGAGGGGGGACGGGCAAGGGGGAAGGGTCCGGCCCCTGCAGTCCCGCCTGGCCGGTCCGCTGCACAAAGCGACAGCTCTCATTGTGTTTCGTGCTGCGGCTGGCTGCGAACACTCCGCGAGCCAGGTCCCTACAGATTTTCCCAGCAGGCACCCCGTTCCCCGCCCGCCCATCTTCTACAATTCTCCAAAATTTCCCACCCACCTTGTGCTGCTTTACAGCGTGCCTCTCTTAGGGGCGTGTTTACCCAGACAGGCGCCCTCCCGTTGCCAGGCGGTAGACAAAGCCGCCCAGCCGCCCCGCGGGTGGCATAGTGTGCCCGTGGCCAGCGTTGGCACCTCGGACGGCACTCCCGTAACTCCCCTCGCGGCCTGGACTCCACCGTTCCTCCGGGTTTAGCACCTCGGGCACTTCCGGCCCGGCCCAGGCTCCCGGGCGGGGAAATTAAGCACGTCGCCTACACCACGAGGTCGTTGCTTTTCACGTTTTCTTTTCCGCCGCAAAGACGCCGCTTTTCTAGCAGGCATTGGGAGCGGCGCAAGGTGTGACTGTGGGCTTCACTGCGCTCTTTTCATGTCTTCGGCCAGAATGCGCCAAAAAGTCAAAAGAGACAGTAGGGAGTTAATTTCAGCATCCTACTCGGTGCCTTGGCCCTGAGCCGCATCCTAGTGGGCCCTTCCAGCCCATTGTTGGAAGTTTCGCGGTGGTTCTACAGCATGTAGGCTGTTTGTAACAGTGTTCTGAGAACATTTGCTAAGGTGTGTAGAGGAGCCCTGTTGGCAAATTTAAAATACACCATGTTTGCTTTTTATTCCTGGCTGTACAGTGTAATTGACTAATATATAGTGGTGACCATGTGGAAACATTGCACTTACGGGGGTTCCGCGTGTGCTCTAATAGGGCATCTAAGTTCCTGGTCTCACCCCTCTTCTTTCTAATTCCTTTCCGAAATTATGTTCCTTCTTCTTACTGGGAGTCTGAGCACTGGTTTTCCAGCAAAGCTTTGGAGCTCAGCTGTCGGGGTTCAAATCTCAGTTCCTTTACCAGCCCTGTGACCTTGAAAAGTTACTTTATTTCTCTGTGACTCAGTTTCCTTATCTGTGAAGTGACGATGATAATAATGAGTTACTGGGAGAATTAAATGAATTAATATATGTCAGGTTCCTAGAGCACTGCCTAATTACCCAATAAATATTAATAGAGTCCTTAAGACATTTTAGCATACTGAAGCGAGGAACCTTAGTTCTTGGTGAACTAAGTCTTCTAGGTTTTTGCCTCCCACAGACAGCAAGGGGCATCATCCTCATCCACCAAAAACCTAGGGGCTTTTTAAAAATTCAGAATTCCAGATGCAGAGAAGAAACCAGTGGTTATCACAGGGAAGAGGGGCAGAAGGAGGGGTAAAACAGGTGAAGGGGATTAAGAGGTTCAAACTATGGGTTATAAATAAGACACAGGGGTGTAATGTACAAGACAGGGAAATATATAAAATATAGTCTGTATTTTATAATGGGACTTCCCTGGGGGCTCAGTGATAAAGAATCTACCAATGCAGGAGACATGGGTTTGATCCCTGGGTGGGGAAGATGCTCTGGAGAAAGAAATGGCAACCCACTTCAGTATTCTTGCCTGGGAAATCCCATGGACAAAGGAGCCTGGTGGGTTACAGTCCAGGGTTGCAGAAGAGTTGGACACAACTTAGCAACTAAACAGCAACATATTTTATAATAACTGTATAGCATGTTATCTATAAAAATATCAAATTGCTGTGTTGTGCACCTGAAGCTATTATTGTAAATCAAGTATGCCTCACTTAAAAACATTTCGGAATCCCAAACCACACTACAGATTTACTGAATCAGATTTTGCATTTTAATAAGATCCTCAGGTGACTAGTATGCCCATTTGTTTGGGAAATGCTTTTGTACTCTACTTAAGGGCCAGAATTTCACAGAATGTTAAGATTCAGGACACATGTCAAGACCTGTTTTGAACTGTCATATTCACATGCAACATGCTTGAGGATTTTGATTATTCATGCAGTGCACCTTCTAAGATAAATACATCTGTTTTTGGCTGCAGAAAGTCACTGGAGAACCCCAGGAGTTGTTCAGTCGCTCAGTCGTGTCCAACTGTGACCCTATGGACTACAGTATGCCAGGCTTCCCTGTCCTTTAGTATCTCCTGGAGTTTGCCCAGACTCATGTCTGTTGAATCAGTGATGCCATCCAGCTGTCTCACCCTCTGTTGTCCCCTTTTACTCCTGCTAGGAGGATAATGTATAATTCTGTGTGCTGTGTTAGTGGTTTCTGACCACTACATTTTACTGGTCTTTAATCACATTGGCCTGAAAAGTTAAATATAAGGAATGATGTAACTTATACTTGGGGGATTCTCTGATTTGGATGGAGGGTGGTAACCTTATCCAGTTATTAATAAGGAAGGTCTTGTACTTGTGGGAAAAAATGCCTAGGATAACCAGATTTGGCATGAAAAATGGTGGCAGGTCAACAGCCCACTCTGAATAAGTTTCATTTTTCTTGGAAGCTACATCTGCATAGGGAGATAATTTTATTTTCTTATGGCACTCTCTTCTGCAGTGGATACCATAACCTTTTTGAAAATGTTAATCTGATTTAAAATGTGGTATTGCATTTTACATGATTCTTCTTTTCTTTCTTGCTCATCTAATAGATCTAACAAAAGGGTTCTCTTTTTCTCAGGGAATTGGCTGCTCTGAATGTCATCCTGCATTTACTATGTTGTGTGCTTATTGGCGCTAACCCTTCTGTGCTGGGGCCAGTTGCCCTGTAGACCTACAGGGTCTCCCTCATGGTTTGTGAGATGCTCCCCACACATTTGCGCTTTTCTAGGTTAGAAGAGGAAAGAAAGAAATGGCATGTCTGACTTTGTCATTGAGGAGCAGTGGGGTACTTCTCCCCCACTGATGGCGTGGGTCATCTCAGCAGGGGAGCACGTGTTTCATGTGGAAATGAACATGGTTTAAAGTAGGAAGATCAAATGTGTTTTTAGCCACTGAGCTAATGAAGCTCATTGTAATGAACCTGCGGATATTCACTCATGATTTCTTATTGTAGAGAACTTCATTATAGCCCCAAAGGACTCTGGCTTTGAGTCTGAGATTATATGCTGTATTATGGAGAATTTCCCACTGTCAATTGTCCATTATTTTTGGAGGATTTTGGTGAAGAGTACTGAGAGCTTTAGTTCCCCAATCTCCCATTATGGCGTATACCTTTCTCCTGCTTTGTTGCCTATAAATATATTGCACCTTGAAAGATAGTAGACTGTAATCCTGGCAAGAATTTCAGGTTGGATGTAACTCCAGTGGCTCATGAGTCAGATCACCTTGATTAGGGCAGAGGCTGGCAGTTAACAAGAACAGAGTCTGTAATTGTAGGCTATGATCAGATAATGCGGAGAGCCTTCACATCTTCTGTGTACCTGGACAAGGAGGCACTGAGGCTATGGGATAAAGGTCTTCATTTGCTGAAGCTCCGAGGACCATCTCCACATTGCCCTGTGACTTTGCCCTTGAAATAAGGTGTGAGAAATACTTCCTCCGGAAACTAGGCTGGGTCTTGTCGAGGGGACTATTTGTAGTTGGGAGGTAGCCTGGAAAGCAAGTTGGAGTGAAGGAGTTTGACAGAAATGAAATGATTTGAAGATGGAGACAAAAATATCCTGGCTGTGATGGTTTTGTCTGTTGTTTTGCGTGTCATTTCCCCACTTTCCTCCACTTGTTTTCCCTGTGCTAGGTGCAGTATACCCAATGAATTAGAGGAGGAGGAGGAAAAAAGGAAAACAGGCCTTCTTTTTTATCTTATTCTGAAAGATCCAGACTCTGGGATTAGTAGCTGGAGCCAAAATTGCTTATCTCTTTTTAGCTGCTGCTGTAAAAAATGTAGGTGTTTTTTTCTTTTTCCCTCAAACTCTACTGCATTTTATTCTCTTTATAGGAACATCTGGTTTCTTTCCATCTTCATATTCTTGGTTGAAATAAAATGCAGTCAAGATGTGCTAAACTCTGAGAACTCTCACAGACTCTTTGGCTCTGTGTGTTCCATCAGCTCATCAGGAGCCTCCCTCTTGTCATCTGCAGGGCTGCCTGGGAAACTGCAGCTCCTCAAGCCCAGCCATGTGGACCAGCCCATCAGAGGCAACTGTGCTGATCTAATTTTGTTTATCACTGACCACAAAGACATGAAAGGGGGAACTCACACGTGACTGTAATTAATACCCTTTTATTCAAGGAGAGAGAGACCAGGTCCTTTTCTTCACTTTCTCTTTCTGCCCAGTTCTCCGCCCTTTTCATCTTTCTATATTTCTCCCTCTCATTTTTAGGTTCAGCCTTTGTGAATAATTCATTATATGTGTGGGTTTTTCCTAGGCTTTTTAGAAAAGGAAGGTTATTTGTCTTCCTCTTGGTTATGAGCAAGATCCCTTGCAGAGGGCCAGCTTCACAAATCAGCTTTTCCCTCTAAGTCTTCTGTATTTTTGCAGTGGGACTGGGACATGTGAGAAAGGTAACTGGGGGGAATCTCTCTTTAAATAGGTTTTTTCTTGCAGTTTTTGTAATGATCGCCTCCTCTCCAGTCCTGTTTCACTGGGGTGCCCCATCAGTATGCAGACATTCCCCTCCTGTATTCAGAGAATGTGGTTAACGAGAAGATATTTATGTCCCCAAGCACTAGTCACTCTGAATCCTCTCATCCTCCTAGGTCTTCACGCTGATAAATGCTGAGCCACTGAGCTAAGAAGCAAGCTTCTGTAGCTGCGTCTTTTTAAATTCTGGTGTGGATTCATGTAGGATTGGAGTGGGGAGCAGACACTGAAATTAGTGTATCGTGCTCCCCTCCACTCCCATCAGTACATGTCTTCCAAAACAGTCTCTTTCAAAGAGGGATAAAAATGCCAGGGACCTCTATCAAGGTTTCTCCTTGCAAACATTCCAAACCTACACAGAGAGGGGTGGTGGAGTGCGGGGGTGGGGGTGTCATCAGCCTTAATTAAGGACAGAAAGTATAGCACAAAGTGTTTATGTTTAGGCTCCTCCAACCGAGTGGTCTCTTATGTGTTAAGCTTACTTCAGAATGCTGTCTATGGTGTATTTTTGACTGCTGAGTACCCAAAGAATGTTTGGGGCTTCCCAGGTGGTGCAGTGGTAAAGAAGCTGCCTGCCAAAGCAGGAAACGCAAGAGTTACTGGTTTGATTCCTGGGTTGGGAAGAGTCGCTGAAGTAGGAAATGGCAGGCAACCCACTCCAGTATTCTTGCCTGGAAAATTCCATGGACAGAGGAGTCTGGCAGGTTATAATCCATGGGGTCACAAGAGTCAGACACAACTGAGTGACTATGTGCACGTGCGTGCACACACACACACAAAGAATGTTTACGGAATTTTCTATTCCCTACATCTTTGACCAACATTCGGCTACGGACTCTTAACCCTATTTATGAGCCCCTGTGTCCCCATCTCTGGAAAGCAAGGAACAGCCAGAAGGTATATCCATAAGAGGCAGAAATGGGCCAGATTAAGGAGCACAGCACTAAATGACTTGAAATGTGTCTGTATCCAGTCCATCCTCGATCCTGTCCCTGGCACCGCAGTAGTTTACCCCTTAGGGACTTCTTATTGTATTGGAATTTTGAGTTCTAAGTTTGTTGGACTGAACAGTTCCACTCTCAGCCTTTTTGGACTTTTTTCAAGGCCTGCAATGGATGCATTCGTAAAGCAGTTCATCCCAGAGGCAGGTGGGCAGGGGTTGAGGATGTAACTCCAGGCTAGGCTCCAGCTCTAGGCTCCTGTGGTCCAGATGAGTGAATGGCTTCAGGGTGGGGCCCTCCTGTGTCAAGTGTGGTCTTATTGCCTGTGGGTGGTTGATTTGAATTGCTGTTGCAACTGCATAATTTTGAGGCTTTTTTGGGCTGCATTTGGTCCTGCTGCATTTTTGCTGCATCTGTTTCCCCCAATCACTGGAGAATTTGGAAAGCGTGTCTCAGATGTATGCACTGGCTTTCTGAAGGCTTGTGTCAATAAAGCCAGACGGTGGCAGGGGGGTGGGATGTCACTTTTTTTTTTTTTCTCCTCCCCATTTGGGGGAGATGAAAAAGGTGTGACCAAACAGTAGGTAACAGGTTAGAGGGGAGAAGTGCCGTGGTGGTGAGGTTTGTCAGTGATTAGACTCAGGTGTCATTTCCGTAGCCAAGACACAAGGGGCTCTTAGTGGCTTCCGGGACCCAGAGAAGAGCCTCTGCAAACCAGCGAGAGGAAGTTCCTCTTCTCAAGTCTTTCCCAGCCTTCAGCTCAGTTTTAGGTTTGAAGTGTTTCAAACTTTCTGTGCCTCTTTGTCAGTTTCCACACCATTGTCTCATGGGGCTGGTCAGAGTCAAAAAGCATGAAATGGATTTTCAGCAGTCAGTCATTGACGTCCTGGCCATTTCCAGCTGTGTGCTATTGGAAACTGTCTCACTCCAGCTCCATCAGGGATGTTTCTTTTCAGCAGGTGATTTCTATCAGCATCAAGGCTAATTCCTCATTTAGCCTCTTTGTGTGGAAGTCATATGTATGCAGTCTGTCAGTTTCATCTCTACCATTGGTCTTCAAACTTCACTGTGTCTCAGAATTTCCTGAAGGGCTTGTTAAAATACAGATGACTGGATCTCAGTCCTGGAGTTTCTGATTCCCTCCAGAAACTAAAAATTTGCATTTGTCACAAGTTTTCAGGTAACACTGATGCTGCTGGCCTTGGAACCGTACTTTGAGAACAACTGCTATGCCTGGCGATGCCTTTAGAGAAGTCTAGTCTTAGAAATCACTCGTCGAAAATCTGTCTCGTTTAACAGCCTGAAGCCTTGTTGTTAACGGGTTCTTTTGGGTTCGGGTCTTGAGTCTTTGAGACTTTCTTTGCCAAAATGCAGATGATCTTGGGAGCAGGGACATAGTAAGCTAGTGTATGATATTATCAACTTAGTCGGTTCTTCTTCTTTCTGGGCTTATGATTGAGAGCAGTCTCGTCTGAGAACAGGCAAAGGACATGCCCCCTTTAATTCCAGCACCTAGCACAATGTTGGCACTCAGTGAGCATTCAGTAATCTGTTGTTGAATGATCGAATTCATCAGTTACTGTTGATTAAACACAAGCATAACTGAAGTGCCTATTAATGTCTACTGTTGCACTGAGCAGGTCCTGTAGGACCCGGTGTAGCCTGAGTAGGGGGAGAGGAGGATGGTAGGAGGTGGTCAGGGCACTGGATAGCTGGCAGGGGATTGGAAGGTCATTCCATGGGAAGCTGGAGATTGTAAAAAGTAGCTTCACCTAATTCAGAAGGTTGGTCAGGGTCGCTCTAGTTTCTGCAGCATTCACCACAGGCTGTGCAAAAAGTACACTGTGTCTGTTGTTATCTGGCATTTGCTTGTACAGAACTCTTTATTAATTGGCGCCCAGAGATCTATGGTTTAATAACAATTGAGATTTGTACTGATGGTCCCTAGGTACCACAAAATGCTGTGGTGCTTTCTGAATATGATCAGCAAAGCATTCATTACATTATGTTCAACATGGTTTGAATGGTGTGTGTACTTTATTGTATTTGGAGCTTTTGCAAATATATAATCCATATTGATTATATAAAGTGGCTCATTATCACTTTTTTTTTTTTCATTGAATTAAAACCTTCTTCTCTAGTTATACCGGATAACAGAGGAATTTTGGCATTGTTCTAGAAATGAGTCCTTTTTACTCTAGCAATGCTGTGGGATCTAGAGATGGATCCTCGTACAATTGTCGTAATGTCAGATGGTGGTTAGAACAAAGTCATTATTTTTTAAATGGATTGTTGTCTCAGCAGGCTTTAGATTTACTGGGCGAGTTTTCCAGCTGACAAGCTGGCATTGCATCTAACAGGGTGTGCTTGGTTCTGTGGGCTTACGTTGAAAATGAATCCCCGGAATTTCCAAGAGAGTCTCTAATAAGCATCTCAGCAAGAGGTAACGCTGGTGGTAAAGAACCCGCCTTCAGTGCAGGAGACCCGAGACGTGGGTTTGATCCCTGGGTACGATGGCCCAGGATCCCAACATCCCAGAATGTGGGAATTTTCTAGCATAGTCAGCATTTTTAAATTGTGATCCATGGACCATCCCCCCACTCCCAAATGAAATGTAAGCAAAACTGTATTACATTTTGGAAATAAGGGGCCACGGGATCACTTAAAATGCAATAGGATTTGTGATTTCAAGATAGAAAGCAAGAAAACACTGTACCAGAGGGACCAGGGAAGATCCCCTGGAGGAGGGCATGGCAACGCATTTCGTATTCTTGCCAGGATAATCCTAAGGACAGAGAACCCTGGTGGGCTATAGTCCATAGTGTAGCAAAGAGTCGAACACGACTGAGCGACTTCACTTTCACTTTTCACTTTCATGCATTGGAGAAGGCAATGGCAACCCACTCCAGTGTTCTTGCCTGGAGAATCCCAGGGACGGGGGAGCCTGGTGGGCTGCCGTCTCTGGGGTCACACAGAGTCGGACACGACTAAAGTGACTTAGCAGCAGCAGCAGTAATCCTAAGGACAGAGGACCCTCGTGGGCTATAGTCCATAGTGTAGCAAAGAGTCAGACATGACTGAAGCGACTTAGCACAGTACAAGAAGTTGGCAGGTGATACTTCTCCCAAGTTGGCTGACTCACCTAACTTTTGTACCTTGGACTATTCTGTGCTCTGTTATACTCTTGTCTCATTTCTGCTAGATCAAGATTAAAGGATGTTTGGCCTGAAACGGTTCATTGCAGGGTGATGGTCTTTAGATGCTTAAGGCTATGGAACTTTAGAGTCGGAACTTAGTTGGAACTTTAGATTGACCAGAATGACTGTCTTGATGACATCTAGATGATTGTTCCTGGAGTATGGGGACAGTTATATCCCTCTGGTACAGTGTTTTCTTGCTTTCTATCTTGAAATCACAAATCCTATTGCATTTTAAGTGATCCTGTGGCCCCTTATTTCCAAAATGTAATACAGCTTTGCTTACATTTCATTTGGGAGTGGGGGGATGGTCCATGGATCACAATTTAAAAATGCTGACTATGCTAGAAAATTCCCACATTCTGGGGTGTTGGGATCCTGGGCCATCGTAGCCTATAGATACAAGTATGACGGGAACTCCACAGGGAAGAACTACAGGTCTGTGTTGGTGTGAGTACATCAGCATGCTGCCGTGATGAAGCATGCACATTCTAAGCAGCGAGCACCAGGGTAGTATAGGAACTCTTGCTGTATCACCCTGATAGATGACCATCAGGCTTCCAGTGTCAGAGTGCTCTCCCGTTATTAGAAAACTTAAAGGATAGTAAGTTGAAATACTCTTCCTTATAGTCTCCACCTGTTAGTTATTTTCCCCTCCTTTTCTGTTCTATAAAGCAACACGGACCCACATCTCCTCCTTGTTCACTTGTGCTGTGAACACAGTACTATAGCACTGAGCAGTGCTGTTGGCTAGAACTTTCTGTGATGGTTTATGCTTCTATTTGTGCAGTCTAATGCTGTAGCTGCTAGCCACATGTGGCTTCTGAGCACTTGACATGTGGCTGTCGTGACCAAGTGTTAAATTTTATTTCATTTGAATTAATTCAAATTTAAATAGCCACATGCCGCCAGTAGCCACAGTATGGGGCAGCAGAGGTAGAAAGGCCACATAGAGTCAGAAAGGCTGAGTTGCTATCTGGGATCTGCCCATCATTCGCTTTGTAACTGGACAAGGTTTCCCTAGCTTGGTGCCAAGGCCTTCTTGTGATCCGCTCTGCACATGGCACCAACCTGTCTCAGCTGCTGTAATGCCCTCCTCTCCCTCTGTGTCCATGGGCTGCCTGAAGGGACCATCCTTTCCCAGGCCTCTCTGCTTGTGCACTTGCTGCTCTCTATGCCTAGAACGTCTTCTCTCTCTCCCCCTGACTGCTCGGCTTTAAGACTGTACTTGAGGTCATTTCCTCCAGGAAGCCTTCTTTAATTTCTCTCAGCAGAGTAAGACCAACTCCCTCCTCCTGGCTCCCAGATGATACCTGGTTTATTACTTTATTGTAGTACTTACCCCATAGTTTTAGTATTGGTTTTAAATCCCTGTAAGTGAGAGCTCATTATCTTTAAGTTTTAAATTACCAGGACATAAAACAGTGCTTATTAACATCGGCATTAAACATGTTTATTTAAATTAAAATAATTTTTTAAGGTTTCTTTGTGTGAAGAAATTGCATTCTGGCTCTGATAATTTGAGGTTGTAGTCAACTGAAAACCTTGGATCTTCTGCTATGAATTGATGGCAGAGTTAATTTTCCCTCACGCTGTTCCCATTCAATTTAATTTTTGAATGTAAATTCAGGACTCTGTTTATTTCATTTTATTTCTTTGCTTTTGGTCCAACAGTCCATCCTGTAGAGATCCTTTTCAAGTGGGGACAGGGAACTAACATTCTTTGAGCATCCATGAACTTCAGACCCCATGCATGTTATTATCCACATTTTATATATAGGAAAACAGGCTAAAGAAGATTAAGTCAGTTGCCCAACATCATCACCAGTGAACGTGAAGCCTGGTGGTCTGGATCCAAAGCTTAGGTGGTTGTCATGACACATTGTTTCTAGACCCTTTACAGGATAGTCAGCACTCTTAATATGAGCGCTATGTCAACTGCAGACAGGACAGGCACGTGCTTTATCCTTTCATTCAAGTAATTGATGGAAATATGGTTAGAATTTGGACCCTCCCTTCTGCTTACCACTAGTACATTGGTCAGTGTTCATCGACTGTTCAGCTTTTCTCACATTTTCTCAACTTTAACCAGCTGATAGCCCTCTATCTCATCTGTAAGGATATTGGGCAAGATATCCTTGCCATATCCGTGTCATAGGCTTTGCTGAAATCCATACACACTTTTATACCTATTTCATGCCTGTGCAAAGAATCCGCCTGTAATGCAGGAGTTCTGCGTTCAGTCCCTGGGTCAGGAAGATCCCCTGGAGAAGGACATAGCAACCCACTCCAGTATTCTTGCTGGGGAAATCCCATGGACAGAGGAGCCTGGAGGGCTACAGCCCATGGGGTCACAAAGAATCGGACACAACTTAGCATCTAAACCACCATACCTGTATTAGGCTAGGAAATAACATCTTGCTTTCTCCGAGGTCCATACTGGGTGTTATTTTCAGAGACTCACCTAGACAGCATTTTATTTCTTTACTAGGCAGTAGAAGTTTTGAAGTCTAGAATCCCAGGAGTTGAAGTGATATTAGACATCAGCTAGTCCACTGCCCAGTTGAGGAAAGCTTCACCTTAGAGGTTAGGATTTACCAGTCTCTGCTTGGAAGCGTTAGTGTGTCAGTTAAAAACATGGCCTTTAGATTCAAGTCTTGATACCACCTTCACCACTTCTAGTTGTGTGCCTTGGGAGTTATTTGACCTTGGTGTGTTCAGAATCCTCAACCATAAAATGGAAATAGAAATTTTACCCACAGTGTGTATCTTATAGGATTTTTGTGATGATCAGATGAGATAACACATGTAAAATGTAAGAATAATGTCTGGCACATAGCAAGCCATGAGTACATCTTAGTTGTTAGTGTCTGGTTAATTTCAGATGAATCACCATTAAATTTCTACAGATCAATTTTCCCCTTCTAACAATACCATTTGCTTTCTACTGACTTGTTGGCTCTCTAATTGGAGCACTGCCAGATGTTGATGTGGCCTCAAGTTGGTTTTGTAACCTCGCTGAGCCTCAGTGTCTTTAGGCATGAGGTATAGGTCACCTGCCCTGCTTTGCCTCCCTTCCAAGACTGTTGTAAGGCTAACATCAGCTAATATGTGGCAAAGTCCTTTGAAAAGATGTTAGATATTGGGGACTTGCTTGTAGTTCAGACTGTAAAGAATCTGCCTGCAATGCAGGAGACTCGGGTTTGATCCCTGTGTCGCGAAGATCCTCTGGAGAAGGAATGGCAACCCACTCCATTATTCTTGCCTGGAAAATCCCATGGACAGAGAACCCTGGCAGGCTATAACTCATGGGGTCGCAAAGACTAGGACATGACTGAACGACTAACAGTACTACTACTGCTAACATTTTATTGAGTATTTACTATGTGCCAGATTCTTGTGCTAAGGGTGTCCCGTGGATTACTGCATTTATTCCCCATGACAGTCCTACAGAGATATGCATGCTTGTTTTCTGCATTTCACAGTTGGGAGGATTACATGGAGAGGTTAACTCATTTGCCCAAGATTACACAATACGCGAGAGCTGGAGGCCTGGATCAGAGCCCGTGCTCTCAACCACCTCAGTGAGGTGGTCTGCCCACCAGCCCTTTTTGTTTTTCTTCTCAGAGTTATTGGGTTTACATTTTTAATGTTGCATTAAAAAACACCTACATCCAAACCTGCCTTTTTTCATGCATCTCTAATGCCAATTTTATACCAACATTATCTCTGAGGACATGTTTGGATTTACAACTCAGAGAAAAATATCTTTAGGAGCAATAATGTTGCAGAATTTTCCTAGCAAACTTTTTTTTTTATTTTTAAACTTTACATAATTGTATTAGTTTTGCCAAATATCAAAATGAATCTGCCACAGGTATACATGTGTTCCCCATCCTGAACCCTCCTCCCTCCTCCCTCCCCATACTATCCCTCTGGGTCGTCCCAGTACACCAGCCCCAAGCATCCAGTATCGTGCATTGAACCTGGACTGGCAACTGGTTTCATACATGATATTTTACATGTTTCAATGCCATTCTCCCAAATCTTCCCACCCTCTCCCTCTCCCACAGAGTCCATAAGACTGTTCTATACATCCGTGTCTCTTTTGCTGTCTCGTACACAGGGTTATTGTTACCATCTTTCTAAATTCCATATATATGTGTTAGTATACTGTATTGGTGTTTTTCTTTCTGGCTTACTTCACTCTGTATAATAGGCTCCAGTTTCATCCACCTCATTAGAACTGATTCAAATGTATTCTTTTTAATGGCTGAGTAATACTCCATTGTGTATATGTACCACAGCTTTCTTATCCATTCATCTGCTGATGGACATCTAGGTTGCTTCCATGTCCTGGCTATTATAAACAGTGCTGCGATGAACATTGGGGTACACGTGTCTCTTTCCCTTCTGGTTTCCTCAGTGTGTATGCCCAGATGAAAGCAGATAAGATACTCAAAACCATCAGCCGTAGACCAAGGCATTCTGCTTTGTTTTTGTACATAAATGGTAGTTGCAGGTTTCAGGTGGCCTGATTGAAGGCATGTGGAAGTGTCTGTCCTAGAGCCCTGGCTTGGCCTCTGGGCAGGTTTTCTTCTCAGGGGTTCTGGGTCTTCTAGTTGCCTCCTCTTCATCTTTTTTCAGGCTTCTGAGTACTGAGAGTCTCCATCTTTGTTCTGTTGGAAAAGGGAGTCAGGATTGGATTCCATGAACTCTGGAGGAAGCTTCTGAAAGGGCAAGATGGATGTGACAGGGAGGGGGAACCTACATGGCTTGAAGCCCACGGCCATTTGCCTAATGAGCCTGGGGAAGGTCATCCAGCCAGGATACCAGAAGGCCTTTTACCTGCGGGAACTGGGTGCAGATGTGAACGTGAATGGAGATCTCAGATGTAGGGTGTCTGGAAGCCAGGCAGAAGACTCAAAGGAAATTAGGGAGTGGGCTTACAAAAAGTGAAAGGAACTGCCTCTTCTTTCTGCTAACTTTGGATTGTGTTTGCAAGGGAGTTTGTATTTATGAGATAGCTGAGCCATATGGATGTACAAGGATGCATGTGTTCTCCTGGTCTGTTGATACGAGAGCAGTTGAAGGGCGTGGGCTTGTCTGGAGGTGGGGCAAGTAGGCGGATGTGGTAACATCAGGAGGGGGCAGTTCTGCGGAATATGGGCCCATGTAAATTCAGAGGATCTGGGCATTTTGGCAACCTACTGTTCCTTTCTCATAGATTGTTATGTATGTATTTATTTATTTTTGAGGTTGCCATCTGCCCTTCCTCCCCCAGAGTTTTGTGGATAAAGTTGTTCTGTCTTCTCTGGGTAACCTCTTTCCCTGGTGATGATTAGAGAGTAACCAACAAATTCCCACCCCTGAATGTACAGGCTCAGAAAGACAGCTCACTTATGTCACAAACATCAGTAGGCAGGCTCAGAGGAGCAAAGCGAAGGAATAGATTCTAGGAAATGAGAATGGTCCGACAGCTCTCCACACTTCCACCATGAAGGAGACTGGCTTCAGAACAGTTGTAAAGTTGTATCATCTCTTTCTCTTCTCTTAACCTTCATTTCTTTTTATTTTCATGTACTTATTTTTGTATCATTTACCAGCACTCTGTGGGGACCATGATCTGGGCCTGGAGAGTTTTCCGTGCCTCAGTTTATATCCCTGGCAATGTTGAGAGGAAAGTATTGTATTATTTTAGTTGCTAAATCATGTCTGACTCTTTGCAACCCCGTAAACTGTACCCACCAAGCTCCTCTGTCCATGGAATTTTCCAGGCAAGAATACTAGAGTGGGTTGCCATTTCCTTCTCCAAGGGATCTTCCCAACCCAGGGATTGAACCCACATCTCCTGCATTGCAGGTGGATTCTTTACTGCTGAGCCACTGGGGAAACCCCCCAGAGGAAACTTACCTTTAATAATTACTTACTGTGTGGCCAGCACTCTACAGTGTGCATTAGAGACATCCATCACTTTACCCAATCCTGAGGGAAATAGATATTATTGTCTCTTCTGACAGATGATTAGCCCAGGGTCACAGGAAGACGTGTCTGGCCAACTCCATTGACTCTTCTCTTTCCACTGTACTACACTGCCTCGGATCAGACCAGAAGAGTAGCAAATACTCTTCTCTAACAGAGCATCCTTTTAGGATGACCCTGAACTGCTTGCCTGCATCAGTTGCACCTGCTGGCTATGAGGCTAAACCAATGGAGGAGTAAGGAATCAGTAGATGGGAAAAGAGCAAAGATCTCTTCCCCAGCACCACGAAATGGGTCTGTGACAATTTGTCCTGTGTCATTGGAATGTGAGCATCAGTTGGAATTGGGGCTGTTTGCTATTTTTGTCTCCTGTCTTCACCAAAAGCTCCATTGTCAGACTCTCTTCATCACTCTGCAGGGACTTTTGATTTGGAAGTGCCAATTCTCCTTTTCTTTTTAATATTAGCATAGAAAGTCCATTTTCTGTTTTCCAGCTCTCAAAAAGTCTATTCTCAGCCCTCCCTTTTCCAGGGCACCCATAGTGTGAGTGATAGTGGGAGGAAGCAACTTTTATGACTTTTTTCCTGGAGTTTCATCTTTTACTGAATGCTTCTGGCTTTGTGGCTAGTTGAGGAAAATGGGGGTTGTGGGGACAGAGGGGGTGCAGGAACGACTTTACTATCTCAGTAGAGAGTGTAGGAAAGGCTTCCAGTAGGTTTATAAAAGCAGCCTTAAGTTCACCCCCGGGGCCCCCATTTTGAGGATTCTGACTTTTCTTTAACTATCTCATGGAGGTATTTCTAGCCAATTGTCACGGAGCTTCTGTTATTGAAAGTTTAGAAATGTTTCCACTGTAGAGACTTGAAAGGCATGCCTAGGTGTGCCAGGACTCTGCTTTGGTTGTTATTGTTGGATGTCAGTAGCTTCTCCAAAGGTGGCTTCTCTCCATTGTAATAATGGAGGCTCCTCCTCTCTGTCTCACTTCCCTTCCCATCATGTTACATGTTAGCACCACAGACTAATAGGATATTAGAGTTACAGGGACCTAGAGAAACGCACATCAAAGCCGAGGGTCAGAGAGGGTAAGTGACTGCCGCTGGTCTCTCAGTAAGTGACTGAGGCCGGGCTGGAATCCAGTGCTCCTGACTCTCGGTTCAGGACTTCGTTGATCACATTTCCTCTGTGCTTTCTTCAGTCTTTGTGTACTCATCATCCTTCTGTCCCTTCATCCTCTTTCTGGGATGTTTTCCTCCCATTTTTAGTGAGCAGATACATATTTTTAGTGTTTCTCTAGGTTAGGGCATCGAAGGCGGAGGTCATGATTAATAAAAAAGGACTTAATTAAGAAAAAAGGAGGAATGGACCAGAGAAGGAAAATTCAAGAGAAGCCAACCAGCACGGATCCAGTTGAATCTGTGAATGGGATTGGGAGGCGATCCATGAGAATGGATTATGAGAATGGGAGGCAGTGGTTCAGAACAATGGCTAATATTTCCTTCTCCCAAAATGTTGCTTGAGAATGTTATGAAATGGTAGTAGTTAACAGGCACTGAGCTTCTACCTAGTGCAAGGACCACGTCTCAGTAGATGGGAGATTGGATGCTCCAGCATGTACTTATTTCACAGTGTTTTCTGGACTCTTCAGTGGTCCTGAGAGAGTAAACCATCCAGACCCTAACCTTAAGAGAGACGCTCTTGAGAACGGTCAAGTAGGGATGGAGAAGTAAAGTCAATAAAAAGATCCCTTTCTTTTAGAAGCCTCCATTCAAGCCAGGAAGCCAAGGGAGTTTTATTTGATTGCTCTGATAATAGATTCCTAAGCTTTTCAGGAATCCAAAGAGGTTTCTAGTCCTGGCTCTGGAAAAATCTTATTCCTTCTGTGATTTCAGTTTCTACATCTATAAAATGAGTGTGCTGAATTAGCTAACGGAACTCTAAGGCACTTCTCATTTCTTACCGAGGTGCCCCTGGGATTCTAGTTTCCTCATTTGTTATCTCTCGTGACTTGAGGGCACCTTTAGCTGTCACTGCCTTCACCATGGAAGGCAGTGTTCTTCTCCCTGAATGCACGTGAAAATCAGCCTGAGTCCTGGATATTCTGATGCCCAGACAGTAGCTGAAATGAATTAAATTAGAATTTCTAAAGATGGAATACCTGTATCTTTAATTTTTAAAAGCCTCCCAGGTGATTCTGCTGTGTAGACAGGCTGAGATCCACTGATGATCTAGAAGAAGAGGAGAGCCTTTACCTGATATGTTTCTTTGAAATATGCTTTTAATCACGTGTCTTGGTTGCTTACTCTCAGTTGTCTTATAGCCACAGTGATATAGTGGAGGGGCCTCCCAGAATTCAGCCTGAAAGAATGGGGTGATTGATTCTTCTTTTTCATGGTGTTGGCAGACGGTTCACCTGTGGCTGCTTCTTGCACACATCTGGCTGCACAGGTCCCTAGCCTTCTATGCTAAGGGTGATGCTTCAGACTTCCAGAAGGCAGGTCTGCTAGGGGAGCATCTCAAGTCTAAGGGGCAGAGTGTCTTGCTGACCCAGGAGGCCCTTGAGCAAGTGACTGAAGATTCATTGACATTCTTCCTTCCTGTTTGTTAACTCCTTGTGTGTCGGAGGGTTGTCCAGCTCAACTGCTGTCAAATTTAGGCATCTCTAGTATCCTTGATGGTTTTCTGGGGACATGGTGCTTGCAGTGAGTGGTGTGTGGAACTGGCTAGTCACAGCATGTGGGTTTCAATTGTGTGTATCTCTTCCCAACTCCGTGTGTATGGGTGTCAAGTTGGTAGCTTGAGTTTGCCATGGAGACAGGTTTACACTCCAGAAATTGACACTTGCTATGCACCAGGGCTTTTCTCTCTTTTAGGGAGGATGGTTTTTAAACATTTATTCTTGCAACACTTAGTTTGCTACTTAACAATATAGTCCATTTGCTTGTGGAACTTCTCTGAATTGCCCCAGATTTGCCTTTGAGTGGCCGCTCCATCCAGTGGTCTCAGCCTTGCCCTTCGGAAGAACTTAGACAGTTTCAGCGTCCCCTCTGACAAGCTAGCCCTTCAGATATTTGCCAAGAGCTATGATGTCTCTCTTCAGTCTTCTTTTTATAAGCTGAGGATCCTTAGTGCTGTCAACATTGTCTCATGTGATTTGGAGGCTCATAGGTGCCTTTGAATGTTGGGGTGCAATAGAAGGGTTTTTTGAGGAAAACAAAACCTTCTGCCAGAGATGATCTGTGGACTCTTTCACAGAAGGCTTTTCCTTTTCTTTCTGCATTCAGAGTACCATCTGAGCCCCACAGAGTCAGTGGGGATGTGGAGTAGGCTACAGTCTTGGGTGTGGTTGCTGATGGCGGCCCACATTCTTTGCCTAAAACACACGTTGCTGCCAGAAAGGCTTGATGGGCTTGAATTCATCAGAGTGTCATCAAAACACAGATTTTGGCTTCTGAAACAGGTAATTTTCCCACCACTGTTTTGTTTTCCTTCCAGAGGCTTTTAATATTTCCCCTTTCTTTCTTCCCTTTTCTGTAGCATTCAATCATTTGTCTCCTGATCACCGAAACTCTGTGTCAAATGACAGCGTTTTGAGTCCAGGATTCAGCGTGACACACAAAAAGGGAATTTGTTAAGGCTTATCCAGCTGTCTGTCAGCGAGAGAAGAGAGGGAGGGAAGCCGGTGCTGGCTGAGTTTCACAGAATCACCACTTCCCATCCTTTTGGAACTGGGGCTCAGCTGAGACTGAGCACTGGTTAACCATGTTGGCAATGATGTGAACTTCCTTTCAGTCTTTTTATATAGAGGGCAGGGACATGGGAGTGAGATGGGAGTTGTTTGGTCTAAAAGCAATGAAAAGTTCAATGTAGCTACACAGCCAACATTGCAGGGTTAGTGCTGGGGATCTTTTGTTTTGAGTAACTGAGTCCATTGACCTCCCTATGAGAGCAGAGGGCTGTATGGGCAGAAAGCCTTTTCGGGGGGTTCTCTGCCTCTTTGCTCTATTTTCAACATTGCTTCCTTTGTCTTTCATTCATTAGGATTTCAGTCTTTAGGAGTAGGTGTAATGGCATTTCCATCTTCTTGACAGAGAGAGGGAGAGAGGTGTGTTCAGGACTGCCTGTCAGATGGTGAATTTGAACAGAGGCAGCTGTTGTCATGGTGATGGTAGGTTGCATCCCACCACCGTGGAAACCAAAGTTAAAAAACTGATGTTAAGGCTGGAAGTCACATGACACATTTTTGTTTTGTTTTGTTTTAAAAAAAGAGAAAGGAGTTTGGTTTTTCAATCTGTTTTGTTATGTTTTTTTTTTTAAGGCGAGTTGGGTGGTGAGAAAAATTCCAATAAGGAAGCGATGAGATAATGAAATGGGGCAACGTGAAGTATGCAGAGCCTTCCACCTCATTTTCCTGCTTGTTAGCAGTGTGTTTCTGCTGTAATGGGGATGGGAAAGGCAGGACAGATCCAGGATGGATTTCCAGAATTGCAGTCAGAATTGTGTACTGATTGTTCTATCACAAGAGTGAACATTGGGGTTTAGCCCTCCTGCCCTTCAGTGGCTATGTGTCATCCACCCCATCCATAAGTTTGGGACAGAGACTGGGAACCTAAAAATAAGGACTGAGAAAAGAGTTGGGGGTGGAGTTGAGGGCGTGACTTGCCCCAGATATGAGAGTGGTTCATACATTGATAAATTCAGATGCTTAATGTTGTCTTTCAGGAAATTGAAAAATTTATCAGTAACCCCTCATAACCCCAAAGAATGCAATGTCTCTCTCTATTTCCTTTTCTGAATGAGACTTCTTTGGATACTCTGTCCTGCTGGGTCAGCCACAGAAGCAGGTTCAAAGAAGTCCAGGAGGAGCCTATCCAGGAGCATGTTAGCCTCTGAGCCTAGGCTCCCTTGGACCATGACTTACCTCTGAATCTGGCCTTTGACCTCTGAACCTGACCTCTAACCTCTGAACCTAGGTCAGGCAGAGCTGCGAAGGCTTGCTGAGAGTGTTAGAAAGCCCTCTTGGCTCATCATCTTTTTATCTCATAGTCACTCCTACTTCATCCCATGATCTGGAGAGAAGGTGAAACATCTTTCCAGGAAGGAGAGCTGGCCCCAGGCCTACCAGGGCTGGTTTGGATTTTCTTTTCAGTCTGGGAAGCATTGAAGAACTGTACACACGGCATGTGTGGAAAGGCTGGGAGACGACTTTTCCTGTGAGCATCCTGGCCTCTGGGAGGGGTGCAGACAGTGTCTGTGGAGACAATGGTGGTGCCCCTGTCCATGTCTGGGGTTTAGGCATGAGGTCCCGTCTCTGCCCTACTTCTCGTCCCTCTAGGGCAGATGTATCGTTATCCATGGCCCAGGCAGGGGATATGATCTCACCAGCATTATCTCACTGCATTTCCATCAGGGTCTGTAGGAGCCAGAGCCGGACCTCTATGATGGTCCAACCCCTCCCATTCTTAGCCCTGGCCTTGGGTGTGATGAATGTCCCTTCTGATCACTGGGAAAGATTGCATCAGAGCCATCAGCTTCATGAATCCTCCTCTGGGGACTGCTGTTTGGATGTGCTTTCCATATTCCCAGGAGGTTCTGGGCCAAATGTCTTTGCTCTCTTCCCGGAGACTCATTACCATAATTTTCTTTTCAATCCTTTATTGCTGTGGGTCTCTTCAATGTCAGCCCCTGGCTGCAGCCAGCCAGCGCACTCCCGGCGGCTGTGACCACTCACAGATGCTTCCCCCAAAGCTTCAAGCCACAGCTGATGCTTAAAGATGGATTTAGCAGGAGAATAAAAATGACTGTGTGTGTGTGTAGCACCTTGCGGTTTCAAAGGTTTCTTTTAAAAAATATTTATTTTATATTGGAGTATGGTTGATGTACAATGTTGTGTTCATTTCAGGTGTACAACAAAGTGATTCAGTTATGCATATACATGTAGCTGTTCTTTTTCAGATTCTTTTCCATTATAGGTCATTCATTACAGAGTATTGAGCAGACTGCTATGCTATATATGCAGTAAGCCTTTGTTGATCATCTATTTTATACGTAGTAGTGTGTGCAGATTCACATGTCATCTTAGACTTTGATCCTCACGTTGTCCTTGTTTGGCTCTGGAGGAATGGGTGGTGGTGGTTTTCCCTGACTTTAGTACCATGTTGGGGTGCCTTGTGGAGAACCGTGGCTCTGGTTTCCATTGCCAAACTACATATTCTCCATCGCATTCCAGGTCACGAGAGAGATTCTGATTCTTCTCATATTAAAAAGGCAGCCCGAAGGTCTTGGATAGCTAGATTTCACTATCATTCATTTTTAAACTATCCCTTTGATGCTGAAGAAATCACAGACTTGGCAGCACCCCCTTCCCCAAGACTGTCTTTGAGTCAACATTCCACTTGTTAGAATGTGTCTGTGCACCTGTGAGTAGAAGATTGTGCATAATGATGCCCAGGCTGTCTTCTTCTTTTTTTTTTTTTTTAATTTTATTTTATTTTTAAACTTTACATAATTGTATTAGTTTTGCCAAATATCAAAATGAATCTCTTAGAATTGGGCATCCCCAAACAGGAGTCAAGGGTGGACAGGAGGAAAGGAGACAGACTTGCCCATAGGGAGTGTGCTTTGGTCCTGGGGTGAGGGATGAAGATGGGTCCTGAGGCCTGCTATCCTGAGACTGTGCTATTCTGGACTCCCCCAGGAGTTTACAGGAATGGCCTAGGCACCCACAGGCTGCCCCCCACAACAGCACATGCTCCACCAGTCCTGGGGTTGGAATGGGAGCACAGCATTCCATCTGCCTGCCTGTGCCTCTGGTGGGCCCTCGGCCCCTCTGAGCTCATTCAGTCTCCTCAGAGTTCCAGCCTCACAGCTCTGAGATGAAGCTGCTGAGAGTAGAAGGGACCTAGGATCAGCACCCAGGTGGTACAGAGATGCTTGTCTCGCTGGGGGCACCCAGGTTTGCTGCATGGGCCCCAAGTCCTTCTCAGTCCTGTACCTTCACATCAGTCCCTGCAGGGTGGGCAGAGGGAAGGCAGTGCCCAGGCCCGGCCACCAGGGCTCTGTGGACAGGTAGAGCCAGCACCACCATGGTAGCCAGCGGCTCGCCGGGAGGGCAGCCCTCCCTGTCCCCTGCCCCAGCTCTCTGGGCTTCAGGAAAGGAGATGAACAAATAGCAGGTGTGCAGGCCAAGTTGTGCTGCTTGAATTAGCTGTGTTGCTAAGGAAACAAGTCAACCATTCAAAGGAAGGAGCATTGGGTAACAGAGATAAATCAATGAGGAAACCTATTTTTATCATTTCCCTAATGATTGTCTTGAAGCTGTGAGACGGGGAAGGGAGAGTTGGAGTGACACAGGTCCTCATTAACGGGCTCAGAGGGAGAAAGGAGTAAAGGGGTGTTTGGGGAGCTTGCCAAGAAAGTTTATAAAATGAGGCCCCTAGCAAGCAGACAGTGAGACAGATGCAGAAGAGGCAGCTTTGCAGGTTTCAAAGAACTTCCATGGCCATTTCCTCATTTGGTCCAGTCTCTTTGTTCTTCTGCATTTGATCCTCTCAGAAATCTTGATCTAATAATTTCCATGACCCTCAGGTTGGTATGGGTTTTTATGTTGGTTTGTTTACTTGTTTGTTTCAGAATAAATCTAGCTTTAATTGATTTCACAGCTGTATATGAATACATGCTCATTATAACACACTGCATTAAGGAGCAAAGAAGAAATCCTACTACCCCAAGAAAACTCATTATCCTTCTAACAAGACAGACTTTTTTCCTTTGCTCTGATAAAATCTTTTTTTCATTAAAGGGATCTTCTATGCATGCTGGTTTCTCTTTTTGAAGAGTTAATATGCGTACATCACTTGGCTGACAAAGGTCCGTCTAGTCAAAGCTGTGGTTTTTCCAGTAGTCATGTATGGATGTGATAGTTGGACCATAGAGAGCACAGAAGAATTGATGCTTTCAAACTGAGGCGCTGGAGAAAACTCTTGAAAGTCACTTTGACAGCAAGGAGATCAAACCAGTCAATCTGAAAGGAAATCAACCCTGAATACTCATTGGAAGGACTGATGCTGAATCTTCAATACTTTGGCCACCTGATGTGAAGAGCCGACTCGTTGAAAAATACTCTGATGCTGGGAAAGATTGAAGGCAGGAGGAGAAGGGAATGACAGAGACTAAGGTGGTTGGATGGCATCATTGACTCAAGGGACAAGAGTTTGAGCAAACTCTGGGAGGTGGTAAAGGACAGGCAAGCCTGTTCTGTTTCATGACGGGTGTTGCTCTTTGAGGCCTTGGCAACGCGGAGTTGCCTTTGACCTTTCTGAGCACGTCTTTGTCTGTCCTGTGAGGTGCATCCTTGTACCCTGCAGGCCCTTCCTTGCAGCCCAGGCTCTTTCCCTGGGAGGTACATCAGAGCCCTTGTTAAGGGCCTGAAGTTCTGTTTCGGGAAGACCGGGAGCAGTGCCCCTGAGTCAGCTCCCAGGTGGGGGTCCAAGCCAGCGGGAGTGACTACAGCCTGGTCATTATGATGGCTCCTCAGCGGAGCTGCAGCTCACATACGGGGACGCCTCCCTTTCACTCAGCCTGCGCTGAACACTGAGTGAGCTTCTTCTCTGTGTCTGGAGCTCTGCTGAGCCCCGCCGGTGGAGACGTGAACAAACCCCGGCCCTGCTTTCCAGGTAGAGTTTCTTGGGGAGATCAATGTGATGATGAAATTGCACCCTGCGGAGAGCTGGGGGGCACAGGGAGAAACCTTTACAGGCCAGGTGATATTTCACCTTGATCTTGATATATGACCAAGAAGAGAGGAGAAAGGCCATTGCAGGAGGAAGCAAAAGCACTGAGATGTAAGGGCCCGTTCTTTGTCCTTTTTTCAGAAAGAGAAGCAGACGGAAGGTTGAAGGGAAGAGCTACAAGGGGGAGTGGCTGGGGCCTGGGTAGGGTTGGGTGTTCTCTCCTGTTCTTCTCTCTTAAGATTTCCCTGGCCCCCTTCTCTCTTTCACCTAGTCCACTTGGGCTTCTGGACCCCCTCTGCCACCCATCCTCACACCCACTTCACACCTCTGCATCCCAGTCAGATAACCTAAGCACAGAACTCTCTGTTCAGATCAGTAAGCTCACCTAGCCCAGAATGTCCAGGTGCAGACAGATCAGCGTTGTGGTAGACACAGGGCTACCACAGGCTACCAACCTCAGCAAGGTGTGGCCATCACCATACAGGATGCTTACAGCAGGAGAGAGGCTGACAAGTTAGATTTCCTGTGACTGGTCAGGTATCTGGATGGCTGAGAATTCACGAGGGCTCAATAAATGGCACCACCCAAGGCCTAGGAGGCTAGAATCTAAAAGTGAGAGTTTGGTAATTCATAGGTTCTGAGAAGACCCTGTTTCCACATCCTCCCAACCCAAACCCTCTGCCTGCAGTCTTATGTCTAAGGGCCTACTCAGAGCAGTGATCCTTTGGCTTAAAATTTTGAAAATGTCAAATACATGCATCCTTGAGAGGGATGTTCCTTTAGGCCTTGTAGAGCGCCCGACCTCAGGATGAATTCACGTCTGGGGCACTCTGGGGTGAAATTATGGTGCAGAAGCAAAGATGAAACTATGGGAATTCAGTTTGTCTGTGGACTAGCTGTGTGGGGGAACTTGTCACAAGAATGTAGGCACGTTAAGTGAGATGAGCATCTCTGAGGTGTGTTTGCTAGAGTGTTTGGCTCTCAGGGGCCTAGCTTGGTACCCAGAGAGACCGAAGCAGAAGGGATGGCAAGATGGCTGGGGGGCTTTCTGTGTGGTGCGGTGAGGCTCTCCTCTGACTGAGTGGGTTTCAGTAAGCACAGTGGGGTGTGGAGGCAGGAGGCTGGCGCTGAGGTTCTCTGAGCCCCATCTCGTTTTCAGATCTGGCTGTTTTGCCCTGCAGGACAGCAGAAGCTGGCAGAACTGTCCTGAGGGTATGAGTCCTGGGCGAGTGTTGGGTGTGTGGGAAAGGAAGACAGCCAGCTGTTGGGGCTGTGACTCAGGGATGGATGGGGGCAGGGAGGAGGTGCTGCTAAATGAAAAAGAAAGGTTCTGGAGGCTCGGATGCAAGCTGACCATCTCACCCCCTGCAACCTACCATTCTAGCATCAGGACCAGAGCAACTGGCGGGCGAGTTGCATCCTGCACAGACCCCCCTCCCCTCCGTCTGTCAGGGATGTGTGAGTGCCCTTTGACCATTGATGTTCACAGCCACATATAACCTGGTGGGGATGACGAAGCATCAGGGGACGTGTTTATGGTTTGTCCTCCTCGTGTGCCACCTAGGGAGGGCTCTGGGCCCTATGTCCTGCACAGCTAGCCTGAATGGGGGTAGGGGGGAGACAAGATCCCTTCCTCTCCCTCCACTTCACTGCACTTACTACCTGTTGCTCCCGCCTGGATTCCAGACGCTGCCAGATCACAGGTTGTTCAGCAAGACCAGCGGCAGCAGCTCACTCCTGTTTGTCGCAACAGTAGTTATAGAATGAAATCCCATGTGCAGAATGACTCTGGAGCTGGTGATTCCCTCTCCTTTTTTCTAGAAGTTCCCCACTCCCGCCTCCCCCTGGTTTTACAGCACAACCTTTCTGCGGGAGCCAGGATGCTGGCACTGGAATCATAGTCCTGTTTTTCTAAAAGTTGCAGGGAGCCCACTCACCTCTCTTCAGAAAAATGCAACAGAAAACAAAGCCTGAATTCATTATCCTCTCATTTGTAGTTTGATTCCTAGAGGCCCCGACTTCGGTGCCCTGGATGCAAGCTCATGATATGTGTCTCTGCTTCCTTTAGATGTAGAAGCTTAGGAGAAAATAAAATGGGACAAAGCTAGTTTCTCCCAGACCCATTAAATATTATCCTGAACTGGATATTAACATAAAAGGGAGCTCATGGAGAGAATGGCTCCTTTTCTAAGGGCCCTTCTTCTATTCAGTTGAGCAGAGCTTCAAGAGAAGGGCACTCCAGATGTGATTGCCAGAGACAGCCACAAACAGCCGCAGCTGGATCCTTGCTGGAGCATCAGTGGTTTGAAGATAGAGAAAGAACATCAAGCCTGCAACAGCATCATTGTTTCTTCCTCTCTTTGTCCCACTTCCTTTTTCGGTTCTGGTTAATTCCCAGATATGTCACTGAATTCACTAAGAATCTGGAATGTCTACCATATGTCTAATACATTATTTACTGACTGCATTCTTCCTTTCCTTGAGAAAATGCTTTGTCTTCAGAGTCTGATCAGAAACGTTTCTAGTTCCGTGTGCTTAGGACCAGCCACTGTTCTGCCTGCCGGTCTGCTCCTGTCAATCGTGCTGACTGCACAGGCATGATGTGGGTTGATGAAGTTTGTGTATGGATGTACATAGCCATCTTAGAGGCTGTCCTTCTCTCTTTGGTGATTCTGTTTCTTAACTCCTCCTTTCCCACGCCGTTTGAGTACATGATCTTGGCCACCATCATTGCCAATTGCATCGTCTTGGCCCTGGAGCAACATCTTCCTGAGGATGACAAGACTCCAATGTCCCGCAGACTGGTAGGTGCCTCTCTCCTTCTCATCTTTCTTTCCCCCTGTTCCTCTTCTTCCCTGGTTTCCTTCTCCTTTGCTTCATCACCTGGCCCCCTTCTCTCTTTTCCTACTCTACACTTCTGTGAATTTGTTCTTTGCTGAGGAACAGGTTGGTGACAAGTCTCACTGGGATTCATAAAGAGGACTGACCTTTTAAATTTCTGCTCCCAGGAAGTTCTGTGTCTATAGCACATGGCAGCCAGGCAAGAAGAAAGGACAGGCCCAGGGTCCGCTTTCTTCTCTCTTCTTCCTGGGGGACTTTGAGAATGAGAGGAAAAAGGGAGAGTAAAGGAGAGAGCATGAAGGATGCTCAAAGCCTGTGTGCCTTCATGGTTCTGAACTTCCTAAATGTTTGTCCATATTCTCTGTAAAGAAATTATCCATGTGTCTAAAGTACCCCTCCCAAAGAGAACAAAGAAAATGCTTAAAATCCAAACAAATGGGTAAGTGGTTCCAGTCTGATTACCCATGGATGAGAAAGGACTCTTAAGCTTCCAGTATAAGTGATGACCATCTGTGGGAATGCCAGCCCCTTCCAGGCAAAGCCAGCACCATCAGTATTTGCCTTGGGAAGACAGCTGGTCCTGGGTGTGAGCCCCACATCCACCCACTTCTGCAGCTGGCTTCCCTTGCTCTTGTGCACTCTATGAGTCCTGCAGCACCCTCACTTCCCAGCTGTACATGGGCCTGGCTCAGCACAGGCAGCCTGGTGTCCTGTAGGAGACAGGAAAAGTCAGAGCAGAGGGGTAGCTAGGCAGGGAGTGCCTTGGTTGAAACAGTCCTCCTCTTACCAACACCTCTGTTCTTCATCCCGCAGGAGAAGACAGAACCCTATTTCATTGGGATCTTTTGCTTTGAAGCTGGGATCAAAATCGTGGCCCTGGGGTTCATCTTCCATAAGGGATCATACCTCCGCAATGGTTGGAATGTCATGGACTTCATCGTGGTCCTCAGTGGGTGAGTCCTCTTCCCGTCTCTTCTTTGTACTTGGAGGTGCCTGTGGGGTCATGAAGTGGCTGGTGCAAGGAACCTGGGAGTGGCGGGGGCGGGGGGAGATAATTCTGTGGAGGAGAAGAGGAGGAAGAAGTTCAAGGATAAGATTCCCATGGTTCTGAGCCATGGCTGAGCCAGCTGCAGGGGAGTGCAAGTGTTCTGGAGATGCACATGGCATTAGACAGAGGCTGTGGACCCAAGGTCTGGCTGCTGCTGCTTCTGGTTTCCCATTCTATGCTCTGCTAGTGCTGAACACATGTTTCCAAGTGAGCCTTTTCACTGAAGCAAGCAGCTTGCCCTGGCGTGAGGGAAAACCCCCGTAATGGGCCAAAGCATGCTATCGGGTGCAGTTTTCTTTAGGAGGTTGGGAAAGACTCTTTTAAGTATATTCTGTGAAATGATAGTTGGGACTCGTGTCTTAACAAAAGAGGATTTAAAAAAAATGATTTACAGATTTATTTATTTATAGATTTATGCATCTTTATAATATGAGAAGCTGGAAAATGGAATCATGTGAAACTGATAACACATCCCTTTGGAAATTGACATAGTAACACTACGTTGTGTTACAGGTGGTATATGTGATGGCGGTACTTTTATTTAAATATTTGGTAATTCTGCTTTTGAAAATGAATATAGTGTACCTCTACTGGGCCAGTCCGGTGCTGTCGTCAGTATATGTGATGGGCCTTGGGACTGGTGATGGTGAGCATGCCTCTTCAGGCTTTTGTGGCTTCTCGTGTGTCTCTGTATCAGGCTGCTCTTGGTACCTGCAGGCGAGGGGGCAGTCCCTGGGTCCTCTGTGGGTGTGGCTGCAAAAAGTGTAGCATGGAAATTCCTTTACCCGCTGCCCAGAAGTTGAAACCTGTGAAGACAAGTTAAGAGCTGGGTGGAAAAGTGAGGAGCGGGGAGAGAGGAGCTACCATTGCTATTGACCAAAGACAGAGGGGAGCAAAGAAGACCTTTTTCTTTTTTTTCAGAGGACTTGGGCAGGTAAAATCTGACAAGAATGAGAGTTTAGAAACACTTGCATCGTTTCATTGTCTTGTGCAACAGACACAATTGCCATACGTTTAATCTTCATGTCAACTATGATTAAGTGAAAGGGGAAAAGTTGAAGGTGGAATAGACTAGAATGTATAAATAGAAACTAGCGAGCATTGAGCCCCTTAGTATAGGGAACAGATAAGTAGTAGAGATGACTCTTTATGTTTAAAAACATCTGTTGCTTACAAAAGGATCTTCTGAAGGTTATTTTTCTAAAAGAAAATGCTACTACTGCATTTAAAGTGTGATTTAGTGTGTAAAGATACAGCTTCTGCGTAGTGTTTCAGAAGTACACAGTGTAGACTGTAGTACACCTGGCTGATGTCTTGTGGGTTTTATCCCCATTTAATTAAACTGTGATTGACAAATGAAAATTGTCTATATTTAAGGTATACAGTGTGATGATTTGATACATTGTAAAATGATGACTGCAGTCAAACTGATTAACATATCCATCACCTCATGTAGTTTTATTTATGGTGGTTAGAACACTGGAATCCAAACTACACTTTTAGCAAATTTCAAGTATGTTATACATTATTATTTACTATATGATCATATAGTAATAATATAATAATATAGGCATTATTATTTACCATGGTGAATCCTAGGTCTGCAGAATGTATACATCTGTAGCTGAAAGTTTTTACCCTTTGCGCAATATCTTCTCCTTTCCGCTACCCCTGGTCCCTCATAACCACCTTTCCTTCCATTGTTACTATGACTTCCGCTTCTGAAAAACTAGTATAGTCAATATAACTGAGATCGTGCAGCATTTGTCTTGTTTTTGCATAGTGTCCTTTAGGTTCATCCATGCTGTTGCAAATGGCAGGGATTCCTTTTTAAAGACTGAGTAATGTTCTTACGTGTGTGTGTATGTGCATGTGTATCTGGATCACAGTTTCTTTATCCATTCATTCATTGATGGGAATTTAGGTTGCGTCCATATCTGGCTGTTGTGAATAATACTGAAGTGCACAGGGGACTGTAGACATCTGTTTGAGGTAATGGCTTCATTTTCTTTGAACATGAAATGTCTCTATTTCATTTTCTTTGGACACAATACCCAGAAGTGAAATTACTGGATTATATGGTAGGTCTATTTTTAATTCTTCTGAGGAATTTCCGTACTATTTTCTACAGTGACTGGGCCAATTTACATTTCCACCAACAATGCACAAGAATTTTTTTCTCCACATCCTCACCAACAGTTGTTATCTTTTGACTTTTGCTAATATTAATAGCTTGGGGATGATTTAAATGTCCCTAAAATAATATATACTATATAAACAGTCCCCAACTTATGATGGTTTACCTTACAGTTTTTTTGAGTTTCTGATGATGCAAAAGCAATACTTTTCCAGTAGCAACTGAACTTTGAATTTTGATGTTTTCTGTAGGCAGTATGGTACTGTCTTATGATGCTGGGCAGTGGCAGATACAGCTCCCAGTCAGCCCTGAGATCATGAGGGTTATTGTTGTGTTTTTTACTTTCAGTATAGTATTCAATAAATTACATGAGATATTCAACACTTAATTAAAAAATTAGCTTTGTGTTACATGATTTTACCTAAGTGTAGTCTAATGCAAGTGTTCTAAGAAGATACAAGGTAACTAGGCTCAGCTCTGATGTTCATTCATTAGGGACCTTTCTTGGCAAAGTAATGTCTCTGCTTTATAATATGCTGTCTAGGTTGGTCATAGCTTTTCTTCCAAGGAGGAAACGTCTTTTAGTTTCATGCTGCAGCCACTATCTGCAGTGATTTTGGAGCTCAAGAAAATAAAGTCTTTCACTGTTTCCATTGTTCATTAGGTTAGGTGTATTAAATGTGTTTTCAGCTTATGTTGAGTTTATTGGGGTGTAACCTCATCATAAGTCATGGAAGATCTATACAGTAAAAGGCCTTAAATGAATCTGAGTCATTTTAGAAATATGATCTGTTTAAAAGAAGACTACTGTAATGTGTGGGTTAAATGTTAAAATTATGTGAATTCTTAGTCTCTCTAAGTCTTGTATGTGTCAGAGGCCATTTGCAATTTCTTGTCTAGTCCATTTATTTTCGTTTCAAACTATTCTATGTTCAATAAGGAAAATTTGGAAAATACGGAAAAAAAGTCACTAAGAAAAATTCCCGATTATTTTGTGGTATTTTCTTCCGGCCTTTTTGATGCTTAGCAAGCTCTCTTTTCAATGCTTGTAATTTTTCTGCCTTTTCTCAGTATCTTATGGGCATAGTACATGTTACTCCATATTTTGGTAAAAAGCGGTAAAGACTGATCAGCAGTTTATGAAGTAGATGTACTCAGCTTCTGTATCCCATTTTTGCACTTATCTGAGACCTAGGTTGCTTTCTAGGTTTGGCTGTTATGAATAATTATTAAAGATGCTCCAGTGTACATCTTTTGGGTGTCACATTTTAAGAGGCATTGTGACAGGTTGAAGTTCTAGAAGAGACTCTGCTTGCTGGGGTGGGGCCTAAGGAAGTAGGATGTGTGAGGGAAGATGTAGAAACTGGCATTGAAGGACAAGAGAAGCTAGTGGGAGCCATAAGCTTGGCCTTCAAATGAGGGTTGCCACATGATTGAAGGGGCAGATTTATAGAGTTCAACAGAATCCTTCATCAGTGTAACCAGTAAGGCCCTCTGTGTCCCCTTGTGTGGGGTGCGCACGAGTGGGCATGGGTGCTGAGCCCTTGGCCAAGCCACTTGTCCTCTCTGCTTTCTCTCCCACCAGCCCCGGTATCTGCCATTGTTAGCAGCTCCTCAAACTTTGCTGAAAGGCCACTGCCGGCCATCTGAACCAATAGGACTTTGCCCCTGTTCTTCCTGAACCTACTCTTTCTTTCTTTCCAGGGAAGGGGCATGGCACTCTTGAGATCAAACTCAGAGCTGTGATTCTATCCCATGGGAATGGATAATCAAATTTTGTCTTCTGTTCAGACAGTGCTTTCACCTACCATGTCACATTGCTTCTAAAATGCATTTTTCTCCTGCTGGTGCATGTCTAAAATATACAGCCTGCATCTTACAATAATGGCATGATATAGTTTAATTGACAGTATTCGTCTCTTTTGGTGGTAAGTAAAACCACAGGGCACCTACAACTCTTGGGGTCTTAGCTACAGTGAGTATGTTGTCATACCAGCCCAGAGAAGCAGGTAGATCAGATTTGAGATCGGAGTCATCCAGTAGTCAGAGCGGGTACGTGCTCAGCCCAGGACCGCCAGCAGCTTGACAGCAGATCCAGAGTTGGAACGTGTCCTTTGACCCAGGGCTGGTGTGTCGCCCCTACAGTACAGCCCCTTCTCCAGGCTTCCTGACACCTGTCCCATGGGCAGCCCATGCTGGCCACTCTGACTTCTCATCTCAGCTCCAGGTGTCACCTGCATCCGCCTCCTGTGCAGAGGAGGAGTGGCACTGCTGGAGTGGGACATCGCCTCGGGCTGAGGCTGTCCAGCTTCTCAGCTGTCCGTGTGTGCTGGGAGGTAGGGAGGGAGCTGACGTGCCAGACAGCTGGCTCAACCAAGGACCTACCATCAATGTCCTTTGTTCAGAGACAGGGGTTTGGGGGGCCTGGGCCACTGCCTTTTGCCTGAACCCCAGACCTGTTAACTTTCAGAATTCTTAGGTCTGTAAGCTGAGGCAGTTAATGGTTCAGAGTTAATTTATGTACATTATTCATAGAACCCTCATAATCCCCCAAATGGGATCTTATTAGCCCCATTTTATAGATGAAGCAACCAAGGTTCAGAGAGGGTACATGATATACTAGGAAGTGCTAGAGCTGGACTTGAGCCCACATTTTCTGGCTCCAAGTTCCTTCGTCAACAGTCATTTCCCTACACTGTCAGTGACCTCACCACCTCACAGGCTCTGCAGCTGTGTGCTTGGGTGTTTCTTCAGTCCCCTTGAAGCCATGTGGGATGGGCTCAGTATAATCAGGCAGATGTCCCGGAGCCAGAGCTGAAGCTTCATATGTGACTTGAAGAGGACCAGAGCCCCATGTGTCCATACTAAGACTTCTATCCATGGGCTTGGAATACAGCCAACTCCCTGCTCTGTGGTTAAGAAGGCACGTTACTTAACTCTCATGGTTTCATCAGTAAAAACTGAACCAGAAGTTCCACCTTGTTTCATAAGTTGGCTTGTTCATCCATCCATCCACCCATTTATTTAACAAACTATATGTTGTTGAACACTCAAATTCTGGGACTGAGAAACACCAAGGTTAATGTATTCTCATTTCTTCTAAAAGACAGTGAATTTGCCATTCTTTTAACAAATTATGGTGGCTCAGATGGTAAAGAATCTGTCTGTAATGGAGGAGACCCTGCTTTAATCCCTGGGTCAGGGAGATCCCTTGGAGAAGGGAATGGCTACCCCCTCTAGTATTCTTGCCTAGAGAATTCCATGGACAGAGGAGCCTGGTGGGCTTATAGTCCATGACATTGCAAAGAGTTGGACGTGACTGAGCGAATAATACTTTTACTTCACTTTCACTTTCTTAACAAATTATTACCTTATATAACTTGGGATCTCTCTCATATTGGTAATAATTCAAGAGATGCTATTTCTAAATATTTGTTAGGCCACCTGGATAATTCTAAATTATTTGAAGTCATGATTACAGATTGGCCTTAAAAACAGGTCACAGCCCCTAGAATAGATGGGTGATGATAGGGGAGGATGAGAACTCAGAGGCACTCCTAACCCATGGGTAGGAGTAGGAAAGTGAGGGCCAGGATTGTGTCTTTGAACCCCGTTCATGTCTGTGCGTGATTAGAGTAGGTACTTAATAAATGCTGCTGCTAAGTCGCTTTAGTTGTGTCTGACTCTGTGCGACCCCATAGACGGCAGCCCACCAGGCTCCCCCGTCCCTGGGATTCTCCAGGCAAGAACACTGGAGTGGGTTGCCATTTCCTTCTCCAATGCATGAAAGTGAAAAGTGAAAGTGAAGTTGCTCAGTCGTGTCTGACTCTTAGTGACCCCATGGACTGCAGCCTACCAGGCTCTTCCGTCCATGGGATTTTCCAGGCAAGAGTACTGGAGTGGGGTGCCATTGCCTTCTCCATAATAAATGCTAGTAGAATGGAATCACTTGGTCCATGCCAGATTCTCTTGTCACCGGCTGGATGTGAAGGAGAGTGCTGGGGGCACCCTGAGACTGTCAGTATGGAGGGGTCGCCTATTCCCAGTCCTTCCCTCTGTCAGTCCAAGCCAAGCCTTACCTACAGCTCTCTCAGGTAGCTATGACCTAGCCCAGCTGCCCGAATCCTGATCACTCCATTAGAGAAATGAAAACTGGAAACTGAGTCTCTAGGTGAGTAAGAGATACTGAACTTCCTGTTGTTTGGCCTGTTTACAGGACTCTAAGGGTTACCTTTTGGGATGCTTTCTGGCTGATAAGTGCAAGGGGTGGCGTCAAAGCTGAATATTGATGACCCAACTTCCTAGAGGTGCTATGGGCAGATGGAGGGATATAGAGAGAAGGGCACTATTGCCTCACCCAGCATTTGCCATATAATGAAAGCTGCCATCTATTGAGCTGTATTGCAAAAGTTACATTTATTTATATCTTTATCTTTATTGCTCAAAACATGCTTTATGATCAGTTTCTCTAGCTTTTCTGTGGGAGATGACCTCTTTTGGCTATTCTGCAGAAATATGAGTACTAACTCTGAAGAGTGGGCAGATGTATCTGAGCCTCCTTCCTCCACCAAGACCATCATTCCAGGGCCCAGGTGACCACCTGTCCCCACGCCTCTGTCTTCCTTCAAGTCCTTCAGGAGATATCGTTGAGGACCCACAGTGGGCCAGGCAGTGTGCTGCCTGTGGGTGGTGCAGGGCTGAGTGTCCCAGCAGGGGGCCACGTGTCATGAAAACCCAGAGGAAGGGCACCCAGTCTAGCTCTGGGAACTGGGGAAGACTTCCCGGAGGAAGGAGCATTGAAATTGGGATGTGAGGGCAGGCCGATAGGACTTAGACAAGGAAAAGTGGAAGAGCTTTTCTGGGTAAGAGAATTTTGCATACAAATCCTTAAAGCTGAGAGAGAGCACACAGGATGCTTCCGGGGAGTTGGCCAGGGGCATAGTGAGCAACGCTCCCAGAGAGGGCAGCAGGGGCCAGCTCAGGCTGGCTGGGAGGAGCTCGTAGTGGAGCCAGAGGCAGAGGGACCCACTGAAGGCTTGGACCAGGGACCGGTTTGAGCAGTGATTGGTTCTAACCCTGTGCTCGATGCCGTGCAGGTCTTTTTCATCATGGAATTCACTTTGAGTAAAGGGCATGGAAAAGAGCAGGGTGGGGGGAACCATTGCCATACCCTGAGCTGCAGTTTGGGAGGAGGTGCCTCACCCTGCAGACGGAAGAAGAATGAAGGGGAAAGGGAAGGGAGAGGAGAAGAGCCCAAGGAGATGCCACAGAAGAGCTGGGAGCTGCCATTGGAGGTCCCCAGCTTCTCACCGTGGCACAAGCAGAGTGGTTCAGCCTGGAGCCTGTTGGTAGGAGGACGCTATCTGGAGCTAAATATACATCGATAGGTATTTTTAGAGGGTTTCTGTAAGGAGGCCGCCCTAATACACGCGTTTCCCGAGCAGTTAAAGATCGAGGAAAGCACAGATTTCCTTCCCCAGCACTGTCTCCCCAGTGCTGAGAATGTGGGGGAGGTGTTGATAACGCAGTCCCGGGGCCCCCAGCCCAATTTAAATCTCTGTGGTACTAGAATGATAGCACTTGGGATTTATATAGCATCTCCGTGCCAATGAGCCTGGCGAGCTTTTACAGACCTGTCTTTTACTCATTCTCTTCACTCTAAGTAGGTGAAGCAAGTGGGGGGTGGGGAGCAGGGAAGGGCTGGGTATAAGGAGGAGTCACTGGAGCTTGTTGTTTCAGAGATGGGGAAACTGAGGCCAAGTGAGGCAACGTAGGGGGCTAGGAACTACTCAAAGGAACTGAGGCAGTAGAAGCAGATGAGATCTCGGGTGCCTTCATCCTGATGTTGGGGTGCTCCGCTAGCCCTAAGCTAGACTGCTTCTCAAGTTCTCTCTCCCAGTGGAGTTGGGCTGCTCGTCTGAAAGGCCTCCACCTCCTCACTGGCTCCTTGTTCGTTTCTAGCTCCACTTTGGGGGAACACAGCTGCTGCTTGCAGCTTCTCCTTTCGTCAGAACATTAGTTCTCTGTTTTAATTGCATTTCCCTCCAGATGGGTTCATGTTGGAAAAGATAGTTAGGATATGGAATTTGGATTCAGGGAGGAGATGGGCAGAAGGCAAAATGTGGAGCTTTTGGAGGTCTCTTCTTTGCTCTTTGACGATGTAAACTTTCTTTTGGGGAGACTTCAGATGAGAGTCCCAGCTAGTAGTTGACAGGCAGTTGAGCTACAGTTGCTCCTTGGGTGGGAGATCATTTATTACATAGACCCTTGATCCCTTTTCTCTATTGAGACTCATCATTAATTCATTCTACAGATATTTATTGTGTGATTAGAGTAGGTATTTACTATGTAAGTACCTACTTACTATGTTCTGGTGTATGATGCTGCTGTTGGGCTGGTTTCTCTTTCCTGAAGCGTTGCTTCATGTCACCTCCACAGATTGACAGAAGCTCAAACCAGAGAGAGCTCATGGGGTCCTGAATTGGTCTTGGTGTCAACAAGGAGGAAGGAAAGCCAGGGGGAGTGGAGGAAGCTCAGAATGCTTGGGTGGTTTGGTTTGGGAGCATTTTTCTGGCTTTACATTCATTCAGGGTAACAGAGGGAAAGACACGATGACCAGATATTCTCCAAGCTAGACCACCACCCTGGGTCTGGAACTCCCATTGGAAGGCCGTTAAATGCACCCAGTCTTAGGCAGGTGCATGAGTGTGCGTGAAAGAGGGCAGCAGGGGTGAAAAGTCTGAGGCAGGACTGCAACGCAGAGGTGGCCATGGCATTAATGTTCATTCTCCAGATTTACAAGAGAGACTCGAGAATTAAAGGGCGGGTCTACATTTCCATTCTGTGCGTGAGGTGCGTCTCCTCCCTTGGGGAGGGCTTTTGTGTACTTCTGCCTGTTACTGTCAGTGTAGTGCACAGTTCTGTGTGAAATGTGAGATGTACAGTACTGTTCAGTGTATGTTTCCCTGAATCAGAAAGTAACAGATACGAGGAGTGAAGAGAGATCGCCAAGGGGAGCAGGGCAGATGCTGGAAGGAACAAGAGGGTGTGCTGGGCTTCAGGAGAACGTACAAAGGAAGGCTAAGTCTGAGGTTGCTAAGACTTAGCCACTGAATTTTAGACCTGGGAGAATGATAAATCTGTCCAGCTTTCCGTGTTTATTATTTTTAACAGGAGAGAAAACTGAGACCCACATAGGTAAGCCACCTGTCCATGGTCTTAGAGCTGGAATGAGCTGAGTTGGGTCCTGGTTGGTCAACTCTGGATTCAGGCTCAACTGAAGCTATACTCCACTCTCTCTGGCAGTTGAGAATCTGTTACTTCCAGATTATATTCAGGCCACTGGGGTGTTAAGAAATAAATCAGATTTTTAAAAATTACTTGGCTGGGATATATGTGCAACTTATATGGAAACAGAATTTAATATAGTGGACTGCATGATTCAGGGTTTTGGGTCCTGGTCCTCACCCTAGTATACCTTCCCTCTCTGGTCCTTCAGTATGATACTAGGTGATACCTAAACCATCTCAGCTTTCCTTTGTGAAATCTCATTTATGAAATAAAGGTAGGACTTCCACTGCCTACCTCACCAAGTCTTACAACAAGAAAATCCAGTAATGACGATGCTGCTGCTGGTGATGTGGGCTCACATTTTACCTATAGCTTGCATGTCTTATCTCAAATGTGGAAGCCCTCATACACTATCTCAGCATTTGCATACATCATTTTATGCATAGAAACACAAAGCGAGGCAGATATTATCTCCGTTTTAAGATGAGGAAACCGAAACTCAAAGAGACTAAGTCACGAGCTCAAGGCCAAACACTTACTAAGGGAGGGGCCGGCATTTTCATCGTATTATATTATCAGCCGTCTAAACTCCGTGCAGTGTCTCCTGTGCTACACAGCTGTCTCAGCCAGAGTGTTTTGAAAGACAGTGAAGCAAAATACGAAATCGGTGAGCAGGAATACTTTCCCCCTAGGTCAGTGATGTTATGAAGATAAATGTTAAAATACACCTAAAGCACCTTGCAGAGAAGGCAATGGCACCCCACTCCAGTGCTTTTGCCTGGAGAATCCCATGGACGGAGGAGCCTGGTAGGCTGCAGTCCATGGGGTCGCTAAGAGTCGGACACGACTGGGTGACTTCACTTTCACTTTTCACTTTCATGCATTGGAGAAGGAAATGGCAACCCACTCCAGTGTTCTTGCCTGGAGAATCCCAGGGACGGGGGAGCCTGGTGGGAGGCCGTCTATGGGGTCGCACAGAGTTGGACACGACTGAAGCGACTTAGCAGCAGCAGCAGCAAAGCACCTTGAGCGCCTTTTAAAAAAGATGTTTAAAATCGAAAACATTGCAAATACCATAGTTCTGTAGGCCTCATTCAGAATCGTCATTTATCTCCATTAAACTAACAACGACACAGACAAGTTTCACCGCAACCTATTGCAGATTCCATGACTATGGCTGATTTAAAATTTCCCGTTAGTTGTCATTTTGCTCAAAGACAGAAGTTTCCTCCAAGTTGATATGAGGTATATCTTATTTCTTCTTAGAAGTATCTAATTTTATTTGAACTAGTTAAATCCTCCTGTGGTTATTATCAACAACAATAAAGAAATTCCAAGTAAAAGTGGAAACAGAGGCCTTCATTTTTAACCTCATCAACACTGTTTTCCAGATTCTTTTTTTAGGAAAATATTCTCTTTGTCTTCTGGTCCCCCGCATCACACAAACATACACAGTCAGAGGGCTCTGGACGTTAGAAAGGAGGGCTGAGGAGAGTGCCCTTCCGCCTGAGAGGAATGTCCAGTCGGGAGGACCATTCCAGTTCTCTCTCTGAGGAGAGCTGACAGGAAAGGCTGAATTCTGATGTCCTCCCCCTTGCCTTTCATCTCCTCCCGTCTCGGCTGCCACTCTTCTGTCAGGAGCCTGGGCCTTGGTGACAGGATGGTTAGGAGAGGAGCTCAAGGTCGTGGCTTTTCTCCCTGGCCTCAAGCTCTGGGACAGTGATTGGAAGGCAGAGTGATAGGTGTGACTGTTTCACACTTGAGATGGCATTTGTGGTGAAGTCTCATGGTTTACATCCCTGTGGGGGTTCTGTACATCTCACCTCTTCCCCCACCAACCCTCTAGGGCTGGACTAGTCCTGGAGGAGTCATTCTTAGTCCAGAACCACAGGCGTGGCCACGGGAAGTTGAAACTGAACTAGAACTGATTTGGGGTATCTTTGCTGTGCAGTCTTGATCAAAACTCTGGGTGATGGGCGGGAAAACCAGAAGGATTTATCTCCTGGGCCTCCCACTCAGGGTTACCCTTGCCCCCATGTCTGAAACTTTGAGTTATGGGGAAAGACATAGGAGGAGGAAGGGCCAGGAGAAGACCGGGGGAGGGAAGGATAGAAGCAGCCAGTATTCGTCTTGGGCCTCTTATGTTCCAGATGTCATTCTGACTAAGAGGGACGCAGTCCTGGGTGGAGGTCTTTTCTGTTGTCTTGGAGCTAGCTGTCTAGCAGAGGAGACAGATACTCAATTAAACTTTAAAGGTGTATCAGGGTTGCAGAGGAGACGTGTTACAGTGCTAGAAGGATTTTACACTGGGACTCTAACCTAATCTGAGGGGAAGAAGATCAAGAAGTTGATGTCGAAACCCAGAGATGGAGTAACCTTTCACTAGGAACAGAGAGAAGAGGGAAGAGAAGGATGAGGAGGGTTTAGGTGGAGGTTGGAGCAAGTGTGAAGGGCTGGAGGTGGGAGAGGGTGGCCCTGTGAAACAGAAGAAGGCTGGTGGAGCCCAGCGTGTAGTAACTAAGGTGATGGTAACCTGAGGGGAGTTGAAGTGGAGGGGCCACGTTATTCAGGGTCTGCTTGGCACCACCAGGGATGTTCAGTGGGAGGCCGTTGGCTGGTTGGAAACAGGGAAGTCGACATATTTGCAGAAAATGAATGGGGATGGGTGATGTTCGCTGAGAAATTAGAACTTCCCTGAATGATTCCAAGTCTGCTCAGTGTTAAGATAGAATTAATGTCTTTAAAGAGTCCCTCCCTCTCCCTTGCCTCCTCCATCCAACAGTGGCCCTCAACTATAATTTTGTTTAACCTATTGGAACTGTACCAAAACCCAGTCTCTAGACCTTATAATCTAACCCATTCTATGCTAAAGATCTGTTAACCCTGCCCAGAGTAGAGACATAGTCCTGCCTTTTGGATTCACACTCTGAATGTCTCCTACTGATTCAAATAATGGGTAAGAATTGATGAGTGTGTGGGCTTTTATTTTTGATGTTCAGCAGAGAAATTATTTTAAAAATGCTTTTCTGAGAACATTGCTATATGATTATTAGGATTTTTATTTTTCTGATAGAACAATAGTCAAAAGATCAAGCCAGCCCACACACTTGTTGATGAGATGTTTCTCTTCCTCCTGCTCTCTAAGCCCGTGACACATCACGATGCCGAATCTGGATCTGAGTTGAACTCTGGTTAATAGCCACCATAAATATACCATTTTGTGATCTAGGGGCCCCTTCTGGGAGGAGCTTAAAGTGCTCTGTAATTCATCCTCTTTCTACTTCTCACGTTGGGAAAGGAAACAGAGGCCTCACCTCTCAACTCCCTTTCTGAGTAAGTGCTGTGTTCTCTCTTCTAGAGACAGGTCACCCAGATGGAGGCTTCTCAGCTGGGCTCTGATGTCGAGGTGGGAGGTGTTCACTGCTTACCCCAGGCATCCCCACTGAGTACTTAAATTCACATCCTCTCTTCACATGAGCCAGCTCTTTAATGTTCTGGCTTCCTCCTCCTCGCTTTTGCTTTGTTCTCCTCTTACTCTCCCTAACCTTTCTGTTTTCATTTTTCACTGTAGTTCAAAATAAAAGATGAGGTGAGCTGGGGACGGGTGCCACGGAGAGTGATGTATTTGTGTATGTGCTTATGTATATGATGCTAGTTCCGAAAGACACCTTCTTAGAGCTCAGTCTACAGAATGACTTTGACATTCAACCCCTCTTCTCCAGCAAACAGATCCACGTATGAGGTGGGTTCTCCCTACTGGGGATCTGATAGCTCAAAGTTTGACCAGCTTCTACTGCAAACAAAGGAGGACTTCCATGATTACTTTAACTCCCCCCAGTTGTGACTGATCTGAAAACAAACTAAAGCTGAGCACTAGGAAGTCACCCAGGAATTAACATTTTAGGACCACAGATAGAAAATAAAAGCACATATATACTTTAAGAATACACCAATGGATTTTAGTCAATTGTAGGGAGGTGGATGAACCTAGAGCCTGTTATACAGAGTGAAGTAAGTCAGAAAGAGAAAAACAAATATGGTATGTTAACACATAAATATGGAATTTAGAAAAATAGTACTGATGAACCTACGTACAGGGAAGAAGTGGAGATGCAGACAGAGAACGGGCTTGTGGACACAACAGGGGAAGGAGAGGATGGGACAAATTGAGAGAGTAGCATTGACATCGGAGAAGGCAATGGCACCCCACTCCAGTACTCTTGCCTGGAAAATCCCATGGACGGAGGGGCCTGGTAGGCTGCAGTCCATGGGGTCGCTAGGAGTCAGACACGATTGAGCGACTTTACTTTCACTTTTCACTTTCATGCATTGGAGAAGGAAATGGCAACCCACTCCAGTGTTCTTGCCTGGAGAATCTCAGGGATGGTGGAGCCTGGTGGGCTGCCGTCTATGGGGTCGCACAGAGTCAGGCACGACTGAAGCGACTTAGCAACAGCAGCATTGACATATATATATACACACACACACACACACACACATATATATATATATACACACATATACACACTTTAATGTATGAAACAGAAAACTAGCGGGAATTTGCTGTATAACACAGGGAGCCCGGCCTGGCACTCTGTGACCACCTAGAGAGATGAGATGGGAGAGGATGTGTGTGTGTGTGTGTGTGTGTGTGTGTATAATTATGACTGATTTTCATTGTTGTGCAGCAGAAACCAACACAACATTGCCAAGCAATTATCTTCCAACTTAAAAAAAATGAGTGAATTCTGTAGTATGTACACGATACTTCAATAAATCTGTTTTTAAATAAAGGAACAAATAATGTACCTTAAGAGACCCCTGGAATTATTGCAGTGGACATGCAGATTCATTGCTGCACCCAGCATTGGCTGTTTCCTGAATAGTGTTTCTCACAACTACATACCACAGTATCATTTTTCTAAAATGTGTGTGGGTGCCATTGTAATTTATCAGATATAAATACACTTAGACTAAATAGTGGTGTTGTGTTCTCTTTTAGCTAGTATAGCACAGTGGTTAACAGTTTGGGCTCTGTAGACAGGCAGACTGGAGCTCCTGTTCCTGCTCTACTGTTTACTGGCTCTGTGGTTGTAGGCAAGGGGTCCAGCTTCTTTGAGCCTCGGTGTCTTCATCTCTATGAAAAAGACGGGAGGTAGTGATGGATAGTAATACCTAACAGAGTTGCTGTGGAGCTATATTAATGAAATAACTCCTCTGGGAGGGTGAAGTGAATCTTGGATTTTTGACATTAAAAAAGGAACCTTGCACTTGAAAGGGTAAGAACGGCTGATTCAGTGTGACCCGTTATTACAGACGAAGGGGCTGAGGCCCAGACAGGGCTTTGAGAACTTGAACTCTAGTGTAGTCCTGGTACTCTTGTGTCTGGGTGGAGGGTCACTTGCCAGCAGCTAATACCCGATTTTGGCCGGGAGGGGAGGTAGACATGGAAGTTAGATCATCGTCTAACCATTGTTAGACCGTCGTCAATGTTGCACCCTTTTTTTTTTTTTTTTAAAGTCTAAAATACCTTAAGTACTTGCACTCATGAATGGAATGGTTTGGTTGGAGTAGAATATATATGTGTGTGTATCTGTCCGTAAGACAGATCAGCACAATGTGATCAGGACACAGCTTTGTTCTGGTTGGTGGTTCAGTCTCTAGTAGTGGTTAGAGGAGGGAAAGATGTAAGCCAGGCCAGGGACACCCAGATCTCGATCCAAGGTTAGGTAATCCATAGTTAGCCTTTGGATTCTTTGTCTTCCACTGTTGATCCCAGGTAACTTGGATAGTTAAGTCTTTTTTGGTGATTGCTTGTGCATTTTTCCTCATCATTGTCTGTATGAGTATAAGGGTTAAAAAAGAAAATGTAAATTGTTGGATGTATGGTAGGTATATAATAAATACTTTCTTCTAATTATTAATAATACTCATTGATTCAAGGAATATTTCCTATGCATATACAAAACACTTTACTGAGTATTGGGATGAAAAAGGTAAATAGGAAGATATCTGCCCTCAAGGAGCTTTCAGTCTGATATAGAGATAACATCCATATACAGATAATTTTAACTGTTTGATGAGGAGTAAAGTTTGCAAATAAATCTGTTCTGTCCATTCAACTTTCCATCTATCTGCTTTTTATTAAGTGCTTTCTGTGTACAAGGTCTAGTTGTGGATAGCAAGAGGGACAGTGATAGAGTTAAATGAGGAAGAGATAGAAGGTCATTGGGAAATCATGCAACTGTTGACACCTCTGCTAGAAGCTGGTATCAGCAGCCCTTAACACTTTTGCCCCCTATTTTGATCAGGCTTTGAAAGTAAGAATGAGAAGCAAGTAGACTGTTTCATTTCATTTTATTTTTGTGTTGCTTTTTCCTCTCTAAGAAACCAGTTGAGGCTATTTATAAAACGTTCGTGTTTGCCTAGATATCACTGCTGGTTAACATTTGGCAAACTGCAAATTCCGTGGCCAGGAGGACAGAGGATCAGGAGCCAGTGTCAAAGGCAAAACCAGCTTCTTCCTTTCTAATGTTTTTTCTATCCTAGGTTTGTACAAAAAAGGTTGAGAAGTCAGATATTTACTAGTGAACTGTGCGTGACTACAACAAATAAATTGGAGTCAGTAGCAAATAAATGATTGTTGTAGGTCTTTGGAGGAGGATTTATTATTGCGGCCAGAGGGTTTGAATGGTCCTTAGGGATGTCAATTACATTGCTCCTTGCTGCAGCTTCTCACATGCCTTCTGTATGGGGGTTATGTCATTAGATCTAGGAGAGCTTTTTCGAAGGGAAGAGGCTAGTTTGGCTTCAAGTTCAAGACCCTAATGAAATGAGTTTCAGAAAGGAGTTACCCAAATTATTTAGCTTTATTTATTGATACTATGTCCAACTCTGGAAAAGGGCTCCTTCATTTCAGCCCCTGGCCCTTGTCATAGCAATGCCAGGTCAGGAGGCAGGTTAGGGGAAGGATGGATGGAGAATTGTAATTACCTGCTTATTCAGGAGTGCTGGCTTAGTTAACAGCTGATGGTCAGTGTGAAGCACGGCATTAAACATTTTGAAGGGTTTTCTCCTTTAATTTTTACAACAACCCTATGAGGTAGATACTGTTATTATCACCACTGGATGAGGAAAGTAGGGCTTAGCTGGTTCAGGAGTTTTCCCCAGTCACACTGCTAGTGGTCAGTGGGGCAGGGATTCAAATGAAATTGCCCAATCCCAGAACTTATGCTTTTTTGAATTTGTTTTATTTTTTAAGATTTTATTGAAATATAGTTGATTTTAATAAATTTTTTGAATTTTAAAATAAATTTCAAAATAAATTATGATTTCAATAATTTCTGCTGTATAGCAAAGTGACTTAGTTACAAATATATATATTCTTTTTCATTTTCTGTTCCATTATGGTTGATCATAGGATATTGACTAGAGTTCCCTGTGTTATACAGCAGCATCTGATTGTTTATCCAGCCTGTATATGCTAGTTTGCATCTGCTAATCCCCAACTCCCAAGACTTCCCTTCCCCACCCCACCTCCCTCTTGGCAGCCTCAAGTCTGGCCTCTGTGTCCAGAAGTTGGGTTTTTAACCATGATGCTGCACTGCCTTCCTAGCATATATATCACAGTGACTGTCGACTCTGATTTTGTTTTCCTCCTGATGCACTTTAACTGACAAGAGTAAAGGGATTTATCTGTGATAGGTCAAAATCCATTCATTGGAGTATGGTTTTGGTTACTGGGAAGATGTCTTTTATTGAAGAGGATTAAAAGAACAATAGATTATTGGATTTTCCCTATCACTTTAATCTTGAAATCGTTTCAGACATATTATCCATTTAGCCCTTTAAAGTCAGTTAATGTTATAATACAGGACACAGCCTGGCAGATGGAAAGAACAAAGGCTATGGAATTACATTGTTTTGCGTGTAAAGTCTGAATCTGGCTCTGTGACCCTGAGCAAGTTTTGTAACCTGTTATCCTCAGTTTTCTTGACGTCCTACTTTTGCATTCCAGTCCCCTATAATGAAAAAGACATCTTTTTTGGGTGTTAGTTCTAAAAGGTCTTGTAGGTCTTCATAGAACCATTCAACTTCAGCTTCTTCAGTGTTACTGGTTGGGGCATAGGCTTGGATTACTGTGATATTGAATGGTTTGCCTTGGAAACGAACAGAGATCATCCTGTCGTTTTTGAGATTGCATCCAAGTACTGCATTTCGGACTCTTTGTTGACCATGATGGCTACTCCATTTCTTCTAAGGGATTCCTGCCCACAGTAGTAGATATAATGGTCATCTGAGTTAAATTCACCCATTCCAGTCCATTTTAGTTCACTGATTCCTAGAATGTCGACGTTCACTCTTGCCATCTTCTGTTTGACCACTTCTAATTTGCCTAGATTCATGGACCTAACATTCCAGGTTCCTATGCAATATTGCTCTTTACAGCATCAGACCTTGCTTCTATCACCAGTCACATCCACAACTGGGTGTTGTTTTTGCTTTGGCTCCATCCCTTCATTCTTTCTGGAGTTATTTCTCCACTGATCTCCAGTAGCATATTGGGCACCTACCGACCTGGGAAGTTCCTCTTTCAGTATCCTATCTTTCTGCCTTTTCATACTGTTCATGGGGTTCTTAAGGCAAGAATACTTAAGTGATTGCAGTTCCCTTCTCCAGTGGACCACATTCTGTCAGACCTCTCCACCATGACCCAGCTCAACATTCAGAAAACTGAGATCATGGCATCTGGTCCCATCACTTTATGGGAAATAGATGGGGAAACAGTGGAAACAGTGTCAGACTTTATCTTTTTGGGCTCCAAAATCACTGCAGATGTTGACTGCAGCCATGAAATTAAAAGACGCTTACTCCTTGGAAGGACAGTTATGACCAACCTAGATAGCATATTCAAAAGCAGAGACATTACTTTGCCAACAAAGGTCCGTGTACTCAAGGCTATGGTTTTTCCAGTGGTCATGTATGGATGTGAGAGTTGGACTGTGAAGAAAGCTGAGTGCCGAAGAATTGAAGTTTTTGAACTGTGGTTTTGGAGAAGACTCTTGAGAGTCCCTTGGACTGCAAGGAGATCCAACCAGTCCATTCTAAAGGAGATCAGTCCTGGGTGTTCTTTGGAAGGACTGATGCTAAAGCTGAAACTCCAATACTTTGGCCACCTCATGTGAAGAGTTGACTCATTGGAAAAGACTCTGATGCTGGGAGGGATTGGGGGCAGGAGGAGAAGGGGACGACAGAGGATGAGATGGCTGGTGATGGACTCGATGGACATGAGTTTGAGTGAACTCCAGGAGTTGGTGATGGACAGGGAGGCCTGGCGTGCTGCGATTCATGGGGTTGCAAAGAGTCGGACACGACTGTGCGACTGAACTGAACTGACCCTCAGTTTCCTTATTGGGAAGTTAATGGTTCAGGGTATTTGTGAATATTGATGAATATTTGATGAGCATCATGATATGATGTGGCAGGCTTCCCTGGTGGCTCAGATGGTAAAGAATCTGCCGGCAGTGCAGGAGACCTGGGTTCAATCCCTGGGTCAGGAAGATCTCCTGGAGAAGGGAATGGATACCCATTCCAGTATTCTGGCCTGGAGAATTCCATGGACAGAGGCTACAGTCAATGGGGTCGCAAAGAGTTAGACACAACTGAGCGACTAACATACTTTTGTGATATGATATATATCAAACACTTGGCACAGTGCTTTGTACTCAGTAGATTTTTGATAAATAGCATCTCTTGCTATTTATTAATTTATTAATGAGGAAAGGGAAGCATAAAATTAACAAGTACATTCCTTGAGTTACTCTGAGCCCTGCAGAAGTTCTTGATATAGCCAGGATGAAGTCAGTGTCCTGTATTTTCAGTCTGTTGCTACTTGTACTGGGTCATATTAGCTTCTAGAATGTAATAAATCTTAGGTGGACTTCAGAGTTCCGAATCACTTTGTATTTTATCTGTACTCACAGCTCTTCTTTACCTAGGATACGGGGTTTCAAATTATAGTTGAACAACTGTATTTATCTAATAATAGTAAAGCCGGTCTGCCCCTAATAGTACCTAATACAGCATAGTATCAGCTGGCTACACATAATAGCAATGCTTGCCTGATGTGTGTGGTCTTCTTTTTCTTTCCTTAACCCTCTTTTTAAAAATTCTCTTTCCAGCTCTGGTTTTACATTTACTCCATGACATAAGTCCATTTTATTTCCTCTCTAATATCTTATTTTCTTCCCTTCCCTTCATATTTATACAATCAAAATCTCACGATAGTTTTGTGTTTTTGTGTGTGTGTGTGTTGCATTCTGATTACACATCTGAGTTGTCCTTTTTGGTTTTTTTATTTTATTTTGTTATTTTTAATTGGAGCATAATTGCTTACAGAGCTGTGTTGGTTTCTGCCTTACAACATCAAGATTCAACCATAAGTATATATCCGCTCCCTCATGAGCCTCCCTCCTGTCCCCACTACCCATCCCACCACTCTGGGTTGCTCTTCCTCTTTTGAAAGAACACAGACATTCACATTACAATAAATGATTTATTTGCTTTCATTTATGCAGTATTTTCTATTCATTAGACCTTATTCTTTTTCATGTTTCTTTTCCTTTTTTTCCCTGTATTGATAAGAATCTTATAATCAGTTTCTTATAATTATCAACCAAATTAAGTTCTTATAGTGGAGATATGACTTTTTATCTTTTTTCTTTTATTCCCCATCACGTCCCCCACTTTTGCAGGCTATAAGCAAGAATCCACATGTATTACTAAACTTGATGCTGAACTTACAGTTGATTTTTAAGACTTACTGTAGCACCGACAGTTTGACAGTCAGACGCCGCCAGTGCCAGTGAGAAGTGGTGTGTTGTAGTGGGAAGCCCATCCAGATCAAAATTGATCCAGGCCTGGTACTCGTCCTTGTCTCCAGTATGACGGCAGGGCTAGCTTGTAACCATCCTGAGTCTAAATTTTCTGCTCTACAAAGAGAGCAGTACTAGCCTTGCAGAAGTGTTGAGGAGATTAAATGCAATGACATATGTGAGAGTGTCTGCTACCTTCCTAGCTGTTGCTGCCTTTTCCTGTCTACCTTCCTCCATGCCTTCCGTGCATCAGTAGGAGGAGTCCTGGAGGCCCCTATGCAGTTTATCTATATTCAGGCCGTGGTGCTGCGGAGGAGGGAGCCCATTAAAGTTTGATGGTGCTCCTGGGCACTGCGGGGCTGGAAAGGTGAGATGGAAGAGAAGAGAAAGAATAAGAAATTATGCAGCTTTTCAGAAGCTACGCACAGGCTTATGGTTTATGATCTGCCCATATGGGTGCCTGCCGACGTGCCATATATATTCTTGCCTGAGGTTACAACAGAGTACATCTGCACCTATACTTTCATCCGTATCCTCCGTCTCATGTATTATCCTAAGGAGAACTCTTGAATGTAAACAGCATGGCAGTTGTGCTCTCGTAGCAGCTTGCTTTCTTTATCAGAGATTTCATTGAAAGGATTTTAAAGCCTTTCTTTCCTTTTTTTAAAAAATATTTTTAATTGATGTAGCATTAATTTATAATATTGCCATAGCTTGTTTCTATGAATTATTCTAGGGCTGGATCCCCCTGCCTTTCTATAAACTGCTCCAAGGGATAACTCTTTCTTTCTCCACAGCTGAGTAGCTTTCCCAGCCCCTGACCCTGACTGGTTTGGTCTTGTCTTTGCCAGGAGGACTTTACCCTAGGACTTTTCTGGGAGTAAACTCCCCCAGGTCATCATTTCTGGAATGCAGATCCTGGGCATTTGGTAATGAATTTGTCACAAGAACACCGACTCAGCCCTTATTTCACTCATGATTCTGCCCTGTTATTTGAGGCAGACCCATTTTTCAATGAGATTATCTTCTCTTTATTTATTTGAAAGGAGGGAGGAAGAAAAGCCTGTTTGGTGATTTTCTGAAGGGCAGATCTCCTCCAAATTTAGTTGTGTATTAAAAACAAAAACAAAGATTAAGGGATTTGAGAAAAGGGTGATTTGTTTTTTCAACTGAGTTCAGAGATTTTCCAGAAAGGGTAACTTTTTTCTTCCCAGGTGGTGCTAGTGGTGATGAACCTGCCTGCCAATGCAGGAGACTTAAGAGATGCAGGTTCGATCCCTGGATCAGGAAGATCCCCTGGAGAAGGGAATGGCTGCCCACTCCAGTATTCTTGCCTGGAGAACCCCATGGACAGAGGAGCCTGGTGGGCTACAGTCCATGGAGTCTCACAGAGTCAGACTGACTGAGGCGACTTAGCACAGCAGGGTACTACCTCCCTGATTTTTCTGTTTGATTAATTCTTTGCTACAAAATGATGCCGTTTCCAACATCACTATTTCCATCAGTGGTGTCAGTGGTCCATGTGATTACAGGGAAATGACCTTGATGTGTGTCAGGAATACTACCAGGATCTTCTCCAAGGCACCTCCAGTTCCTTGTGACAGCCCCAGCTGCAGCCTAGAAGAACTGGATGGATGGGCTTTGGGGAGTCTTGAATCACCTAGAATCATATGGTAAGTTAGCATATATGAGCATTTCCCCCTGGGAAAAGGGTCCATAGCTTTTATCAAAGGAACTGGTGACCCACATTTAGGACCATTTTATTAAATGATCTCTAAGGAACCTACAAGCTGAAGAATTTGGGGGAATTTATTATCCTTCCTGTCATGTATATATTTCTGTTATGTTTGATGCCTTCATCAACCCACGATCTTATTTTCCTCCTGCCTGTTTCTGTCATCTCTCTCCTCATTGGGATTGTCGTCAATGGGTGCATTCACTATAGTGAAAGTGAAGTAGCTCAGTCGTGTCCGACTCTTTGCAACCCCGTGGACTGTAGCCTACCAGACTCCTCCCTCCATGGGATTCTCCAGGCAAGAATACTGGAGTGGGTTGCCATTTCCTTCTCCAGTGGATCTTCCCAACCCAGGGATCGAACCCAGGTCTCCCACATTGCAGGGAGATGCTTTAACCTTGGAGCCACCAGAGAAGCCAGGGCATCATAACTTGACTCCTGGTGACAGGTTTGCCCCAGCTCTCCTCTGTCATCACATGTGCCATTGAATCATTTCCTTGTATATATCTCTGTCCTGATCAGGATTTTTGGACAAATTTTTCTTTCTTTTTATTTATTTATTATTATTTTTTCACTTTAGAATATTTTATTGGTTTTGCCATACATCAACATGCATTCCCCATCCTGAAGCCCCCTCCCACCTCCCTCCCCATACCATCCCTAAGCTTTTTAGCATCGCGTCCTGGACATCCATCAGCTTGATCTCTTTCCTGCCTTGTGTCCACTGCCCCTCTTGTGTCATTACTGTCAATGAGAGCTTTTTCACCCCAGTAGGGCCAGACTTGGAGGTACCTTTCTCTTCTCCGAGCTTCGTCCTATATTCCTTCACATGCTGTCATTCTGCTTTGTTTATTTCCTGCTGCTACTGCTGCTAAGTTGCTTCAGTCATGTCCGACTCTGTGTGACCCCAGAGACGGCCGCCCACCAGGCTTCCCCGTCCCTGGGATTCTCCAGGCAAGAACACTGGAGTGGGTTGCCATTTCCTTCTCCAATGCATGAAAGTGAAAGGTGAAAGTGAAGTTGCTCAGTTGTGTCTGACTCTTATAAGACTTCAAATATATCCCAAATAAACAAAGACATATTGGTAAGACTCAATATTGTAAAAATATCAATTTTCCCCAACTTAGTCACTGCATTTCCAAACAAATCCTTGATATTTTTCACAAGTTACTTTAAATTTGTATGAAACTATAATGCCCAAGATTGGCTTATTTTAAAGGCCAGATGGAGAAGAGATGATTAGCACTATCAGTTATCAAAAAGCATTACAAATACACAGTCATGAATAGGACATACAAAAAATAACTGATGGACTAGAACAGAGCGCCTAAAAGCAAGCAATGCATACATAGGAACCTAGCACATAAATAGAAGTGGCATCAGACCTCAGTGTGTGCACGCGCGCTAAGACACTTCAGCTGTGTCCGACTCTGCAACCCTATGGGCCACAACCCGCCAGGCTCCTCTGTCCATGGGATTCTCCAGGCAAGAATACTGGAGTGGGTTCCTATGCTCTCCTCCAGGGGATCTTCCTGACCCAAGGATTGAACCCACATCTCTTATGTCTCCTACATTGGCAGGCAGGTTCTTTACCACTAGCACCACCTGGGAAGCCCAGGGCAAAAGATGTACTTTCACCAAATGAAGTTGGGAACCTATGGAAGAACATATAGGTACATTCATACTTCACATAGGGCTTCCCTGGCGGCTCAGATGCAATGCAATGCAAAAGACCTGGGTTTGATACCTGGGTTGGGAATATGCCCTGGAGGAGGGCATAGCAACCCACTCCAGTATTCTTGCCTGGAGAATCCCCATGGACAGAAGAACCTGGTGGGCTTCAGTCCATGGGGTTGCAGAGTCAGATACGACTGAGCGACTAAGCACAGCACGTACTTCACAGGGTAACACAAAAATAAATTCAAGGATTAGAACATAAATATGACAAGTATAATTTTAAAATAGTACTAGAAAATATAGGGGAATATCATTATGACTGGAATATCATTATGGAATATCACCAACTCAACAGACCTGAATTTGAGCAAACTCTGGGAGATGGTGAAGGACAGGGAAGCCTGATGTGCTGCAGTCCATGGGGTCTCAAAGAATCAGACAGGACTGAGTGACTGAACCTCAACAAAATCCTTATGACCTTCCTGAAAAAAGCCCAAATGACCGATAAACTGCCATATCTTCATCACAGTCTTGCATTTCACTTATACACTGCCTCTGTCTCAGCTCCCTACAATAAAATGGGGAGTCTGATTATCTAAGAAAAAAATGAACTCTGCGTAGGTAACAAAATTATTTTTTCTTAGCTGGTTTCCAAAGGTCAGGGCATATTCAGGAGTCCCATTTGTTCCCTATAAAATGACTAAAACAATGAGGGTTTGTAGATAAGGGATGTCACTCTTCTACGAGCTAGGCCATCAGTCCTGTTGTCTCATGTACACAAATATCCAATGACAGCTTTCAGAGATAAGGAAGAGCTATAAAATGAATGATAACCAGAGGTTCTCTGTCTCCAGCAAAGAAGATATATGAGGAAACCAAATTAGTGTGGTAGGAGAGGTAAAACTATGGTAAAACTCCGTGTTGAGAAAAAAAAATGTCTCTTGACTACGAAAATCTGAAACACTGTAATGCAAAGGAAGAAAAGCATCATATGCATGCCCTTTTCTCAAATGCTCTGAAAATCAAATTAACCATTCATCTTGGGAAGAGTGAATAGCTGGTGAATTTAAAGGGGATAAACTCTAGTTCACTAATAAGCCTGATCAAAACCAGAACCCATGATCTAGAAGGATGAAATGCATATATCCATGGAGAACCTTGCTGTCTTGGGGGAAGCTCCAACCCTCTCACCTTTGATAGAACACAGAGAGAAGAACCATATGCATACCGCTCCAGTGTCCCAGGGGATAAGCTGTATCAGCCTCTCCCCTCAGCCAGGGAGAAGCCTCTGACCTTTTGTATGAGATTCTGGACACACACAGACACAGACACAGACACACACACACACACACACACACATCCTGTTGCCTCACCATATGGGCCATGAATCATTCACAAAGCTTCAGAATCAATTATTCATACAAACCAAAGACCAAACACTTTGCTAATTGTCCAGGCAGGGGGGATGAAGAGGGAAAGGAGACTGACTGAAGGAAAAGGAATCTGAGTCAATCTGACAATTGGCAGTATTAACACTTCATTTATTTTAAATGAAAACAAAAACAACCACCATAAAGAACCAAGAGAAAGAAAATCACTTTCTCTAAGTTAACTGGGTAACTAATGGGATAGGGGCTGATAGAGAAGGGGAGGAACCTCTGCCCCCGCCCCCAGAGTCCTAATCAAAGCACTCCACTCCATGGTGCCCTGTTCTCCTCCTGTTGCCCACCCTCAGCTGGGCGGGGTGCTCAGAACCACACACACCGCTATGGGGCCTAAGGTTCAGTCATGGTCTGCACTTTTATTCCTGCTATGTGGGCTCAGCATGAGGAAACACACAATGGCAGACTATGAAGCTGGAGTTCAAGGCTTAAGCTGGGTCCATGATTCCCGTCCCTCCCTCCCCACTCAGCCCCGTGGGCAGATACAACAGGCCCTTGCTTTTCACCTCCTTATTCACCCGTCCTTTGTTGGGCATCTATTAATATTACAAGTCTGAGAAAATCTAAGTCACTCTAGAGAAGAAGGAAGAAGCACATGCCCCCACCCTCAATCTCAGTGGAGAGACCAGAGGGCCACAGGAATAACAAAAGAGGAGGCAGGGCAGCATCTGCTGATGAAGGGAAAACGCAGCAAAATGCTCAGGGGGTCTGGAGAAGGGGGCCTATCTTCCTGAGGAGTCAAGTCTTGAGCTGGTTCCCACAGAACATCATGGCACAGACTATTAAAAGGCAAATGGCACCCCACTCCAGTACTCTTGCCTGTAAAATCCCATGGGCGGAGGAGCCTGGTGGGCTGCAGTCCATGGGGTCACTAAGAGTCAAACACAACTGAGCGATTTCACTTTTCACTTTCCTGCATTGGAGAAGGAAATGGCAACCCACTCCAGTGTTCTTGCCTGGAGAGTCCCAGGGACGGGGGAGCCTGGTGGGCTGCCATCTGTGGGGTCACACAGAGTTGGACACAACTGGAGTGACTTAGCAGCAGCAGCAGCAAGAGTTTTGGAGAGTTCTCCATTTAGGACTTGTACATCTCTTATTATAGTTATTTGTATTATAATTTTATTGTTCTTATGAATGAATTAGTATTTTTTGCATTTCTAATCAAATATTGCAAGTGTATAGGAGTGTTACTATTTTTTTGTTGCTGTTATTATACCCACCGAGGGCTTCCCAGGTGGCGCAGTAGTAAAGAATCCGCCCACCATCGCAAGAGGCACGAGTTTGATTTTGGGGTCAGAAAAGATCCCCTGGAGTGGGAAATGGCAACCCACTCCAGTGTTCTTGCCTGCAGAATTCCACGGACACAGGAGCTTGGTGGGCTACAGTCCATGCGGTCACAAAAGTTGGACACAACTCAGCACACACACATATTATATTTATCAATTTTGTCAAACCTTTTCATTAATTGAAATACACTCTTGTACATTCTTTTAGATTATGTAGAAAATTATATCAACTGCAAATAAGTTTTATTATATACTTTTCTTTCCATTTCACTCAGTCTGTATATTTTTTTCCTTATTTTATTATATTAGCTAGCTAGAACTTATAGGAAAATGTTGAATTATGGCAGTGATAGAAGACTTTCATATCTTATTTCTGATATTAAAGGTAATTTCTTTAAAGCTTCACCATCAAGACAGGTATTTGTTATAGTGTTATTGTGGATACCCTTTATAAAGTAAGTAAAGAGTAATGGTTAAATTAATTTCACCTAAAGCTCAATATTTTTATTTAATATATAAACTCAAAGATTTTGAAAGTTCATTTTGTAGAAGGTTAACCATTGAAATTATTGTGAATGCTATTGAAAATTAATTATAAACATTTAGTGTTAACAATAAGTATTTATTTTAGAGTGAAAATATGCATACAATTTTGGTGTAATTTAGTGCCATTGTATAAAAAGCTTTTGCTAAATTCAGAAACCTATGTAATGGAAATTCATGGAGTTGTGATGTATGCACAATTATTAGTCACAGCCAGCAAGGTCTGGTATTCTCTGCGTTGAAATAGAAGCTATAGGCAAATAGAACCAGTAACAAAAAAAGGTAGCAAAGAAAAATCCAGAAAGTCCATCAAAAAGTGAGAAAGGAGGGAAATGAAATAATCAGTAAGACAAATAGAAAATATGAATGAATCTAGAAATATGTCTCAGCTTAATAGCAATCAGAACAAATGTAAATAGATTAGACTTAATAGAGTGTGTAATTAAATTTTAACCTTATGTTTAAAAGACTTAGCTAAATACAAATATTAGAAATTAAAAATAGAAAGACTGGTAAAAGATATGCTAGGCACTGTCAATAAAGAAAGCTTCAATGAAAAAAAAATAACAGTTTTTAAAAAGCATTAAAGGGGACAGTGATGACTGTTCCATTCTGACAAAAGGAAAATCATTTAGGAAGATGTGAAAGTTCCGCCTTTATGTGTCATCAGCATAAATGTCTGTTAAATATTCAGGGTCGCTACTAAAGAGATTTTCAGATGGTTTTGAACAAAATGCAACCAAAATTTCTTCCTTACAAAAGAATTCAAATCCATCCCAACACACACACACACACACACACACACACGATTACCTTTAAAATTTTAAGCTATCATACCACTGTCTTTTATCCTTCGACAGATCTAATATCAACTAGATTATTTCTTTATTTTCCCCTTATTTTGGACATTGTAATATTTTACTGATATGTGCTTTATGTGGTGGATTTTACTTATTTTTATCTTTCATGCCAGTTTTGGGGATCCTTTCAATCCAGAGATTCATATCTTTATTGTTTAATTCTGGGAAGCACTTTTGAATTGTTTTTCATTCCTTCAACTTGCTCCTTCCTTTTCTCTTTTTACTAGTATCTTCTCTATAGTTTATCTAGTCTTTATTTCTAGCATTCATTATATATAACACTGGGACTTGTTCTGTATATCCTCTGTATCTCTTAACTTTGCTTTTTCCATCTTTTTATTGCTGTGTTGATTTCTGGAAGCATTGCTCAATTTTATTTTCCAGGTCTCTAATTCAGCTCTCTGTCTTGCCATTCAGTTTATTCAGTCATTCAAAAATTTTTTCAGTTACTGAAATTTTCATTTGACCCATCTCTAGCAGTTAAAAAAAGTCCTTGTAATATTCTCTCCCTTTCCCCTAAGCTAGTAATTATATGTATGTATTCTCATTGAGTGTACGTTCTTTGATTGTTGAGTTTGTTTCCTTGCTTTATGGCATTGAATTTCCTCAAGTATTTTGTGGTTCTTGATTGCAATGTCACCTGACATATCTGTTTGTGCAGACTGTTTGAAGGGACTTTAGACTATGAGACTAACAGTCTTTTGAGAGTGGGGGAGATGTGACCTGCTGCTGGGTCGGTCACTTTGATGGCCAGTTGCCTGTTCCTTTCAGGCATGGAAAGGCATGGAGGGCTGTCGCCCACTTTCTCACCCAACATCCCTGTCCATTGCCCTGGCTTATAGGCAGATATTCCTTTACTGCTGCCTGGTCCAAGGAGGTAAGGAAGGGAAAAACAGGGTGAGGATGAGAGAGTAAAATGCTTACTTGATCTGATTGCTACTCTACGTGTGACCCTGTTAGTCACCCCTGGATCCCTCCAGACTCCAGTGTCTACCGTTGGCAGACAGGAGCCCTCAGGGAGCCAGCCTGCGCTGATGGCCGTGGCATCCTCCTCCGGGGCTGGAAACTGTGGTTTCCTTTTAAAAATCAAATTGCATCTATTTTCTGTCCTAAGGGTGTTTGTTATAATTTCTGTTCGACCAAGGGTCAGTTTCCCTTCTTGCTTTCCAGTGTGGTTATTATGTGTGTTTGTAAAATGATTTCTAGGAATTGGAAGGAAGAAGAAACCACAGTGTGCGCTCTGTCTGCCTGTCTGAGAAACAGAAGCTGGGGCAGCTTATTCTAGCCTCGCTGAGTCTCAGTTTTCTTATGTTTACAACCAGGTGGTGATGGTGGTGATAATTGCGATTTGAAAGTATACGATGTCAGGCATTATTCTAGGCTCACACTCTGCATATGTAACTCATCGAATTGCTCAACGACTCTGTGATACATACTATTATTGCCATTTTATAGATGAAGAAACTGAGGCACAGGGAAGTTAAGTAATTTACCCAAACAAGTGGCTGCCTACTTCGTAGGACTAGTTTGAGGAATTTTGAGTTAATACATATAAAGCTCTTAACATGGTAGTTCATCTAAATCCATAACAAATGGGAAAATGGAAATTATTATTTTTCTTAAAGATAAAATAACAGAACTGGCTGAGAACAGGCAGCAATAAGTATATGGTGAATGAATGGAAAGATACCAAAAAATCATATTCTTCTTAGTCTGCAGAAGACCATGTAGAAGTCATTGAACAGAAAACTCTCTCCAAGTGTTTTCTTTTGTAATTAAAAAAAAAAATTGTAGGTTTCTGGTCATTGGCCACTTGATTCCCACTCGACCAGCTCAACATTTTAAATTTGTAGGTATTGAGCTCTTGGTGCTTAAGACCATGTTAATCTTCTCTGCTTTGTCATAGGGTATAATCGCAAATACATAACTTGGTTAATAAGTTGTTTTTTTTTAATCAGTTGTTTGTAATTTCTCATGTTCAGAGTACTGAAAAAGATAGTAAATTTTGCTTTAAGGGAACTTACAGTTTAATTTCCATATATTTACACACCACATATACATTTACATAAGCTGCATAAGAAAATGTCCCTCATTTAGTAGTACGATATGAAACTAGCGTCCAGAACAGTGTTTGGCATAGACCAGGTGTTCAATAAGTGCTGCTGAGAAAATGAGCTTGTAGTATATGTAAATTAAATGTAAGTGTCTGCCTTCATGGGGCCCAGAGGCTAGGAAGAGAGAGACTTGTAAGAAGTTAACTGGGATGGAGCAGTGCACTCATGCTATATAGAAAGTATCCTAGGAGCATGGAGGAAAGAGAAGGTGACTGCGTTTGGGGGAAAGAAAATCATTGGGAAGTGGTGTTTGTTTTAAGTTGTTGCTGAAGATGAATAAGGGGTTGCCATAGAGAACATGGGAAAGGGTATACAGACAGGAAAGTGGAGGATATCAGGGGGGCAGGGATAAAATCTTTTGAAAAATATTTCTTTCTTTCTTTTGGTTGCCCATTGGCTTTCTCTAGTTGTGGCGATCAGGAGCTGCTCTTCATCGCAGTGCACAGGCTTCTTATTGTGGTGGTTTCTCTTGTTGCAGAGCATGGTCTCCAGGCATGGAGGCTTCAGTAGCTGCAGTGCGTGTGGTCTCAGTAGTGTGGCACATGGGCTTAGTTTCTCTGTGACATGTGGGCTCTTCCCCAGCCAGGGATCAAACCCATGTCCCCTCCCTTGGCAGGCAGATTCTTAACCACTGGACCACCAGGAGAGTCCAGGGGGTTATATCTTATCCATATCAGAACTTGTGTCCCTGGCACTTAGTAGTTACTCAGCAAGTATCTCTGAAAAACAAATGAATGATGGGAGAAGCTAATGAGCAAATTACTGAACGGCAGGTAAGGAAATGGGGAAGGATTTAAGAAGACAGGCAAAGGTTTCGAGGATGCTCTTCAGGCCCAATGAAGCAATGCTGAGTTGATCCAACCTTTGTCCAGGGATTACATTTATGGGAGGAAGAATACATCGTTTCCCGTCTCATCCTTCTTCTCTAAGGTCCTTGAACGTTACTAATGCTGCAGGACCCTCTCAGTCTCATGTGTCCTATTGTGTCTGAGTCCCACTGACGCTTTCCTTGAGCCTAGAAGCAGCCTGAAAAAAAAAACAAAAAAAAACTGATAAGCTTTCTTCTTAGTTAATAGAAATCCTTCCTCAGGGCAATAACCTCTGAATGTTAGACATAAAACCATTACATTACTTAATGGACAAAGCTCCTGTTAAAATTTACCTTTTCTCCATAGAAGACAGATGGGGACTTGAAACTTTGCTCTTAGTTGCCATATATAAGAAGTGGTATGTGGTGAAACTGTGTTATTTGACCAGGGGTCCCAAGTTAAAATAGGACAGAGGTGAAAGTAGAAACCCGGACTTCTGATTTCAGAGCCCCAGTCTTACAGCACATATAAGTGTTGTCTATTTAGTCTCTGGCCTCCATCCTCTTCATGACGATCACCAACACTCAGTGAGTACCTGCCGTATGGTTATGACGTCCTGTTGTGTGCTGGTGACACGATACGCACAGTTAGGGACTGTTTATGATGAGGGAAATGGAGGATCTTCACGAAACCCACATTAATGTAAATATGTTTCCTCTATGCCTTGTCGGAGAAGGCAATGGCACCCCACTCCAGTACTCTTGCCTGGAAAATCCCATGGATGGAGGAGCCTGGTAGGCTGCAGTCCATGGGGTCGCTGAGGGTCGGACACGACTGAGCAACTTCCCTTTCACTTTTCACTTTCATGCATTGGAGAAGGAAATGGCAACCCACTCCAGTGTTCTTGCCTGGAGAATCCCATGGATAGAGGAGCCTGCCAGGCTACAGTCCATGGGGTTGCAAAGAGTTGGACACGGGTGAGGGGCTAATACACGCTCATGCACATACGCACAATCAACATCAGAGGTCTTTGACCGGATGCTTCATCTTCAGGGATTTATATAGTCTCATCTGATCTCCTGTTTACCACTGTGGCCTCCATACTCTGTGGCGCACTGTGTGTTACATGATCTTTTATAGAATCATTTTAATCCCTTGTGCATGTACGACTTAGAAGTCATTCAGCAATATCTGATGAATATTGAACAAGCTAGTGATTGAGTGGCAGATATGAAAAAGGGGAGAGTTTAGGAAGGCAGGCAAATATTTCAGGAATGTTTTTAAGGTCCTAAGATTTAACATGGTTTGTCAAAAATATCATACATTTCATTTTGAAAGGCGCTGAGGTGTTATACTTTATATTCTATTGCCATAATAATAATTAAAGATACACCTAAAAAAAAAGATGGAGGGAATTTCTAAGGAATAGGATTTTAGAAGCTAGAGGTTGGAGGAACTATGATCTCCCAGTTAGTTAGGTGGACAGGGAAGGAAAAAAGAAAGAAGGAGAGGAGCATGATTTCTAGTTTAGTAGTAGCAGGATCATTGAGAGCATAAACAGAAGTAAATTGATGCTCATCTCCCAGATTAGTTAAGAACAGGCTAATTAGCTAATGAACAGTTCCAGTCCTGTGTTCTGAAAAGCTCAGTCTCTGGGCAAGCTGCAGTGCTTAGCAGCAGCTGCAAAAACGTATGGACACACGAAACACCAAGCAGAGGAGCCCATGCTGAGTTCTGACCTGCAAAGGCTGATCTTTTTGAGTTACCCATTCTTAAAGGAATATCAGAGAACAGAGAGCATGTTTGTTTAGTAAAGTTAACAGAGAGGGAGCAGGACCCAGCAGCCTGGACTCTGGACTGCCTGGGGTCAATTGCAGCCCAGTCACTTACTATCAGAGAAAGCCTCACATCCTGGTCCTCATCCCCTTGCATAGTCATTTCCCACGTTGTGTCAGGGTTGGTCTTTCTGACCAAGAGAACACGGCAGAAGGGAGAGTGTACCTTTAGAGGCTCAGTTATAAAAGACGCTGCCACTTCTGCTTTGCTGTCTTGGATGACTTGCTCTGGGGACAGCCAGCTGCCATATTATGAGGACACTCAAAGAGCCCTCTGGAAGTCATGTGGTCAAAGTCTGGTGAATGAGCCATCTTGGAAACTCAGAATAGTCAAGCCTCAGGTAACTGCAGTCCTTGCTGACATCTTGACTGCAAGACCATGAGAGATCCTACTCCAGAACCAGGCAGCTCAGCCACTCTCAGGTTCCCAACCCACTGTGCAAGATAATACATGTTGATGTTGAAAGCCACCTAGTTTTGCTGTGCAGTAGGAGACAAATGAAGCAAAAGGCTTTGTAAAGAACTCCTTTAAAGGCTGTTGTTAACAACAGATGTGATTTGATAAAATAGTGGTCCATTCTTTTACTTTCTTTTTACAGAATACTTAAAAAGTAACACTTGCCAAAGTATCAGTAACTTCTGTGGAATGCTAAGTCCTACCATATGTTCCATATAAAAGGCATTTGATGCTCATATACGTTTTTGAAATGCTATGCACTGTGTATCCCTTTTGGATGTTCATATATTAAAGGATCTGAGAAGTTCTGAGTAAAGAATTTTTTTGTATAGCCCGATGTTTCTCAAATGTGTATTGCTAAGAAATTACTTGATCAAATATTACTTGATAGAATGCTGTGAAAACATCCTGTAAGAAATAGTATTCTGTGCCATTGATTCTGAGACAAATGCTTGTACTTAAGAGAGTTTGGAGTCACTTGGAGAGCTTGTTGAAGCATAGATTTCTGGGCCCTATTTTTAGAATTTCTGATTCAGGTGACCTGGGATAGGGCCTGAGAACTTGATTTTCTAATAAGATCTCTGGTGATGGTGATACTGCTGGGGGTGTGTGTGTGTGTTTGTGTGCGGCTGTGTGTGTGTGTGTCAGGGGAGGGAAGAGACCATACTTTGAGAACCATTGTAAACAGTGGATTCCAGGCTCCTTACTAAAAGCCTTGAAGGAGGAGTATGGAAATGGCTAGTAAACACAGGAAAGAATGTTCAACCATTCTTATTAGCCATTAAGTAAATGCAAATCAAAACCACAATGAGATTCTCTTTACACCCAAAAAGAAGACAGTGACTAGTGTTGGACAGGAATATGGATAAATTAGTGCCCTTAAACATTGCTGGTAGGAATGTAAAATGGTATAACCAGTTTGGAGAACAACATGTCAGTGCCTCAAAATAAAGTTACCATATGATCCAGCTGTGTCACCCCTAGACATAGTCTTAAGAGAAATGAAGATGTGTGCCATACACGAGGCGGTACATGAATGCCTGTAACAGCATTATTCATAGTCAAAAATGGTCATCACCCAAGTGTCCAAGAGCTGATGAATGGGTAAACAAAACGTGATCTATTACACAATGGAATACTACTGAACTATGAAAAGGAATGAAGTACTGAGTCATGCTACAGCATGGATGATCCTTGAAAATATGCTAAGTGTAAGAAGTCCTTCACAAAAAGGCCGTGTATTGTTAGACGAGAAGTTCAGAATAGGCAAGTCCATAGGAGCAGAAAGTAGAATAGTGGTTAGCAAAGGTTGATGGGAGGAGGGTGGGGAGAGGCTGCTAATAGGTATGGAATTTTTTTTTCCAATGATGGACATGTCCTGGAATTAGATAGTGCTATTGGTTGGCTTCCCAGGTGGCTTAGTGATAAAGAATCAGCCTGCTAATGCAGAAGATGTGGGTTCAATCCCTGGCTTGGGAAAATGCCCTGGAGAAGGGAATGGCAACCCACTCCAGTATTCTTGTCTGAAAAATTCCATGGACAGAGGAGCCTGGCAGACTGCAGTCAATGGGGTCACAAAAAGTCAGACATGACTGAGTGACTGAGCACACACGTTAGTTGAATGACTCTGTGACTACACTAAAAACCCGCTGACTTGTACACTTTAAATGGATGACTCTTGTGATTTCAAATTATAACTGTAAGAAAGAATGTACACAGCTTCTAAATTAAGATACCAATAAAAATACAGATATCCAATTACAGCATATATTGTAAGTCTATCATAATTTATAAGGTGCTACAAATAGAGATAGTGGTGGGCTGATATAGAGAGGACGTTAGATATACATGCCCCTTTACCTTGCTACTCTTCCTCCTTCCCCCCATAAAGATAATAGGCGCTACTGTTGTTTCACTGTGGCTCTGAGTAAGATGTGGAAGTGATGGGGAAACAGGAGGATGACCCCAGACAGATTGGAGGAAGTTTGACATTTCACGTGGGGCAGTGTTGTTGTTCAGTCACTCAGTCGTGTCCAACTCTTGGCCACCCCATGGACTGCAGCATGCCAGGTTTCCCTGTCCTTCATTATTTTCCAGAGTTTACTCAAATTCATGTCCATCGAGCTGGTGATGCCATCCAACCATTTCATCCTGTGTCGCCCCCTTCTCCTCCTGCCTTCAATCTTGCCCAGCATCAGGGTCTTTTCCAATGAGTCCATTCTTCACATCAGGTAGCCAAAGTATTGGAGTTGCAGCTTCAGCATGGGGCAATAAATGACAACAATTTGAGGGGTTACCCTTCTTGAAGTTGGTTGGTTTTAGACATTGTTGTTATTTGTTTTGCACTTAGAAAAGTTTAAAGTTCTAAGCTAGAAGAGAGGCTCTTGGATCTTTGGTGTGCATGAAAATCACCCGGGGCTCTTGCTTAAAAAGCTGAACTTTGGCCTTTAGCCCTGAGCGAATGGAGAATGCTAGCATTCACAATCACATGCTAGCGGATGTGAAGGAGGCACCCAGATACCCCTGGTGGTTCATGGACCCCATTGAAAACATTTGAGTTAGATAAGCACCTAAACTATATATATTGGGAAAGTGTATAAATCCGCATGTGACTGCTGATGTGCAGTTCCAGACAGTGGTTACTCTAGGGAGGTGAGGGAGAAAACAGGGTGGGATGGAGTTTGGTCTGTGTTTGAAATGTTCATTTAAAAAATAATGATTTGAAGCAAATCTCAGCAAATGGTAACCCCTGTTAAATATGGGACTTTGTATGACTGTACATTGTTTTATGTTCTGAATATCTGAAATATCTCATAATAAGAAATATTCCAGAGTACTTTATCATCTGTGGAATTTTAGGTTGGGCTCTGTGTTTCCTGTGGGGCCGTAGGTGATGGAGGCTGTGCCCTGCCCTGCAGGTCTCGTCTCCTCCCACAGCAGCCCCTCTTCAGGGAGGGTCCCCTGGCTCCACAGGGTCTCCATCAGGGCAGGACACAGGAACTCGAGAAACCCCAGGATAGAATTTCTACCGACAGAGCAGGAAACAGGAGGAATGAGGAGCCCGCAGCCTGCCAGCTTGGTCCCGGGAGACATCTGTTCCGCGAGTTTGGGAGGATGCCATATTTGGATCACAATACTTGTCGCTTTATTTTTTTCCATTTCCCTCCTAGGTTTTAAGACCCCTGCCTTTCCCCCTGTCTCCAGGAGGGAGGGATGTTTGTTTCTTTGTCAAAGGTTAACCTCAGGCCACACAGCACCACACCCCTCCCCCCCACCCCACGTCTAATTTCTTTCTTTGCTGTTTTCATCAAGTGGATTTTTTCCCCTGGTCCCCCTTTTACGTGGCTGGGCAGGGAGGTGCAGAGGAGGTCATCAGATAGGGCTCTAGGCTGGCCGCCTGCAGGGGAGTGGGGCCCTGAGCTCTGAACCTTTGTCTTGGGCTGTGGGAGGGGGTTGGGGAGGGGCTGTAGGGGTGCTGGGATGGCCAGCCTCATGGAGAGGGGAGCTGGGGCTCCGGGGGAAGGATGCGAGTGATGGGAGGCAGCCTGCTGGCCTTTGACACTTTGGTTAATGTAGAGGCTACATCCAGCAGACGCAGAGCTTGGTTTGAGAGGGGATGAATGCCAAGTCATCAAGTTTTAAAGTGGTCTCGGGCCAGTCAGGAAGCCTGCCAGCGTGTGCCATGCCCGAGGAAGAGAGAGGTCTGGCAGAGCGTTCTGGCCCGAGAATGAAGAGACTTGGGCTCTTGCCAGCTTCTTCTTTCCCCGAACCTCTGCCCTCTTCTCTGAAAGCAGGCAGAGCTCTTCTCCATGGGGGTGATGAGAATCAGTTAGGTGTTTGGAAGATGGTTGGTTTATAATCTGATAGTTGCTGCAAAACATATCATCTACTACTCTTCTGCCCTCCCTCCCAATTCCCTGCTGCCCTTGGTCTGCCCACATCAGTCCTGCTAGGGCTGTGCCCTCTGTTTTCTATCTCAAATGGCCCCCTCCCAGATCTGTGCTCCTCCGGGTTTGATGCCTCTTGAGGTTTCAAAGGTTACGTGGGGGATTATTTAAGGTTCGGAGTGGCTCTCAGTGGACAGACAAGTGCTGATCGTTGTTCCTGGCCAAGCATGGTGCCAGCTGCCATGGGAGATGCAAAGTTAAACAGGGCTTGTTCACCATAGGAAAGAGTCTGCATGGCCAGTGCACACTCAGCTCCTGTTCTGCCTCTTCCTCCCCATGGCCCATCTTACAGGCTGTGAGATGCTCTGGTCCCAGGTGTTCGTCTCTTTCAGACTCTGGGGATTTGGAGTCAGATGTTCACCTGGCGTCCAAGGTGGTGAGGTAGGTACTGGACTTATCCCTTTTCTGTATCCTTCATACCCGAGTTTCCCAAATCTTATCTGTCCTTTCAAAATATGTGATCTATTCCTCCCTTCAATGTCATCCTCCTTGACAGCAGCCCACATCCTCCTCATCTCAATATCGTGGGTGATTTAACGGCTCCTTGATTAGCTCCTTGCCTTCATTTTGTCCCCAGTTTCAGTCTGTTGACTGCCACGAGATTCTCCCTACAGCTCCTTCCATGGCAAGGCACTCCCTTGTCATCCCAGGTCTGACCTGACCGCTTCTGCATGACCTGTGAAGCTGTTCTCAGTTGGTGATGCTGTTCCCACCCCTGCCCATGCACCGCTGCCACCTGCTCAGCCCTGTTCTCTTCTGCACACCTGACCATCACAGCCCTGGCCAGCACCTGCCCACATCAGAAATCCCTTCTGTCATCCCTCCTCCTTCATCTCCTCTGCATCCTTCCAGTCTCTCCTCAGCACCTCCCACCATGATGTCATCTGGTTCCTCTGCATTCAAAACCACACTTCATTCAAACTGGAAGGGACTTCACAGAGCCTTGTGTCCTGCTCCTCTCCTGAGATCTCGAGAGGGGAAGTAACCTGCCTGTGATGCACACCAGGTTATTCCAGGACCAGGCCTCCCCTTCCTGGTCCAGCACACGCTGCCCGCCTACAGATGGAGATGAAGTGTTCTCACCCACAGCTCGCTGGGATGTTGTTATTGACAGCCACAGAGATGCAGGGGAAGTAAATAACAATGTTTATGGAGGATTTCTTATTCACTGTCTTTTCCATGCAATTAGCACTTTATTATAGCCTGATCTCCTTCATATTGTCAGTTCCACACATTGAGCCCTTTTTTATATCAGAATACAACACTGACTTATTCACTAATTACTTTATGCCTGGAAGTCAAAACTGCCTTAAATATCTCTTGTCGCCTGAACATCTCGCACAGTTCCACGCATGGAGCGGAACTCAGTCTCAATTTGGGGATTCACTGGGTTTCATGGACAATTCTAGGCAAGGTTCATATTGAGGCTGTTAGTTGTGAGGGGTCCCTGTATCACCGTTGGCTTTGCCTGAACTCTACATCTGAGGCTTCCCAGAACAACCTGATTAGAATCAGGTAGCCCCCTACCCTGCGTTCTCCTGGCATCTGATTAGTACCTTGACTGCGGCTCAAAACGTGGGGATAATTATGAAAAAGCCCACCTTCTCCTGGATTCTGTGTGTCCAGGGACGTTAGGAAGTTATGCCCCACACCTGGTTGGTGAATATTATGAATAATGACACAATTAACACCATCTTATCTACTTGTGGTCTTTCTGCACAGCCCAGGCCTCTTCCCATACTGCAGCCAAACCCCAGGCTGGGATGCAGGCCAGTCTGGGAAGGTTTGGGCTGATTTCCAGATGGGCAGAGGTAGTTGTATGTCTCTAAGTGTGTCTCTAACCGCCTCTGAAAGTCAAATACACAATAAATTACTTTGGTTTTATCCATCACGATGAGTTGGCTAAGTCTCTTCCTCCATCAGCCCAGATAATGAAGAGATGACATTTTTATTGTTTACTCTGTGGCACCGAGGATAAAGCGAGTTCCAGGTAACAGGGCACAGGCAGCATTTTCCAAGCACCCACATGGTCTGGAAAGGAGAGGTGTCTGGGGGAACCAGAAAGGGAAAGCGGGGTAGAAAGAGGATTCCAGCCCCGAGGGCTGGAAGGTCTAACATCAGTTTACAGATGAAGAAATGGAGGTCCGGAGAAGCAGAGCCAGCCCAGAGTCCCAGGGGTGGGGGTAGGAGAGAGCTTGCATTCTTGGACCCCTGCCCTGGCGATCAGGTGTCCATTTCCCTGACATCGTAGCCCTCTCGGGTTGCTAGCAGAAATGGCATGCCACTGCATGGTCTTGTTCTTTGCGGACGTGAAGAAGGAATAGAGGTGAATGGATTAGAATAGGCGTGCAGGGGATCACAGAGGGGCTGGGGAGAAGGGAAGGAAGAAGGGCTGAAGAGAGAGCGGTGAGCGGTGTTTACTTCTGATTCAGGATGCTTCCCTCCTCTGGAAAGAGGAGCACGTAAGAGAATGAGAGGCAGGATCAAGCTGCCCAGTGTCAGGGTGGGAGGTGTAGACATGATTCCAGCAGCTCACCGCCAGGCTGCTTCTGCATTCACCTGTCTTTTTCCCTTATAATGATATTGCCTAACTGTAGAGCTTTCCAGAAACTTCTGGGGAGTGAATCTGCCCAAGAGGGAGGAGGGAAGAGGAGGAATTACCCTTAGGTTCCCATCATTCTTGCTGGAGCAGGGGGTCTCAGTAGAAGGAACTGTTGGTGAGTGGAAAAGCGTGGGGCTAGACTGGATGTGTATCTTCTGGTGGGCGAAGGGTAGATACTAATGATTAGATTTCCAAATATCCTGAATTAAGTAGCTCCAAAGCCCTACATAATGACATGGAAAGGGAGAATTGTAAAGTCCTGAATTTGGATTTCGTAATTGGATAGCTTAAGTACCAGATAGCAGAGCTATGGCTTTCCAGCAGTGCACATGAAAAAGACTGGTGTTTTCTGGTTTAATGAATGTTACCTGAATTTGCATTAGTAGAAATACAGGGTCCAGAGGAAAGGCAGCAATAGGCTGTCTTGAATTCACTCTGCACATAAATGATGCTTTCATTCAAGGTACATAGTGTATTGTTGTTGTTCAGTTGCTGAGTCCACTTCTTTGCAACCCCCTGCAGCACACCAGGCTCGCCCTGTCCTCCACTATCTCCTGGAGTTTGCTGAAATTCATGTCCATTGAGCTGGTGTTGCTATCTAGCCTTCTCATCCTCTGCCACCCACTTCTCCTTTTGCCTTCAATATTTCCTAGCATCAAGATCTTTTCCAATGAATCACCTCTTTCTATCAGGTGGCCAAAGTATTAGAGCTTTCGCTTCAACAACAGCCCTTCCAGTGAATATTCAGGGTTGATTTCCTTTAGGATTGACTGGCTTGATCCCTTGCAGTCCAAGGGATTCTCAAGAGTCTTCTCTAGCATCACAGTTCAAAAGCATCAATTCTTTAGCAGTCAGCCTTTTTTATGGACCAACTCTCAACATTCGTACATGACTACTGGAAAAACCATAGCTTTGAGTATGTGGACCTTTGTCAGCAAGGTGATGTCTTTGCTTTTTAATATTCTGGTGTATAATCATAATGTATAATGATGTATTAATTCAAGGTACATAGTGTTCAAGGTATATACTGTTTATTTTATATTGTGTAAGAGATGCTGACTGTCTGGAATCCCCTCAGAGCAGCCTGGTGGAAGAGTGTGAAGCTCTGGAAACCAGAGCACCTTTCTGACGGGTGTTTTAAAATGTTTAGTAAATGGCAAACCCTGTGGTGAGTTCAGGGGACACAGCCCCTTCCTGCAGGAGTCCAGGTATCTTGGGAAATTAGATCTGGACCCAACTATTATGATAAAGGTGGTGCATCTGTAAGAGAGGGACGTACAAGGTGCTCGGGGAGTGAGACAGAGGCTGCATCTAGCTGTGCTTGGAAGAGTCAGCAAAAGAGGCCACAGAGAGGAGCTGTTGTTTGAGTGGAGATTTATTCAGAAGGGGCTCCTCAGCTGCGTGGTGGGGCAGGGGAAGAAAACCAAAGAGGGAATGCAAACCAAGGTACGGAAATGGGAGCAAGCCTGCTGTGTTTGGAGAATAGCATTCATGGGGTGGGCAAGGGCTGGGCAGTAGGCAGGGTGAGCGTGCTGGTTCCTGAGGTAGCCCTACCAGCAGGTGGGAACATTAGGGTCCTGTGTGTTGTGATAACACGTTGGGATTTTATTAAGAAGGCAGGAGAGGGTCATGAAAGGGTTTAAAGCAAGAGAGAGAAAGAGAATTCCTGGGTAGATAAACCTTCCAACTCTCCAAGGCTCAGATTCTTGTCGTGGTGCGTGTGAGTGGGTGGTGATGGTTAGGGAAGAATACTAAGACTTGAGCCCAGAGGACCAGTTAGAGAGCCATCGTTTACGTGTGTTACTGTCTAGAGCAAAATGCAAGTATGGATCTGAACTGTGTCAGTGAGACCAGAAGGGGACAGGTGTGATTTACAGATCTTTAAACTGGGGCTATGAGGGAGAGGGAATAAGCAAAAATGAGTCCCGTGTTTGGCGGAGGTGGGGGTGGGGGTTCCTTCCTTGAGAGGTAACACCCTGAATGCAGAGCAGTCAGAGTGGGGAGATGAGGGTGACTCTGTCTTTGTTGGGTTGGATATGCCTTTTGGACCCTTGGGTGTGGCACTCTGGTCGGAAGGCTGGAGGTCAACTCAGGCTTGGTGTAGACATCTGCAGTTCAGTGGTGTGTGGACGACATTTGTAACAATAGAAATGAGTCAGATTATCCTAGGAAAGCAGCAGAGAGAGAAGATGGCTGAGGATGGACTCCAGCGGACTCTGCATTAAACAGGTGCTGAAGACATGGGTGACCCAGAAGGGAGGCTGAGAGGTGGCAGGCAGGGCTGTTCAGTGGCTAAGTCGTGTCTGACTCTTTGCAGCGCACCAGGCTTTCCTGTCCCTCACTATCTCCCAGAGTTTGCTCAGATTCATGTCCTTTGTGTTGGTGATGCTCTCTAACCATCTGACCTTCTGCCCCCTCTTCTCCTTTTGGAGAAGACCTTGATGCTGGGAAAGATGGAAGGCAAAAGGAGAAGCAGGCAGGCAGTGGGAGACAGATTAGTGGGAACCATCGCAGGGAGGAGTTTCCAGAAGAAGCAAATGGTTAACAAGGTGAAATGCGAGGAAGGAAATCACTGCTGGCATTTCCTGGAGAAACACTGACCTTTCTCTGCTTCCTCGCTAGAGATAAATGCCTTTTTTTTTTTTTTTTTGTAGCAGGCAGTAATATACAGGGCCCCTGCCCTCTGGAGTGGATTGTTATTGTTCCATGTCTTAGAGTCCATACATAAAGTCCGTTCTCGTTCTAGGCTGGGAAGTTTGTGCTGAGAGACAGAGGGGGCTGGGTGTGAGGGATTAGTGCCTTAAATTTATCAAGACTCTCTGAGCTTCTTGGAAGGCAAGCTAATTTCTATATAAATAGAAAGTATTATTATTATTACAGCCTCATGCTGTATCAGAGCCAAGCACTGGAGTCCTCAATACTGTATTTATTTCTTTGGGCTTCTGGAGGGGTGGGGAAGAATGGGACGTTTAGGTTGCTAAGTGATTGTGCTGCTAAAAATAAGGAAATTCCCAGTGGCTGTCTCTCCCGTTTTTCTGGCTAGAGTAGGAGGATGCCAAGGTCAGTTATGGATGGTGGGCTGTGTCTCCAGGTGGCCCCAGGGCAGCCTGTTGGGGAAGGATGGGAGAAACTCTGTCCCTCTCCAGTCCTCCTCCCTGTGTTCCCTTGGGGCTCACTACTTTGGGAAATTGCAGGAGAAACTGGGCCTCACTCTGCCTGAATTGAAATGCCTTGCGAGGTAGTCCGCCTCTGTGGTTGCTATGGTGACGGTGGGTGGTGGAGGGAGGGAGTGTTGCAGTATTTGGCCTGTGTGGCTGAGGTCCCCAGCGCAGCCTGCTTGAAGCCCAGGCTCTGATGCTCTCCACAATTCATTTGGGATTCCAGAGGGTCACTTGCTGCAGTGTCAAAATCTCCAGACAGGCCAGCCAGTTCAGCTGGCTGAATCCGTCACTACTGAATATGCATCTCACAGGCCAGATTTTGGCAGGTGTTCCTGGGATTAGGACCCCCAGAGTGACTTTGATGGAGGAAGGGATGTGTGGAAGAGAGCTCTGAGCAGGGCACAGGGGGTGAGGTTGTAGCCTCTGAGAATTGAAAATGGCCTTTCAGATTATCTAGTTCATCAGACTCTTCACATCCCTGATTTCTGGGCACTAAGCCACTACTTGGACTCTCCCTATGATGAAGAGCTCACTACTGGCAGGGCATACTTTTCTATTGTTGGACAGCTGCTAGGTACCCCACCCCATACTCGTCTGCCCTCCCTCTCTTCCTTCATTCCTTTCGGTCTGTCTGTCTTGGTAAAACCTGGCTCCTTCTAATTTGATCCATTGGCCCAAGTTAGGCCAAGAAGAAGCAGAGTGTAAGTCTTTACCCAAGTGATAGCCACTTGCTACCAAACAGAACATTCATGCTTTTCTCAACTACTTCTCACCTGACATTTCACGACCCCCTGTGCTACTCCCATCCCCTGTGTTTCCCAGTATTGCTCTTAAAATATGATACCCAGAACTAAACATCGTACCCACTGGTCTGACCCATGTAGCCAACTTGCAGATGGTACCACATGTTAGTGCGCACAGTAGGGGTTTACTTTTTAGCCCCCTTATCGCACTGTTGGCTGATTGTCATTCTCAGATCTTTTACATATGAACATCCATCATTGTCCTTTAATTTTCTACTGTTTTTGCTGTTGACATCTAAGCTGTTGATGAATATGTCGAAATGGACAGAAGATGGGAAATAGATGGGGAAACAGTGGAAACAGTGTCAGACTTTATTTGTTTGGGCTCCAAAATCACTGCAGATAGTGACTGCAGCCATGAAATTAAAAGACGCTTAGTCCTTGGAAGGAAAGTTATGACCAACCTAGATAGCATATTCAAAAGCAGAGACATTACTTTGCCAACAAAGGTCCATCTAGTCAAGGCTATGGTTTTTCCTCTGGTCATGTATGGATGTGAGAGTTGGACTGTGAAGAAGGCTGAGCACTGAAGAATTGATGCTGTTGAACTGTGGTGTTGGAGAAGACTCTTGAGAGTCCCTTGGACTGCAAGGAGCTCCAACCAGTCCATTCTGAAGGAGATCAGCCCTGGGATTTCTTTGGAAGGAATGATGCTGAAGCTGAAACTCCAGTACTTTGGCCACCTCATGTGAAGTTGACTCATTGGAAAAGACTCTGTTGCTGGGAGGGATTGGGGGCAGGAGGAGAAGGGGACGACAGAGGATGAGATGGCTGGATGGCATCACGGACTCGATGGACGTGAGTCTGGGTGATCTCCGAGAGTTGGTGATGGACAGGGAGGCCTGGCGTGCTGCGATTCATGGGGTCGCAAAGAGTCGGACACAACTGAGCGACTGAACTGAACTGAATGATGATAGAACATAGTAGCACACCTCTAGAGACCTCCCTATAGGTTGAAGTTAGTAATATAATTACATTAATAACTAATGTTTGCTGCCTATCTGTTACTTATCTGTCCATCTCATCAACCCTCGCTGGTCTTCTGAGTTGGTTGCTATTGTTTAATGATAATATTTTTCTGGTGAGGATGTGGAACCACAGAAAGGTTAAATAAGTTACCTAAGGTCTCATAGGCTTGAAATAGCAAAGTCGATATTTTATTCACTGTATAACTTAGGCAAGATTTTTCAAATATCAGCAACTTGCCCAGTGGTATTCTCCACCATTCTGATAGCGTAATAAGAGATTTTGTCAGAGGGCATACTGAAATACAGGGATACCAAATATTCAGCATTTTCCTGATTTATTTATCCAACAACCTATTAAAAAAAGAAACAAGGTTAGCTTAGTTCAATGTGTTCCAGGCCCATGCTAATTCCTAATTATATTAATGAGAAGCAACGATGGTAGTGATAGGAAGACTTCTCACACTTACCGAACCCTGCTCACCTCTGCCTGGAGCTGAGCTAAGCTTTCCATACAGTATTTGATCATCTTGCTTTCTTATTGCTCACAAACTATTTACCAGTATAATGCTGAATTCCCCTGGGGTTGACAGTGGGCTTCCTTGCTACCATTCTAGAATCTTCTTCTTGGAAATCAAAAGATTTGTTTGGGATTCTAACTCCTCTGTTTTTATCCTCAGTTTCTCACAAGCAGCTTGGATGTTCTTTCTGTGCTGAGTCTGAATGAACATTGAACTTGGGAGCTGGGGACTGGGTTCAAGTCCAGTCTCACCAGTGCTTTTTATCTGTGGCTCTAACAGAAGAGCACTCAGCCTTCTTGAGCTTGGTCTCCTCATCCTTAAGATGGGGACGATAATCCTAGGCAGAATATTTCTAGGGACTTTGTAATACTTGTATTGGAGAATGTTTATGCTTCTTAAAATTCAAAATTCCAGACATATTGGAGTTATTATTATTTAAAATGGTTAGGGCTTCTCTCTTATATTATCTCCCATCTGGGTTTCATGTTTCTCTTAACAAAATTTGTCCTATGCTTTTTTAAGTTATTTTATGTACTTAAAAGATGCATAGAAGTATGGTTGAATGTTAGTCACCAGACCCAGAAAGAGGTACCCACAAGCCATCTTCCCCACTAATTTGGCTTGAGGTGTAAGGAATGGGGTTGCAGACTCAAGGAGGAAAAAGGGTATCCTTGAGGAATTCTCTCATCCAGAGTAAAGCTTCTGCCTGTCCCTAACCAGCAGAAGTCCTCAAAGAAGCGAATCTCATTGATCCTGGAAGGAGAATCTATATGTGTAGATTTTCATTTATTTTTCTTTTTTCCTTCCACCCTCCCCACGGTAATCTGGTTACCCCTTGCAGTTTCTTCGGGTGTTCTCATGAGAACGAAGGCTGCATAGAGAGAACGACCAGCTTTTTTCCCCTATGGGATCAGCAGCCTAATTTTCTCATTGGGAAAACTGAGGCACAAATGAATGGGCTTACCTGGTGCCACCATCCCAGCAGAGCCAGGAGCTGCTGTGTTCTATCCCTGGTCTTAGCTCTTAGAAGATGCATTTCCTTAGATTGTAAGCTCTACTAAGCTCATGAGCATCTTGCTTGCCATTGCATCCTGGCTCCTCACACTGGTACTTGGTACACATGAAATGTCAGTGTACATTCATGCAGGAAGGAATGAACAAAGGAACGAAGGGGGAATTCTTTTCCTTGGAATCTGTGGCTCCCGCCATGACACGCAACCTTTCTTAAGCTTTGTGATGAGGAATCCCAGAAAGGAGTTCATCACAAACCCCTTTTGGTCCAGTGGTTAAGAAAACGCTTTCATTTGGGATGGGGAACACATGTATACCTGTGGCAGATTCATTTTGATATTTGGCAAAACTAATACAGTTATGTAAAGTCTAAAAATAAAATAAAATTAAAAACAAAAAAAACAATGAAAAACAATGAAAAATCTGAAAAGAAAAAAAAAAAAAGAAAACGCTTTCAATGTAGGGGACACAGATTCTTTCCCTGGTTGGGGAACCAAGATCCCATATGCTGCAGAGCAACTAAGCCCATGAGTTGCAACTCCAGAGCCTGTGTACTACAACTAAAGAATCCTTAGGTCGCAAGGCAAGACCCCATGTGATGCTGCAAAGATCCTGAGTGCCACAGCCAAGATCTGATGCAGTCAAATAAATAAATATTAGAAAGAAAAACTCCAGCCATCTTATCTTTAAATCTTGTCAAAAAGGATGGAGATGTTCTGAGATTGTTGGAAACACGGGCCTTGGTGAGCAACTGGCGTAGGAGTGCTTGAGCCTCCAGCTGCTGTCATGAATGAAGGGCGCTGCAGGAGTCAAGTACAGGATGGATTGGATGTACTAGAGTGTTCCTGGGCGTCTTCTTACTGGATGTCTTGCAGGGTGGCATCAACACCCCTCATCTGCCTAGGGCAGAAGGGGTGTAGTGTACCTTCATGCCTGGTTTACATTGAATGCTAAATTCCCAAGACAGTGAATTCTCCATTTTTGTTCCACAATATCCCTGGAAGAGATTCTTGTTTTCTCATGCCCCTGTAATAGCCATCTCTAAACAGGAATATAAATAAGATGCAAAAAAGTCAGGCTTTCTCCACATTCACAGAAGATTTGAACCGCCAGAAGGGACAGAGAAAGGGTGAGTGTGGGTGGAGTGGACGGTTTGTCTCCCTTGGATGGCTCATCCCCAGAGAAATCCCCTGAAGGCACTGGTCTTTTGAATGCACTTCTTCTTAAAATAGTATCAGGACCTTCTCCCCCAAAGAGGAGTCACCTTGAAGTTCAGATCCATTTTCCATAAGACATGTGTTTGCAGGATGCATGACCCCAGGCCACACTGTGGGGCTGGTGGGCAGAAGTCAGGGTGGAGTGGGGTGGGGAGGCTCTGTGGCCATCATATTGAGGAAACAAGATGTTGAAGCTTCCAGTCCAGACAGACTCAGGTCTCTAATTGCTAGGATGGAGACCAGAATGCATGCAGCATCACTGCCGCTACCAAGAGGTGTAAAACGAGAGTTTGGAGGGAGAAGTAGAGATAATTTGCTAATTCACAGCCTTTCTCACAGTTCACACAAAGTTTTCAGTCCTGCCACCCCTACGCCCATGGCTCTTCTTTTTAAATATCTCAGAGATGGTGAGATCAGTAAGTAAAAGCCTCACGTGACATAAGTTTGGGAGCCGTGGGCGCCCCTCCTCAGCTCTGGGAGCAGGGGCTCTGGCGAGGGCTGGCGGGTGTGTGGGGTCACCTCAGGGGGAAATGGGATCGGCATTCCCACTGCTCTCCTCCCTGTGACCCTGGTTGCTGAAGTCCAGCCCATCTGCCTTCAGCAGGGCTTTCTTTGATGATGTCATACAGGCTCCTCCAATGACGTGGTTGTTGAGAGAGCAGATGGCAAGTGTGGTGGGGTCAGTTGAGAGATATGGTCAGGGAACCTCTGTATTTGGCCCAGGAACACCTCCTGATTTTCCTGTAGAGCCCTCATTTTCCCCTCTGGAAGGTGACACCAGCACCTCTAATCTTTCTGGGGTCACCCTTGGCCATGCAGTGGCTGCCTCCATCCTTTTTGACAACTCTGGGCATTTTAACAGTCCTTTTTCTGACAACTATGTGGAACAGGTGCATCCTGTCGGCACACTGAGTATTCTGGGAAGATGGAGATAACGAACTTCATTTTCACCCTGGTTACTGTCACCAAAGTCAGAGCCTCTGTACCTCCCATGGTAGGGAAATAGCGCTCCCCCTTGCTCCCCTGTCCAGACATCCCTGCTCACTCGGGCTGCTCTCTCAAGTCCTGCTGCACAACCTTTCAAAGACTAGCTTTGCTCACATGGTCTCCCTACTCAAGAACCATCCTTGGCTCCCCAGTCTCAGGAGAGAAGGGCGCGGAGCTAACTAGGGCCTGCTGTAACCAGAATTTAAGGTCCCAAACAAGGTTCAGACTGGTCCCACTTTTACCCTCAGTCCTGGTTTTTGAAATGGGCACTCCCTTTAAAGTGGCAAAAAAGGAGTGGTTCCCGATAAAATTGTCCAGAATAACTAGGGTTTGACGGAGGAGCCTGGTAGGCTGCAGTCCATGCTAAAGGTCGGACACGACTGAGCGACTTCACTTTCACTTTTCACTTTCATGCATTGGAGAAGGAAATGGCAACCCACTCCAGTGTTCTTGCCTGGAGAATCCCAGGGACAGGGGAGCCTGGTGGGCTGCCGTCTATGGGGTCACACAAGAGAAGAAATAAGGATGTTAGCTTGGAGAAGAGGTTAATTCCAGGAGTGCTTATCTTTGAACACTTGAAGGACAGTCTTACAGCTCCAATAAGAGGGGTTTCCTTTGCATAAGCACAAGGACAGGGATGAGCTGCCTTGGAAGATCATTGCTGCCCTTCTCTGTCAGGGTCCAAACAGAGGCTGGAGTGATCCTAGCCCAGGAACATATATAGTGGCTTAGAGTTTGGGCTTGATGTTTTCCAAGATCTTTTCCAACCTGAGGTTGATCTAATTCTATTCCCTACAACATACCTTTATGGAACTTGTGCTCGGTCGCTAAGTCATGTCCGACTCTTCGAAACTCACGGACTGTAGCCTACAAGGCTCCCCTGTCCATGCAATTTTCCAGGCAAGAATACTGGAGTGGGTTGCCATTCCCTCCTCCAGGGGATGTTCCTGGCCCAGGGATCCATATCTCCTATGTCTCCTGCATTGGCAGGCAGATTCTTTACCATTGAGTCATCTGGGAAGGCCCCTGTGGAGAACTTACTGTATGCCAAGTACTGTGTCATAGATTGAATGTTCATCTCCCTCCCCCCACACCAATTCATATATTGAAGCCTAATTTCAAAGGTGATGATGTTTGGAAGTGGGCGTTTGGAGGTGATTAGCTAATGGGATTAGTATCCTATTAAGAGGCCCAGAAAGCTTCTTTGTCCCCTTCCTCCAAGTGGGGACACAGCACAGAAGATGGCAGTCTATAAACCAGGAAGCGTGTTTCACTGGATACCAAATTAACTGCCACCTTGATCTTGGACTTCCCAGCCTGCAGAACTGAGAAAAATAAATTTCTGTTCTTTGAGCCACCCAGTCTGTGGTATTATGTCAAAGCAGCCCAAACAGACTGACATACTTTATTCTGTACTGTATGGGAACAGTGTTCTCTTAGGCCTTGCCCTTAGAGAACTCAGTCCAATAGGGAAGACAGATAAGAACAATAAATTATTAGAGAGAAGATGGGGGGAAAGGTGATTTGGGAAGACAACCTAAAGGAAGTTCACTCTAAACAGATTGCTGAGGGAAATGTTTTGGAGGAGCAGGTTATATTCAGATAAGGCAAAGTACATGCAGAGGCACTGACGTGTGAGCACCTGAACACCTGTAGAAACCATAATTAGTTCAGGTGATTGGAGGATGGCATGGGGGAGGTGTGGGAGCAGGCTAAGCTTTAGATCATGGTGATATTTGAAAGTTCATGTGAAGGTATTGGAGGATTTAAAAGGGGAAGATGCCTATTAGACTTGAGTTTTAGAAAGATCATTCTAGCGATGGTCTGGAGATAACATTGTGGGAGAAGGGGAGAGGAAGGCAGAGAGACCACTGCATCATGATGGGGGAAATGATGAGCGCATTGGCAGTGAGGACAGAGAGAAAGCAAGATACTAATGGAGACAAAGCTGCAGGAATCACTAGAAGACCATATCTAGAGAAAGACAAAAGAGGTGACACTTGGGTTGACACCTGAATGATGAAAAGAAAGCGGTTACATGAAACTGCGGACTGAAGAGAGTTCCAAACCCAACGACCAGCAAAACCCTTGAAACAGAAATAAATCTCTTGGGCTTCCCTGGTGGCTCAGTGGTAAAGAATCCTCCTGCCGGATTCAATCCTGCAGGAAGATCCCCTGGAGAAGAAAATGGCAACCCACTCCAGTATTCTTGCCTGGGAAATCCTGCGGACAGAGGAGCCTGGCGGGCTACAGAGCATGAGATCACGAAGAGTTGGACATGACTTAGCTACTGAACAACACCACCAGTCAATCAATTTGAGGATAATATCTCTACGAGTTTTCTCCATTCTTTTTAAAAAACTTTTATTTTTGTATTGGGGTTTAGCCGATTAACAATGTTTGTGATAGTTTCAGGTGAACAGCAAAGGGACTCAGCCATTCTTATACATGTATCTGTTCTCCCCCAAACTCCCCTCCCATCCAGACTGCAGCACAGCATTGAGCAGAGCTCCCTGTGATGTACAGGAGGTCCTTATTGGTTGTCCATTTAAAATATAGCAGTATGTACATGTCCCCATCTCAGACTCCCTAACTGTTCTTTCCTTCCAGCAATCGTAAGTTTGTTCTCAAATTCTGTGAGTCTGTTTCTGTTAGAAATAGCATGTTATTTCATTGAGTGAACTATACTCAACTATGGAAAATGGTATGGTGATTCCTCAAAAATTAAGCATAACATTACTTTATTATTCAGCAGTTCCACTTCTGGGTATATACCCACAATAATTGGAAGAAGGAACTTGAACAGGTATTTGTACCCCAGTGTTCACAGCAGCATTATTTACAGTTGCCGAACAGTGGAAGCAATCCAGGTGTCCATTGACAGATGAATGGATAAACAAAATGTGGCATAGACCTGCAATGGAATATTATTCAGCTTTAAAAAGAAAGGAAATCCTAATACATGCCACAAAACAGACGAACCTTGAAGACATTGTGCTGAAAGAAATAAGCCAGTCACAAAAGGACAAATATTGTGATTTCACTTATTTGAGGTATCTAGAGTAGTCAATTTTGTAGAAATAGAAATAAGAATTGTGGTAGCAGGGATTGGGGGGAAAAGGGACTGGGGATTTGGTGTCTAATGGGCACAGTTTCAGGTTTATAAAAAGAGTTATGAGGGTGGATGGTGCTGATGGTTGCACAGCAATGTGAATGTACTTGATGGCACAGAATTGTGCACTTAAAAATGGTTAAGATGGTAAATTTCACATTATGTATGTTTTGTTGTTCAGTCACTTCATTGTGTCTGATTCTTAGTGACCACATGGACTGCAGTATGCCAGGCTTCCCCATCCTTCACTGTCTCCTGGAGTTTCCTCAAACTCATGTCCATCGAGTCAGTGATGCCATCCAACCATCTCGTCCTCTGTTGTCCTTCAATCTTTCCCAGCATCAGGGTCTTTTCTAATGAGTCAGTTCTTCTTCACATCAGGTGGCCAAAGTATTGGGGCTTAAGCATCAGTCTTTCCAGTGAATATTCAGGGTTGATTTCCTTTAGGATTGACTGGTTGGATCTCCTTGCTGTCCAAGGGACTCTCAAGAGTCTTTTCCAGCACCACACTTTAAAAGCATTAATTCTTAGGTGCTCAGCCTTCTTTATGGTCCAACTCTCACAGTAGTACATGACTACTGGAAAAACCACAGCTTTGACTAGATGGACCTTTGTTGGCAAAGTAATGTCTCTGCTTTTTAATATGCTGTCTAGGTTGGTCATAGCATTTCTTCTCAGGAGCAAGCATCTTTTAATTTCATGGCTGCAGTCACCATCTGCAGTGATTCTGGAGCCCAATAAAATAAAGTCTGTCATTGCTTCCATCTTTTCCCCATCTATTTGCCATGAAGTGATGGGAACAGATGCCATGTTCTTAGTATTTTGAATCTTGAGTTTTAAGTCAGCTTTTTCACTCTCCTCTTTCACCTTCATCAAGAGGCTCTTTTAATTCCTCTTCACTTTCTGCCATAAGGGTGGTGTCATCTGCATTTCTGAGGTTATTGATATTTCTCCTGGCAATCTTGATTCCAGCTTGAGCCTCATCCAGCCTGGCATTTTACATGATATACTCTGCATATAAGTTAAATAAGCAGGATGACAATATACTGCCTTGATGTACTCCTTTCCCAATTTGGAACCAGTCCATTATTCCATAATTGGTTCTAGCTGTTGCTTCTTGTCCTGAATACAGGTTTCTCAGGAGTCAAGTAAGGTGGTCTGATATTCCTGTCTCTTAGAATCTTCCACAGTTTGTTGTGACCTACACAGTCAAAGGCTTTAGCATAATCAGTGAAGCAGAAGTAGATGTTTTTCTGGAATTATCTAGCTTTTTCTATGATCCAACAGATTTTGGCAATTTGATCTCTGGTTTCTCTGCCTTTTCCAAATCCAGCTTGTACATCTGGAAGTTCTTGGTTCATGCACTGTTGAAGCCTAGCTTGAAGGATTTTGAGCATTACTTTGCTAGCACCTGGGATGAGTGCAATTGTACAGTAGTTAGAACATTCTTTGGCATTGCCCTTCTTTGGGATTGGAATGAACACTGACCTTTTCCAGTCCTGTGGCCACTGCTGAGATTTCTAAATTTGCTGGTACATTGAATGCAGCACCTAAACATCATCTTTTAGGATTTGTGGTATGTTTTACCACAATTAAAAAAAAAAAGCCACTAAGGAATCTGAGATGTTTTGAAGTCAGGTTTACTGAGGTATAATTTACATATAGTAAAATCTATCCTTTTTAGGTGGACAGTTCTGTGTGTTTTGACAAATGTATGTGGTCAGCTAACCACCACCACAATCAAGATATAGAATATTTGTTTTTCTCTGAAATTTCCCTTAAGCCTGTTTATAGTCAATCCTCTCTCCCTATCCCCAGCTCATAACAATTAGCGCTCTGTTGTGTCCTTATAGTTTTGTCTTTGCAAAATATAATATAAATACAATCATTTAGTATGTTGCCTTTCACTCTTGGTTCTTGTATTTAGCATAATACTTTTGAGATTTATCCATGTTGTTGGATATGCTAAGAGTTTATTCCTTTTTATTATTCGCCTACTTTTCAATTGTATGAATATATCACAATTTGTTTATTTTCCAATTGAGGGACATTTGTAATGTTTCCAGTTTGGGCAGTTATGAATCTGACTATGATAAGTAACCTTTCATTGCTGGGTTATATAGCAAGTGTATGTTTATCTCTAAGTAGTTGCCAAACTGTTTTACAAAACAGCTATAGTCTGTATAGACTATAGCAGTATACAAGAGTTCCAGTTGCTCCAGATTCTTACCAGCTTTTGCTACTGTCAGGCTTTTTATTGTTTTGTTTTGTTCTATTTTAGCCTTCTAATAGGTGTGTAGCAATAACTATTGTGGTTTTAATTGGCATTTCCCTAGTGCATCTTTTCGTGTGCTTATTTTCCATCTACATCTCCATTTGGTGAAGTGTCTGTTCACTTCTTTTGACCATTTTTAAATTTTCTAATTAAATTTTTATTTAATTTTTAAAATTTGTATTTAATTGTGGGTGATTTTTAAATATTTTATTATCATAAAAAGTGCTTCAATGAACATTATATATAAAATTTTGCCCTCAGTTTGGAGCGTGTACTTGAAATAATTTCCTAAAACCACTGGATCAAAGAGAGAACATCTTCAATGTCCTTCTGTATGCATCGTTCACGAGCTTTTCAAAGTGGTTGAACCAATTTACTGTCTTTCTGAAAGTGGTGTCAGTTTGATAGGTGGAACAGGCTATCAAGTTGTTTTAATTTGAATGTGACTATAATGCCATGGAACTTTTTCATATAATCATTAAGCATTCTGTTTCTTCTTCTGTAAATTGTCTCAATCCTTGCCATTTTTATTGCTAGAGTAGCACAGAAATTTTTCATGGCTCTGTCTTCATAAGGTCAGTGACAGAGTATGTGAACCTCAGTGCCAGGAATGGTGATTTACAGTATTTTCCTTTTTCATAAAATATTAACCAATCTCAGCCTGGTTTCTTTCATGCTTGGAGGCCATGAGCTGATTTGCATAGCTGGCAAGGTAAAAATCACTTCAGAGCTGAAAAGAAAGAGCATTGCCATCGAGCTAAATTTGGACCCTGGGTGTCAGCACTTGTACAAGGGGCAGCAGTTCCTTCGTCTAGACTCCATTATTCATGAACACACTCCACTGTTACTTATAAATAGAAAAAGGTGCTCTTTTAAATTCCTTTCTGAGAAAATGCCCATGCCACTTAGTTCTTCAGCTAGGAGAGCAACCTCTTGATTCCTCTAACAACTCAGCATTTTATTTATTCACAATGAAAGTGCAATTAAAACCACTTATATTGTTTGTGCTTACATACCCTATCAAATAGATTTGGGTAACAATTAAAAGAGTTCCTGTATATAAGCACACTTCTTTTTAATTATTAAAATTGCTTGTATTTTATTGTATTCCAAATAGGTGGTATGGGATGTGATGTGACTCAGAAGTACTGGAATGAATTTTGGTTTAATGACTCTAAAAAGTAAAAAGCATTTTGTTTCCTCTGACAAATAGCTTAGTTCATTTGGTGCTCTACAGACAGTTGATATTTCAGAATAACTTTATGGCTGCCTCTTCATCATGCACTATAATTGTAGGTTTGTCTTCCATGCAAGTACAGGAAATTATCTAGGTATTTTTTTTAATACTTGTCATCCTAGAAGACAGAAAGCCTGTGCCTGTCATGCAAAGTCGTCTCTTACACATTGCAGGCAGACCTAGAAAAGTGGAACAATGGACAAATATATTTTTTTTCCCTAAAATTTATGGATCCATGCTTTGTCTGAAAGAGTCATTGATTTGAGAATATTTCATAAATTCAGATTCTTTCAGCTAGATACTTCCCGGACATCCAAAAAAAAAAAGCTCCTTACCCTAACACTCTATGAGGAAGTAGAATTTTATTACTTAGGCTTTTCTTTTCCTCCTACTTTGAAGGATCCTTCAGCCAGCCCTCTACCCAGGGTTAACCTGTACTCATCAGCATTTGATGTCTTGAGAAGAGTCTTCTGAGTCTTTCCAGGATTATGAATGTGCATAATTTTTCAGTCTTTTCAAAGCTGGAGAGAGAGCAGAGTTTCAGTATCTTAGGGATTAAGCCACCTGCTAAGATGACATTCAAGAAAGCAACTGTGCATCCTCTAATTGCTATATGACCTCATGCCAGGGATATGTTTCTGAGTTTTTCCTTGTTTCTCATATAGATGACTTAGCTCTTGTCTGACCATGCCAGATATATCAAGTTCTTCACTTTGGTTTCTTATCCAGATGGTATGAATCTGGACAGAATAGGTGGGTGGGTCATGGTGAGTGACAGAAACCAAACTTGGACTGCTGTAAGCAAGGAGAGGCTTTTCAAAAAAAAATATCTCACAGGACCACCACGCTGCAGAACCATTAGGAAGAGTTGGGACTCAGGAACTGCAAGAACAGGGTGCCATCTCCAATAGAATTCCCTCCTTCCTCTTACGTATTCTCTCTCACTGGAGCCAGCTTTGTTCTGTGAGAGCAAATACGGATGAGGACAGCCTTGTATTCTATGTCTTATATTTTATTTCATAGCTGCTTCAGAAGAGTTCATCCAAACTCTGGCCCTGAGTCTAAACATCTCTGTAGCCTCCCTGTCCCTGTCAGCCGACCAGCAATGTCACATAAGAACATTGTTGTTTCTGAAAAGAATGACAGGTATAGAGTGATGGTGTTGAAGGAAAGGCATTAAGACCACAGGCAGCCACTCTGTACGGACAGTGCTGGATTTTACAGCTGGCGTCTGTAACCCAGCACTGGAGTTTGCTAGTGCATTCTTCTGCTGAGGCCAACATTAGAGGCTTGGCCCCTGCATGGATAATGAGCTCGGTTCTGCTCCTCAGCTGGGCGCTCTCTCTGGCTAACCATCTCACAGATGCTTATTCCTGGTCCTACGGGAGACCTGGTGAGAGAAAGTGTGTGGGTGGTGTATCCACAGAAATCCCTCACCACTACTAGCCAAACAACTCAAAGAACAAGTATTTATGTTAGTGAGTTCTTATGATGTGGGATTTCCCTCTCCAGCAATTCTCCTCCTTTGCCAGCTCTCTGAAGCACAGTTTTGGTAACATTCATATGATGGTGCAATCACAGGGCACCATAAGGCTCTGCAGAGAGGCAGCTCTGTGGTCATCCAAGAGAAGACATTTGTCAAATATATGTGCCTTTGGGATCTATTTCTAGCGATTAGCCCTTATTTTTTGTAGCTACTGAAAACTTTCCAAATTTGGAATCTAAATTTCTGGGTTTGAGTCTCAATTTGACCATTCACAATACTACCTTAGTGACCTTGAGCTAGCCAGTTTCTCTCTGTGAGCCTTAATTCTCACACTTATAAAATAGGACATAATGGTATTGCTATGGAGCAGGACTATGTAAACTATGAAACAAAACTGAGGTAGTTTTCTTTTATCATCATCGTCATCACCTAGTCCTAAATGACAGTCATATAGTTACTGCCTATCGCCTGGCATGTCTCCTTGCTGTGTCTGAGTGAAAATCAGGGACTTTCTTACAAAAAAGGAAGAAACTTGGGACCGTTGGTAGAAACTTGACCTTTGTTTCCACTACTGTAAGGTTAAGGAGATAAAACTCTCCTTTGTACATTACTGTGTTCTTCATCTTGCATCATTTGGGGAAATTTTTCTTTTGAATTAAGGCTTCCTTTGGAGACACCACAGGGGGTAAGTTTTATGCATCCCCTCGGAAATGTTTTTGGGCTTCCCTGGTGGCTAAGATAGTAAAGAATCCGCCTGCAATGCGGGAGACATGGGTTTGATCCCTGGTTGGGAAGATCTCCTGGAGGAGGGCATGGCAACCCACTCCAGTATTCTTACCTGGAGAATCCCCATGGACAAAGGAGCTTGGTGGGCTGCAGTCCATGGGGTTTCAAAGAGTCAGACACAACTGAGCAACTAAGCACTGAAGATGTTTTAAGAAGAAAGCAGAAGGGAATTTTCATCACTGTGTACTTCTCCCAGAGTGGGTGGAGATTAGTTGTGAAGCACATGCATTGTCCTTGGCCAGGATATTGCTTAGCTGAGAGTTTCTCTTATGGTTCTGGTTCTCAACTACCCTACCGAGGTAGGGCTGCCTTCAGTAGACATTTGTTGATGTTTAGAGACATTCGTATTGTCACAACTTGAGGAGAGGCGATAGAGTAGGGGAATCTACAAGCATCTAGTGGGTAGAGGCCAGGAATGTTGCTCAGCATCCTACAATGTAGTCTGGGTCATTAAGATCTTTTTTGTATAGTTCTGTGTATTCTTGCCACCTCTTCTTAATATCTTCTGCTTCTGTTAGGTCCATACTGTTTCTGTCCTTTATGGTGCCCATCTTTGCATGAAATGTTCCCTTGATATCTCTAATTTTCTTGAAGGGATATCTAGTCTTTCCCAGTCTATTGTTTTCCTCTATTTCTTTGCATTGATTACTTAGAAAGGCTTTCTTGTCTCTCCTTGCTCTTCTTTGGAATACTGCATTTAGACGGATATATCTTTTTCTCTTTTGCCTTTTGCTTCTCTTCTTTTCTCAGCTATTTTAAGGCCTCCTCAAACAACCATTTTGCCTCTTTGAATTTCTTTTTCTTGGGGATAGTTTTGATCACTGCCTCCTGTACAATGTTACGAACCTCTGACCATAGTTCTTCAGGCACTCTGTCTGTCAGATCTAATCCCTTGAATCTATTTGTCACTTCCATTGTATAATAGTACAGGATTTGGTTTAGGTCTAGTGGTTTTCCCTACTTTCTTCAATTTAAGTCTGAATTTTGCAATAAGGAATTCATGATCTGAGCCACAGACTAGGAGCTCCTAGTCTTGTTTTTGCTGACTGTATAGAGCTTCTCCATCTTTGGCTGCAAAGAATATAATCAATCTGATTTTGGTATTGACCATCTGGTGATGTCCATGAGGGTCATTTCTTGCATTGTTGGAATAGGGTATTTGCTATGACCAGTGCTTTTGACTGTGTGGATCACAGCGAACTCTGGACAATTCTTAAAGAGATGGGAATACCAGACCACCTTACCTGCCTCCTGAGAAATCTATATGCAGGTCAAGAAGCAACATTTAGAACTGGACATGGAACAATGGACTGGTTCCAAATTGGGAAAGGAGTCCATCAAGGCTGTATGTTGTCACCCTGCTTATTTAACTTATATGCAGAGTACATCATGTGAAATGCTGGGCTGGATGGAGCTCAAGCTGAAATCAGGATTGACAGGAAAATATCAATAACCTCAGATAAGAAGATGATACCACCCTTATAGCAGAAAGCAAAGAGGAACTAAAGAGACTTTGATGAACGTGAAAGAGAAGAGTGAAAAAGCTGGCTTAAAACTCAACATTCAAAAAACTAAGATCATGGCATCCAGTCCCATCACTTCATGGCAAATAGATGGGGAAAAGATGGAAACAGTAATAGACTTTATTTTCTTGGGCTCCAAAATCACTGTAGATGGTGACTGTAGCCATGAAATTAAAAGATGCTTGCTCCTTGGAAGAAAAGCTATGACAAACCTAGATAGCATATTAAAAAGCAGAGACATTGCTTTGCTGACAGAGGTCTATATAGTCAAAACTGTGGTTTTTCCAGTAGTCATAAGGCTAAGTACTGAAGAATTGATGCTTTTGAATTCTGGTATTTGAGAAGACTTTTGAGAGTCCCTTGAACCGCAGGGAGATCCAACCAGTCAATCCTAAAGGAAATAAGTCCTGAATGTTCATTGGAAGGACTGTTGCTGAAGCTTAAGCTCCAGTATTTGACCACCTGATGTGAAGAACTGACTCATTAGAAAAGACCCTGATGCTGGGAAAGATTGAAGGGAGGAAGAGAATGGGATGATAGAGGATGAGATGGTTGGATGACATCACCAATTTGATGGACATGAGTTTGAGCAAGCTTTGGGAGCTGGTGATGGACAGGGAGGCCTGGCGTGCTGCAGTCCATGGGACTGCAAAGAGTCAGACGTGACTGAGTGACTGAACTGACCTGATCCTAAAGCATACTCCCTGAGACATCTGATCTTAAATGTCAATACACCATCGTCTCCTTGGTGTGACATGGTTTGATTGTTGAACTTTCTTTGGTGGGAAAGGAAAGAGGATTTTTAGGCTATGAGTTTATTGTTCATCAGAAGGCATATTTTCGGACTCCTCCATATCTACTAAGATTCTAATGAAACTTAATTGGGAATCCTATTTTAAAATCCAGAAAGGGTTGTCTTCTTTTTATTAAATACAGAACTACTTGTTCCCTACTGGAACTACTTGTTCCTCCTTCTCTACTGCTAAGAAGCTACTTGACCTTGCCTTTCTTCCCATTCTCCTAAGAAATGTTAGGGCTTTGGGGTACGATTTATTATCGGCAGACTTAGAAGAAAATCCATGCTCCAAAACATGGAGCCAAAAACAACCAGAATGAACAACCAAATTTAAAAAAACAAAAACAAAAACAAATGGCTGCCTCAAGATGATTTTGAGGTTAGCATATGTCTGTGATCTCTTTATGACTGCCATTCCTGGGGACAGCAAGATGCTCGTGCTACTTCAGGGACCATTGGAAGGAGCAGGGTCTCTTCTAGAATGCTGTGTCTGCAGTTCTTGGAAAGCACTCAGCCTTTCAAGGCACACTGTTTCATTGTTCTGGGAAAACACCAAAAGCCATTGAAGCAGCAATTCACGTTGGTCCACCTTGTCCTCTCCTTAGAGAGAAGGAGCGTGTGTATTGGCTGGTCTCTACATCTGGATTTTTCAAACTGTGGGCCAAACCCCATTAGCGTTTCATGAAAGCAAGATAGTTGATTGTAACCAGCATTAAACAAAAGGGAGAAAGGAAGAATGGAAGAGAAGATATGAATGTATTACACATGGAAAGAATAAGTATTATTTTATGAAGCATTATAATTATATAATGTATATGCCTCCTGGCTTGTGATGTAAAATCTATTTCCGACTGTAGGCTGTGGCAAAAAAGATTTGAAACTCATTGCTGTTTATGCTTTTACTTCTGTTCTAAGAACCTGGGTCAGATGAAGCCCCACAGCATGTTTTCCCTTACACTGAAGGCCTGAGTTCCCTCCCGCATCCATTCTGGAACCAGTTGCTACTCAGGACAGTGGATAATTTGCTTAGACTAGTCTCTGTACACTCTCTAGGGCAGGAGAGGGGCCTGGCCTCTCCAGTTGGCATGAACAGAGTATATCTAAGGATATCTCTGTTATCTGGGCAGATTATTATAGGGGAGACACATAGTAGCTGCTGCCTGGGAAGGGCCTCTGGGGCTTCTTCCTGACCCAGGGATTGAACCTGGGTCTCCTGCATTGCAGGTGGATTCTTTACTGTCTGAGCCACCAGGAAAGCCTCTGGGGCTAGAAGGTGGCATTAATGCAGGTACAGAGACCAAGGTAGACACTCAATTACAGTAGCTGGGGCTGGGGAGAAGGCGAGGAATCAGTGGTTAAATCAAATTCTTTGGAGCTCAGAGTAGCAGTGTGGGTAACCTGATGTCCCATCCCCGCATGTAAACTTGGAACTTTTGAGCACTGACAGGCTTGGTCCAAACATTTAATAGCCTAGAAAGTCTTGTTTGGTGGTGATTTAGTCACTGAGTTGTGTTTGACTCTTTGTAACCCCATGGACCCCACCAGGCTCCTCTGTCCATGGGATTTCCCAGGCAAGAATACTAGAGTGGGTTGCTATTTCATTTTCCAGGGGATCTTCCCAACCCAGGGACTGAACCCATATCTCCTGCATTGTAGGTGGATTCTTTACTGCTGAGCCACTGGCAAGCCCAGATAAAGTCTTTTTTATTTGACATGTTTCCCCTTCTCTGCAGCCTCTCCACTCTCCATTCTTCCCCAGACCACTAGGTTCCAGCCATAACAGCCTTTGCTTGAGCTTTTCAAGTATAACAATCTCCTTTTCCCCCTAGGCCTTCTGCACGTGCCTTGTGCTGTATCTGGGTGTTCTCCCCCGATTGCTTCCTCTGAACTACTCATACTTCACCTCTGAGCTCATATGCCATTTCCGCAGGAAAGTCTTTTTCCCTTTCCTTCCCATAATTGTGATTTATTTAGTGCCTATCTCTTGCCTGGAAAATCCCATGGACGGAGGAGCCTGGTGGGCTGCCATCTATGGGGTCACACAGAGTCGGACACGACTGAGCGACTTCACTTTCACTTTTCACTTTCATGCATTGGAGAAGGAAATGGCAACCCACTCCAGTATTCTTGCCTGGAGAATCCCAGGGACAGAGGAGCGTAGTGGGCTGCCGTCTATGGGGTCGCACAGAGTCGGACACGATTGAAGCGACTTAGCAGCAGCAGCAACAGCAGTGCCTATCTCTTTCATTAAGTTTCAGGAAGACAACCACCATCTTTATCCTGTCTTCCATTGTAATGCCAATATACACTCAATACATGCCAGTAGATTGTAGATAGGTTCTGGACTCTGGGGTGGAGCTAAGCCTAAATGGGATCAAGGGGTCCCAGCATAAGGGCTGGGGAGGAAGAAGAGGCAGCTTGCAGTGTCTGGGAACAGGGCTGAGCCTGACACCTGTTTTCTCTTTCCCAACCTCACTCTTCTCCCTCAAATATATTTTGGTCAAGTTGAATTTTGGAGAGGGGAGACTTGTTTCTATGTGAGTAATTTAATATACATTGACTTTTTGTTTTTGAAAAAATAAAATGTTTAGAAATTGATTCCCAGATCAAATCACACCTTTCAGTAATTTATTTAAAAGTAATGGAGAGCCAAACATCAGGTATAATTCAGTAGATTTTTATAAGTCATCATCATGTGTACATGTGGTTGAATGGATGTCCAGTTACACATACGAGTGCCTGTGGACTCGTTCACAGCTCCATGGGCAAGTCCAACCAATCTGTCCCAATGGGAATGTATTTGTACTCATTTATCCCCGAGTCAAAAAAAAAAAAAAAAAAAAAAACCACTATGATAAATGATTAAAAAAAAAAGAAAAATTCATCCCTGAATCATTTATCCCTGAGTCAGGGCTTCCCTGGTAGCTCAGCTGGTAAAGAATCCACCTGCAATGTGTTCGATCCCTGGGTTGGGAAGATCCCCTGGAAAAGGAAATGGCAACCTACTTCAGTATTCTGGCCTAGAGAACTCCATGGACTGTAGAGTCCATGGGGTCAGAAAGAGTTGGCCACAACTGAGTGATTTTCACTTTCACTTCATCCCTGAGTCAAGGGTGTTTCTTGGGTACCAGTCTTGTATATTGTTAGGGTAAGGGCGGTAGTAGATGGCAGCATGAAAGGCAGTTCCTGCCATCAAGGAGCTGGCTTTGAACTGAATTTTAAGGATCCAGCTCATTATCATTCATGGTCAGACTTTTGTTCTAAGATGCAAGAATGGTATGCAATTAAGTGTTAAATGTTGTGCAGGCTTCTGGATGGTCAGAGAAAGGGGAGATTGGTGTGAACTGCAGGGGTATATCACCTTGTGGTTGGCTTTGCCTCATAGAGTTTTAGAGCAAGAAGGGGTCCAAGAGGGCTCTCTATCTGACCATCTCATTCTATAGATAAGAAAACAGATTTCTTCTCTTCTTCCTCCATGCTGCTGCTCCTGTATTACATACATTCTATGAGCAGGCTGTAGTAGACATTATAATTTTTTTTTAGTTATTCTATATACAGCTTTCCCTATGGTCCCGCATCTCCCTTTTGGGAGAATATTTTATTGTATGTGCTCTTTCTAGGGTTCTTTTCCACCTTGAATGTGGTGGAGGACTGTGCCTGCGCAGCCAGATAAAGTGTAAGGGGACATGTGACTTAAGCTCAACCACTTGCTTTTTTCCACATGGCTTTTAAGCTAGCAACTTTATGACATTAATTTTCACTGGTGGATATTAATGTATTGCTAGGAATATCCACAGTGGCCTAGGAATCAGATGTCCTGGACTCTCTGATCTTTGCCCAGTACATTAGTTTCCTATTGCTGCTGTAACAAATTACTACAAACTTAGTGACTTAAAAAAACCATTAATTTTCTTATTCCAGAGGTCAGAAATCTTAGTTCCAGAGGTCAGAAATCCAAAATCATGGATTGGCCCCATCATCTGGGCCAAAATCATGGTATCAGCAGGACTGTGCTCCCATCATAAGCTTTTGGAGAAAATCCATTTATTTGTCTTTCTGAGCTTCTAGAACTGCACTTCCTGTGCTTTTTGACTGGTAGGCTCTTTTCCCATCTGGCTTCACTCAGCGTATTGCCTTCTTTCTAGTCAGGTCTTCCTGTGCCTCCCTCCTTTTAAGGGCACTTATGATTGCTTTTAGGGTCTACTTAGATAATCCAGAATAATCTCTCCATCTCCAAATCCTTTAATCACATCTGCAAAACCATTTTGTCATATCAGGTAATATTAACATTCACAGCTTTCAGGTATTAAGACCTGGTTGTCTTTGGGAAGCATTATTCAGCCAACTACACAAAGATTTCTGCTTCTCTGTGTTCCCACCCTGATCTTTGAATATTCCTTCAGTTCTGTGAGGTCCTGATATCTTCTCAGTATACTTGTTTGGGATTTGTTTGCTTAAGAAAGCTAATGTTTGTTTCTGTTGCTTACAACCAGGAACCCTACAGGTAAATCAGCACTGTGTGAAGAACTACAAGCAGCCTCTTTTAAACATCAACCTTCTTAGAGAGGCACTGGCCCATTTTACAGATAAGGAAGCCAAAGCTCAGAGAGACAATTGCATAAGGCCAGACAGCTGGTGTGAGTGAGAGAAGTGGTATTTAAAACCAGCCAGTATGACTGGAGAGCATGTGCTCAACTTTCTCAGAATCCTAGTTCAAGTCTCTTGATGGTGGACCTTTTCCAAGGATGGGCAGGATTTCATCTGGGCCCTGAAGTCTGGGTCTTATTATTGCATCAGAGGAGAGATGGCATGAGAAAGTCAGTCTAGGCAAGAGGGAAGCTGGAGAGTAAAAGGTATATCCAAGAGATGCAGAAGAGGAAGGATAGGGTGGGCTTTGATGCCTCATTGGGGGTAAAATAGCAAAAAGAGAGGAGCCAACCCCCCAGGGAACACTTTTAAGTGAGCAAAGCAACTCATTTCTATTGACTTCCCAAGGAAGTGATATCCTGACTCAACTCTGGGTTGGAATCCAACTTGAGATCTGCCTTCTGGCCTCCTCCAGGTCTCCCCTTAATAGGGGCTGGATAAATACGAATCCCTTTTGCTACTATTCATCAGTCTTTTTGCCTACATGTGAACAACTTGGCTTTCAAATGCTAATGAGGTTCTCCCTTGGGACTTACATGGTCAGAGCCAAAACCAGTGATTTCTGGAGCTGAGGAGGGAATTCTCTGCCTGGTGCTAACACTCTGGCACTTGTGTTTCTTCTCAGAAGAGAGCTTGAATGTTTGTTTAGGGATGAGGCAAACCTGGAGAAGGATGCTCCACACTTGGTCATTTCACGCCACCACTGAAGTAGAGAGGTACATGAGATGCCTACCTGAATTTGAATTTCAGAGAAGCAGCGAGTCATTTTTAGTGGAATATTTGCACAGTGCTTTGGGGCACTTTAATCCGCCTGCAATACAGGAGACCCTGGTTTGATTCCTGGGTCGGGAAGATCCTCTGGAGAAGGGAAAGTCTACCCACTCCAGTATTCTGGCCTGGAGAATTCCATGGACTGTATAGTCCATGGGGTCACAAAGAGTTGGACACAACAGAGCAACTTTCACTTCACTTGGAGCACTTTTGGCCATGGGAGAGTGAAAGTGAAAATATCAGTCACTCAGTTGTGTCTGACTCTTTGCAACCCCATGGATTGTAGCCCTCTAGCCCTCCAGGATCCTCTGTCCATGGGATTCTCCAGGCAAGAATACTGGACTGGGTTGCCATTCCCTTCTCTAGGGGATTTTCTCTACCCAGGGACAGAACCCACGTCTCCCTCATTACAGGCAGACTCTTTATCATCTGAGCCACCAGGGAGGGTACAGTGAAATACGCATGTGCAAAGAGACTGCTAGACTTGGATTGACCAGGAGACTGAGACAGACCCCATGGCCACAAGGAAGGCAGGGTTGCAGAAATCTTCCGGTGATGACTTGGGAAGGGGCCTTTGGTTGTAATTTTCCGGAGCATCATTCCATCATCTGCTGCGCTGTGCCACTGGGTGAAGGTCAGACCACACCCTCAGGGTCGTATCAGCCTCCACTCTCTTCTTACCTGCTGATGCCTACAAGTGAAAATGTTCGAGGTAGGGCTGAGCCCTGACATTCATCAGGAAACAGTTTTGGCACATTCATAGCGTGTAGAGCACAGTGTCTCTGCTGATGCTGGTCAGGGGTTTGTCTGCTCACTGACTGGCCTCAGCCTTGGAGATCAAGTAGTAATTAAGATCCCCTCTGTGTCCAGAGCTCCCCACCAGGTGAGCTCATGGTGACAAAAGAAGTGAAGAACACCATCTCTGCTCCTGAAGAGCACGCACCTGTGCCTCTTAGGACAGCGGAGAGCTTAGGTTTATTAATTTGGAACTGTCCTCCTCAGGGGCCTCGCTCTGACCTTGTGAAGCACCTGTCCCGTCCTGTCTGTTTGTGTAGATGCTGCGGCGGTCACCACCTAGGGCTCAAGGAGCCTCATACCCTGCTGGTCCCGAGAGTGATGCAGTCAAGCCTGTGGGAGTTAGCAGTGTGTGGCCTTGGAATGAAGGAAGCCAAGTTCTCTGGCTTGTTTGGGGGCCAAACTCTGTGACCTTGGTATTTTTAGCAAAGCACTGGACTACGGAACAGTGGAGCTGCCAGGGACCCAGAAGATGCTGCTGGCATAATGGCAGAGAGGGAAAACTATTGGCTTTGATCTCACAAGAGAACTGACTTTAATGCCTGGTCTTACCTTTATTAGCAATTTAATTTTCTTCTGAGCCTCAGTTGCCTCCCCTGTGAAATGGAGTGGATAGTAACATCAGGATATTTTGGAGGATTTAATGAGATAACATATTGGAAAGTGCTCGCAAAGGGTAAGCTGTATATTGGTCACCGCAGTGTTTCCCGTTCTCATGGCGATTTGTAAATACCTGTGTTACGACACTCTTTGCGGTGAGTTATAGTCAGTACATTTCTGTGTGTCTCCTTCCGCTAGACTGAGGGCCAGGACATTTTTCCTATGATTCGTTTTCCTGGAGCCTCTCGTGTAGGCCTCCTCTGGATGAGGCTCAGAGTTGAGCTGAGTAACCTTCAGAACTTGGGTTTTGCTGGAAGACAGGTCTTTGAACTTTGAGTCTTCCTCCCTGGCTCCCTCCATCTCTGACTCTCCCACTGAGGGTGGGGCCGATCCTGTCCTGTGGGGTCTGTTTGAGAGCAAGGTGTCTTAGCAGTACATTGGAAGTTTGTCATTAGACTCTAAAATGCTCGAGGACAGGTTTCCAGTGCTCTCCTGTATGCTCAAACAGGCACGGGTTTGCATAGCAAACTGGCTCTGATCTCTTCATTGATAACTTCTAGGGTTTCTGTGGTATTTCTGTTCATTTGATCTCAGTTTTAACATGGTTATTGATTTCCTCAGTGCAGTTCAATTCCTTGAGCATTTTTTGAGCATGTTTTCCTTGCTAGACCCTGGGCTGGGTGTTGGACATGTTGAGATGAGGAAGACAGTGTCTCCAGCTGAGGTATTCTGGATTTCAGAGGGGAGGCAGGTGAGAAAACAGAGGCTTCCTCTAGTGCCAGGCCCCAGCCCCCGTGGAGTCAGGGGTTTCGAAGGGGAGACGGCTTCGGTGATCAGGATACAATAGAATTAAAGATATAAAGAGTGATCAAATAGGGATAACTCATTGAGAAAATTCAGTGGAGAAAAGAGGCTGAATAACTTGGTTTACGTGGAAAACTAATAAAATTCCAAAGCAAGGAATTTACATCACCTACGTAGGCTGTAGGCGTCCTCCTGTCCTCCTGAAGGAGAGGAGATACTAAGGCCTCCCCGGTCAGATCTTAGAAGCCCAGGCATAATTAATAGGCTTGACGAGCCTCCACGCTCAAGATGGGAATTCAGCCAGAAGGTGAGAGAAAGTACGACATGGGGAGGCCAAGTTTTGGTGAACAAGGCCCGCACTTTATTTTCCAAAGTAGTTTTTATACCTTAAGTTGTGCATAGAGGATAATGGGGGAAGGGGTAGAGTCAGCAGTAAGCCAGGCTTTCTTCCTGCAAACTTATCATATGCAAAAGTTTAAGTGAATTACATCATCTTCTGGCCAAGAGGCCTGTTAACATTTTATGACCCTTTCTTCAGAAAACTTATTTTTCTCTAAAGGTGATTAGTCAGGTGCCACCCTCCAAAAGCATTAGATAAAGTTGCATTCCTATAGGGCAAAGGTGTGGTGGGCTATAACAAGAAAAGAATTAACTCAAGGGTCCAAGGTTACAAACATTAAAGCTACTACTTACATTCCTATACACCAATTATATTAATCAGTACACTCCCAGGGACACAGCAGGTAAGGGATATGGAAACTTAGCAGCAAACATTGGCCCAACAAGTGAAAAACCCTTCACCAATACAATTTCTAATCAATCTTTTAACTGCTCAAAGGAATCTATATTTAGACAGTTAAGAACATCTCATGCCTCTCACAGTTGGGAGGCTCTGAACAATCACATGTGGCCGGAAGAACCTATTCAGGCAGGCTAGAGGACTTCCAAAGGAGTTTGTAGGTTAAAACACTCTTGTCACGCCCAGGAACTTTATTAACTGGAGCTGTAAGTTAACTCTTTTTCAGAGAGAGGTGGTGGGGGACAGCCCCCCGTAAAGTCAGAGGTGTAGGTGATAGCACAAAGCAGTAAAGTAGGCAGACTCTGCTTTTGGGGGTAAATGCTCGAGAATTTCCAGGGGGACTCCTGAGGCTCAATCCCACCTTTGCGTATGCCGAGCCTCTTTCCTCATGACCTTTGCCATGGGTGGAGTTCCTCATGCTGGCTCCTGGCACTCTGCTGCTGCTGCTAAGTCGCTTCAGTCGTGTCTGACTCTGTGTGACTCCATAGACGGCAGCCCGCCAGGCTCCGCCATCCCTGGGATTCTCCAGGCAAGAACACTGGAGTGGGTTGCCATTTCCTTCTCCAATGCATGAAAGTGAAAAGTGAAAGTGAAGTCACTCAGTCGCGTCCGACTCTTAGCGACCCCATGGACTGCAGCCTACCAGGCTCCTCCGTCCATGGGATTTTCCAGGCAAGAGTGCTGGAGTGGGTGCCATTGACTTCTCCGCACTCTAGGATGTGGCAAGGGCAGTGACAGTGGTGGAACAGAATTTTGTGGGAGTTCAGAATAGGGCCCTTTTCCTTAGTTATCTTTTGGAGCCCATTGCTGTTGTTCCTGACAGATGGATGGGGGAGCCAGATTGTGATCCCTGACCTCAGGGATGGTTTGAATACTAGGAGAAAGCCAGTGGCAAATGTTCATCAGCCAGAGGTTCAGCTGAAAGCCCTGCTTCACTGGATAAAAGAGAAGAAAGTTTCAAGGGCCAGGGGGCACAGGGCCATGGGTGCACGACCTTGCCTGAAGAATGAAGGGTTTCGGACGCCTGGGGAGAGGTTGGTTGAGCCAAGGGCTGCACTTGGTAAAGGGGGCCTGGACACATCTCATGGCCGGCTGCTTCTCCCTTTGACATTAGCTTTACTTTTCTCCCCTTTCCCACGTCATCATCCCTGTTTCTCTGATGGTTGCTTCTCCACCAGCTCTTATTTCTTCTCATCGCCTTTCTTGCTTTCACCTCCACGTGTTCTTCGACTGCTCACCACACTCATCCTCCCATTCTCCTTTCCCTCTGCCACTTTTTCTTCCTTTCTACACCTGTGCCTTCTTGCCTTTTAATAGTGTTCTTGACTTCCTACCTCCATGTTCCAACATGTCCCTTGTTCGTCTCAGAGTTGGGGAGGAGACTTTCATTTTCAGTGGCCTTTCTTATGATGTGAAAGAGCATCTCTTGTGTATCTGGGTATCCTGGGAAACAGAATCCTGGTTTCTGAACGGGGCAGATTACTCACTGTGTTTGTAAGGCAGCAAACCAGAAGGAAAGCAGCCTCCGTGTGTGCCCTTCCAAAGACTGAGAGAGTACAGTGGGCTTTCCCTGTGAGCAGGATCAGGGCAGCATTGATCCCATTTTCATGGGATTCTGATTCTCTGTAACTGTACCTATCCCTGAAGCTTCTCTTTCTCTCCTTTCATTTTTTTAAAATTGCTGTCCTGATTTTCAGTTCTATTTTCCATGTTTCTCCTTGTTCTCTCTCTAGTTTTTTTTTTTTCCTCTACTTATTAGAAATTACATCAATCCCCTGCTTTGTGTCTGTCTTGTGCTTTGGAAGATAGAATCAAAAGCTTCTTATTTTCAGATGAGTTGATGGAAGTTTGGGTTGGAAAAGACAGAGAAAACGTGTGAAGCTTGCCTAGCTCCTAAGATGCTTTTGAGACTAAGCTTTCTTTCTAGTTCTTATTTTGAGATTGGATCAACATAATTATAGAATCTTAAAAGAAATCTCTATTGGCTATTTAAATAACCTTCAACCCAATGTTGGAACCCTCTTTCCTTCATTAAGAGGGTTCTTCTGCTCTGTCCTTGAATACTTTTAATGTTAGGAAGTCATTACCACATAAAGCAGCCCACTTGTTGGCTAGCACTGCTTGTTTCAAAGTTACTACTCATGATTATAATCTGGATCTGTGTAATTTGTGCCTGTTGATCTCATATGTGCATTCTCAAGGTAATACAACGTAAGCCTTTTGTTCACATATTCAAGGAACTTAAAGGTATCTTCTTCAGCCCTTGAAATATTTTGGGGAGATTCCGCCAAAAATAATTAAATGAAATAAACCATTCTTGTCACCCTTTTACTGTATAGAAAAGTCAGTTTTCTGAATGACTCATTCCCCAGTAGTTCCATATAGCTGAAATTGTCCTGGAAGTTGTAAGGAAGAAAAAGAACTATCCTATACAAGGAACACTAAAATTAGACAAAATTGTAAAGGCAATATTATTAACATTTGTACTAGATATAATGTCTAGTTTGTTAGATATAATGTATACTTTGCACATTATAGTTTAGAGAAAGTGAAAGTGAAGTCGCTCAGTCGTGTCTGATTCTTTGTGACCCCACGGATTATAGCCTACCAGGCTTCTCCGTCCATGGGATTTTCCAGGCAAGAGTACTGGAGTGGGGTGCCATTTCCTTCTCCAGGGGATCTTCCTGACCCAGGGATTGAACCCAGGTCTACTGCATTGTAGGCAGATGCTTTTACTGTCTGAGCCACTAGGGAAGATTCTTAGTTTACAGAACACTCTTAATATTCCATGCCATTTATTTTTGTAAGTAGGCCATGAACTCCCCCAGTTTGTAGATGAGGGTAGTGAGGCTCATAGAGATTGACTGGCCTCAGGGCACCCAGTTCTCAAGTGCATGAGTCAGGACTGAATCCCAGTTCTTCTGATTCTTAGTCTTCTGCTGTGTCTGTCACAAATACTTAAGTGTCTTCGTCTTTCCAAAGTACCTGCAATGTCATGGGATTATATGAAATAAATTGTCTCCTCAAAACAAGGTACTTGGTGTACACAATCTAACAGGATTGTTATGGATTTTTGTTTTGTGTGTGTCTGTTTCTGCATATGGCTGTGGAAGAAGAAAAGTGGAAACAAAGAAACCAAATTCAGCTCAGGCAGTGATTTGGGGGCAATTATAAAAATACTCTATGGGGACCAGTGATGCTATTCCCTAAGTATAAGCAGCAGTATGATTGATTTTGTTTGGTAAAAATTCTAAGTGTCAAGGTAAAGAAGAATGAGCTACTCCTTTACTGCAGTTAATCAAGAGAAATTTCCCAAAGGAGATAGGAAACAGGGAAATCTAAAAAAATTTTAAATAAAAAATTTGAAGGCTTTGATAGATTGGAAGTTGCTGTTATTCAGTCGCTAAGTCGTGTTTGACTCTTTGCAGCGCCGTGGACTGCAGCACACCAGGCTTCTCTGTCCTCCGCTATCTCCCAGAGTTTGCTCAAATTCATGTTCATTGAGTTGGTGATGCTATCTAACCGTCTCATCCTGTGCCACCCCCTTCTCCTTTTGCCTCCAATCTTTCCCAGAATCAGGGTCTGGAAAGAGGGGAAGTTAATTGGTAAGAGTCAGAGGAGGGTTGGGAACATGGTTTGGGGGCAAGAATGAGACAGATGCTGGGGACCTCGTGTTTTACTAATGACTTGAAACTAAGATTCCAATGTGATGATCAGTTTTCCTCCTTTGCAGAGTGAAACCCTGATGCAACTAAATTTAATCTTGCTTGGAATCACTGGTGATTCACTCAAGCTCAGGTGCACCCACACGCAGCTGGCATCAGCTCTGTGCGCTTTCCAGGCTGATCCTTCTCTAACCCAGCTTCGCCCCGATTGAGCTAGGGGAGAAAGCCGCACTGTGGTAACCTTGACCCTCTGTGTCTCCATCTGCAGCATCCTGGCTACTGCGGGAACCCACTTCAACACCCATGTGGATCTGAGGACCCTCCGGGCCGTGCGTGTCCTGAGGCCCCTGAAGCTCGTGTCGGGGATACCTAGTGAGCATCCATCTTTCCTCTTCCTCCTCTGCTAAGAGCTTTACTGTTGTGTCCTCAACCAGATCCAGGGATAAGCAAGAAGTAATTTCCCCAGAGAGGAAGCCCCTGCAGTAATAAATAGAGGACCTGCAGCAATCTGGCATTATCTTCCATTTTAAAATTTAGCAAATTTTTTCACATTTAAAAGATAATGAAAGATCTTTACAGAAAATGTGGAAAGGAAACAATACAAAATTGAAAATGAAGAGTACCCATTATCCTGTCACTCAGAAATCAATTTTGTTAACATTTTAGCATATTTTTTCATTCATTTTTTTTCCTGTGCATTTTAATGTATGTGGGATCATACTGTATTTTTGATTTTGGATCCCATCATGCACATTTGATTTTCCTGACACTAATAATTCTTCAAAAATATGACTTTGAAATCTGTCTTATATTCTTTCTTATATCATCCATGACTTGGGTAGTCCTTTCTGCGTTCCTATTCATTTAGGTTATTTCCAGCTTTTTTTTTCTTTCTTTTTTATCCTAAAAAAAGAAATAGCGTGGTAACAAACGTCTTTTGACTTAAATATTATTCAGATCTCTGATTATTTTCTTAGACTAGAATCCTAGAAGTGCAAGTTTTGGGTCCAGGGATACAGTATTTTATGAATAGTGGTTGTACTAATTGTGCTTCCAGGACAATGAATGGGAGAGCTGGGTCTGAGATAAGAGTCATGGGGAAGATGAACTTTGTCTTTGTTCTTCCAGACTTACAACCTAGTAAGACAAGGCCTAATTCCCTTTGGGAAAGAAACACATTCTAGTAGGTTTCATCTCTAAGAAGAATCCAGAAGACAATATGGGTGAAATGAATAAGGGAAGGGTAATAGGCATGTAAGTGATCAGGGAATAAGTGGAGAGGAACAAGGGATTGATTCCTCAGGGGAGGGGTGATGGCAGCCTTTGGCTTGATGTGTCTTGGTTATCCCTTGGTGAATCATTTTCTCATCTCAGGACCAGTGGTCCTTTCCCCTCAAAGACTTGGCCCTTTCTCCTAGGAGAGGGTACACAGCCTGCCCTGTCAGGGGGTGCTAAGTGAGGGCTCTGTTCATCATTCTCTTTCTTTCCTTCCAGGCCTACAGATTGTGTTGAAGTCCATCATGAAGGCCATGGTGCCTCTCCTGCAGATTGGCCTTCTGCTCTTCTTTGCCATCCTGATGTTTGCTATCATCGGCTTGGAGTTCTACAGTGGAAAGTTGCACCGAGCCTGCTTCATGAACAATTCAGGTAGGGTCACTATTTTCTGGCTTCTCCTCCTTCCTTTCCTCTCTCCTATGGTCATGGGGGTCATTTCAGGGCATTTGGAGGCTAATTGGAAAACAAAGTATGTCCTATCCCAACCCTAGAATTAGAAGCAGAGGCTTCCTAGTCATCAGCTTTATGAGGTACAACCAGCCTAAAGATCCCCATTGCACACTGATATTGCAAAGCAAATAACCTCTTAGGTTTATAGTCTATTTCAAATAGAAGGTCTCAGCTGCCCCATTCCTCAGTAGAAGGCTATCAGAAGGCATGTCAAAAACTATTTGCCTGAAAAATTACCCTTTGTACAGGGTACTCTTTGGCCCACATCCAGAAAGACCTCAGGAGTCTGAAGTCAGACCTGGGGCCCTCCAGATCTTGGGGACGTTTTCCCTCTGTGCTCAAGCTCATGACATTACCCCCTTCTGCTGTCATCCATGCATAGTGTGGAAGAACTGAGGGAGTTCTGAGCATGACTTGGCAGTGGTTAAATGAGTGAGGTATACCACCGAAGAATTGATGCTTTTGAACTGTGGTATTGGAGAAGACTCTTGAGAGTTCCTTGGACTGCAAGGAGGACCAACCAGTCCATCCTAAAGGAGATCAGTCCTGGGTTTTCATTGGAAGGACTGATGCTAAAGCTGAAACTCCAATACTTTGGCCACCTCATGCGAAGAGTTGACTAATTGGAAAAGACCCTGATGCTGGGAGGGATTGGGGGCAGGAGGAGAAGGGGGTGACAGAGGATGAGATGGCTGGATGGCATCACCAACTTGATGGACATGAGATTGAATGAACTCTGGGAGTTGGTGATGGACAGGGAGGCCTGGCGTGCTGTGATTCATGGGGTCGCAAAGAGTTGGACACGACTGAGCAACTGAACTGACTGAATTGACTGAAGAGATCTCACATTCTTGTCTCTGTGTCTTGTTTGTTCAAGTTGAGTAGAGTGCTTTAGGAGGAAGGATGAAGGGGAGAGGTGGAATGAGCCCAATCAGGCATGATGTTTTTATGAAAAGAATCTTTAAAGGACACAGTCCATGTTGGATTTGTTTTAATTTTTGTCTTATTCCAAATGAGGAATTTAGGCCAAAAAAACAATGAGTTAAGACCCACGAAAGGGACTGTAGTTTATAATTGTTCCCAGGGAACCCAGAAACAACTGAGGGGCTATCCTGAAGTCTAAAGATAGAAAATCAGTTACGATTCTGCCTTCAGCTCAGACCTTTCTGGGTGATACCCAGTCCTGTAAATTCCTGTGGGGCTCAGGAGATGGTAGAAGATGTGACCTGCAGAAAGTAGGGGTGAGGGACGTGTGGAGGAGGCTTCATTTTCAGAGCAGGTTGGGAAACACTGGGTTAAACACATTACAGTTTGTGAGCTGTGAGGTGTAGCGATGCCAGAGATGGGTAAGACATGGTGACAAAGAGGATAAACCTTCTTATGGGAGATAGAAATGCATGCTTGTGGTCTCCTGGGGTTATTTTCAGCTCATGCGAAGCATCACATGGTTTATCCCCCACCCTCCAAATGTGCCTGCAGGTATTCTAGAAGGATTTGACCCCCCTCACCCATGTGGTGTGCAGGGCTGCCCAGCTGGTTATGAATGCCGGGACTGGATCGGCCCCAATGATGGGATCACCCAGTTTGATAACATCCTTTTTGCTGTGCTGACTGTGTTCCAGTGCATCACCATGGAAGGGTGGACCACCGTGCTGTACAATGTGAGTAGAGCTGGCGAGGGGCCCGAGCGGAAGGGAAGGATCACGGAATTAGGCTCCTGGCTTGGTTGGGGTTGGTTAGCCCGGGGAAAGGGAAGATTGGAAATGTGTATGGGGGTGTGCATGTGTGTGTGTGGACTCAACCATGGTAAGGCTTAGAAGTTTCCATGCCTCTGTTTTTGGCCTCTTGCTAAGCACACAGCTTCTTAATAGAGTTAGGAAATTACATGCCATATTTGGTGGGTGAACAATGCTAGTTAAATCAGATCAGCTCAGCCATTATAGAGTATGTTTTGCTACTGGTTTGACGTGGTGGTAGGAGTCTGAGGTAAGTAAGGGGTACCAAGTAAGGGGTACCAAGAGTTACAGATTTCTTGGTTGCTGTCTTTAAAGAACTTAACCATTGGTCTGGAAAGACATTCCAGTAGTTCTCAATCTTGGCTGCCCACTGGAATTAGCTGGGAGGGAGCTTTAAAAATTTACACTGCCTGGGCTGTACTCCAGACTAAGTAAGTAGGAATAGCCCTAACCCACTCCAGTGTTCTTGCCTGGAGAATCCCAGGGACGGGGGAGCCTCGTGGGCTGCCATCTGCGGGGTCACACAGAGTCGGACACGACTGAAGTGACTTAGCAGCAGCAGCAGCAGCTAGGGGTAAAGACCTGTCATTGATTTTTTTTTTTTTTTTTGAAGCTTCCTAGCTGATTCTAATATGTAGTCACTCTCAAGAACCATTGCATTACATGCATGTAAGAAACATGCTTAGTTGTAAGATGCACTAGGGATGCTTATTAAAAATTCTGATTCACAGGCCCTTTGGAGATTTGATTTCATGTGGTATTGGTGAGCTGAGCTATATGTTTTACACACGCTTCTGGTGATTCCTATGATCAGCCACATTGGGAAGGATTTAAGCTGATGCATAAGACAAGGGTGTCTAGCTGCCTGTCTGGGATGTTTGGGGATCCCTGCATGAGGACAGAAGTTAGGGTGACTACTGAAGTCTCTTTTACCTCCCAGAGTCTGATCTTAATAAGTTATGAAAGGTATAGTGCAGAGTCTAAGTTCTAAAATGAAAGAGTAGGGAGTTGTGTGGTTTGATGCTTAGGGGAGCCTAGGGAGGCAAAGCAATTTGGGCAAATTGTCTTTGTAAACAGATGTTCATAAAGGTCTGTACTCTCCTGTGCCTCCCAGCAATCCCACCCTAGGGCACATCGTTTGGAGCAATCATTATCTCACTTGCCCTCCCCTAGGCTTCTTTACCCTAAGGGACCCTCAGATTCCTTCTAACCTGATTCTTCTATACATATAAACGTAATGGGTGGGACATGGGGTCATTTACAAAAAGCCCCCTTTAGAATGATTTGAGGACATTATCTGTACTGGAAGGAAAAGAAATGCTGTCTCATGAGAGACTCTACCAGATTGTCATGGATAAAGAGCCAGGGTCTGCATAAGGCCCATCCAAGTAGGTGCGTAGTAAATGTCCATCATTAACTTGGACCCATCTCTGTGCCACATGAGCAAGGCAGGTGGGGCTTTGCAGAAAAGAGCTGCAGGCTGTTCACACCAAAGATCTGGGAGAGGTGTGAAGAAGTCCCAAGGACCAGAGTATGCCTGGCAAGCCCAGGGGTTATATGTGACCTAGAAAAACCTTGAGAACACTCTGGGATTCTTACCAGTTGTGGGGGTGGCAGGGAGGAGGGAAGGGAGACAAGGTTGATGGGGCCAGTCACTCCTCATTTGAGGTGTGAAGGTTGTCCTGAGGCCATGTCACTCAGATTAACCAGGCGCCTCTGGAAATGACAGCATTGGGCCCCGCAGTGGCTGGTATCATTTGCGGGGCTTTGGGTGGGATGGCTTTCAATTATATGTGTAGACTCACCTAAGTGATGTGATAAATGCTCTGTAAGCCCAAAAGCAGAAGTGTTGCCTTTGAAGATACAGGCAAGATCTATTGGTCCTCCAGGGCCAAGACGCAGAAGGTACTGAGATAAGCAGGAGTCACTCATCACTTGGTTTCGTTCCTTTGTTCATTCATTCATTAATTCTTTCAACATGTATTTGTGAGCGTCTGTGATGTGTCAAGCACTGTGCTAGGCACTGGGGAAACAGAGGGAGAAAAAGTGCCATGACCGCTGTGCTCCTGGTGCTCTCTTCAGATTCCAGCCTCTCTCCGGTTGGTCTGTCCAACATAGGTATGGAGGTCACACAGAGACAGTGAACTTGCTCTCCTGTCTAGGTGTGCCCTACCGAGGAAGCAGGAAGAGGTCAGGAGGCAGATCCTCTGAAACCTTTCATTGCATGGGCTCCCAGGACCTCAGACACACAGTACCTCTGACTTCCAGGCCATCAGTCATTGAACTTCGGCTTACTGAAGGCATCCTGCTACCCCTGCGGCTGAATCCAGGCTTGAGAGAACTCATTGAGCTGTAGGACTGACTTCCAAAAAGTGGCTGGCTGCTCATTGGGCAGAATGAACTCATGCCCACTTTGAAGTGACGTCACTTTCCAAAGCTTTGGATCTAGGGGGAGGGCATGGAGCCAAGAGGCCACAGGCAGAGATGATGGTCATAGTGAGGCTAATAACTCCCCCTTGATTCAGGAGAAGTTGGATGGAAAAGGCATCCCATTTTCAGCCAGTAGAGCAAGGACAAAGTCTGGCTCCCCGGGAAGAGAGGAAGTCAGCCAAGTCCAGCTTCCCTTGAGCAGGGAACTGGGGTGTGAAGCATGGCCCAGGTGGAGCTCTTCTATAGGAACTGGACACACATCCTCGAGTTAGGATTGTCTTCTGATGGAGGAAGGTTCAGAGCCAGGTGTGTTCATACTGGTGGGCGTGGGGCTTACAATATATGGTGGAATCACATCATATGCTTTTGTTTAAAAAAAAATTCAACAGAGTGAATTTTAAAGGTGTTATTGACATTATTCAACCATTCATGAATGAGGCAGCATCCCATCTCACATCTGGAAGGGAGTGCTGAGGAGCTATACAAAATGAAAGGCTTTTATAGGCAGAAGGGCACTGGACCAGGAAGTTATTAAAAAGTGGATTGGTTGTGGCAAGGTCACTTTCCTTTAAGGCAGGGGTCCCCAACCTCTAGGATCTAACGCCTGATGATCTCAGGTGGAACTTATGTAATAATAAGAGAAATAAAGTGCACAATAAATGTAGTGTCCTTGAATCATCCCCTAACCACCCCACCGCCACCCCCAGCCTGGGGAAAAATTGTCTTCAACGAAACTGGTCTCTGGTGCCAGAAATGTTGGGAACCGCTGCTTTAGGAGATGGCAGGGTTTTATCAGGCAGATGACCTCATTCACACTGACCAGGTGATTCCTGATTGCCTGGTTTAAGAGCCCATTTGTGGGAGAGACTGACACTGTAAAAAATTTTTGATTTGGTGACATGGGGCTTCATACAAGTGACTCTGTTTTGGACCTGTTGTCTTGTTTTTTTTAACACTGTTAATATACCCAAATTCAACTATTCAGCTTGGACCAGAAAGGGGATTCAGAACTCGTGGACACAATAGGGGAAGGAGAGAATGGAATGAATGAAGAAAGTAACTTCGACATATATATACCACCATGAGTAAAATAGATAGCTGATGAGTTGTTGTATCACTCTGGAATCCCAGCCTGGTGCTCTGTGATGACCTCGGTGTGTGGGTTAAGGGGAAGGGAGGGAGGCTCAAGAGGGAGGTGATATGTGTATATATAATTATGGCTGATTTGTACAGAAGATACTAACACAACATTATAAAACAATTTTCCTTCAATTAAAGAATAAATTTAAAAAGGATCTAGGTAATGGGGAAAAGAACATTTAAACAGTGGGGACTAATTCACCTACCACTCCTCTCCTCTTTATGCCCATTAAGAGTATGCAATCAGAGGTATCTAGGATCTGAGCTGAAAAATTGCAGATTCTGGTAGCCCATGCCAACAATACCTGAGTATTTATTTTCTTCTCTTAATTTCAACTTAAGATTTTGAAAATGAGAAACTTTTACATATGTATTAGAACTGGTTACACACTAGTGGATTAACTGTGAACGACTAAGTCGCCTTGTGCGAATGCTAAGTCCCTTCAGTCATGTCTGCCTCTTTGCAATCCCATGGACTATAGCCCACCAGGCTCCTCTGTCCGTGGGATTCTCCAGGCAAGAATACTGGATTGGGTTGCCATGCCCTCCTCCAAGGAATCTTCCCAACCCAGGGATCGAACCCAGCTCTCTTATGTCTCCTGCATTGGCAGGTGGGTTCTTTACCACTAGGGCCACCTGGGAAGCCCCTACTCTGAATACATGCATGTATGTATGTATGTTTCACCATAGAGAAAAATCAGCCCTGGTGCCTTTTATTATCACCACTGTTCAGAGGTTGCAGATAAAACTGGTTGATTTCCCTTTCTACCACTCATTCCATAAAGGCCCAATTCACCCAGCTGCCGAATTTCCTCACAAAGGCCACAAAGAAAAGGGAGTCCCTTTTTCCCATTCCAATGTCTCCTCTATTTAATGGTCACAACAAATATGTAAGATTTATTGGCACCAGTTACGCTCGAACCATTAGGAGTGCCTTCAGGTTGACACTGTATACAGAAGGTCTCTCAAACATGTGGACTCGGTTTAACCTTTTTCTGTATACTGTAAATGCTTCCCTGGTGTTAGCATTCCTTTTCTGCTGCACAAACCCTTCCTAGATGCTTCCTGTGACCTTGTATGGCTCCGCCATTGATTTTGGTTAGCATCATTTGCATGCAGCCTTTCTCATTATCCTGCCTGAATGTAAGGGTAGGGGAGAGTTCCCATTGTCAGGGCAACCTGGAGTCCTGCGTGCTGAACTCTATTTAGTCTCCCAGAATTTCAAGTTGGTTTGGTCACCCTCCAACTGTATTCTTGGCTTCCCTCCCTCTTGTGGTAGAAAGATGCAAAGCAGTCTACGGTTCCGCTGGCTGCTTCTCCCTGTTTTGACTGTCTCTGCAAAGGTCTCCACCGCTTGCAGACTCTCCCCTCTTCTTGCTGGTTTAATTTGTTTCATGTCTCCTAATCTGGAGACTACTCTTGAGAATCCCTTGGACTGCAAGGAGATCAAACCAGTCCATCCTAAAGGAAATCAGTCCTGAATATTCATTGGAAGGACTGATGTTGAAGCTGAAGCTCCAATACTTTGGCCACCTGATGCAAAGAACTGACTCATTACAAAAGACCTTAATGCTGGTAAAGATTGAGGGCAGCAGGAGAAGGGGGCGACAGAGGATGAGCTGGTTGGATGGCATCACTGACTCGATGGACATGAGTTTGAGCAAGCTCCAGGAGCTGGTGATGGACAGGGAGGCCTGGCATGCTGCAGTCTATGGAGTCGCAAAGAGTCAGACACCACTGAGCAACTGACCTGAACTGTTTCTGGATGGGTGTTCATTCTCCAGGACAGTGCCTTCTCTTTTGGCTCAGTGTGGTCCACTCTGCAAATATGAGTGTGGTTCCAGGATTAACTTCTAACCTTCTTCACCTGAATGAGATGTGGCTCTCAGATCTGGCTTTCTGCTGATTCTGGTCTGAGTTGGGTTTCTCTGTTGTGACTCTGGTTTTGTGTTCTCTGCTGTTTGTGGTTATCAGGACTAATATACCGACTACAAGGGTTCCCAGTCTGTGTCTGCAATTACTCCAACCTGTGCTCTTCAAGTCCAGTTTTTTGAAATATTTATTTGGCTGTACCAGGTCTTAGTTGGGGCAAGGTGGGATCTTTAGTTGTAGCATGTAGAATCTAGTTCCCTCATCAGGGGTTGAATCCAATGCCCCCTGTGTTGAGAGAGCAGAGTCTTAGCCACTGGACCACCAGAGAAGTCCCAAGTCCAGTATTTTGATCTGTATTTATCTGTGTTTTTCACGGAGCTATTTTTCTTCTCACTTGGTATCTATAACTCATGCAGATGTGCATAGTTCTTGGAGGCATGCTCTTCTCTGACTTTGCAGGTACACACCAGCTTTATCTGTTATGACTGCTTCAGCGCTCTGTGCTGCCCACGGGAGAGATTTTTTGATGGTGTATCCAGTCTTAGGACTTTAAATACGATCTATACCCTGAAAATTCCAAATTTATGTCTCCAGCTTAAACTTCTACTCTGAATTCATTTATCCAACTCTCTCCTTACATCACCATATAGCTATCACAAATTCCTTTCCTGGAAAGGAAATACTCTTTCCTGGGTTTTGGCGAGAAGAGGAGAGTCTCCCTCATTCTCAGAAGTCCTTTGGTCCTATAACTCGCTTTTAAGTTGCCTTCTCCCACCTGCATATAGTTAATAGTTTCTGAATAGTTAACAGCTACTCACTTTTTACCCCGTTGGCATTTAGCTTATGTGTGTTATGCATAAGCATGTTGAAAGAATAAAACCATATCCGAGGGTTGGTGGAAAACTGCCATCTTCAGCTTCCTGAAGCTTCTCTGATTTTATGGTATCTACAGAGAATGTGTTTGGTGCTGACTTCCATGTGACTGGGGAATGTGTCTACTCATCTCTGCTTTAGTTTTCATCACCACCTCCTCCACATGCCCTGGGAACAGAACATACTCAAAACTCATTTGACAAATAGGGGCCAGGAACCTACCACCATCTTCTGATGTCAGAGTGATAAGGTGTACCAATTAACCTAGGATAAGGTATCCAGTAGGTAAGATTTGTGGATTTCTGTAACCAGTAAGTCATGCTCTGGAATAGGCTGTTTTTCTCTCTGCATCCTTGTCTGCATGACGCTGTTCCCGTGTCCTTGCAGGAGTCTGAGACCCAATGCAGATGACACCTGGAATCTGACATCGGTGTCTGTTCACATATAACTTGTATGATACACAAAAGGATTGATAAGTGTATCCTGGAAGTTAGTCTTTCTCTGTCCCATGCAGGCTGAGGGGTGAAGTAGATTGGGAAGAAGATGAAGAATTGAGTTGGGACATGAATGAGGAATTTGCGATGCTTAAATGGTGGTGTAAGGAGAGAGTTGGATAAACGAATTTAGGGTAGAAGCCTAGACTGGAGATATAAATTGGGAGTTTTCAGTGAATAGATGGTATTTAAAGCCCTAAGACTGGATAAACCATCAAGGAAGGGAATATCTAACCATAGGGAAGAGGGTCCAGAACTGAGTTCCAGTGTTGAGATGTGGGTGAGTTAAGGAGTTATCAGCAAGAAGACTGAGAAGTTGCAGTGAAGGGGGTCGGGGAGGGATGGTGTCCTGGAGGCCAAGGGAGAAGATTGTTGCAGAGAGGAGGAAGTAGCAGTGATCAGCTGAGTCCAATGATGCCTAGGGATGGGTTAAGTAAATACTAAGAATTAATCATCAGAGGGTAGGAGAGGGCAGTGGGAGGGGCAAAAGCCTGATTGGGGAAGGTTTAAGAGAAGGTTGGAGATATGGCCATACTCGTTGTGGTGAGTTTTGTTGAAAGAGGAGCAGAGAAAACAGGAAAGGTAGATGAAATACCATTTGCTTTCTTATGAGAATGAATCTTTCAAGATGAAAATCATTGCTGGTGGAGAGAGAGGACAGTTGGAGCAGTCTTCTAAAGTAGGTGAGAGGGGGTGGGCTCCTAGCCTGGCAGAGCCCAGGTGGCTTGGCGCCCAACTTTAGGGTTCATCGATAGTCCTAGGAGGGAGGCTGCAGAGGCTGGGATGTGGGTAGGGTGGCAGGAGCTCGTGGAAATTCTCCTATTGTTTCTATTTTCTCAGTGAAATTGGAAGCCAGGTCATTTAGCAGAGGGTGGGAGAAGGGAAATGCTGGAAGTTTGATGGAAGGTGGAAATAGTTTTCCAGAGAATGAAGAAATGAGTGGAGTTGGGATGTAACTGCTGGGCTGCATTCGGGACCCACTTGGGGTTTGTGTTGCTGGGGTAAAGGTGAGACCAGTGAATGTGCTGTGTTTTCCTCTGGTCACATTTGGCCCCTGAGGTTCAGGCAGGAAGTAGGTACGGAGCTGGAAGTAGGACAGAGCTGTGGTTTTGCCAGGTGAGCCTAATGAAATGAGCATTAGGAGACTGACCTTAGCAGAGCAGTGAAATTTGACCTGGGTAGGAAGGAAAGAGAAGGGGGTGACAGAGGATGAGATGGTTGGATGGTGTTACCCACTCGGTGGACACGAGTTTTTGCAAGCTCCAGGAGATAGTGGAGGACAGAGAAGCCTGGCGAGCGTGCTGCAGTCCATGGGGTCTCAAAGAATCCGACACGACTGAGTGAACAACAACAAAGAAAGGAAGGAGGTGGGGGAGAGACAGTGAAAAGGGAGTAAATGTATTATAGGCCCTTTTTCAAATGTTACTCTGGAATCTGCTGGATAAATTCAGTGTGTGGAATGAGTTGAGAAGCCTGCCTCATTGCATGGAGGAAGTAGGAAGTGAGTTTTAAAGCCAAATGTTCTGATTTCTAATTTGGTGCTTGAACTGCCCCCAATAGAGGGAGAGTGAGGGCGGGAGGGAAGGGTGTGTGTGCACACACACGTGCAGAGGAAGCTGTGACCAGAAGGCGTGGTTCACCTCATGGGCCCTCCCAGACTTCGCTCCTGGGCGCCTGGCCCCGCTTCAGCCCAGTTCAGAGCGTGGACTTGGGGAACTTTTGGGGACTGAAACCTACCAGGCCCGGCCCCCTTCCTCACTTGCATTGTACTCCGTCATCTTGTTTTCCTCCTCGGAGTGTCTCTTTTTTAAAAAAACACATTTATGTTTGTAGCTTCTGCTGCTGCCTTTGGCAGCCTGCTCTCGTTTGAATCACTTGTCCTCTCTCTAAACCCTGCAATGCCTTCCGCCTGCGTCCTGCCCGCTGGGCCAGAGTCCAGGGTCCACTATTTCCAGTCCTTGGCTCCCTCTGTGGGGGGAGGGAACCAAAAAAACCCCGTGATTTTTCTTTCTCCCTTGCACATATTTCCATCCATAGCTGCTTCCATCCTGAAATTATTCCCACTGTTTCCTATCCATTTTTATTTCTTAATAATTTGTCAAACCAGAGATGTCCTTCTGTTTGAGATTGATTCCAAATATGCTAAGTTTGCCTCCTGATCGGGCGCCTGGATTTCACACCACTCACCAGGCCAGTCTCCAGATCTTTTGTCTCCGCGGCCCCATTAGGCTGGCTCAGGGCTCTTGGCCTTTCTTTTAGCCCACTCTAATACACAGTTTAATTTCTGATCCCTGGCCAGAGGCCTCAGGTGCCTGGTGTGTCATGCAGCCTTAGGCTATGATCTCTCTGTTCTGAGGCGACCCCATGCCTGAGGACTAAGGGGCACAAATTAACTGGGGTGGTGCCTTGGTGACTCAGTGGCTGTTTCAGGTACTTTCCACTGGATCCCCCTTGGAGGCCAAATCCTTAATGGAATCCCAGCTAGACAGGGGTGGCACAGGGCCAGCCTCTGGCACTAGGCAAGCCAAAATGGCCTGTCTTCATTTTTCCCTCAATTTATCATTCTCTAGAAAAGTATTTATTGAGGACTTTCTTTCAGTGCCCCTCAGAGTGTGGTCCATCTTAGAATCGGCTGAGGGGCAATTAATATAATTACAGATTCCTGGGCTCTGCCTGGATCTAACGACTCGGCAGCTGCAGAGGCAGGAGGAAGGAATATGTATTTTTCACATGCTCCCTTGTGATTCTGAGGCTGCAGTGAAGTTTGAGAATGACAGTTCCGTGTGACAGTGATAACTCGGCCTGGGGAGGGTGTGAGGTGGTCTGCATAGCGGGGGCTTACTGAAGAGAAGCCTTCAGCCTGTCTCGCCCACTACGTGCATTTCCATGAGGTCCTACTTTAATCAATATTTGTCTAATACAAACGAACTAACACACAGTGGGCTCTCAGGAAAGAGGACAAGCACCACTGGCACTTCCTTTCTCCTGAGGACACTTTAGAGTTTCCCTGGTGGCTCAGTGGTAGAGAATCCACCTGCCAAGCAGACGACTCAGGCTCAGTCACTGAGTAGGGAAGATCCCCTGCAGAAGGAAATGGCAACCCACTCCAGTATTCTTGCCTGGAAAATCCCATGAGCAGAGGAGCCCTGATGGGCTACAGTCCATCACAGAGACTCAGGCATCACTTAGCAGCTGAGTGCACATGCATGTGAGGGCACTTTGCTGGCTGCCCTCCTCCCATGTGTGCTGGTCTCCTCCTCCCTCTCCCCTCCCTAGGCCTCTGCCCTTGGCCAGAATCAGGAACTTGTTAGCTGAGATGTGTAGGTGGACTCTGGTGGCTTCACAGAATTGTCTCATTTTGTTTTTAAAATACCTTAAAATTTTTTTTTTAATAGTTGAAGTATAGTTGATTTACAGTATCTCAGGTATACAGCAAACTGATTCAGTTATACATATATATCCTTTTTAATTATAGGTTAGATATAGCTTCCTGTGCTATCCAGTAGATCCTTGTTGTTTGTTTTTTATATAGTAGTGTGTATCTCTTATTCCCAGATTTCTAATTTATCTCTCCCCTGCTTTCCCCTTTGGTAACTGTAAGTTTGTTTTCTGTGAGTCTGTTTTGCATGTAAGTTCATTTTTATCAATTATTTATATTCCACATATAGGTGATGTGATATATAATATTTGTCTTTTTCTCAGTCTGACTTTACTTAGTATGATAATCTCTTAATGTGGTAATCTCTGCTGCTGCTGCTAAGTCACCTCAGTTGTGTCCGACTCTGTGCAACCCCATAGACAGCAGCCCATCAGGCTCCCCCGTCCCTGGTGTTCTCCAGACAAGACCACTGGAGTGGGTTGCCATTTCCTTCTCCAATGCATGAAAGTGAAAAGTGAAAGTGAAGTCGCTCAGTTGTGTCTGACCCTCAGCGACCCCATGGACTGTAGCATTCCAGGCTCCTCCGTCCATGGGATTTTCCAGGCAAGAGTACTGGAGTGGGGTGCCATTGCCTTCTCCCGTGGTAATCTCTAGGTTCATTCCCAAAAAAGTCTGTCACTATTTGCACTGTTTCCCCATCTATTTGCCATGAAGTGATGGGACCAGATGCCATGATCTTAGTTTTCTGAATGTTGAGTTTTAAGCCGAATTTTTCACTCTCCTCTTTCACTTTCATCAAGAGTCTCTTTCATTCTTATTCACTTTCTGCCATAAGGGTGGTGTCATCTACATATCTGAGGTTATTGATTTATCTCCTGGCAATCTTGATTCCAGCTTGTACTTCATCCAGCCCAGTGTTTCTCATGATATAGTCTACATATAAGTTAAATAAGCAGGGTGACAGTATACAGCCTTGACATACTCCTTTCCCTATTTGGAACCAGTCTCTTCTGTGTCCAGTTCTAACTGTTGCTTCCTGACCTGCATATAGATTTCTCAAGAGGCAGGTCAGGTGGTCTGGTATTCCCATCTCTTTCAGAATTTTCCACAGTTTGTTGTGATCCGCACAGTCAAAGGCTTTGGCATAGTCAATAAAGCATAAGTAGATATTTTTCTGGAACTCTCTTGCTTTTTTGATGATCCAGCAGATGTTGGCAATTTGCAGCCATGAAATTAAAAGATGCTTGCTCCTTGGAAGAAAAGTTATGACCAACCTAGACAGCATATTAAAAAGCAGAGACATTACTTTGCCAACAAAGGTCCATCTAGTCAAATTATGGTTTTTCCAGTAGTCATGTATAGATGTGAGAGTTGGACCATAAAGAAGGCTGAGTGCTGAAGAATTGATGCTTTTGAACTGTGGTGTTGGAGAAGACTCTTGAGAGTCCCTTAGACTGCAAGGAGATCCAACCAGTCCATCCTAAAGGAAATCAGTCCTGAATATTCATTGGAAGAACTGATGCTGAAGCTGAAACTCCAATACTTTGGCCACCTGATGCGAAGAACTGACTCATTTGAAAAGACCCTGATGCTGGGAAAGATTGAAGGCAGGAGTAGAGGGGGGATGACAGAGGATGAAATGGTTGGATGGCATCAGCGACTCAATGGACATGAGTTTGAGTAAACCCCAGGAGTTGGTGATGGACAGGGAGGCCTGGTGCGCTGCAGTCCATGGGGTCGCAGAGTCATACACGACTGAGCAACTGAACTGAACTAGGTTCATCCATGTTGCTGCAAATGGCACTATTTCATCCTTTGTTATGGCCGAGTCATATTCCATTATGTATGTATGTGTGTGTGTGTGTGTGTGTGTTACACCGCATTGTCTTTATCCATTCATCAGATGAAGTATACTTAGTTTGCTTCCGTGTCTTGGCTATTGTAAATAGTGCTGCTGTGAATATTGAGGTGCGTGTATCTTTTTGAATTAGAGTTTTTGTTTTTTTCTGGAAGTGGAATTGCTAGATCATATGGTAATTCTATTTTTAGTTGTTTAAGAAGCCTCCATACTGTTCTCCATATTGGCTTCACCAATTTGCATTCCCACCAACAGTGTAGGAGGGTTCCTTTTTCTCTGCACCTTCTCCAGCATTTGTTATTTGTAAACTTTTGATGATAGCCATTCTGACCAGTGTGAGGTGGTCAAATCATTGTAGTTTTGATCGGCATTTATCTAATAATTAGTGATGTTGAGCATCTTTTCACGTGCCTGTTGACCATCCATATGTCTTTGGAGAAATGTCTATCTAGATCTTCTGTCCATTTTTTGATTAAGTTTTTTTTTTTTATATTGAGCTGTATAAGCTGTGTGCTTTAACAACTAACCCCTTGTCAATTGCATCATTTACAGATATTTTTTCCCATTCCATATATTGTCTTTCATTTTGTTTTCAGTTAAAATATATCTTTTAACAGTCATGCTTCCTTGAATCCAAGATATATACTATTGATTAGAAGATCTACTAAAAACTTAATAATAGTTTTTAAAGGGGGGGGAACCCCTACTACATTCTATATGTTACATGTTCATATATTTAGAGTTGTAAACCCTTGTCTGTGAAGAAAGGTATATCTTCAAATTAAGGAAGTATAAAATCACACACACACAAAGCTAAAAAAAGCATAATCAGTGTGCTTGAGACCAAATGTTCATTCTTGGAGACTACCTGTGGACACCTGGCTTATTTGTACAGACCCTGGAGGAAAGCTGTCTTTGCCATCTCTGTGTTTGTTTGAACTTCGTGTAAATGCACTGTTGATTAGAAGGCTTGTAGTTCTGTGTTAGTCTTTTTAAAAAATTCAAGTCTGAGCTTGTTTGCTTACAGAAAGGGATATAAGTGAGCACGCTATTCCTTTTATGTATGATTCAGGATTTTCTCAGTCCTGTGAAACTAAAACAAAATATGGAAATAAACTGGATACCAAAGCTGATTCGAGACTGCAGCACTCATCCTCACCCGAGCTTCAGGACTCGTCTTCCCCAAAACCACCTCATGTTTTGAGTGAATGATTCAGCATTACATATATGTTTTATATTATAAATACATATGTATTAAGTTGCAAAAATATATTTATGCCAAAGTGGTCCTCTCTGTGATTTCTGCATTGATGTTCTGATGTAGATCTTGTTTGACGGAATGTCTGTTAATAGACGTGGTGTAACAGTGGTTATGAATCCGGTCCCACCTTTACTACCTGTGGGACCTGGGCAACTTTTCTGTAATGTGAGGGTAATTATGTTACCCCCATAGTAGAATTGTAGGAAGAATTAAAGGAGGTAACTTGGGTAAAACCCTTGGCATGTGCCTAGCACATAAGAAGCACTAGCGGTGTTAAATAATTATTTAGAACATCTTGGACAGACCACTCATATGGGGAAGACAAGCAGAGTGTCTTCTTCCACTGTCCACCCGCTCTACAGATCTGCTTCTCACTGACTGGTCCCTTCCCGTCTTTTAGTCTAGCCACTTAATATCTGTCATGTGCCTCTCTGCCAATAATACGTTCACATTCTTTGAAATTAGTTTTTCCTCCAAAATGTTGGCCACCTCCCCCACAGAACCTTCTCTGACTATCCCTGAAAACTCAAAAGATGAGAGGTCTTTTTTCTAAGCCCTCACCCTTGACCTGAATGTCAGTAGCATTCATTTGGTGCTTTTTGAAGACGCCCGCATCAGAAGTTGTCTTTTAGGTGCCTCTGCCCCTTTTCCCTTTTGAAAGGCCCATTCTGTCTTCTGGCAACAACCACAGTTCGTGAAATTTCACAGACGTGAAATTCAGTAAATACCCATCGACAGGCTCATTTCACAGGGAAGCTCTGTGATCTCACCCAGGGCACATGGGCTTCCAGACCACCGGGCTGTCAGCATATGCAGCATGAGGTCTGTGTTCAGATGAGGGAGCTGCTGTCGGGAGGGACGCCACTAATGCTGGGCAGTCCGCTGTCACTGCTGGGCTCCAGCTCAGCGCCCTGTTCCCTTCTCCGGTGACAGGTAGCAATACACACACAAACCAACGAGTGAGAAGCAGGGGGACTGTACTAATTTATTGGAATGTTTACTCAGGGTTGGTGTGTAATTAGTAGTTAATTTCTGTGACACAGTTGGCCTTCCTGGCTTGGAACCTGGCTCTGAAATGCCCTTAAAGAAACCCAGACCTAAGAGATGGCAATCTGAGAGATGGTTAGGATTTGGGAACAGAACGAACAGAAAGTATGCCCTGTTTTCTGTGATGAAATGTGACCAGTAACAGCCCCCAAATTGAAGACTCCCTGTACACACATACACACACACACACACGCAAGCACGCACCATTTCTGGGATCATTTTCTGCTGTTGAATCCACTTGTTACAAAGTCTGTTTTTCACTTTTGTGAACATCAGCTTGTTTGATCCTTACACTGAGGATAGGGGGACAGCCACTGGACCCCTTCCTGCCATGAGCCCTGTGATTGAAGTCAGAACACTCATGTCTCTTTGTAACGTCAGCTAGATGAATAAACAAATGTGTTAGTCTTTTTATTAGTAATATGCGGCTAATACCTACCACCAGCTGTCCCTAACCTTGAGTCTTATAGCAATTATATGAGATGAAACATAGGAAGTGCTTTGAAAAAGACCCTCATTCTTTGCTTCTTTTAAATGCCTTTTTGCTTATAAGACTTGTATACATATAAACTTGATTTTGCTAAGTGAGCTTTTTCTTTTTTTTTTTTCGCTCATTCAAAGAGAGTATCTGGTTGCTGTCAGGGGCATGTAAGGCAAATTTTCCCACCAAGTTTCTTGTTCCTTAGCTTTCATTAGCTCTGTGTATTGGGAGCTCTCACGACCTTTGCTTTTTGTTTCAAAGTACAGTGTTTATATTATGTCCATGTTGAAAAACATACATATATTTGATGCTAAAATGGCTTCTGAACACATCTTAAGTTCATTCCAGTTCTTAATAACTTGAATTACCTCTGGATAACTGGCAAAATGCTGATGTTAAAGCTGCCCTTGAATTCAAACACAGTTACTTTGGGACCTTCTGCGCTTCGTGTGAGGGCAGGCCTGACTTTTATATCCAGCGGTGATCCTACATGGGCTGGGACTGAGCCCTTGATAAAGTTTTTTACCACTGTGGCATAATGAGAAAATAATAGCAATATAGTTTTTTTTGAAACTAAATTTGTTCAACTTAAAAGTGAATTTTCAAAGTTAATGTCTTTTCTTGACAGAAGAAAAATTTAACAACCCCATAGCAAGCCCGTATTCTTTTCTACTTGCTTTGTGAAAATTCTCTGATCTGTAAAAGCTGACAAAAAACTATGGTAATATAGATTTTATCTATATAATAGATTAATCTATTAATATAATTACATTGACATAAATAATTTACTTGTGAATGTACAATATTGCTATTAGCAGCTTGGCATGTGAGTTTTCTTTTTCCGTTCTGGTGACAATGAGCTTTTTACATTAACCTTAATAGGAATTAGTAGTTGCTTTTGTGACTTGTCATCAAAGAATGAATGCTTTAGAAACCCAATTAGATCGACACAGCAAATGCCATAAGGAATAGGTATCCAATGTTCAACACTGGATTGTACTCAGAAGATCTGGGTTCAAGTGTGGCTTTATTTTCTGTCAACTCTCCCCCTCCCCCGCATCATGATCTTAGGCAAGTCACATGACCTCAGTGAGACGCCTTTTCCTGTTCTGTTAAATTGGAACACTCAGTTCATTTTATAGTTGTAAGAATTAAATCAGAATGTATGTGTGAAAGGGCTTTGTGCACTGAGATATGCTTTATAAATTTAAGGTATTGTTAAAATACTTCAAGGTTATGAACAGTGATGTTTAGAAGATTTCTATTATTGAGCTTCACAATGCAGATTTTTCACATATCATTTTTAAATGTGTTTTGACAGATATGGTCAATGGGATCCCTTGGAAGTAAGGCAGAATATATATTCAAAATATTGTTAGAATCTTTCTCTTTTGTGCACAAAGCGTCATGGTACCATGACCTTTTCTGACTGTTTTCTTGATGATGTAAAACAGAGCCACCGTTCCCTGAGTCATTTGTATGAAAAGAGCAGATGTCTAGATAAAGCAGGAAAGAAAGGGAGTGTGGGAGTGTGAGTCCTTTCCTGAGGGATCCCACTTTGATCTGAATGGCTGAGGTGTGCTGCCACCTGCCTAAGGGGGGCCGGGGAAGCGCTGCTCCTCACAGCTGTGCCACTGAAATCAGACAGACCGCCCTTCCTGGTTTGGAAGGAAAGGCAGGACTCAAAGGGCAGCAGGGACTTGCGCATCCAGGTGATCACGCCTCCCTCACTGCCAGTGGTGATCACATTCAAGTTCTGGGCAGCACGTGTCCTCCAAACCCAGGTGGGGCTGGGGTCGTCAGCCAGGCTGGCTGTCACAGTCTGCCTTTCTCACAGGGCTTCCAATTGGGGACTTGCTCCTCTCTCCACCTCCCCCCCCACTTCCCGAGGTCTCCCACTCTCCTCTCTTCTGTGACAAGTCCCCCTTCCTTAGCAGGTGGCCTCGGAGTGGCATGACACAACCCCTCAGGGAGCATGCCACCAGAGCGGGTTGGGAAGAGCAGAGAGGCCCCCATGGCTAGCTGAATCACCAGACTGGGCATCGGGGCTCCAGTGTTGGGACTCCTGACCCCGCGGTCTCGGTGGGCCGGCAGTCTTGGTCCGCCCTCCAGCCTCAGTCTCCCTGGGAGCATGAACCTTGCCTGTCATTCCGTGCTCCTAGAAGCAGCTGTTACTGTCGGCCCGCTCAGCCTGGGAAAGGTTACCGCGGAGAGTAATCTCCCGTATTTGGTCTGTGTGCATGTGTGTGACCGATCGAGAAGGGAGGGTGCGTGCCTCTCTTTTGTACCCAAGTTATTTATTGCATTTGTCTTACGACTTCCATTTAGAGCTAAATAAACTGCAAAGTAGGTTATTTAAGCTGGATCTTGGATGTCTTCAGCAAGTGGGGAAGTGGGCGGTGAGGAGGAAGAGTGATGGAAGGCTGGGCAGAGGAGATTCAAAGAAAGGGGCCGAGAGGAACCAGACGTGGCTTTCTCCGCTTTTCAGATGGGTGAGGCATGGGTGTGCTGTGTCTTGTCCGCGGGGTGCCCTTTTGCCGGAGGACTTTGAAACGCTTTCTCTGTCTCAGGCATTTGGGAAGCAGCCTCCTGGGGACATAAAAATCTTGAGTTACCATTTATGGATAAAAAATGTAAGACATGCCCTGCACTTTGCACGAAGTCTGCTGTGATCTTACCCCACCTGGAAAGATAGCACCCCACCTCTTCACCTACCTGACCTAATCACATCTCTTCCCTATGTGCCCTGATCTTAAGCAGCCTCATAGAAGGGAGATGCATAAGGGAGAACATGTCCTTAGAACATATTATAGCCACTGAATCTAAATGAGGTCTCAGGGGGTCTCATCTCCACAGAGCAGTGTCCCTCCCGCCAGCACGTGCCTGTCTGTGTGCCTGTCAAGCTCCCAACACCCTGCAGGCCCGGGGAGTTCTGTGTCATTTCCAGAGACTCTTGGTCGATCAAAATCACTCATGAATTCTCTTTTGCGGAGATTTGATAAAGGGTCTTTTCTTGAGTACCAGAAGTACTGTACATAATTCATAACATGAAACGAAATGAAGTAGAAAGAGCGAGAAAAGATAATAACTGGGGAATTAAAAGTTTTCAGCTTTGTTACAAGCTGGGAGAATGAGTCAGCAGCACATATGTCTTGAAGGAAAGCGTTGCACAGAGCTAGGTTTGGGGTGGGGGCCCAGGGGTTCCGAGATGGAGGAAGAAGGCTGCCCAGGACTCAGAAGGAGGGGGTGTGGAGGAGGTGGGTGAGGGGTAAGGAGGAAAGGGGCAGATTGTGAGTGGGGGCGAATTCCAGCCCTGCCCTGCCTCTTCCCCTCGCCTCTAAGGAAGGAGATATCCTGGGGCCTTAATCATCTCCCTATCTCTCATTCCTCTCCTGGTTTAATTAAATTCCTGTTCTAATTTGGAAGAGCTTGCATATCCTTTTCTGCTGTAACAACAAATCTCTTTTATGAGACCCACCCGGCACTTGGGAGCTGTGACCTCTGTGGGGACTTGATCCTCTGTGGCTTTTGTGGTCTTGGTCAGCTCAGTGATGAGCAGAGGTTGGCTTGACAGAAGGGGGTTATCTTGCTGTTGTCAGTCATCTTGTTTCCCGTGGCCACAGTCTGTGCCACATCCCCTGACACCACCTGGAGTGAAACCTCTCCTCCCATCCGTATGTCTTGACATCTTCCTCATTCCTTACTTTTACTCTTGAAGGACAAAACACACTTTGTTGGAATCTCTGGATACTCATCCATCAGCCTCTGGTGAATTTCCCTTGTAGTTCAGTTGGTAAAGAATCTGCCTGCAGTGCAGGAGACCCGGGTTTGATTCCTGGATTGGAAAGATCTCCTGGAGAAGGCAATGGCTACCAACTCCAGTATTCTTGCCTGGAGAATCCCATGGCAGAGGAGCCTGGTGGGCTACAGTCCGTGGGGTCGCAAGAATGGGACACAACTTAGAGACTTAAACTACCACTGGACACTCAGTAGTGCTGAAAAGAGAGATGAAAAACAAACATGTGGATAAAATGACTAGCTACCAGGACTTCGCTGATGGTCCAGTGGTTAAGAATCTGCCATCTAAAAGTAGGGGGCATGGGTTCGATCCCTGGTCAGGGAGGTAAGATCCCCATGCCTGCCACAGGGTAACTAAGCCCAGGCACTGCAACTACTAACCTTGCAAATACTGATCTCATGTGCCACAACTAAGATCCACTGCAGCCAAATATAAATAAATGAATAAATATTAAAAAAATATATACTAGCTACCATTTATCATATACCTACTGTGTGCCAGGCCCTTTACCTACATTGCCTGTAATTCTTACAGTAGCCTTGAAGTTGACTGATCGTTCTTTGTTTTACAAATGAGGCAGCTGAGACACAGAGAGGTTAAGTGACCTGCCCAGAGCTGTCCAGCTATTCAGGTAGAAAGCCTGGATTGGAACCTAGTGTTACATCACTGGAAAAGCCCACTCTCCACTGTTCCCTGCCACCATCAGTTAGAGCAGGTTGGCAGAGGAGGTGGTGGGTGATTGGACCGTTCAGTTCACCTTAATTTACACAACAGGCTTTAGACAGCCTCCTTATTGCCAGGATGGTAGAAGATAGTGTGCCTGCTTTTGAGGAGCAAAGACAGACCTGTGTTCAGTGGTTGCTCTGATGAAGTGTTATCATTCCTTCCAGTCTTGTCAGCTGAGTGTTGTGGGGGTGTATAGACAGTGGTCATGTTCTGTTTGAGGGCATCAAGAAAGGCTTTGCAGAGAAACCTTGTAGTGGCTTGCTTGGCAAAGGGATTGTTCAGTGGGTTCAAGGGACAGCAGGGAGGCTGGAGCATTTCAGGAGGGCATGGAGGAAGAAGGGATCAGAGAGTCACTGGGACTGGATCCCACTGGGCCCCAGTGGGTTTTATTTCACACTTGATGGGAGGGGTCTTTGAAGTATTTTCAGCCGATGAGTGAGACAATTTGATATTTGTTGAAAGATCACTCTGGCTGCTGTGTGGAGAACTGGCTGTGGTGGGCAGAGGTGGAGGTGTTAGAATGATGGTGAAGTGTTGGATGGTCAAGCTGGTGCTTATCAGATTGGGATGGATTTTGAAGGTAAGAGCTGGCAGTCCTTGCTGATGGGTTGAATGTAAGGTGAGAGAGAAAGGCAGGGACCAGTGATGACTCCTCAGCTATGAATTAGTGAATTAACAGTGATACAGTTTCCTGAGACAGGGAGGCTTAGAGAAGGGGTGGGTTGATTGACCCAGTGTCAAGAGTTCAGCTGGGGGTATGTTAAATTGGAGATGTCTGTTTGATGCATCTTTGGTATCCAAGTTACTGATGTCACGATGAGTGAGTGGTTAGATGCATAAGCCTGGAGCAGAGAGGAGAGGGGCAGAACAGGAGATACTCACTTGAGAAGCATTGACTTATTAATGGTTTTAGAGTTATGGGATTGATTGGCCAATGCCCCACAGGGAGAAGGTATAGCTAGAGAAGAGAATTAAGGACTGAGCTCTGAGGAACTGTAGCTCAACGTGTATTAGCCCAGCAGTGGGCCTATTACTGAGACCTTAAGAACGTCAGGGTTTTCTCTTGGAGCGATTTCTTTTGGAATTTAGCCGAAATTTAATATTATTACTTCTCCTAGGAAGTTACCAGGATAATAGCATGCTCTGGGGCCAGTTTATTGATTATGGCAGGGACTTCTTTACTGTAGGGAAGGCAAACAGGAGTTACCAGGACCAGCCAGTGAGCTGGTATAGGACAGATAACAGTTCCAGGTGTAGAGAAAGCTCTTCAAGTCTGTCCTGGTTTGGTTCTTTTTCCTTTTGTCTGCTCCTCTTTTCCTGTAAAAAGTATGTTTTCCATCAAGATGATGTTGCTTGTAGAGCTGGGTTTTTGTTTCTGTAGCTGAACGCCTTTTCATCCAGCAGACTTTTATTGAGGGCCTACTGTGTGTCACTTCACTGTGTGTTAGACACAGGCCAGGTGCTGGAAGGCTCCCTTTTCCAACACAGGGCTTCCCTGACAGTTTCTTTGCTGCCCTCAGGCATCTGCTCTTTCCCAGTTGGTCTCAGTTTGTTTACACTCATTACTTTATTCACCTGTACATCATTATTCATACCCGTTACATCATTGATTATTAGTTACAGCAGCTACTAAATCTCTTAAGCATTCTTCTGTTTCATTTTTCCTAACACCCCATACTTACTTCAGCGATAATCCCTGTTGGTTCTACAGTCCCTGTTTATCCAGATTCTGATCTCCAGTCCTGACCACACCCTGGCCCAAGCTCCCACATCTCATGTGGAAGTTACTGCAGTGTCTCCCTGAGTGCATCACTGCCCTAGCGCAGGTAAATCAGGGCATGTCTCTCCTGCGAGGAGCCCTCCAGGGGCTCCTCCTCTCTGGCTGAGTGGAAGCCAGAGCTCTTGCAAGGGAGTCACAGGACCCTATACAATCTGCTCCTCTCCTCTTCCACTCTTCCCCCTTCTCCCCCTCCCTCATCTCCTCCAGCCATAGCAGTCTTCTTGCTGCAGACGCGTCGAGCACACACCTGCCTTGGAGCCTGGCCGTTGTGCTGTGTTGCTGAGGTGCCTTCCCCAGAGGTCCCTCCTCGGATCTTTACTCAGTGAGTCTTTTCATGACCATCCTATTTAAGGTTGAATTTTCCCTTCCCGGTAGTCTCTACCTACTCTTCCTGCTTTCTTTCTATCCAGAGAACTTCATCTTTTACCACAGCATGTATTTTTCCCATTTATTTGTCTGAAGACTAACTTACCCATTACAATAAGCCTCAGGAGGCAGGAATTTTGTGTTACTCACTGCTTTGAATAGTTGCTGCTCAGATTGCTGAATGAATAAATGACAGGAGTCCATTATGGAAGGGGGTGTGGTCAGCGCTCTGCATCTGTTACAGTTACTGTTTCCCCTTTGACCATTTCACCAGAACCTCTGCTGACAGGTGGAGTGCTGTTCTGAGAGGGTTGGCTGCCATGAGAGACCTAGTCTGTGGCCGGGAAAGAGCACTCCCATTGCAAAAGCCAACTGGCTGCCACGGGAGAGAGCCATTCGCCCAGGTATCCTCGGTATTATTAGCACTCACCATCCTGTGTTTGAGGTTAGATAAATCCACCAAAGGGCTTATTGAGGGCATATTCACAAAAGCAAGTCCCTCTTTTGATGGCTCACAAGATCTATTTTTATCCATGAAGATAACTGTGGGATCCCTGGCTGGGAGACGGCAGTGGGGGTGGGGGGTGGGTAGAGAGATCAGAATTCCCAAGGGGGTCCTCATGACATCTTCATCCGGGAGCCACAGCAAGCGTCCAGCACCACTGAGCAGAGTTTGACTCTGTGAATGAAGTGACGGTCAGTGACCCTTAAAACTGGGAAGGAAAACCTACTGGCCTTAAGTACTGGGAGACCTCTTGCTTATATCTTTAGGAGTGTTTAGTGTTGTGAAAGGCCAGCGTGAGGCATCACAGCCAACATGTATATAGTATAGATTGTTTGTCAGGCACTGTTCGGTGTACTTTATAGATAGAAATACATTTGATATCCTCAACAAGCCTTTCAGATAGGACTATTAACACCCCCATTTTGCAGTTGAGAAGATCAAGGCCATCTGTTCCCAGAGTCTCTGCCCTTAACCATTTCATTACAGTTGTCTCAAAATAAGTGTGGCTAGTGGGCTGTTTAGGAGAATAGAGAGATTGTTTAATATGCTTACATGTTATGTTTTGATTTGTGATATTGTTGTGGGGAGTAGCTATGTGTGAAAACTGACGTTTTTGTGAGGCATGCATGTGTGAACACTGTAATTACTATTTCCAAGAGAGAACAGATTTTTTTTTTTTTTTAAATTTCACCACTGTGCCTAGCTGGAGACTTTGCTTATGACACATTTTTGTTTTTGAATTTTCATAAGAGAGAATGTTAAAGTAGGGCTGTCCTTTTGATGAAAGTTCTGGAGAGTTTGGGACCCTTGAAGGCTGGTCAGATGCTATTAAGTATTTTTCACCTTTGATCCTCTGTACTAAGGAATTCTTGATTGCCCAGCAAGAATTCCCTGGTGATTCGAGAAGTTAGCTTCCTGTCCTCTCCTGCTTTTGCCTCTGTCTGCCTGGCCTCCATCCCTGGTGATGGATATGTGCTGGCTCCATCATCAGGTGCCCAGGGCCAGAGGGTCGGGTCCAAGGGCACTTCAGGCAGAGAGTGACAATAGAAGACCAGCAACACTTGGTGGATACGAAGTTTGGGGATTGCTGTCCACCCCCCTTCCCCCAACTTTGCCCTGCCCTGTGGGTGACAGATCTAGCCAGCTATTTTTATTCTGGAAGCACTGATTTTAAGAGAATGGCTGTGCCTCTTGTGTTTGCTGGACTCATCCTGGTTTGAAAGGAAGGTCCTTGTGACTTCCATGAGTGGGACCCTATGATGTCCAGCCTTCAAGTCTCATTGCCTTCTGAGCCCTGAGCAGGTGCAGAGTTCCACCTTGACCCTGTCTCAGACCGAGGTCCCATCCGCCCCACCAGAGTGTGGGTCTTTGGGAACCCCACCCCACCTTGGTCAGTCTTCCTTTTGGGGCGGAGTAATCAGGACCCTAAAACCCCACTGCCTTCAACATGACATAAGAACTTCCCACCCATCTTCCAGGCAGGCTTGAGTAACTTCTCTAGCTGAGTGAGCAACCATGGCATTGTTGGGAAGAGGAGCCGAGGTCGGTTGGCTACCCTTTCCTTGGGCTGAGACTGGGAACGGAGAAGGGATGGACCGCTGGGCATGGCCCCGGAGGCAGTAGCTACATCAGACCAGTGGCTTCTCTCTGCACAGCCCTGGCCTCACACTCAGATAGTTAGGCTCTTGATGCCACTTGCTCCTGACACAGGTGAGGCTGCTCCCAAGTCGCTGGAGATGAAATTGGGTCGCCTGTCATGATTCCTGTGGGACGAGGCAGAACTGTGCTTACTACACACCTTGCCCTGCTTTAACCTCCAGCTGGGTCTGGTCTGTCATCCCGGCTGGAGGGAGGCGAGGAGACCTCCCAGGGCCACTCTGGGGTGGGACTTGCCCCTGCCCGCCTCCCTTCACCTAGCGCAGAGTTTCTTAACAGAGTCAGAGTGAATCCTTTCTCTTTATCTAAGTCTAATTTGTTGAACAAGGGGAGGATGGTGATCCTGAACCCCTCCTGGCGTGGGAGAGATGAGAATGGCCCTGTTTGTCATTCTGAGCGTGGAGGAAGGAACAGACAATTATCTGTCTTCTCTTAGAGAGCCGAGAGAGCCTTCTCTCATCCAGCCCTTGTCTGAGGATGGAGCTAAGGAGAGCCGGCTAGAGATGAAGCGAGCGAGGGAGGAAACGGAGGGAAAGGACCTTATTTGAGTGTGTGCGTGCACGCATCGTGTTTGTGGGTTTAACTTAGGAGGCAGTTGGGGGGGGTGAACAGAAATTAGAACAAACAGGAAGAAGGAGGCATAACGTGGACAGGAGGGTGGAGAAGAGGCTGCTGAAGAGGCAGTTGGAAGGAAGAGGTCAGGGAGGGAGTGGGGAATGAGGCAGAAGACAGACGGGGCTGAGACGGGGGAGGCTGCACCGTGTTTCCCAGATGCTGACAACTTGCCCTGGAAGCTAAGGTGATGCCTCAGGCAGCGCTCAAACCACAAGCAAAACACGTGCAGGTGAAGAACCCCTTTTATTGTGTTTTCTTTACATTTTAGAAAGAGGAACAACCACCAAAAAAGAAACACAAGGGGGGAAAAAGAGACAGGGGAAAGAAAATCTGTCATGGAGATATGAAAATTTAATCAACACCCAGTGTTCTTAGCCGTTCAGGAGCAGGCACAGATCTTATTATCTAGGCAGCTATTTCTGTCACCTCTCAGGGCCCCTGGGAGCAGCACCCGTTAGTGCCCGATCCTGGAAGACAGTGCCTGGGGCTCATTGTCCTGGTCTCTGTCATGGGTGGGAGAAGAGATGGTGGTCTTGGGAAACTTCGAGTAGAGAGGGAGGTTGCAGGTTTACCTAAGAGGTATTTATGTACATGGGGATTTTAGTGTAGACTTTCCTCCTGCGGTACTAGATATAAATGTGAGGTCATTTGAGCATTTACAGCCCAATCATATTGCCTTTGGTGTGCAGATATGGACGAGTATATCCCAGTTTGTAGGATGCTCCTTCCGTATGACTTTAAGGCCATCACACCATCCTGTTTCTTTCCATCTTTCTGGTTGCTTCTTTTCCTTTGGGCCCTCATTTCTTCTCACACACTCTTTCCCTAGGGGATATCATTGAAAGTCCCTGGATGATTCTTGATGACTGGAATTTATATTTCTAGCTCAGAACTCTCTTTTGCGCTCCAGGCATATATATCTAATTACCTATTGCCAGCACCATGCTGAAATGGCTTAGATTAACAAGGCTTAAACTGAAGACGTGGTTCCCCCACCCTCCTCTTGTCCCAGTCTCCCCATCCAAGTACCAAAGCCCCACCACCTGTTTAGTGGCACGTGCAAAAGTTTCCTGTCTCCCTCATTTCCTCCCATTTCTTCACCTTCTGTCTCCCATCAAACCCAAGTCAGATGGTTGCTACCCTCCAAACGCATCCCAGTCCTCCATCTCCACGACAGCTCCTCTTGTCCCGCGGCTGTCTTCTTTCCCTGCTGCTGCTGTCCGCTCCTGACGGTCTCCCCAGGTTTTTCTCTTGTGTTTCTTCAGTCTGTTCTCTGCTCCACAGCTGAATGGTGTTGTGTGTGTGTGTGTGTGTGTGTGTGTATTGGCCACATCATATGACATGCAGGATCCTAGTTCCCTGAGCAGGGATTGAACCCATGCCCTCTACATTGGGAGCATGGAGTCTTAACCACTGGACTGCCAGCAAAGTCCCAGAATGATTTTTAAACAATGTGTATGTCCCATAGCACTTTCCTTTCCAAACCTTTTATTTAGTTCCTGTTGCTTTGGAAATAAGACAAAAACCTTTGATGTGATCTGTGAGGCATGTGGCCCCTGCAAGCCTTGGTGGCCCTTACCTTTTGTACTGGGGCCATGCTGGCCTTTGTCAGAATCACACAGCCCCCAGGTGCACCAACCGCAGGACCTTTGGGCGTGCCATTCTGCACATAATGGAATTTCTTCCCTTGGAGCCCCTACCCTTTCTGGTCAACCCCTGCTTGTCTTTTAGATCTCAGTTTAAGGGCTTCCCTGGTGGTTCAGTGGTAAGAAATTTGCCTATAATGCAGGAGACTTGAGTTTGATCTCTGGGTGGGGAAGATCCCCTGGAGAAGGAAATGGCTACCCACTCCAATATTCTTGCCTGAAGAATCCTATGGACAGAGGAACCTGGCGGGTTATAGTCCACTGAGTCGCACAGAATCAGATGACTGAGCATGCGTTCTTCCTCCTGAGTGTAAGTTCCCTGAGAATAGGGCCCTGTCTGTCCTGCTCACTGTGGTGTGTCCAGGATATGGCACCCTGCTGGCCTGGCCCATTATAGAGGCTGAACCAGTGAGTGAATCTGTGTCTGAACACCTCTGTGTCTGGGGCTTTGATTCAAGCTCGAGGCACGGGGAGTGGGAGGTGAGGCAGGACCTTCAGAAAGATGTTACAAAGTGTCCTTGGCCTAAGGCCCCTTCCTGCTTGACCCTAATCTGTTTTACGTTATGTGCTTGCACACATGTGCATATTTCCAAATAGAGGTTATGTACTCCTTGAGGACTGTGCCTTAAACTTAGTGGAAACACTTTCATTGGGTTTTATTTTCTGGAATGTTTTGTCCCTAGATGTGTCTTCCTTCCCTTCCCCATTGGTCTGTACCCCTGGGTTCCCAGTGTGTCCTGTGGTACAAGCCTCTTGCAGTAAGACAACCTAATAGCTGTGTGTTCTCAGCCATGGCTCTTATTCTCTAGAAGATTCAGCTCTCTGCAAAATGCGAATGAGATTATTAATGGTAATAATACCTTGTCTATCTTTCAGGGTTGTTGTGAGGAAAAGATGAGTTCATTTATGTCAAATACTTTGAAAACCATGCAGCTTCTTAAGAGTGTTGGAATTAAGTAAGGACGTTGGGGAGTGATGAGAGATGAGCCATCACTCCTAACTGCAGTGGAAAAGAAGGTTTCTTGGAGGGGTGGGGTTGAGAATGAGCCTGGAAAGATGGTGTTTCAGGCAGGATACTGATAGAAAACAGAAGGTACCTTCAGCTGGAGTTGGAAGAGATTTAATGCAGTATTTAAGAGATGTGGTCAGAGCCAGTGGGTGATATTTAGACCCTGGGGACAGCTTCTGTGAAAGGTCATTTCCACTGCGAGGTCTAGAGGAGCAAGGTGGGGATGGGGGGTGATTGGAGTCCAGTGAGAGCTGGGAGCAGGCAAAGGGGCTACCATCACGGAGGGACCTGGTCCAACCAGAATTGCCACAACAAAGTGCAAGGGAATTGAGAAAAATAGACCACAGCTCTCTCCTCCTGCTGGTGCCTCCTGGGAGAAGTGAGACGGCTAGGGAGCCGGGTAATGAAGTGCAAAGAGGCCAGCTTTCAGGGCACAGAGAAGGGCAGGGGATACACGGGGGTGCTGGTGGTTGTTCAGTCACTAAGTTGTGTCCAACTCTCTGCCACCCCATAGACTGCAGCACGCCAGGCTTCCCTGTCATTCACTATCTCCTGGAGCTTGCTCATGCTCATGTCCTTCGAGTCGGTGATGCCATCCAACCATCTTGTCCTCTGTCATCCTCTTCTCCTCCTGCCTTCAGTCTTTTCCAACATCGGGGTCTTTTCCAATGAGTCAGCTCTTCACATCAAGTGGCCAAAGTATTGGAGCTTCAGCATCAGTCCTTCCAGTGAATAGTCAGGCTTGATTTCCTTTAGGATTGACTGGCTTGATCTCCTTGCCATCCAAGGGACTCTCAAGAGTGTTCTCCAACACCACAGTTCGAAAGCATCAATTCTTCTGCACTCAGCTTTCTTTATGGTCCAACTCTCACATCTGTACATGACTACTGGAAAAACTGTAGCTTTGACTGGACGGGCCTTGAAGGCAAATAGAAAACAACCGGCACAGGTTGTATGATTTGAGAAGACGAGCACAAGGAGCAGCCAAGATGTCCAGGTGAAGGTAATGGTGTAAGAAAAACAAAGCAGAAAGGCTGGAAAATATTTAGGGATCAGCTGAAGGAATCAACAGGAAATATTCAAGAGGTCCATAACATTGACCAAACCACTGTTGATTATTAGGCTTGGAAGGTTGGGTTTTTATCCTGCCAACAAGGGAAGTTATAGAAGATGTTTCAGCAGAGAAGACCCATTGTGAAACCTGAATTTGGATAAATGTTTTAGGCAGAGGTATGTGGTTGGAGGGAAGCCGCGAGTGACTGAAAGGCTGTTGCAAGGGGAGAGGGGGTCTGGACTGAATGGCAACCAAGTGAGAATGTAAAGTGCTGGATGAACACGAGGACCCTTGGGACTGGATGAGACCTGGATCTGGAGGTTGTCACCAGGCATGTCCGCTGGAGACCCGGGGCCCAGAGAGGCCCCCAGTCCTGCCATTTCTGGGCAGGATCCCTTTGCTTCCCCTGGTACCTCCCTCCCCTCTATCTATTCCCACGCCTGGGGTCTTCTCTTCCTTGGGGCATCTCTGCTGCAGTTGACCACTTGCTTGTTTCTGAAGACCTCTTCTACATTCCTGAGTCCCAGTGGTGTGTTCTTGCTGTAAAACTCAGGAATGAGGGACCGAGGTTTCTGAACCTGTAGGGCTCAGGCAGGGGTGTCCCCAACTGGGTTTCAACACTTCAACCACAGCCTGAGGCACTAGCAGCTTTAGCCTCCGAGGAGACCCCAGGGTCTGCAAATGACATTAAGCTTGGGAAGAAGAAATGGAGAGAGGATGTTTTCCTCCCCAGCTTTTTCCTTAGCACTTGAATGAATGAGTGCTTTACCCAGCAGGGCCCCCTCCTGTCTTATCTGCTGCCATTTCTGTGTATAATGCCAGTTCTTATTTAACATCTGCCAAGCACAAAAGGTGCATCAGGGCCACATGGAAACAAAGCTGGCGGTGCCCCTGAGCTTAGACCTGAAATCAGACAAACAAGAAAATAAAGCCTCACCCCAGGAGCTGAGGGTCCTAGGAGAGAGAATGGCCATGGGGCGCACTGGCTTGCTTTCTGGTTGTCTTCCTGCCTCTTCTACTCTCTCTTCCTTTAAAAACTTCTTATTTAAAAGATGTTTGTGATTTTTTTCCCTTTATTTGGGTTTGTTTGGTCAATTATAAGAGAATGGAGGTTAGCTGGGCATTCTTACAGGGGTGGTGTTAAGCAGTAAACAGCCTGGTGTCATAGGGAAGCAAGCCTTAGGAATGAGAGCCCCAAGTGTGGCTGAATATTAGCACATGTTTATGGAATCTAGAACTCATTGTGGTGGGAGGAGCTCTGGGTCAGGGTGGGGAGTCAGTGAGAGATTTGCCTGGTTGCTTGTGTGCAAGTTGTAAGAAAAATTGCTAATGAGCCAATACAAATCATCATCATCATTTATTCATCATGTCATTAAGCACTGTATTTAGCTCCTTTATGCATAATCTTGTTTAATTCTCACAGCAGCTCTATGAGATAGAGTTACTATTAGCTTCAGTTTATAGATGACAAGGCTGAGAGTGAGTAGCTTGCCTAAGATCACACAGCTGCTAAGAGCACAGGTGGATCTCAGACTCAAGGGGGCAAAAACCACGATTGTTGAGGGATTGTTCCACCTGGACATGAGTCCCTGGCAAGAACTCTTAGCTGAGGGGGATGGAATTAGGGAAGTGTTGCCAGGACAGAGCTCATCTCCACCCTTACTCCACCCCTCTCCCGTGTGCTGGAAGCTGGCCCAGACATACCAAGTGTTCATTTGAGGGATGGTCAAGAAAGGCTGGGTAAAGCCCGATCAATATGGTGTGTAGCAGGCACCTTTCTGAACCACAGTGGATCGTCTTAGTCTAAAAGCCATGGTTGTTTGTTCCCCATGTTGTACAAGAAAATGGGGGCAAACCTTTTTGTCTCCAGCACTACAGAGAGGGTCCATGGCCTGTGCAGACTTCATGAAGGCTAGTCCTCTTTGAGTTCCCACACGTAGAACCAGTTGGAAAACTCCAGCCATTCTTCTTATCCCATCCCAAATCGTATACCAGTAACCTTAGCATATAACCTTGAGAAGTCTCCTTCCAAATGCATCTTTGTATAATTGGGGAATCAGCAAAGTGTATGTGAGGAGTTGCTGGGAGATACCCAAGAGCTTATCTTTTTCTACAGCACTTTTCTTTTGATACCTTGCTCGTTCTGTAATAGAGCCAGGCTCAGAGCACAATATTATGCATCTAAGGTTTTTAGGTTTGGCATGCCAAATATTCTTAATCATTCTTTGCAACAGAGTGAAAAATTCTTGATCCATAGTTACAATAATCTACAGTGCCAAGTAAGATACATCCTCATTCACTTCTTGAGTATCCACAAGACTGCCAGATTGACTGGGGAACTTTTCCAACCTTGAAGTCATGAAGATGTTTTCCTGTCTTATTTTCTGGAGGCTTTTTTGGTTTATTTTCCATATTTAGCTTTCATCTCATTCAGAATTGATTTTTAGGTATGTTGTGAGTGGGAGTTGATTCATTTTTTTGCCTATGGACATACAGTTGACCTAGCGCTATTTACTGAAAAGACTATCCTTCCTGGACATGAACTTGAGCAAACTCCAAGAGATAGTCAAGGACAGGGAAGCCTGGCGTGCTGCAGGCCCTGGGATCACAAAGTGTTGGACACTACTTAACAACTGAACAATCCTTACTTTGTTGCTGTTTGTCACTTTTATCATAAATCAAGTGACCATATACCTATGCATTTGTTTCTGGACACTATTCTGTTCCACAGTGTCTCTTTGTTCAAAATACCGGTTTCTTAATAGTTATTGCTTTATAATAAATTTCAGTATGTGGTAATATAATTTCTCCAAATTTGTTCTCTTTTTTTAGGTTTGTCTTAGCTATTTTTTTTTCTTCTAGCATTTCCATATATATTTTAGAATTATCAATTTTCAAAATTTTTTTTTTTTTGCTAAGGTTTTGACTGAGACTGAATTAAGTCTGTAGATTTCTGGGAAGGATTTATATCTTTTTAATACTGAGCTATCTCATTCATGAGCTTAATATTTATTATATCTAATTTTTCTCAGTAATGTTTTATAGTATGTTGTGTCTGATGCACTTTTGTTAAGTAATGTTTTTGATGTTTGGTTTGTAATTGGTATTATTTTTATAATTTGTTCTCTGATATTCTGTTGCTAGTATATCAACATACAAATGAATTTTGTTTATTGAGGTTATGTCCAGCTGTCTTGCAAACTTCACTTTATTTTAATAGTGTATCTGAAGAGCCTTTTGGATTTTCTACATAAATACTCATTTCATCTGCAAATAATGATAGTTTTATTTTTTTCCTTTCTGATCCTTTTACCTTTTGTTTCTTGTCTTACTGTACTGGCTAGGACCTATAGTACAAATAGAAATGATAAAAATGTATTTTTTTTTTTTTTAGTTACAGTCTCAGTGCAAAAGCTTTCAATATTTCCTCATTAAATATGATTGCTGTAGGTTTTTCATATATACCACTTTTCAGCTTTATTCCTAAATTGCTAACGTTTTGTTTTGTTTCTTGTTTTATCATGAACAGAGCTTGAACTTCCTGAACTTCATTTTCTACTTACAGCAGTCATCACTTTAATTTTCTCCTATATTCTTTTAATATAGTAATTACACCGATTTTCCAGTGTTAGTCTAGGGCTGAAAGTTTAACACCAGTTTTGTTATGTATACTTTTTTAATATCACTGAATTTGATTTGCTATATTCTAGTTTATGATTTTATTATCTATCTTCACAATACAGATTAGCTTGTAATTTTCCTTTTCTTAAAATGTCTTACTTAGGTTTTGATATCAAGGTTAGGTTTCCCTCTTGAAACAAGATATATTCTCTTTTTTTATTTTTGGGTAGAATTTGTAAGATTGAAGTTATTGTAAGATTCAGTCATTGGACTGAAGTGATTTCTTTCCTTCGAATTTATTCATGAAGTCATCTGGACCTGGCAGTTTGTTTTTTTCTTTCTTTCTTTTTTTTTTTTTTTGCTTTTTAAAGTTTTATTTTGGCTTTATCTAAGTTGTAAGCTCTTTTAACAGTGGAGAAATCAATCAGTGTAATTCACTATATTAAAAGGATGGAGAAAACTTGTCATCAGTGCAAACATAACCAATGTAGAAAAAGAATTTAGTAAAGTTCAAGTTTTATTTCGTTTAGTGATTTTTAAATTACAGATTTAATTTCTTTGCTAGACATCAGACTATAAGGTTTCCTACTTATTCTTGTATCAGTTATTTTAAGTTGTGTTTTTAGAATAATTTATCCATTGCATCTTAATTTTAAAATTTCATTGCATGAAGTTGTTAATCATATATTATTATGTTATTTGATGTTCATAGGATCTGTAGTAATATCTTTTTTTTCATTCCTGATATAGACAATCTCTGCTTTCTCTATTTACTTTTTTTTTTTAATGAGTTTTGTGGTGGCTTAGATGGTAGAGAATCCACCTGCAAAGCAGGAGACTCAGGTTCAACCCCTGGGTTGGAAAGACTTCCTGGAGAAGGGAATGGTGATCCACTCCAGTATTCTTTCCTGGAGAATTCCATGGACACAGGAGCCTGGTGGGCTACAGTCCATGGGGTTGCAAAGAGTCTGACACAACTGAGTGACTAACACACACCATCAATTTTATTCACCTTCTCAAAGATCCAATTCTTGTTGTGTTGATTTTCTGTATTACATTTTATTTATTTTTTAAATTAATTAATTTAATTGGAGGCTAATTACTTTACAATCTTGTGGTTTTTGCCATATATTGACATGAATCAGCCACCGTGTACATGTGTCCCCTGATCCTGAACCCCCCTCCCACCTCCCTCCCCACCCCGTCCCTCTAGGTTGTCCCAGAGTACTGGCTTTGAGTGCCCTGCTTCATTCATGGAACTTGCACTGGTCATCTATTTTACATATGGTATATACATGTTTCAGTGCCATTCTCTTGAATCATCCTACCCTCACTTTCTCCCACATAGTCCAAAAGTCTGTTCTTTACATCTTTGTCCCTTTTGCTCTCTTGCATATAGGGTCATCATTACCGTCTTTCTAAATTCCATATATATGCATTAATATACTGTATTTGGTGTTTCTCTTTCTGACTTACTTCACTCTGTATAATAGGCTCCAGTTTCATCCACCTCATTAGAACTGACTCAAATGCATTCTTTTTTATAGCTGAGTAATATTCCATAGTTTATATGTACCACACTTCCTTATCCATTCGTCTGCCAATGGGCATCTAGGTTGCTTCCATGTCCTAGCTATTATAAACAGTGCTGCAATTAACATTAGGGTACATGTATCTCTTTCAATTCTGGTTTCCTTAGTGTATATGCCCAGCAGTGGGATTGCTGGGTCGTATGGCAGTTGTTTCCATTTTTTTAAGGAATCTCCACACTGTTCTCTGTAGTGGCTGTACTAGTTTGCATTTCCACCAACAGTGTAAGAGGGTTCCCTTTTCTCCACAACCTCTCCAGCATTTATTATTTGTAGACTTTTTGATGGCAGCCATTCTGACCGGTGTGAGATAGTAGCAAATGAAACAACTGACAAAGAATTAATTTCCAAAATATACAAGCAGCTCATGCAGCTCAATACCAGAAAAATAAACGACCTAATCAAAAAGTGGGCCAAAGAACTAGAAAGACATTTCTCCAAAGAAGACATACAGGTGGCTAACAAACACAAGAAAAGATGTTCAATTTCACTCATTATCAGAGAAATGCATTTTATTTTTGCTTCAATTTCTGTTATTATTTTTTTCTAATTTGGGGAGGGTTTACTATGCTATTCTGTTTCTACCTTTCTGTGCTAAGGTGTGTGTTTTTTATAAGCAATTTTTGTCTTTTAATTGGCTACTTCAGTGTCTGTTTTGTTCACCAGGGTCAGTTGCACCTGGATAGCACCTGGCGTGTTCTAAGTGTTCCACCAGAAAATGTTGAACAGATGAGTGAATAAGCCCTGATTCTTAGTTGAGAGCAGGTGACTGGGACAGAGGTAGTTGGAAATCTGAGTCTGTCCAGCTGTGAGTGAATTAGTGTAACTCCCTTCGGCACCTTTGTCATCTTTTAGTTGCCTCTCTGATTTGGGCAGTTTTCATGCTGCTCCGTTTCATACCAGTGCCCCTATCAAGGATTTCTTCTTTCCTTCTCCTGCACCCTCATCCCTAACAATTAAAGCGGTGAGAAGTGCTGCAGGCTTAAGTATATTGCATGCTGCTTGCCAGCGTTCCTGACGGTCCCTCCTTTTCAGTGTTCTCCCAGGGAAAGATTGCCTCCCACACCTCCCTCCATTACAAAAGAGCCCAGATGACGCTGGGTATTTTAAGGGGCACAACGTTGTGACAGTGACAGAGCGATGTGGTATTAGCACAGCGACTCTGTTGGAAGTGCCATTAGGGCTTTTCATGTCATCTGGGTGACTGCTGCTTTGTCCACGTTTAGCTGGGTGAGTCCCAGAACTGAGGGAGTTTATTTTCAGTGCGGGAAGAAAAGCTTCTTGGATCCGTATGGCAGCTCCTTTTTTTTTTAAAGACTCCACATTTGAATATAACTTTCCCCCCTGCCTTGCTCCAGAGACCCAAAGTTATAGACACTGAGTCTCTATATGACATTTAATTTGCCTACAGTGGTGTTTTGAATGTTATAGATAAATCAACTATGAATTGACTGTGTGTCTGTATTTATGTGGTTATGTGAGATAGGAAACTAGATGAACCAGAGAGAAACATGCTTGCCAAGAGTAGGAAGATGCCAGAGAAGGGATGACAGTGGGCATGGCAGATTAGATTCATAATAGTGGAGGAGACATCAAAAATCATCTGGTTGAATCTTCTGTCCTTGGATAGGTGAAGTATTCTCATCCAATTTTAACACAGTTGACGTTCAGAGTTGTTTCTTCACTTGGTAAAGAAGTTAAAATTTGATTCTGTTAGCTTATAAATTCCAAAGGTCAAAGACTATATTTGCCTTGATCACTGTTGTATCTCTAGTACTTGTTTCAATACCTAGCACATGGCAGGTGCTCAATAAATGCTGATTGAACACTAAATACATAGCTGCTGCTCGTAAAAATTCCTTCAAGGCTACTCTTTAAGATATTCTTCAGAGTATCTGATTAATCTGGTCCTAAAGTACTTACCTCAAAGATTATCAAACTTTTTGATTCATAGATACACATTAGTAACAGATAAAATAAATGGATTTTGGTTTATTAAATTTGATTTATTAAATTATATATCACTTTTTTACACTCTGATTTTTTAAAAATTTTAAAAAATATAGTTTATTTACAACATTTGTTATTTTCAGATATACAGCATTCCTATACACTAACAATAAAAGATCAGAAAGAGAAGGAAACAATCCCATTTACCATCACAGCAAAAAGAATAAAACATCTAAGAATAAGCCTACCTAAGGAGACAAAAGACCTATACTCAGAAAACTATAAGATACTGATGAAAAAAATCAAAGACAACACAAACTGATAGAGAGAGATACCATGTTCTTGGTTTGGAAGAATCAATATTGTGGAAATGACTATAGTACCCAAAGCAATTTACATATTCAATGCAATTGGTGATGGCACTTTTCATAGAATTATATAGCACATTTTTATTGAGCATCTGTTATGTACTGGGCACTGCTCTAGGTAATGGGAGGATTGTTGTTGTTGTTTAGGCACTATGTTGCATCCGATTCTTTTGCCACCCCATGGACTAGAGCTGGCCAGGATCCTTTGTCCATGGGATTTCCCAAGCTAGGATGCTGGAGCGGGTTGCCATTTCCTTCTCCAGGAGATCTTCCCAACCCAGGGATCAAACCCGAGTCTCTTGCATGGCAGATGGATTCTCTACCACCTAGCCACCAGGAGAGCCTGTAATGAGAGGATGACAAGGAGCAAAAGACTCCAAATCCCTACTATCATGGAACTTAGATTCTAAACAGTTTAAAAAGGAAAATAAATAATATTAGTCATATTAGTATTAATTAATACATAGTGTGATAGAAAGGGGTGCACTCTGAGGGGGCATAGGCAGTTTTGGTAGGAGGGCTTGTGGGTGTCATTTTATGTAGACTAGAAAAGGCCTCAGAGAAGTTGGCTTTTGAATAAAGACCTGAAGAAAACTAGAAATTCCACCACGTGGCTATCTAGGGAGCAAGCACTCTGAAAAAGGATAGTACATGTGAAAGCCCCGCGGCTGGAGTAGGTCTGCAGAAGTTGAGGAAGAGCGAAGAGGACAGTGTGGATGGAGCTTAGCAACAAGAGGGTCCTCTCGGAAATGGGGTGTGATCTGGGGAGCCAGGCCATGGAGGGTCTTTGTGGGGCATGATGAGGCTTTGAATTTTACCTGGGCTGAGCTTGGAGGGAGAACTTAGAAGAAGGCAATGCCACATGATTCAGCTTACATTTTAACAGGGTCACCCTGGCTGCTGTGTTGAGAACAGATCGAAAGAGGTGATAATCCCAGTAAGACATGGTGGTGGCTTAACCCAGTATGGTCACAGAATGGAAGGGAAGGAGTGAACTATTCTTGCCTGGAGAATTCCATGGACGGAGAAACCTGGCAGGCTACACTCCATGGGGTCGCAAAGAGTTGGACACGACTGAGAGACTTCACTTTCACTTTCCACTTTTTTTGAAGGAAAGGCTGATAGATTTATGATGGACCAGAAGTTAGATGTGAGAGAGAGAGGGCAGTTAAGGGTAATTTGAAGCTTTGGGCCAAACAGCTAGTAGAATGGCATTATCATTAAATGGGAAAACTATGAGAGAAACAAACTTGTGAGAGGCATATTGAAGTCAGTTTAGACATGTGAAATTTGAGATGACTATTGAATCTCTACGAAATATCTGGAATAGGCAGCTGGACATGTGACTAGAGTTCAGAGGAGAGGTTTGTGGTGACCATATATATTTATGGGTTGGAGTATATAATAAAACATTTTTATTATTTTTTGTTATTTTGTTTTATTTATGCATATTTTATATTTGGTATTATATTGCATTATTATTGTAACATATAGGTGGCCATGAAAATTTGATGAGAATAAAGTTTGATGTTCCATTAGTGTATGGCCCAGATAGATCTTCCTATTGGTGGTGTGGGGCGGGTGGGGAGGGGGCAGTGGTCATTGATTAGTTTCAGAGTCACTAACCCAAGCTAGTGTATAGCACACGTACACATCAATTCTACAAGTGAGCCTGGGGGAAGAAAAGGGATAGATCAGCATTAGCCAGCTTCACTACTGGAAAAGCAGCCTCATGGGGTGAGTCAGCTATGTCAGCGTTCTTGCTGTGAAGGGGAGCTCATCCTGATTTCTATGACAGATGTGCAGACACAAGTCACCTGGAGAATGTCATTTCACCATGCTGACACCCCTCATCCACAGGTTGAGTCATGGGCTGACATGTGCAGTTGAATTCATTTCTGTTTTTTCTTAGGGTTCATTCATCTCAGGGTGCACCTTTGAGGTAGTGTTGACAAACAGGCCAGAGATAACATGGATCAGAGCGTGCTTAGGACTGGTCAGCACTGGACAGCCTGAGAGTCTGAGAAGACATCTGCTCCCAGCTTGTCGTCCTCTTCCTAAGAGTCCCCAGTGGATTGTGCTACATTCATAGCAGTGTGGTGGGTGTAAATAGGTGGAAGACTTGGAGAGTTTCCTGAAGGGACTTACCTGGTGAAGTTACATCCACCATATAGTTCAAATAATAATGCAAGGTGGAGGGTGCTGGAAGGCAAGGCATGTGAAGGCAATATGTGTTATGAGCGACGCAGAGAAGAGAGAGACTCTTGGGGACCATGGAGTCAGAAAAGGCTCATTTTCACAGCAGTTGGGGCTGGAACCAGCCTTTGAGAAATGGAGGGATTTAAGTTAAAAAAAAAAAGGGTGGGAGGGGGGGACTCCTGTCTGTGGTTTTGCAGGAAATACCTATGCAACTTCATACGGCACCGTATTTATCCTAATCACGCACATCTTTGGTGGTCCCAAAACACATTCCAGGAGGAAAAAAGAACATGGGCAAAAATGAGGAGGTAGAATCAGCCATGATATGGTCATTTGTTTGATGCTAGTCAAGCATCCATCTGCTTAGGCAGTAGGTATTTATTGCCTGGCATCTATGAACAGGCCACAATGACCACCATGGGAGGTTCGTGTAGCAAAGTGTTGACATACGTGTGTGGTTGGTGCTCATTATGTGAGGCCTTGACAGTCAAGCTAAGGAATTAGAACTTCACTCTGGCAGTTACTGACTAGAAGTTTTTGGATAAGAGATAGAATGTTTTAAAAATAGTGTTTTGGACAGATATCTCAGTAGCTGAACACAGGCAGGCTTAGGTCGTGAGATGCCTGGTGGTGGAGAAGTGAAGAGAGTTGGCTAGGAGAAGAACTGAGAGTGTTAAAACAATGCCATTAGGGTCAATAGAAAGGCATGGAACCATGGCCAAGCATGTGCTACAGGGCTGGCTGTACATTAGCCAAATAGGTGCATGGTAAGTACCTACTAGGTCTGTAGTTTTCTAATACATGTAATGGAGACACAGGGGAAAAAAATGAACATATGGCTCTCCCCCTCAGTTGCTTAAAGTCTAACTGAATATAAAATGCATGTCCACATTGCAAGTCAACCTGCCAATAAAAGAGGACAGAACTTAGATAAGCAGAAAGAGCTATGGAAAGGAAATTGAATCATTGTCTGTTCAGCTGGCATTTATAGAGCTCCATAATGGCTTAAAACATGACCATATATTATCACGTCTGACTCTCACTACAACCTATGAGATTGGTATTATCATCCCTATCTGATGGGAAGGAAACCAGGATGCTGAGAGGCTGAGTGACCTATTGTGTCACCCAGCCTGGCAGTGGCAGGGCATGTCTCAAGCTCTGGACGGCTGACCCCAGAAATGTTTTTTCTACTCCCATGTTGCCTTGTGTTGCATTTTGTGCATCTCTTTTGCAGCCTGGAAGACCCTGCAGTGAGTGTAGTAGGATTGTATGTGTGTGAGGAGGGGAGGTGGACTTTCTCCATTACTCTTTCTCTATTACTGGCCAGAGCTTTTGCCTGTATCAAGCTTAGTGTTCCTACAATGCATAGGTGAGGAACTGTCTACTCACATTACAAGTCAGCTGAGATAGGGGTCACGTCCAGCCCTGCCATGAGTGTATCCCTTCCTTAAAGGGCATACAAGACCCTCCCCAGCCAAGACACCCAGTACAGAGCCTCTCTCACTGCCCACAAAGTCTCTGCCCTAATTGCAGTGTCATTGAGTAGCAGAGTCCCTACTCCTTTCTCCTGGATGAGTTAGGTCAACCAGGATTTGACCACTTCTCCTTGGTAACGATCCATCAGAGCTGCCTCTGGTCCATTTCTGTTCTCAGTTGTTGTTCAGTCTCTAAGTCGTATCTGACCCTTTGTGACCCCATGGACTGTAGCATGTCAGGCTTCCCAGGTTATCCTCAGTATATCCAAGGTGAGTTCCTCTATTTCCTCCTCCTTCCACAATCACTTAGATCTTTCTGAAAGCCAGCTCTTGGTTTAGTAGAGGGCTGCTCTCTTTCAAGGAGTCAAGTTTCATTGTTTAACCTTCTCTGATTAGGACGGCAATGTTAGAGTAGTTGATGGGTGTATTAGTTTGCTGGGGAAGCCAAAATATACCATAGGCTCAGTGGTTCAAATAACAGAAATCTATTTTCCCACAGTTCTGAGATTTGGAAGTCCAAGACCAAGGTGTCAGCAGTTTGGTTTCTCCTGAGGCTTCTTCCTTGGCTTACAGATGGTCACCTTCATGCTGTGCCATGTTTTTCCCTCCATGTGTGCATCCCTGGTATAGCTTCATGTTTCGTATTTCCTCCTCTTGGGAGGATATCCATCAGACTTAATTAGAGCCCACCCTAATGGTTTCATTTTAAGGTAATCACACCTTTAAACGCTCTCTCTCTAAGTATAGTCACATTATTGGGAGTTAGTTAAAAATTTCATAGTTCCACACAGAAATTTTGGAGGGCACAGTACAGTCCATAAAAATGGGAAAGTTCTTCTTTTCTTTACCCTTCATCCTTCTGTTATCTCCACTTCCTGCAATACCTTTTCTGGGAGTCCATTTGGGCTCTTTTCAGAAATTAAAAGGGTGGGATCTGAAGTGGTTGCTTAAAAACCCCACATGATAAGTTCCTCCAGGACAAGGATCACTCCTTGTATTATGTTTTCTGCCAGAGTTTAGCAGAGAGTAAGTCACAGAGTAGGTTCTCAGATTTTGCTGGATGATTACATGATTAGGGGACATGTGAAGCAGAGGTATTTCTTTAAGTCCATCCACTTAGAAATATCTGTTTAATCAAATGTAGTACCTAATAGACTATAGATTTTCAGATTATGGATTTTGAAAAAAATCAACTTGCAATAAAATACATTTTAAATTCAGACACTATACATCAAATCTCATCTTTCTTAGATAAAGGACACTAGAGCCAAGTTGCAGAGTTCTGCTTCCTGCTCTGCCTCTCACGGGCTTTTGGTCCTTGGGAAGTTACTCAGCCTCTCTCAGGATCTTTTGCCATAGGCAGAATGAGGGGATGGAGTCTCAGATGACAATCAGGTTTCACATTGCATGCAGTTTTCAGCCAGTGGATATAATTTCCTAGAGGAATCTGATATCATATCCACATCCATCTTTGAAGAGTATCTTGAATAATTAGCCATGTCTACCAAATGCACATGAAGGAGGAGAGGTGGTAGCAATGGGGATGTTTTCTGAGGTCACTCTGAGCAGTAAAGTTCTTTGAATTTGTGATTTGGGAGAAAGTACTTCAGAAACTTGCAAGGCTCCATAGTCATCACCAAGAACATTTGCTTGCATTATATTGTTGAGATGTAGGAGTGCTCACTGGCAGAGACTTCTGGTCAACCAAATGCTGGCTGAGTACATAGTATGCGACTTGATCTTAATTCAGGAAAACACATACAGGGCGTAGGACTTCCATACGTAAATTTGTTAAATTGCATTGATGTAAAATGTGCAATTAAGAGGGTAATGAGAGTGATTGTCTCTAGGTGATGATTATGGATAAGTTTTACTTTCCTGTTTATGCTTTTTTGTACTTTTCAAATGTTCATGTATTGCTTTCATAAGCAGAAGAACAAAATTTTATTAAAAAAAATAACATCCTAGCAGGGTGAAAGAACAATGAAAAATTTCAAAGTTCAATTCATTTCAACACACACCCCTATTATTCCACAAACATTTATTTAACCTTTATAATACAAGCACTGTGAGGGTTATGAATAATGATGATCAAGATGGCGATCTGTTCACAGGATGAATGTTTCACAGAAGAGAAAGCTGTTGAACTAGGCTTCATAGAAAGAGTTAGCAACTGATAGAATATGGGAAATAGACCTTTCTGTCAAAGCAAACAGTACCTGTATCTGGGAAACGTAGTGTGTTATCAAGGAACTATGGAAGGTCAAGTTTAGATGGTGGGAGGGATCCTGTCTGGGAGAGGAGGGAGATGATTCCAATGGACAGATTGGGCCCAGCTTGCTGTGCTCATGGCCTCTATTTGGTGAACAGAGTGTAGCCAGTGCAGAGTTCTGAGCAGTGTCATAAGGCAGTGTATTGGCTTCTAGTTGGGTTGGAGGAAACTCATCAGGCTAGCACAGTAGTTTAGCTATAAGAGAATGTTGTCTAGGGATCCTAGGTTTTGAGAAAGGCCTTTCAAGATGGTGGATACTCCTGTGAGCACCAGACTTCTCTCCACTGTTCTTTTTTTGGAGTTGAGTTGATTTACAATACTGTTATTTTCAGGTGTACAGCACAGTGAATCAGTTAGACATATACACATGTTGTTGTTCAGTTGCTAAGTCACGTCCAACTCTTTGCAACCACATGGACTGTACCACACCAGGCTCCTCTGTCCCTACCCCTGTGGACAATATTCTAGGCAAGAATACTGGAGTCGATTGCCATTTCCTTCTTAAGGGGCTCTTCCTGGATGAGGGATTGAACCTGTGTCTCCTGCATTGGCAGGCAGATTTTTTTACCACTGAGCCACCAGGGAAGCCCGTGTGAGAGTGTGTGTGTGTGTGTGTGTGTGTGTGTGTATGTATGTATGTATATATATTTTTGTATATACACATCCACTCTTTTTTTTTAAGATTCTTCTCCCATATAGGCCGTTAGTGTATTAAGTAGAGTTCCCTGTGCTATGCAGCAAGTTCTTATTGTTATCTATATTATGTAGTAGTGTGTTTAGGTCACCCGCTTTTCTTAACTGTTATAGGTTAGGGAGAATAAGCGGTTTCCCAGGTGGCTTAGGGAGGATAAGGTTTAAGCTATGTCACTAACATGGGACTTCCCAGGTGGCAGAGTTGTAAAGAATCTGTCTGCCAACACCAGAGATACAAAAGACAAAGGTTCAGTCCCTGGGCTGGGAAGACTCCCTGGAGGAGAAAATGACAGCCAGCTCCAGTATTCTTGCTTAGAGAACCCCATGGATAGAGGAGCCTGGTGGGCTACAGTCCATAGGGTCACAGAATCAGACATGACTGAGTACAAGTGAGTATGTCCAGTGGGTGAGGCTAAAGGTTGCTAGGCTTTTTGGAGTGAGATGACAATTTTACTGTTTTAATGTGGTGTCTTGTTAACCCACCTCGGCTTTCTCTGTCTAGCTTTTTTCTACTCCGTTATTGACATTTAGTTCATGTTCATTTTAGTTCTCAAGTGAACTAAATTACTTCTATATTATGAAACTCACATTTGAGATCATTAGAAATGTTCTGTAATGCTGTAAGCTAGTATCATGGGGCTGGTTAAGTCATATTTTTAAGGAGAAAAAAACACCAAGAAACTAGATGGCATGATGAGTTGAGATGGGCTATGTGTTCTTTAAATGGTCAGTCAGTAACCTATAAACCCCATCCTAGGTGAAAAGCACAACTGTCTTATTGCAAATGTATGTGTCCATTTCTGATCACTGGGGGCATCTCAGGAGTCTTCCCTTTTCTGAGCTTCTTTAGTATTCCCCAGGATTGGAAACACTCACTCTCAGGGCTTACGTGAGGCCAAGTCAGAAAGTCAGTGTCCATAGCACAGAGAGGAAGCCAGGACTCGACTGCTAAAGGAGGAATCTGTATAACAAGATTGTCTTTCTTGTATTAAAAACTCGAAGCCCTTTCTCCCAGGAGTTCATTGCTGGTGGCTTTCTTTGTAGTCTGATAGTCAGTTCAAAAATGTGTCACTTCTGGAAAATGCGTTCTTGATTGTGTGAACACACGAATCATTTTTTATCATAGAAAAGTCTTTAGGTGGGGTATTGATGTCAAGATTAACTCAGAGAAAATTGGCTGCAGTTAGGGCTGAATGATAGTGATCATTCTAAAAACTCATTATGAGTCTGAAAAATGAATGTTTAGACTTTATCCTTGACCAAAACCCATTTGTCCCATAGTGAAACATGGTAGCTGAGGAATGACGGCTCAGCAAGCCTGAAGTGTAGGTGGGTCTTTCTTTATGAACCAGGCATGTTCTTGAAATTGTGTGTGTCAATCAGCTTTTTGTAAATGGAATCTTTTTTTTTTTCCATTAACTTACTCTATAATTTCAGCAATGTTTAACATTCATTCCTGATTGATCTTGAGTTGGCAGTTAACCGCGAACATTCAGCCTCAGATTTTAATGCTTCTTCCTCAGTTTCGTGCTTTCTCTTTGCTCCCTTTCTTTCACCAGCTACTTAAGGAGCAAATAACTGTGAGTTAGGCACAGTAATAATAGGTGTTGGGAATGTAAATAAGAATGGCAGGTAAATAATTACCAAGCAAGAGGTAAGTGTAATATACCAAGGAGTGCGGGGAGGCCCATTTGAGCAGAGTGTCCCTGTCTGGGGCGGTGAGGGGAAGGCATAGATGTTACTCGAGCTGAGCGCTCAAGGAGATGAAGATGTGAGGGAGAGCTTGCTGTAATGCGTGCCGTGCCCCGCCACACCGTGGTTCCTCAAGATAACTAGGATCAGAGCCTTGGTGGACTTTGGTGTTGAATGGTTCAAGTGTCATTTGATGGTCTTTCCTTCTACATGGAGTGAATATTGGTGGAAAGTTCACAAAGCTTTTTTCCCCTAATCATTGGGAAAGTATTTTTCTCTCAAATTTCCTGTGAAGTACACTTGTGGAGTTTGTTATATGAATTGCCTTGTTTCAGGTTCAGTCTATAAGACTGGAACCTTATTTTTCATGAAGCAGGGAACCCTGAAACAAAACAGAGAAAAAGAACATGAATATTTTAATCTCCAGTGGGAACTCTTAATATTGGACTAGCAACTTTCAGTTCAGTCGCTCAGTCGTGTCCGACTCTTTGCCATCCCATGGACTACAGCACGCCAGGCTTCCCTGTCCATCACCAACTCCCAGAGCTTGCTCAACCTTAAGAAATTACAAATTTTCCATGGCAAAGGACACTATATGTAATGTCAAAGGACAGTTGATGGGCTTCCCTTGTGGCTCAGCCGGTAAAGAATCCGCCTGCAATGGGGGAGGCCTGGGTTCAATCCCTGGGTTGGGAAGATGCCCTGGAGAAGGGAAAGGCTACCCATTCTAGTATTCTGGCCTGGAGAATCCCATGAACTGTTGGGGTGGAGAAGAGTTGGACATGACTGAGTGATTTTCACTTCACTTCACTTCAAAGGACAATTGATAGACTGAGAAAAATGACACAGAAAACAAATTCTGGTATAACTGATATATAAAGAATTTCAACAAATTTATAAGGGAAAGATAAACAACCACATGGGAAAAAAAAGAAAAAGGATATAAGTAAGCAGTTCAAAGAAAAGATAATCCAAATGGCTAATCAACACCTGAAATGATGCTAATAACCCAGAAAAATGCAGAATAAAGCCCTAAATCCCATTTTTCATCCATCAGATTGGCCAACTTTTAAGGGTCATAGCATCCAATACCTGTAAGAATGTGGAAGAAGAGGCATTCATGAGATTTCAGTGGAGGATTTAGTGCATTGCCGCAACCTTTAGGAGAATCAATACCAAAAATATGTATTCCTTTTGACTCTGTAAGCCTATTTTTAAGATGCTCACCTATTGAAATTCAAAGATCAGTTAATAAGAATATCATATGCAAGAGAGTGTTCAGCCCTATTTTACAGCACAAAAGCAAATGGCAGTAGGGAGATCTGTGGAGTATTGCATAGTTGAGGTTCTGTATAAGCCTGTGCCCATGTGGTTGTGTGTTTTAATGAATTTGATCTATGTATTTGTCCTGGGGGGGAATTCCTAATGTTTTTTACATAAGATAAGCAAGCTACAGAGTAATGCGTATAGTGTGAGCCCATTAAAAAAAAAAATAGCAACTTGCTGTGTGTCAGTTTGCAAGTGCATGGAGCGTGGCAGGCGGGTACACACATGAGGCCATGAACACGGAGTAAACGCAGCAGGGTGGCAGTGGAGGTGAGGGGAAACTCAGCGCTTTCTTCATGCATTTTTGTCTTGTTGGACTGTTACTTATTCCTAATGCTCATTGCTTTTGTAATTTCAAATTTCACAAGTACTAAAGATGAAGAACTGATGAGGGCACTTCTCCTCCTCCTGTCTGGCCATATTGCTGTTCAAACCAGCTAGAAAACAGTTCCATGAGGCCAGGTGCGGTCTTGAAGGCCCTGCCTCCTCCCCGGGCCTTTAGTATCAGACCTAGAATAGAGCAGTATTGACACTACTTACTATCTGTTTTATTTTAGCCTCTCCACTTCGAGGCCCTATCATTCATTCACTCATTTGCGATTTCTTAGTTATCATTTAGAGACACACACGCGCACGCACAATTGCCTGCTCTGTGTCAGACTTTACACCTATCCTGGCTCTGAGCCCTGCTCATGTTCCAAGTGTCAGTGTGGCTTTTTCCAGTTCTGACCTGATTCCTCTCAGGCCAGGCAGGCTAGCATCTTCTAGAATTGTCCTCGGGTAACCGAAAGGCCTGACTGGAAGGAGCCCAGTTGGTCACCCTCAGCTGGGCTGTGCTCTTTGGAGGCCTGCTGTCCAAGAACAAACAAACCCCACCCGAAACCACATCACAGGGGCACCTTCTCAGGCTCGGTGCCCAGGGCAGCGGAGCTGCCAGCCAGGTGCGCGAGGCTTGGTTAATTAGGTGATTAGCGGCTGTCCCACGGCCCAAGCTGGGTGCTCATGAGTCTGGGCTGTCTCGGAGACAGACCTCTGGCTGAGAGTGGATGTCCTCTGCAGAGATCGCTCATGTTTCAGGCCCCAGGATGACGGTTCTTTTGAGAATGTCTTAGAGACCACTCAAACCCTCAGATGCTATCTCCCTTCTCAGTGGGTTTTTTTTTTTCCTTCTGGTGTATTATTTGTTTTGTCGTGATTCGTTGCACTTTCCAGTCTCCCTGACTGCATCTTAAGCTGCCTGAGGTCCAGCAGTGCCCCTATAACAGTTTCCTCACCCAACCTCATGCTTTGGGCCTGGGAAGTGCTCAGTGAGACCAGAGTTGCCTGGAGTGTATGTGGCCTCCGGGGAGCGTGTGGAGCTATGCTCCCAGGGCCCATCCCAGCCGGCAGGGCGGCGGGGAGGGACCTTTCATCGCAGGACCTCCTGCTGGCCCCTCATCTGGATGCTGCCCCTCAGAGTGAAGGGAACCCCTGAGTAGCTGAGGGGAAGAGGGGACACCTCCCCCACTACCCTGCAACACACACACATCCCAGGGGAAGAAGAGAAGGAGAAGCTGGCTCCTCGGCCTCCAGCAAGCATGCTGAGAGCTTACCTGTTAAAATGCCCTTTTATTGTCTCTCACGGCAAGCTGAATGTGGATTGTTGAGGTACCCTCAGTTTGACTGTTTTTTCTGATGAGTGGCTCTGGCCAGGCCTCAGGGGAGCCACCTGATCCACACAGCCTTTCCTAGGGCCTCCTGTCTGGCTCCCCAAAACCCAGGGAGATGAGATTCAGCCCAGGCTTCATGCGGTGATAGAAGACTGCTCTGTGGATCTCAGGACCCCACCGGAACTCAGACAGATGTCAATAGCAGCATGTCTGTCTGGGAGTCCTGAGGAAAGAGCTCATCTCCGTGTAGCCCCACGGACTTCAGACTGAACCAGAGTCGCCTTGAACTGAGTGAGCTGATGGAGTGTTGGAAGTTCCGCGTTCTCCACCAGAGACGTCCTTTCTCAGCCTCTCTCCATCCTGTAGCCAATACAGGGATGTCACTGAGGACTATCAATAGCACAGAGCTAACCTGTGTCATGGCATGGAAAGAGCACGTTTGTGCATTTCCTCTTTCTCTTGTACCTAAGTTTCCAGAGGAGCCAATTATAGTGGGTATAGTGTAACTCAGGAATACAGGATTGGGAATAAGGGAGCTAGTTTCTATTCCAAGCACTGTCACTGACTTTCTCTGCCACCTTAGTAGGAGATGGGCTGAAGAAGAGGGAGCCTTCTTCTGGGATTGGCTGTCCCCCAGGAGCTCATGCCTCACTCCCAGGGAGGCTGGAAGGTCAGGTCAGCAACTCTTTACAGATGTGAGCTTTGTTTAATGTTTAATATTTAAAGAACTAATAATAGTAATAGTTCACATAACCTACTTCCCCAGTTTGATTTGTGTGGCCTGTTTTTACAGAGTTATTCTGTCAGAGGGATTTCTTTTTCTCAAGTTCCTTACTGCTGAGACTCTGTGCTCTGGTTATGAACCATGTATGTCAACATTGTGGAAATGAAATTCCTACCCCCTGGACCCAGGCAGATGGATTTGATTTAAAGCTCAATAGAAATGTAGTCTGTACAAGTCAAATATGTTTCTAGAGAATCTTCGTCTTGAAGGTGCTTGGAGGAAACAAAGACATTCAAGTCACAGTCCCGTTTCTGAAAGAATGCCACTAATTCTATAAAGCTTCCAGGACTCACATGGATGCTTTCATCGCCTTTTGAGTTTGAAGACTTCATAAGTGCTGTTATCAGTTCTTCCTTACTGAGCTCTGCGATAGAGATCCTGTCTCAGACTGGGGTTTCTGGAAGGCGACTCTGCACTGGATTGCAGGCAGAATGTTGATCGGGGTGTGCTTTTGGGAGATAACAGCTGAGGAAGGGAGGAGTCCAAAGGCGGGCAGAGGAGAGGCTGGCCCACACCAGCTGAGCTAGGTGCCCCTTCGGAGGTGCAGGGCAGTGTCCAGCGATGGATGCAGCTGTGAGCTCTCAGGAAAGGGTGATCCTGGCAGCTGTGGGATGGGCTTGTCCTCTCCGAGGAGGGGAGCTGGCTAGAACAGAGGTCCCCAACCTTTCTTGGCACCAGGGAAGACAATTTTTCCACAGACCAGGATTGGGGGGATGGTTTCAGGATGATTCAAGTGCATTACATTTATTGTGTGCTTTATTTCTATTCTTATAACATCAACTCCACCTCAGATCATCAGGCATTAGATTCTGGAGTCTGAGGACCCCTGGTCTGGACCACAGGGCATCTGCATTTCACATGCTTTCTGCCTGCCATCCCTTGAGCTGAGTGTCTTAGCCACATGGCTTCTAATCCAGCCATTTTAGAGATGAAGCAGCCAAAGGGCAGAAAAGCTAAGTAACGTGCCTACAATCCCACAGCTAATACCTGGTGGGGTGTGTGTTACCTATCAGACTATGCTTCTCACTTAATCTTCCCAGCATTGCTTCATGAGAGGGGTTATCACCCCCATTATGCAGGTTGAGAAGCTGAGGCACTGGGAGTTTAAATGATTTGCCCAGTGTCACAGAACTAAGAAGAGGTGAGGCTAGGGTCTTCCCATTACACTATAGCATCTCACAGGGCTAAACCTGTCCAGTGAGAGATGCCCAATTCTGGCTGGAATAGGTACACAGCCCTTGAGTAACTTATGGACCACCAGTTCTCCCCTCTCCATTTTTGTGGACAGATTTGTACCTTTTGTTCTCGGTAAAGGAGCATGGTCTTTGAAGTCAGGCAGAGGTGAGTTCAAAACCCAGTGCTTTATGACCTGCATGTTCCTCAATTTCTCTGGGCTCGGTGTTCTCATCCATAAAAATGGGTGTTGTAGTGATGCCTTAGTTGGGTCATTATGAGGATTAGAAGGAGTTGGATGGGAGATATCTCAACATATTTCTCCCTACTCTCCCTCCTAAAAAGGGTTCAGGGGCTGCACAGGGGTTTTCAGAGGGCAGATACCTTGAACGATAGTGGTGGCTTATTGATTCAGCATTTTCTCACCTGCTTTTTTCTCTCACGCAGAGACAAAGTGAGGCTAAGTCTTCCATGCAATTTGCTCAGAATTCTAACACTAGCTGTTAGTCTAATCATAACACAGTTCTTCTTGGAAACAAACATAGCAACAGCAATTATATCTTACTTTTAATGTCTAATTGGCTGTAAACTCGCTCTCCCGGAGTTATTTCCATCTAGCGTATGGAGTGTTGTGCGTTTTGCCTGTCTCAGTGTCCTCCTGCAGCCCCTGTCTTGCCTTTATTAGTGAAGTCAGCTGGATGTATGATTGCCTTGTGGGTGCGCTGGCAGCTCCAGCCGTTCCCAGCAAAGTGCTGAGATGCTCCTGAGAGCCTCTGCTCCTGACTAGCCCCTTGCTCTCCCTCCTGAACCCTTGGCCTTGTGTCTTCATGTGAGCTCTGTTCCATGTCTCCTTCCGCATTTGGTCTCCTGCCCTGGCTTCTGGAGTAATCCTTCCCTGGTCTGTGAGCCCTGTTTCCTCATGCCCTCCTCTGCTTCCGCGCCTGCAGCATGGTGGGCTCTCTCCCTCTCCTCTTAAGCTACTCATCCTTTTTCACAGTGAGTCCTGCAGGGCGGCAGAGCCATCCTAGCCAGGCTGTGTGACTCTGTAAGGCAGGGTGCGGAGGAACAAACGCACACGGTTGTGTCTTCACCTCCTGTTGGGCTGATCATTGCCCTTAGGAAGAACGAGCCTTTCCAGGAGTCCAGCTGGGGGCCAGAGCCTATGTGGGGAGCTACTTCCATAAGCTTTCTCCTCACTGTGTTTTTCCAGCTTGCTGAAGCTTAAATCCTTCTGCAGGGCTCAGGCCTCAGCGTAGGTGTGTCTGCTGCCTGGTCATCCTGGGGAGGGGAGGGTTGGGAAGGTGCTGGACCTGTTGCTGTGGCAACATGTGGCTGTGATCATGAACCCATTTCATTCCCAGCAGATTTTGGCATGAATCAGTCTCTCCTTCTCACCCACCTTCTTTCTCCTCCCTCTTCATCTCTCCCCACACCCTTCTGTCATCTTCCCTCCTCCCCACTCAACCTCAGACTTTCCTCAGATCTCTCTCTCTTTTTTTTTTTCCACTCCTGGATACAGCAGCATAGCAACTGAGGCTACCCATGGCAGACTTCTTTTTTTTTTTTTTTTTCTCTAGACCATTAGTTTTCAAACTTTAGAGGCATAGTCTGAAAAGCTTGTTAAAATACAAATGGCTGAGTGCTGAGCTTCATTTGGAGGGTTCTGATCTGAAGGTCTGCCCTGGGACACAAGAACATGCATTTCCAGCAAGGCCTCCCAAAGCTGCTGATGCTGGAGGACCAGGGACCACCCTTGAGAACCGCTGTTCTGACTGTGTTTGTCCAATTTGAGTTAGTTGTGGCTGGAATATTCCTTTACATTTCTATTCTAAAAGATTTGATTAGCTTATTCACCCACTCATACAACAGATACGGATTGAGCAGTAGTCAGAGTCCTATAGCAGGTATACTATACATTGAACCACAAAACCCTGTCCTCCAGGATTTCACAGATTTGTACAGGGGACTGACAAGTAAATAATCATGTGGTGTGATAAATATTACAATCCCCTGCAAATGATAAGAGGCTTAGAAGTAGGCACCAGTCTCCTTGTACAAGGCAAGTAAAATATTTAGATGAGACAGATATAAATAATAGTGATTCATTCATTCTTTCTCCCCCCATTTTCAAGGGTTAAAGGGAAAGGAACTTAACCTATTTAAATAACATTAATACGTAATGAGTGTGGAGCATTTTCTGTGTTTCAGTTTTCAGACAGCTGGCGTGGTCCTCCCCGTCACTTACTGTGCAGCCTCAGGCAGGTTAGCCAACAGCTCTGTGCCTCAGTTTCCTTATCAGAGAAAAAGGCTATGCTACTAGTATCTGCTTCAAAAGATTCTTGAGAAAATTAAGTGTGCACCTGTGGGCAAAACGTTACATTGAAATTGCTCCCAAGAGTGTTGACTCTTATTATTGATGTTGTGGGACCTCACGTTGAATATCAAGAGAGTTTGTCTCAAGAAATGTATACTCTTCAGACTAAATACATGGCCAGGGTTTAAGCCAAGCAGTTGGTTTGGGGCTAGCTCTGAATATGCAAATTAGAGGATCTCAGAACTAGTTGGAAAAGCCCCTGGGGCACTGGAGGGCCCTGTCTGGGTGATCAGGGTATTGGTTCATCCAGAAAGGGTAAGAGAAGGGCCTTGAAGGATGGCCGGAATTTTTCACAATGCATTTCTTCATCTTTGAGAAGATGAGTGGGGGGTTTCAGGTGGAGGTGTTATGAATTTCCAGCTGAAAAAGCATCTCTACCCAACAAAGCTTAGGAGGACAGAACACAGAACTCCCCATCTGGGATCTAGAGAGTTTCAAGCTTAGCTTTGACACTGAGAGAACCAGGGCCACCTTCCCTGAGACATGCTCTCTTCGCCGTCACCTTCGTACCCTCTGGCCACTGCAGAGAGACTGTGTTTTTTTGCTGCTTTCCCAAAGAGGCTGCTCTCTCCCCTCTTAGTTCCCTCCCCCTCAACCCCCTCACCATCTACTGAGAGATGTGTTTCTCTCTTCCATTAAGTTGGCCAAAAGTTCTTTTGGGTTATTCCACAAGGTGTTACGGAAAACCCAAACAAACTTTTTGGCCAACCCGATAGTTTCCCAATCAGGAAGAGTTCCCCTAATCTCTGCCTGGGGTCCTGTAGGAACCACAGTCCACATTCAAGTCTCTATTTTCCACCTCCCTCAAACCCAGTTTTACAGCTGAAACTGTAGCTGGATGTGATGGCAGAATCTGCCAGTTTTGTTTTTAATTCTTTCCTGAGTTCATCAGAGATGAAAGTGATAGAGCCTTTCTTCTTCTGAAAAGTATTGAAGGATGAAGTCCTTCAGTGGCCAGATATACCTGGGAAGGGCTTATTAAGTGATAATCCCTGATAAACCCGCTCTAGGCAACCTGTGACTCTGCCCTCTTAGTGATAAAAGAAACCTCTGGACATTTAATTAACTCTTTAAGAAATCCTCTTTCTCATCACCTTTTCTTTTCTCTCTTTTGCTTGTCTTAGATTTAATCAGAGTCGTGTGCTGTGCTGTGCTTAGTTGCTCAGTTGTGACACATTCAGCGTATTAACTTACTCATTTTTTATTCACTCTGAATAAAGTACCCACTGGGAACTAACTTGGGTTCTGAGGCAGATAGACAGAAAAAGAAGACCTTTTCCTTGTTCTTGGGGAGTGTCAACTCTTGTAGAGAAAGGCATACCAGCAAGCCATGAGTATGGGACAGAGTTGAGTGACATGGTAGCCTTGTGTGCAGAGAGTGAAGAGAATGACCGACTCTGGGAGGATTTCTGGGGGAAGGTAACCTTTAAACAGAGGCTTTCCAGGAGGAAAAGGCAGAGAAGGTATCCTACACAGTGGGAACTATATGACCAAAAGCACAGAGCTGTGAAAGAAAGTGGCATGTGGGATAATTGTAAGAATCTCGGTGTGGCCATGTGACTTGGTTATACAAGGAGGTGGGGGCTGTGAGATGAGCCAGAGAGGTTGGGCTGGGTTCTCTCATGGTAGGAGATTTGGCATGGGCAGCCTTTGGAGGGTTTTAAGCAGAAGAAAGACAGGTTAGAGAGATGTTGACAGATGTTGGTTAGAAATGACAACTTTGCCCTCCTCTGAAGACTGAAGTCAGCCGTGGCTGGAAGTCACTTGTCCCACTTAACAAGATCACCCTGGCAACAGACTGACTGTTGCATTACTGGCCAGGGAACTCTCTCTGACAGTTTCCAACCTTATCAGACAGCTAGGGCACAGAAGAAATCATTGCATTACGGTGTTTTTCAAAGTTGTGGAAACAATGTAATATTCAGGTAGGATTTCAATATGCAATTGATGAGAAACTATTTATTTATTTATTTATTTTGCTGGCACTGCTGTTGTAAATACCTGCATTCATAGCTTTGTTCTGATATGTTCCATGTTAAAATTTTTTATTTCTCTTTCTCTCCCCCTGCCCCACTATGCAAGAGGCAACACCATGTCATGTCTTAAGAGGAAGTCAAACATGGGTTTGGATTTTGGTTCTATAATATACTAACAATGGGGCCTTGGGCGAGTCCTCAGGTTTTATGAGCCTGGATTTTGTTTTGTTTCTAAAACATGACATTACAGTTGCAGCTCCTCTTGCATGTGGTTGGTATGCACCTGGCTCAGTGTTCAGGGTAGACTAGATGCTTAATGAACGGAAGCCTTGATTCTTTTTCTTTCTCAATTACATTGGAGCCTTAGGGTATAAGTCACAGGAAAATGTGGAGATAAAAGTGTTTTAATCGGGTCTTCTTGGTATATACTTAGTACCTCCAGAAATAGGTTTCAATGGGTCCATGTTGGATTTGCCATCCAACAGCTCATATGCAGTCTTGTATGAGTCACCCAACATGGTTGATTTCAGTACATTCCACCCTAATGTACAGCAATGAAAGTTGTGCAAAGAATGGTAAAGACCAAAAGAGATTTTTTTCCCCCAGTGGTTACCAGATTGGGGAAGCAGTGAACATTATTGCTTTATTATCTGTATTCTGTTTCAACCTTGTTACTCCGCTAAGCCAGTAGGAATGCTCAGTTGGAATGCACCCTGTGTATCTTTGGGGAAAGAGAAGAACCACTAAGATGAGTCCCAGGAGGGCAGCAGCAATCAAAAGATGAGAAAAGGGAAGGTTTCAGGGAAAAGACCAGAGAATTCAAGTCCATCAGATAGAGGAGAACCACAGTGAGGAATCTGGGTCTGAGTGGGAAGGGACCCCACATCTGTTGTCTGATGTAGGCACCTACTCAAGTGAGGAATTCCCTCCTCAGTGTCCCTGACAGATGGTGTCTGGCACAGTGATTCCTATTCTTTTTCACATCATGGCACACATAGAAAATAACATTTGTCTAACACTGGGGTGAGTGGACAAAGCTGCTCACAAGTGGAGGGGACCAGCCCTGGGGACTCAGGCTGAGCCAGGCTCTGCCAACAGCCATGGGAGGTGAGTGGAGTGATGTTTTGGGCCCAGGTACAGCCCAGCATTCTTGGAGAAACTCTGATCGAGCAGGACAGATCAGACTTAAGAACCTCACCTAGATACTCTCAGACCCCTGGGTAATAAATAGGCATATTTATCCCACAGTAAATAAATCAAGGGACTGAACATTTCATTATCCCCATTACCAGCACCAGTGCAGAGCCATTGAGCATGTTTTTAAGAACTATGTCTTAAAGTCAGAAGATACAAAGACATCAAAGGTATGATATCTTGCTTTCAAGCCGTTCTTAACAAGGAGTAAGAGTGGTTCCTGTGGCCACAAAATAAATGAAAGTAACTGGCCTGGGGCTTCTTCAGGGAACCAGCTGGGCTTACCAGCCTTACATAGTGCTTGACACGCAGTCGTTAATTAAAACATGGATGTTGGATGATAAATTAATTTACCTGCTCAGAAGGCATTATGGAGGGAATGAAAACCACTAAAAATGATTATGCTTGAAGCTCTTTGCTTGAGTGTCTGCTCTTATGTGCTGTACTGAATATTTGAGTTAGCTAAGTGTACTTGCTATGTGTCAACAGAGATGCCATTTTACAGGTGATATATCTATTTCCAGAAAAGGAAACTCATATAGGCCTGTGAGGCAGAAGAATGGTAGTAGTGTTAAAATCTGCTAGTTAATAGTGTTACTGAGAATCTCTTTGTTTGTAGGCATTAGTAGAGTGGATAAAGGATGTGGTTCTGTCGATAAGAACCAGTCAACCCTAATGGAAAGGGAGGACTAATATGTGAGAGAAATAGAACACATATAAAGAGGGTCTGTAAACAAGTACAAATAAAACCCAAGTGCAGCACTTAATGCTGTATTTTCAATTATAGGCATTTATACTCATGACTTAGCCTCCTTATGGATACCAAGGCCCTCAAGGACTGTTTTCCTTTCTCATTCATCATGTACAGAGTACACACTCAAAAATGTTGAATGAATATGCATGCTGCTACGGGGTGCACCTAAGTGCTGGGAAATTCTAGAGAAAAGTCGAGTGATGTGCTTCAGAGAATCCTTCTGGAGACTGAGCGGGCTTAGTATGAGGGAACACATGGCTTGGCAGAGAGGGAAGGTGGAAGGAAGAGCTCTAGGGTAGTGAGCAAATCCAAACATTTACACCCCCATTCAGGGTCTTCCAGGACCTGCTCCTCTTTAAAAAAAAAAAAAAAAAATTATTTACTAATTTTTGGCCATGCTGAGTCTTCACTGTTACACTTGGGCTTTTCTCTATTTGCAGTGAGTGGCGGCTACTCTCTCATTGTGGTGCATAGGCTTCTCATTGTGGCATTTTCTCTTGTTGTGGAGCACAGGCTTCATTACCCCATGGCATGTGAGATCTTCCCGGACCAGGGATTGAACCTGTGTCCCCTGCTTTGCCGGAGAAGGCAATGGCACCCCACTCCAGTACTCTTGCCTGGAAAATCCCATGGATGGAGGAGCCTGGTGGGCTGAAGTCCATGGGGTTGCTAAGTTGGACATGACTGAGCGACTTCACTTTTATTTTTCACTTACATGCATTGGAGGAGGAGGTGGCAACCCACTCCAGTGTTCTTGCCTGGAGAATCCCAGGGACAGGGGAGCCTGGTGGGCTGCCGTCTATGGGGTCGCACAGAGTCGGACACGACTGAAGCGACTTAGCAGCAGCAGCAGCCCCTGCTTTGCGAGATGGATTCTTAACCACTGGTCTGCCAGGGAAGCCTGGACCTGCTCCTGTCCATCTTGCCTTACTCGCTGCTCCCCACAACTACTCTTTGCGGCCTCATCGTTCCCACTTGTTTCCCTCTCTTGGACTGTCTTCCTCCATTGATGGGCCAATCTACATCCTTGTCCTACTTCAAGTCCAGGTGAAGGCACAGCCCCAGGATGCCTTTCAGGACATCTCCAGCCTCACTCCTTTCTTCATGAAATCTGATAGCCATGTTCATAGCTCCATTCTCTGAACCTTCAGAAGTAAGACATCATCATGGTGTCCAACTTCAGGGAGCTTCCAAGGGAGAGCAGGAGGCTAGACTAACTACGTACAAATGACCAGAGGGAGTAGGACCATATATTTAATCTCAATACTAAATGATGGGGGGTGGAATAGAAGGGCTGTGCCAGGTAGCCTGGGGGTCAGAAGTCCTAGCTGTGCTTCTGTAATCAACTAGGGAGTATCTTTCAGAAATCAGCTTTTTGATGTTTGGTTCTTCATTCATAAAGTAAGGGGCTTGTACAAGATGCTGTTCTTCCTTCTAAACTTCAAGATGATGAAAGGTACAGAATTCATGTTAGATGAATGGGAAATAGAGATGTTTAACTGGAGGGGACAGGGGACTCATGGAAATGCAGCAGATGATCGTAACCAGAAGCACTGACCTCTGAGCACTGTGGGATAGATCAGAGAAGCAGCCAGGGGCTGGGTGAAGACGTGGTGCCCTGTGTCACCGGTATAGTCTCTCTAAGCTACATAAAACTCGCCCAATGCAGAGGGTCTGTCAAGCCCCATGCACCCTTTGTCCCTGGGCTTTAAAGGGAGGGTCTGCTGAGACTCAACGTCTTCTCTCATTCTCTGAGCTCTTCTGGTGCTTGAGTTTCTTGCAAGAATACATTCAGTCGCTGGTCAACCAGCCGTGTATACTGGGTAGAAGGGTGATGTGTGTTAGCTGATCATCATAAGAAACAACCTCTTTATTCATTTGTTTATTTTTGGCTGTGCTGCATGCAGCATGTGGGATCTTAGCTTCCCAGCCAGGGATCGATACCTGTACCCCCTGCACTGGAAGCTCAGAGTCTTAACCACTGGACCACAAGGGAAGTCCTGGAAGTATCCGCGTTCATTTCCTCTCTGAGTGGCCGACTTGGCCAACGTACGTATGGCAGCATCAGAACAGCATACTCACCTTTTCCCAGAGGTGAGCAGCATCTCAACCTGGATGGCTCACTGTGTGGTCAGCTGTCCAGCTCCCAGTGACCCCAGGGAAGCTGACCTCCCCAGAACCCTGCTGCAGTTGCCTGGCAGGAGGACCTTCCCTTCTCTCTGGATATTTCCCTATAGTACTCTTTATGTTTTCTCTGACCATGAAAACAAAGCAAAACCCACTAGTTACTGCAGAAAAAGCTGCAAAGTATAGAAAAGGATAAAAATATTTTAAAATAAAATCACTGATTTCGACCCCTGCCCAGTTACCATCACTGTTACCATTTTCCAGTGTTTTGCCACAAAGGTTTCTCTAAAAACCCACATATGACCCTGAACCGTATAAACAACCTATACAGTTTTATTTGGGGAAAATCTAAAAACTCTTTATTATAGAAAATTTCATGTGTACACACAAGTAGAAAGAATAGGATATTGAGCCCCTGTGGAACCCAATCCCGGCTTCAACCAATACAAGATCTTGAACAGATCTGTTATCTCCATTTTGGGCTTTTGGGCCAGTGATCAGAAAGGGAGGAGACAACAAACCTCACATAACAATGGTATTGGAATCATTAGGATTGACCGAAGCGTTCTTCAGCACAGCTGGCCCCGAGCAGTGTGGGTGTGAAGGTGCTCACTTGCGTGAACAAGGTCATGGCAGGCTTCCTGGTCAGATGCAGCACTGCTCATCCTCCCTCACTTTGACATTTACTTGCATCCTCTTCCCAGGCGTGTGGATGGATTTTCACAAATATGTCCATACCTGTCTGCCCAGCCCCAGTGGTGATCACCACCCACGTCCAGGGTGGGGCAGTGCTTGCTGGTTGGTGATACTACGCAGAGCTCCCAAGGGTAGCCTTGCTGGCATCATGCTGCTGCCTGTGAACACAGGTGGGAGAGTGGATTTTTCTGGCTCTCCTGGGCCCACTGGTCCTGCTCTGTTTTTCCACTGGTCAGAGAAGAGAAAGAATAAGTGGTGAAATGCCCAGTAGGAAGTCCCCCTGGAGGTACTTTTGCATGTGGGCTAAGGCACTGCCGAATCCTCAGTGACAGGCGCTGGCAGTCCAGGCAAGAGGAGAAAGTGGCCGCTGGCCATCAAATCTGGGGGTCTGAAAAGGACCAGAATGCGTGGAAAGCCTTGATTACTAATCTCAGGCCCTTGGCTCAGCCAGATGCTGCCTTTGGAGCTTGTTTGTGTGGGGAGGCTTAGCATATTTATTAAATACACTCAGGGGTCTGACACATAATGAAATGCTTTGCCTCCAGGACTGACAGGTTCCGCCTCCCTGCTGGGTGGCAACAGGTGGCTGAGTTTCACTCGGGCTCTCTGTCCTCACTCTTTCCACCTACTCCCCCGACCCTGCTTTCTTGCCTGGGGTCTGAGAGATACAGCTCTTACCTTCTGGCTGCCAGGCCCTAGCGTTGGCGTTCTTTTTTATTGTGGCTCTGCCCTAGAAGGTGGTGATAGAGTGGGTAGGATTGCTATCCAGAGACCAAGTGAGATAATGGACAGTCAGGCATCCTCAAGAAGTTGACCCCATGTGGCTCTAGATTGTGGCCCCATTACTTTGCTTGTCCAGACCTTAGTTACCTTCCTCCTCTACCAAATGATGGATTGGTTAGTGTGTTCCTGTAATCTACTTAGATGGTGGCTAGAATTCCTGGTACACATGGTCCACAGGCCTTACCTTGCCTAGTGGTTGTACGCTGTACATCGTACTTCCTTTCCCTAAAATGTGACTGTGGTCAAGGGGCAGTGGCTCTGCCTTTAGAAACATCATCTACTATCCATCTGGGTGGCTCAGGGGCAGAGTGTTACTGCTTTGTGAGGTTGGTCAAACCCTGATGAGATAACGATTTAATGCCTTAAATCAGATTCCCTATAAACTGTCTCTGGGACAGAGATTTTTGTGGCAATGATTTTACTGATGGACTGCTTGCAGGGAGACCCCGAACTGGTAGGAGGGAAGGTGAATAGGTCAGGAGAAAATACTAGACAGAGATGTGGTTGTACACGTTTTAGCCTGAGTCTGATCCCCAAGGCAGCTCTGGAGTGAACTGCACCACAGAGGCTGTCCCATGCAGAGGGGAAGGGGCTGGGCCCGTGACATCCCTGCATGAGTGAGCTGTTGGTTCCAGGTCACAGCCCCCATGGATAGGCACAAACTCCCAGATGAGGAGGGTCTGTCAGCCAGGGGCCGATGTCTCAGGAGGATCCAGGTGTGAGCCATTAGCAGCCAAAACTCAGAGCTGCTGGGGATGCTGGTCCACCTGCTCTAAAGGAGACCACTGGGGACAGCACAGACTCTGCCACGTCCAGGCTGGTGAGAGCTCAGCAGGGAGAGGGTTCTTCCAAATGTAAGTCCCTGTGAGGGAATGTGGATGGCTCAGGACATTGAGAGAAATGTGAGATGTGATTTCTTAACTAGGCCAGCGTAATTGATGGGTATAGAAGTCAGGAGAACATTACATTTGAGGAGGAGATGGTTCCTAGGAAGGGATGTGAGGGAAACCTGGTTTTATCTGGATGCTGGCTGCACAGTTATATACACTTTGAAAAAATCCACTAAGGATGGTGCCCTTATGATTTATGAATGTTTCAGTACAACATCCACCCAGGTGCCTGGGGGCTGCTGCTGCAAAGAGGCAGGAGTTCTGCACCAGCATTCCTTGCCCTCATTTTTCTTCTCTTGTGCCCCCTACCTCTTGGCACTTCTTAATCTTTTTTTTTTTTTAATTGATGTGTAGCTGATTTACAACATGTTAGTTTCAGGTGCACAGCACAGCAGTTCAGTTACATACACACACACATCTATCCATTCTTTTTCAGATTCTTTTCCCTTACAGGTTATCACAAAACATTGAATAGAGTTCCCTTTGCTATATAGTAGGTCCCTGTCAGTTATCTTTTTTATATATTATTTTATATATAGTAACGTGTATATGGTAATCTCAAGCTTCTAATTTATCCCACTATACCCCTTTCCCCTTTGGTAAGCATAAGCTGGTTTATTATGACTGTGAGCACTTCTTAATTTAAACCTCCTCCTCCTCTCCCTTTCACTTCCATGATAAACCTTTCCTCTGCCTTTCTAACCTCCACTGCCATTGCCAAGGTAGTTTCTTAGACTCATGTGATGCTTTACTCTGAAAGCTTCAGCAGATCCTTTGCTGACTTCCTGAACCAGATCAGACACACCTGCAGGTCAGCTCCTGGTGTGGTCCTTCATCACCCTCCCCTCAGTTTAAAGTTTAACAGGCCGTGTGAGCTCACTTATTTAATGGGGGTCTCCCCATTATACTACTTCATGTGGATCAGGACCTGGGACTGTTCTGTCCATCATTCATCCCCAGTATCTAGGAGAATATCTGTCACCCAGTATTAATGCATGGTCCACACATTTGTCATACAACACATGACTTCTGGTGCCAAGGCGTGGACTTCAAGTCTCTCGGGATGAAAAGGAGGTGTTCACTTGGTGCTGGAATGAAGTGCGGGCCCAGGGGAGGCCAGCAAGCTGGGCAGTGCTGGGTGCCCAGGTAGCATACCATCAGGGAAGGTGGAATTGTGGAATTGTCTTTGTCTCTGCCTCTTTCCTTTACTCCCCTCTTGCCCTCTCTGAATTTTCTCTCCCTGGAGTGGTCAGCAGAGGCCTTGGACTTTTTTTTTGGCCTCACCACCTGGCATGCAAGATCTTAGTTCCCTGACAAGGGATCGAACTTGTGGTCCCTGCAGTGGAAGTGTGGCGTCTTCACCACTGGACCATCAGGGAAGTCCCCTTGGCCAGATGTTTTTGCTGAGATGAATGGCCTGGCCTCTTTGACAGCCCAGGACTGCTGCTCCAGCCATCCCTTGACTTGAGTTCAGTTGGTAATTCCAAAGACCAGAGTCTCTAAGCCAGTAGTTCTCAATAGCAAGCCGTTTTTGGCCCCCTGGGATGTTTGGCAGTTCTGGAGCCACTTTGTATTGCCACAACTGGGAAAAATGCTGTTGGCATCTAATAGGTAGAAACCAGGGATCCTGCAAATACAATGAACAGGACAGCCTCCTCCTCCCCAACCCAGCCTTGACTCATCCAGCCCAAGATAACTAGTGACACACTGGCTGAGAAACCCTGCTGGGGGCCAGGCTGGGGCTTGCCTGCTGGTGCCTCCAGCCTGGGAAGCAGGTGTATCCGAGAGACCTTTTTTTTTTTTTTTCTCCTGAAAGGACCCTTTTTTCCCCTGAAAAAAACCCCATATTTTCCCAGTCCCAACTCATCAACCTCCCAATTCTGCAGCCATATGTCATTCAGCCTCTCTGGTGGAAGCTGCTCTGTGAAAGGTGTGGCCATCCAAGAGGAGGCTCTTCAGCCTGTTTTCCACAGAGCCCTGTGGAACCCTGATGGAGACCTGCTTCCAACTATGGAGGCTAGCCCTGCCTTCAGCCTTGCACCAGGAAAACCATGGGATCCCCTGCCTCCTGCCGTCCCATCCCATCTTTCTCCCCAGTCTGGCTCCTCCCACCTCTGCCCTCCACCATCTCCCCCATCCCCCGGAGATTAATGTGATAATTGCCATGTGTGCCTGTTTACCCAGGGAGTGGGTGGGCTCACCACCCCCAGTCAGGCAGGTTCCCAAAGGAACACATTCCCACCTGCTACCCGCTGAGTGCTCCCTGTGCAGGTGGGCTGCCACCCCCAGTGCTTTCTCTGTCTGTCATCACCCCCGCCCTGCACACGTGTGCATGTGTGTGTCACTCAGGGAATCGGGAGGTGAGAGATGGAGGCCAGCCAGCCTGTCGAGTCCAGGGGCTTGACTGGGTCAGTGGGAGGAGACTCCTCATCTTAAATAAGAGGACATTGCTCCAAAGAAAAGCTCTCTTCGGTACTGCCTTCCACAGAGTAGGTGTTCCATGAATGGTGGGGAAGGAGGAGGCTGGAATGCACTGTCAAGCCTTCTTTGCAAGGAGGGGCTGGTTTATACTTTAGTTGCTCCACAATACTAGGCTGGACAGGGAAGCTTCCACCGTGAGACTCTCCTGGAACCAGAAATCAGTGGACCGTGTTGGGAAAGGTCTTCTTTCTCTCAATCTTGCACGGAGTACTTAGGGTGACTGTTTGATCCCTGAGGGAAGAATCGGTAGGGAGAATGAAGTGATGCTCCCACACCCAAGGTGCTTGGGATCACAGAAGCTGGGTGGGTGGGGGAGGTGGGTACTGGGGGGATAGAAGGGAAGGGGAGATGCTTCCTTTGATGGAGGCAGCCCCTCCACTCTCCCACCACCTGCTGTGCCACAGACAGGCATGCCCACCCCGAGAGGGAGCACAGTCACAACTCTGGAGCTGAACTGGTGACTTTCTGCTTGGCGCTCCTGACTCCCACCTCGTATGGTGTCAGGGCACTTGCTGCCTTCAGAGTTGTCGAGTGCTTTTTTTCTTCTTCCATCTCAAAAGATACTGCAGTAGTTGTCTCTCCTACACTGGACAATTTTAAGGTTGTAATAATGATGAATCAGAAAGAGATTGAAACTCTAATTAGCATCAGAAAGAACCTTGCCATTTTGGAGGAGGGAGGCGTGAAGTCCCAAGCTTGCCCACTTCCTGCTGAGGTTTGTTCCCTTGCCCTAGTGGGCCTGTCATTGACCCACTGACAAGCACGGGAGGTGAGATTGTGAGGCCACCTGGACAGGAATGATGGGAGGGGAAGAGCTAAGAGGAAACTGGAAGGAGAGGAGGAAGGTGTAGTGAGGGTGCAGCGGGTCTATTAAAGGTTTGTGAATAATCTAGGGGAGCTGTTGGGCTGCTTTCTCCAGAAGAACCTTTTAAGTTGTCAGTCATCCTTAATAACCCCCTAGGGCATGGTGCCGGGGTCCTCCCAGATATTCATTTTCTCCTTCTCTTTTCTTTCTCCTCCTCTTCTCATCCCACAGACTCCAATACCATGGTAGATGACTTTTTCAAATGCAATTCAGATAAAGCTTGGGGAGAATATCAGAATGAATTTATTTTTGACATATTTTAAACCCGAGAATCATTTTACTCAAATCGTGGTCATTGACTGGTTAGCTGAGCACCTATGTGTGCCAAACACTTTGTCAGGTGCCAGGTACAGAAATGAGTGGACAGTGAAGGCTCTTGCCTTAATGTAGGTTAAAGCAAAACCAAAACATTCTCACAACATACTATTTTAGAGAAGAGTTAGAAAGCATATCCCAGACTCTGGGCCTGTGAAGGGGAGTCCTTCTATCCCTGTATTTCACGGGCTGTATTTTCTGATATCTTAGTAGGTTTCTGTTGAAAAGGAGGTTTGTAATCAAGGAAGCATATGAAATGATGGAGGAAGCAACTTGAATACTGTTTCTTTGGGGTGGGTCTTCTCTCAGGCTAATGCAAAAATAAAATCTGCTGTGTTTCCTGAGTTTCTTTGATTCCAGAAGCTCATTTTCCTCAGAACATGTGAGTATCTTACAGATCACTAGCTATAAGACCACAATTTGAAAATTATTCTTCACTGCAACATCTTTGGCAAATAGTCACCCAACTGAAATTGCTCTCACCATCCTCAAGACATAGCACAGTCACTCCTGGGACCAAAGAGAGCTTAAAAGCCACAATTTCATCATTGCTATTGCTGACACCAACTAATGCTTATTGGCACTTGAGCCCTGATTAGGGTACTGGGAGCAGACTGAGTTCTTGCTGCTAAAGAGTACTAAGAGATGGGGGTGACTGTCTAAGCCACAGAGTTGTTGAAAAGACACTTGCTCCTTGGAAGAAAAGTTATGACCAGCCTAGACAGCATATTAAAAAGCAGAGACATTACTTTGCCACAAAGGATCATCTACTCAAAGCTATGGTTTTTCCAGTAGTCATGTATGGACATGAGAGTTGGACTATAAAGAAAGCTTAGCACTGAAAAATTGATGCTTTTGAACTGTGGTATTGAAGAAGACTCTTGAGAGTCCCTTGGACTGCAAGGAGATCCTACCAGTCCATCCTAAAGGAAATCAGTCCTGAATATTCATTGGAAGGACTGATGCTGAAGCTGAAACTCCAATACTTTGGCCACCTGATGCGAAGATCTGACTCATTTGAAAAGACCCTGATGCTGGGAAAGATAGAAGGTGGGAGGAGAAGGGGATGACAAGGGATGAGATGTTTGGATGGCATCACCGACTTGATGGACATGAGTTTGAGTGAACTCTGGGAGTTGGTGATGGACAGGGAGACCTGGCTTACTGCGGTCCATGGGGTCACAAAGAGTCGGACATGACTGAGTAACTGAATTGAACTGATGTCCGTTCAAACTCCCTGTAGCCCTTGGCATCTAGTTCTTTTGCATCTTCCTTCTGATACCAGGAGCGGTTTCCTCTAAGATCTGGCCCTCATCTTCTTTGTTTGCATTTGACTCACCAGACCTGTTAAACCAAAACACTGACTCTTGAATACTGAAATTGGCAGGTCCCTGCTTCTGTTCATTTAGTTCAGAAGGTGTTTGTTTTTAACTCTTATTCTGCTTCATTTGCAAACATACCTCTCTCAATAGTGTAGGGGCAAGACCAAGAGACAAGTTTGGTGAAAGAGATTGCTTTAGAAGCTGTTTTTTAATGGAAAAATCTATTGTGCAGTGATAGTTGCCATCATCAGTGGGAGGCTGTATTTTATAGGCGGACATATTTGATTGGGAAGCAGAAGGAAAATGAGATAATTTGGGGGAAAAACAGAATGTCATAGAAGTCCACAGGAAGCAGGAAGATGATGAATCAAAATATGTTGGCAAAGTGAGAGGGAGAAAAAGGTACATCAGGGACAAGAAACACTTTGCCATAGAAATTCTGAGTTCGGATCTTCGTTTTGCTAATTTAGTGTGTGAATTTTAGGCATGGTGTTTGATTTGGATGGCCTGCCCTTGTTTCTCCAGTGAATTGGGGATAAAATATCTTTCCAAAAACTGTTGAGTTTCAAACAAGTATTAAAGTTTGTGTGTGAGAGAGTAGGATGGGATTGGGAGGGATTTCAAAGCCCTGTGTGTGCAAAATGTAGTTCAAGTGGACTAATTAGGAAGATTTGGGGTTGATATCATGGGGAGAGAGAGTCAAGTTTAATTGAGAGATCCAAGTATTAGATAGGACTTTCAAAATGTTCCAAAACTGAACTGTTTCAAGGTGCTTAATGAGAAATCCTACCAAGAGTTGATTTTTTTTTGGGGGGGGTGGGAGTTGACTGAGCCATGTGATATGATCCTCCCTCAACCCCTACCATTCAGAGGCCTGGCATCACACTTGTGGTATTAGAATCCAGAATGTAGATTTCCATGCGGGTTTTAGTTCACAATGTGTCAGCATTACAGAGAGAACAAGGGATCCTTTTTCAAATCTAGATTTATTCCTTGTTTTTCCAGAGCCTTCCCAGGGCCTGGCCTGGTCTAACTGTGTACGTTGGACCATGATGTGATGGAAGAAAGGAAGCCAGAGCCCAGGGTCAGGAGCTGAGCAGGACGTGGATAACACTCATCTCTCCCAAGCAACCTGTCAAGGTCTTTACTGGAATCCCTGGACTAAAATGATGGCTGTACCTTGCCTCTGTCTTTTGAGAATTTGCCTAATTTAGAGTAGAAAGGCTTAGAACCTACATCACCACACACTATAACACTAGTGATTATTTGTGTGATCTTAGAAAAATATTGGACCTTTCTGGACTGTTATCCATTGGGTGAGGATGTTAGACCATTCAAATGCAGGATGTTGTGTCAGGGTGACATGGTGCCCTGCACAGTATACACAGGAGAATGAGTTAATCTACAATCACATCAAATCGGGAGTGAAGCAATGCATTGTATCTGTATTGCACTGTGCTTGTTGCATAACCCTACATGTGAAGCTGCAGGAATGGAGGCCTTCACCTGGCAGATGGTTTTGATGAAGTATAGTACTAAAGAACCATTTTTCTTTCTTTCAGACCAATGATGCCTTAGGAGCCACCTGGAATTGGCTGTACTTCATCCCCCTCATCATCATTGGATCCTTCTTTGTTCTCAACCTTGTCCTGGGAGTGCTTTCCGGGTAAGCCAGATGTTTCTCTCTCCTCTTCTTTCTGACTATAAACCTAATGCTCTGGACTTCTGACAAATTCGTTTGTGCAGCCCTCATTTACTGAGCAGCCTCTTTGGGCCAAAAGCTGCCCTAGATGCTGGGAGTACAGCATTTTAATCATCTTTAGTATTCTTAGGAATTAAAAATCTTAAATTGGTACAACATTGAATATGATATGTAGTGAGAGTCCATTTATCCATCCTTTCATTTCATCATTCAAGAGAGACCATTTTTGTCAAATGCTGTGCTCGTTGTTAGGCATATAATGTTTAATAAGATGCAGGCTTTATCCTCAAAAGGTTCTTACTCTATCTTGTATTGGACATCAAATTTCATATCTGTGGCTTGAATTACTGTACATCAGTTAACAAACATTCAGTGTTCAATGCCATGATAAGCATTACAAGGAGCACATAAAGTTTAAGGCATGGTTTTTGGCCTTAAAAAACTTATGTTTTGCTGAAAAGACAACACCAACACTTGAAACAGTTAGGGAGCAGGAGTTTGTTTACTGGCTAATATAAGATATAGTTCATTTGTCTGGGGAAGACACAAACCTATATAGTCTGAAGTTATCAGGAATGGTTTCATAAAGGATTGGGATTTTGCTTGGGGTGCAAAATATGTAATAGAATAAAATAGAATACATGGGAGTGAATATTCCAGAAAGGGGAGCACCATCCCATAAGCCAACATGAAGAAATGGGATTTGTTATGGAGAGTGAGAAGACTATAATGTGACCTAATTTAACCTGAGTGGAAATGTCACTTTGGGAATTGAAAGGAGAAAATAGAAGGGCAAAAACAAGGTCGAAGAGGGTCTTCTATTTTCTGAGCAAAACTGAACATGATTTCTTGTCTGAATGGCAAATGTTCTTGAAATGGAAATTTATATAAAGTGGTGCTTCTGTTTAAGCATGGTGGATTGAACCAAGTTGGCCATCTCTTATACATCCACAAACACAGGAAATAAATTTTGAGAAGGACACGGTGACAGAGAGATTAGGAGAGGGTATGAAAACAAATGAGAGTTGCCAACAAAATGTTTGAAGACGGAGAGTAAATGATAACTAATCTAGTGGCATGAAAGCTGAGGCTCCATTAACTACAATGAGGAATGCCAATTAAAAAATGAGAGCCAAGAAAGGGTCAGGAATTGAAGCATCATGTAAAGCTGGGTTATCAGATCAGATCAGTCGCTCAGTTGTGTCCGACTCTTTGCGACCCCATGAATCGCAGCACGCCAGGCCTCCCTGTCCATCACCAACTCCCGGAGTTCACCCAGACTCACGTCCATTGAGTCAGTGATGCCAACCAGCCATCTCATCCTCTGTCGTCCCCTTCTCCTCCTGCCCCCAATCCCTCCCAGCATCAGGGTCTTTTCCAATGAGTCAACTCTTTGCTTGAGGTGGCCAAAGTACTGGAGTTTCAGCTTTAGCATCATTCCTTCCAAAGAAATCCCAGGGCTGATCTCCTTCAGAATGGACTTATGGGGGATACTAAAACAAGATTTTTCATAAATCCTTGTAAGGAACATTAAGATATGTCCTCCCCTCAAACAAACAATCCTCACAGGTGCCTGCCCCAACCAAGCCCACGCCACCCTGGTTAGATTTCCTCTCTGTCAAGTCTAAATCAGAAAAGCTTGGATTTGTGGACACACAAGGAAATGACCGACTTGGTTCAATCCACCATGTTTAAACAGAGTTTAATATTAGAATGGGGTTGATCAAGAGAAAACAGTGAAACAGGAGTATTATATGAAAGTCCACAAACTGGATGTCATGTTTCCAGCCCAATTCTACTGCTTGGCTCTCAGAACTGTAGCAGTCTGGGGAAGAAGGGGGAGAGGGTTTCACAGCAGTCCTCTGTGGAAAATCATCCATCTGAAGAGAAAAGACCTCTGTATCCTGATATTTGATGGTGACCAGAAAAATGGTCTGACCCATCACTTTTGGTGAGGTTCACTTATTAGTTTCCTTTGGCCACCCCAACAAATTATCACAAACTAGGTGAAAAGTGTGAGAGAAATTGTCTCATAGTTCTGGAGGTTAGAGGGCCAAAATCTGGCAGGGTGATGCTACCTCCAAGGGATCTTGGGGAGAATTTCTTTCCTCCTTCTTCCAGCCTCTGTTGGCCCCAGGCATTCCTAGGCTTGTGACCATATCACTGCAGTCTCTGCCTCTGTGGCTGCATTGCCTCCTATTCTGTCTAAAATCTCCTTCTGTCTGTCTCTTATGAGGACACTTGTTGTTGGATTTAGTGTCATCTGGATGATTCAGGATGACCTCTTCATCTCCAGATGCTTAATTACATTACCTTTTTCCAAATAAGGGAGCATTCACAGATTCTAGGAATTAGAATGTGGACACATCTTTGGAGGAGGCAAGGACCAGTCAAACCACTACACTCCCCCATTCTATAAGGCCCAACCATTCATCGGAGCTTCCAACAAGCCTTTTGTACCTTGATCTTAAATTAGGGGTCATCAGCATTCAAAGAAAAGGTCCAACACAAAGACAAATCAAAATAATAAATAGGTAGAAGGAACTTGAGGGAATATGAATAATGAAGGGAGCAGAAGGTAGTTTTTTAAAAGCATAATTGACATCAGCAGAGATAGAAGAGATTATCCACAAGATAGTAGATTGCTATGAAAAAGAACACTTAGCAGTTAAGAGCATTTGGAAATTAAAATAATTAATGTAAAATTTATATTAATGTACAATGAATTAATGTAAAAGTATAAAAATGTAATAAACAGTAAATGGTAGGACTATAAAGTTGAAATCACACAGAAAGTAGAACAAAAATAAGAAAATCAAAGATTTGTTTCAACATTGAATAAAAATTCCATAAAGAAAATAAGGAAATGGATAGAAAAAAATTAACAAAGAAAAATACCAAAAATGTTCTTAGAACTAGTAAACTCACATTGCCAAATTTAAAAGATCTGTTGATACATGTGCGAAGATATTCTTTCTATCATTAGGTTTTTATAGTGCAGACTTAGCGAAAATCTGGGTATCCATAACTAAGAGAGCAGTTAGCTTTCTCTTGGATGCTGCTGCTGCTGCTGCATCACTTCAGTTGTGTCCGATTCTGTGCGACCCCATAGATGGCAGCCCACCAGGCTTCCCCTCCCTGGGATTCTCCAGGCAGGAACACTGGAGTGGGTTGCCATTTCCTTCTCCAATGCATGAAAGTGAAAAGTGTAAGTGAAGTCGCTCAGTCGTGTCCGACTCTAGTGACCCCATGAACTGCAGCCTACCAGGCTCCTCCGTCCATGGGATTTTCTAGGCAAAAGTACTGGAGTGGGGTGCCATTGCCTTCTCCATCTTGGATGCAGACCATGGCATATTATGTGGCAGTTAGGAGCAAAAAAGACCATGTACACATTGAAAACAGAGTTTAGTGAAAACAAGATGGAAACAGTATAGTATCATCCACATAAATAAAAAATGTTCACAGTTTGTAAAAATTCATTAAAAAGTATACACTGAATATAATGTAACAGTTATTTATATGGCAAGGAAATAGGAGGTGGGCATGGAGATAACTGAGAACAGATGAATTAATAAGAAAAATGCCCACTGATAACTCAACACAATGAAAGAGAAAAGACCACACCAAGATAAATCATGACATTTCAGAGCATCTGGGTAAGATAATATTCTATAAGCTTCTGGTGATTATTAAGGGGATGAATTTTATTTATATAGAATCTGGAGTTAGGATGGCTTTGGACTTCTCGATGATATTGAAAGTTAGGAACCAATAGAAAACCTCCTAAAACTTTCTGAAGGAAAAAAATTTCCAAGATAGAATTCCATACCTAGCGAAAATAGCAATTATTTGTGAGGATGAAATTGCAATATTTTGAGACACTCTTTCTGAAGAAGCTACTGGAGAATGTGAGTCACTAAAAATAAGGAATTCATTGAAGAGGGAGAAGGACATGCGACTTATGGAAGCAAGAGATTCATTGGAGAGGAAGAAAGTTTTCCAGGATGATGATGAAGGGAAATCTAGGATGCTAACTGTCTGAAAGTCTAGGGAACACCAAGTTCAGACTTGAGTAGGATGACAGAAGGCTGTAAAAATGATATCTTTAAGAAAAAATGGAATTAATAATTCCCAATATGTATTAGTATAGTTAGAAGAGTTTAATGTTTTTTTCCCAAAACTATATATATGTGAATATGTAGATATTTGTATGTATTTTCACATACATACATCAATCTAAGCAATGAATTCCACAGAATATAGAAGTGTTATCACCAAAGGAATATAAGCAAAGTAGGTACTCCATACAGCTCAACTGTCAGTCAGATGTGGATTGTTCACACTGGATTTTGAGATAGCCCCTATGGTGCTATGGTTGCCTTGAGAGCATAGGAGAGAATAAGTAGGGGGAGGAGAAGGGAATGTCAGAGACTAAAATCTTAGGTTCCACAGTGGGAAAGTCCTTAAGCAATACCTAAAACTTAAAGATTAAGAAATAGCAGTTGTATGACTATAATATTTAGAAAATTGAAAGTGAGTACTCGAAGAAGCAGGTAAAAGAATTACAAGTGGTTGCCTATGGGGTGTCAGATTCAGGGGTGAGAAGGGGTGAGGCTGTGGGCTGCTGTTTTTTCACTATAAGCTTTAAAAAGTATTTGACCTTAAGGCACAACATGCATAACTTTGAGAAAAATAGAAATTAAATTTTATAATGATTGCACACCCACAAAAAGTATAGGACAAAAGGTGTGTATAAGACATTGACCTGAGAAAGAGACCAATCTCTCTTCCCCAGGAAGAGGATTGCCCTGGGGAGAGACCAGATGAAGGAAGATTAAGAGAAAACTCTGATGCATTAGTCAACTTTGTAGTACTAAGAGCCTTGGGTGACTTGTGAAATGGTTATGAAGGAAGAACAGCAGACAGTGTGAAGGAGTTCTTAATAGTGTGTGTCTGGAGTGGAGAGTCACAGATGTAATAGGATTTCTTAAGTAGGTGCTCATTCAGTGAGCATTCATTGACAGCCTTTATGCTCCATAGGTAATTATTTCCACATATCCTGTAGCTGCAACTCAACTACTCTATTTCAATGGCTGCCCAGGATGGGTCTGACCACAGACTTCTTTCTTCTTGTATTTCTACTGAGGGGATAATCTCCCATTTGTATAATCTTATCTGCTACATTTTGTTCTTACTTATTTCCTAAGTGTGTCCATGTTTTAGTTGGAAAGATTCAAGTCAGATTCTCACTTTTGAATAACAAGTCAGTGATGTTCCAGATAAAGTTCCACTTTGGGTTGAGAATGTGTCTTAACAGAGCTGGAAAGGGAAAGAACACTGGCACTGAAAGACAATCCTGTGTCTGACTGTGTCCGCTCTGATGTACTAGCTCTAGTTTGGAATTGCCTCTTTGAATTCTACATATTTATCCTGGTGGGAAAGTGCCGGGGTCCAGCCCCGGTGGATTCAGAGGATTCGAAGGGGAGACGGCTTCGGCGATCAGGAGACAATAGCTTGATTAAGTATTAATTAGAGTGATTAAATAGGGATAGCTCAGTGAGAAAATTCAGTGAGGAAAAGAGGCTGAATAACTTGGTTTACATGGAAAGCCAATAAAATTCCAAGACAAGGAATTTGCGTCACCTACGTAGGCCGCAGGCGTCCTCCCATTCTCCCGAAGGAGAGGAGACACTAAGGCCTCCCTGGTCAGATCTTAGAAGCCCAGGCAAAATTAGTAGGCTTGACAAGCCTCCACGCTCCAGATGGGAATTCAGCCAGAAGGTGAGAGAAAGAACGACATGGGGAGACCAAGCTTCGGTGAACAAGGCCCGCACTTTATTTTCCAAAGTAGTTTTTATACCTTAAGTTGTGCATAGAGGATAATGGGGGAAAGGGTGGGGTCATGCAAGGACAGCAGTCCTTGATCCCTATTGAAGCCAGGCTTTCAAACTTATCATATGCAAAAGTTTAGGTGATTTACATCATCTTCTGGCCAGGAGGCCTGTTAACATTTTATGACCCTTTCTTCAGAAAACTTATTTTTCTCTAAAGGTGATTATTCTAAAGTCAGGCGCCACCCTCCAAAAGCATTAGATAAAGTTGCATTCCTATAGGGCAAAGGTGTGGTGGGCTATAACAAGAAAAGAATTAACTCAAGGGTCCAAGGGTACAAACATTAAAGCTATTACTTACATTCCTATACACCAATTATATTAATCAATACACTGCCAGGGACACAGTAGGTAAGGGATATGGAAACTTAGCAGCAAACATTGGCCCAACAAGTGAAAAACCCTTCACCAATACAATTTCTAATCAATCTTTTAACTGCTCAAAGGAATCTGTATTTAGACAGTTTTAGAACATCTCAGGAGAAGGAAATGGCAACCCGCTCCAGTACTCTTGCCTGGAGAATCCCAGGGACGGGGAAGCCTGGTGGGCTGCCGTCTATGGGGTCGCACAGAGTCGGACACGACTAAAGCGACTTAGCAGCAGCAGCAGCAGCAGCAGCAGCAGAACATCTCATGCCTCTCACGGTTGGGAGGCTCTGAACAATCACATGTGGCCAGAAGAACCTGTTCAGGCAGGCTAGAGAACTCCCAAAGGAGTTTGTGAACTAAAACACTCTTGTCACGCCAAGGAACTTTATTAACTGGAGCTGTAAGTTAACTCTTTTTCAGAGAGAGAGATGGTGGTGGGGGACAGCCCCCCGTAAAGTCAGAGGTGTAGGTGAGAGCACAAAGCAGTAAAGTAGGCAGACTCTGGTTTTGGGGGTAGATGCTCAGGAATTTCCAGGGGGACTCCTGAGGCTTGATCCTGCCTTTGCGTATGCCGAGCCTCCTTCCTCATGACCTTTGCCACAGGCGGAGTTCCTTACACTGGCTCCCGGCAGAAAAGCATGGTAGGTTGGGAGAAGCACGAGCTTTGGCATCTGACAGTCATGTTGTTTAGTTACTAAGTCGTGTCCGACTCTGCAGCCCCATGGACTGCAGCACGCCGGGCTTCCCTGTCCTTCACCATCTCCCAGAGGTTGCTCAAACTCATGTCCATTGAGTCGATGATGCTATCCAACCATCTCATCCTCTGTTGTCCCCTTCTCCTCCTGCCCTCAATCTTTCCCAGCATCAAGGTCTTTTCCAGTGAGTTAGCTCTTTGCATCAGGTGGCTGAAGTATTGGAGCTTCAGCCTCAGTCCTTGCAATGAATATTCAGCGTTGATTTCCTTTAGGGTTGACAGGTTTGATCTCCCTTGCTGTCCAAGGGACTCTAAAGAGTCGTCTCCACCACTGCAGTTTGAAAGCACCGGTTCTTTGGTGCTCAGCCTTCTTTATGGTCCAACTCACACATCCATACACAGCTACTGGAAAAATCATAGCTTTGACTCTGTGGACCTTTGTTGGCAAAGTGATGTCTCTGCTTTTAAATATGTGGTCTAGGTTTGTCATGGTTTTTTCTTCCATGGGTGAAATCCTAACCCAGCTGCTTACTAGTGTTGTGCATTTGGACATGTTACTCTTGGCCTGCTTCCTCCCCTGTGAAATGGGATAGCAATATCGCTCTCCCAGGCTGGGCCTAGGTGTGCCATGGAGTAGCTGTCAGCTCTTACCCTCTCTGATAATACTGATGCTCATTTTCTCTCACTGTTAGCTGCAGGTGGCTATCATCCAAGTAGCAGCCTGTGATACTGGGCATGAGCTCACTGTGAGACTATGAGCTCCTCTCAGACCAGAAGGCGGCCTCCTCAGGTTGGGAGATGAAACAGAAGTAGCATGGGATGTACCTCCTTAGCACTTCTGGAGAAGGTTAGGAAGTGACAGCAGCAGCTGGGAACAGCTGGTGTGAAGAAATGCTGACATTTAAAAGAGTGTTAACAATAGGGGCCTTATGGGCTGGAGCTGGAATAGCTCTGTCCTGGTTTCTTTTTCTCCTTCTGATGCTCAACACCAATGTGGTTTCACTAGTGTGTCTACAGACAGTTTGGCAGCAGCTAGTTCCATGTACAGGGTGGTGGGGGTGTGGGCTCTGTGTCTTGCTTTGTCTGGTTCTCACATGCCCTTGAATGGGGATGTAGGTGTTCTGCTTGGAGTAAGAGGTTGGTTGGGAGTTGCATGTATAAACCAGGGAGAAGCTCTGAAGGTTTTATCTCTGGGGCATATGTTCCCCATGACCTGCAGGCAGTTTAATGTTAGACCCCGAGGCTTCCTAAAGCAGAAAAAGAGCTATGGAAGGAGGAGCCCCTGTCGGGCAAATGATAAGAGTCTGGTAAGGGAGGGCAGGTAGCCCACACGAGTGCTCATGGCCCACCAGGTGTGAAAGTGACTGTGCCACCCATCCTAGAGGCACGGGCCTAGGTGGGTAGAGGGCTCAGAGGTATGTTTGAGAGTCTCAGTGTATTTAAACAGAAACTGTGGATAGAAGCTTTGTCACATTTTTACTTGTCTCAGAGGAAATGGGATTTGATGAAAACCATTAGCTTAGGCTTGAAGAGAAGCAGAGCTTCCTGTCTCCATGGAAATGAACCAGGGCTGCAGAAGCATGTCCTGAGGTGCAGTCAGGGGTGACAGGGCAGAAGGCTCATGCAAACAGAAAGTGACCCTTATCCCATCACCTCTACCCTCTGCTCCCAGGGTTTCTGGAGAGAGGGAGAGAGTCTTGGGGGAGCCATTGTGCTGTCTCCAAAACAGGGCAGGGATAGCCAAGCCAGGAACTGCTGACACATGCATATACAGGGAGCGTGTGTATAAAGTATGGCATAGTTTTCAGAGGACCTTTGCTTCCGTGCTCTTATTTGTTCCTTGTAACAGCTATGTGCAGTAGATAGATACTCTATTTATTTACAGATGGAAAGAAGAGGGTTTAGAGGTTCTGAGCCCCAACTAGTTACTGGCGGAGGTATGGTCAGAGGTTGTAATTTCCCACCTGTGGTTAGAGACTTGTTCTGATACACCTACACCACGTGGCCCATATCCAGGAATATGGGCTCCCAACATGGCATAACTAGAGAAAGCCAGCCAATGGTTAATATAGAGTAGCATCCTGACCATACAGATGTTGGTGCCAGTTTTAAGCTGTCCATACATTGATGCACATACTTATTCACACACATTGGTCTTCATATATGCAATGTGACCTGGAACATAGAAAGTCCCTTGGACTGCAAGGAGATCCAACCAGTCCATCCTAAAGGAAATCAGTCCTGAATATTCATTGGAAGAACTGGTTCTGAAGATAAAACTCCAATACTTTGGCCACCTGATGCAAAGAACTGACTCACTGAAAAAGACTCTGATGCTGGGAAGGATTGAAGGCAGGAGGAGAAGGGGACGACAGAGGATGAGATGGTTGGATGACATCACCGGCGCGATGGACATGAGTTTGAGGAGGCTCCAGTAGTTGGTGATGGTCAGGGAAGCCTGGCATGCTGCAGTCCATGGGGGTCACAAAGAGTTGGACACAGCTAAGCGACTGAACTGACTGACATACAAGATAGAGGATGCTAAGACCTGCTGTCCAGGTTCTTTTACCCTCAGGTCTGGTGGGAAGTGGTGGACTCTCTGTATACGAGGAGGGATTCTTCTGGTTGTATCTCTTGAGTGAGTGGAGTGGCTCTTGTTACTGGTGAGATAACTGTCACCAGATAACTGGTGAAGTTTGTCTTGCCACTAACTCATTTGCTGGGTAGCTTTGACAAGTTCAGGGCAATTCAACAAAAGCTGATTGTATGGCTACTGTGCTTAAGACACTATACTAGACACTGAGGTTAAAGTGAAGTGAAGTCGCTCAGTCGTGTCCAACTCTTTGCAACCCCATGGACTATAGCCTACCAGGCTCCTCAGTTCATGGGATTTTCCAGGCAAGAATACTGGAGTGGGTTGCCATTTCCTTCTCCAGAAGGAAATCTCAGACACTGAGATTACAAAGATGAATAAAATAAAAAGATTGTAGATTAGTTAAGGAAATCATTCAAAATTACATGTAATGGTGTCTAAATTCAATAGATCCAGAATTCTAGCCCTATCAAAAGTTTGATTCATATGTCATATATTTCGGGCACCTACTATCTTGCAAGGCATTGTTGAGTGTACAAAGGTGAATAGGACCTATCCACAAGGAAGAGGCTACAGAAGTATCTTCAGTATTAAGCCTTGGATCTCCTGAGTGACCTGCCATTTCTTCCCTCTGTATGTTGGGAGTTGGCACCTAAATATTTCTCAGGCCTGACTTGAGGTAGGAATAGCTGGTGGTCTTAGGAAGGAAGTTATTCTTGTCCAGCTCAGTGGTTCAGATGAGCATGCAACTGCTCATCTTGGAGTTGGTGGGTATTAGTTTGGCCTGTGTGTTGTGTTCCAGAGGCAAGCTGACATCAGAGGAGACTGGCTAAGATGCACCTGTGCATGAACCACAGGGTAATTCTCCTTCCAGGATTCTGACCCTGGAATCACTGGGAGAAACTCAGCAAGCAGTTCCTGGGTGCTTGCTCCACGTCTCTTGCTGCTCGGGGCTGGGAATGAGATCGAACAGGGACAGAGAGCTGCTGTCCTCAAGGAGCTTGTAGTCTATGTAGAGAGATAGCATAGGTGAATATTTATATTTGATGGGGGCAGGGATTGGGCAGGGCCACTTGAAGAAGGTGAGACTGACACACTCTTTGAAGAATGAGTAATGATCAGCCAGAAGAAGGGAGAAGAGCTTTCCATCAGGTTGGCTGTCAGGAACGTGTAAGAGGCTGTTCTGAGACTCTCTAGTGAAACACATTGAGGGGGATGTAGAGGAGGTGAAACTAGAGGTGAGAGGCTCATCGTGAGGGGCTCCTCCTATGGGCTAAGCTAAACCTGAGTTCTGACCTGACCCCTGGAGCTCATGATGCAGGGTTGGTTCTCAAGCTTTAGGCAAGGAAGACAACTAGTTTGCATTTGAAGGTGATGCCCTGGAGGAGTGAGATTGGAGACAGCGAGGCATCTTTGGAGTGACAGTTGAAGAAAGAAGCAGTGAAACAGTGAGGCAGCAGAGAGTGCAGTGGAGTAGTGATGGAGAAGGTGGACCAGATCCAGGAGATGTTGGTGGGATGGGATCTGCATGACTTGGTGACTGTATGAGTGTGTCTGAGTGTACTGGGGGTGGGAATAAGAGGGAAGTCTCTTGGACTGCTTCTAGTATCTTCCTTCTTCTTCTTTTTTTTTTTGGTTGTACTTGGGTCTTCGTTGCTGCGTGGGCTTTTCTCTAGTTGTGGTGAGCTGGGGCTACTCTAGTTGCAGTGCGTGGGCTTCTCATTGCAATGGCCTCTGTGATGGCCTCTCGTTGCAGGGCACAGGGTCTAGGACAGTCCAGTGCAATAGTTGTGGCACGTGGGCTCTGTAGCTGCAGCTCCCAGGCTCTAGAGCACAGGCTTAATAGTTACGGTGCCTGGGTTTGATGTTCCTTGGCATGTGGGATGTTCCCAGATCAGGAATTGAACCTGTGTTTCCTGCATTGGTAGGTGGATTCTTGACCACTGAGCCACCAGGAAAGCCCCTTGATTTCTTTCTTTTCTTTTTTTCAATTTTTTTGTTGAAGTATAGTTGATTTACAGTATCATGTAAGTTTCAGGTGTACAGCATAATGATTCATTATGTATGTGGACAGACACATACACATAGACTTTTCCAGATTTTTTTTCCCTTACAGGTTATTGTATAATATTGACTCTTCCCCCTATACCTCTTCATCCTATGTTCTCCCTAGCCACCTAGTGGCTCAATTCAGAACAAAAGAGACTTGCAGACAGAAAATAAGGTTAAAATGGGAAAATAAGGGTTATGGAAGGGATAAATTAGGAGGCTGGAATTACCATATACACACTGTGTGTGTTAGTCGCTCAGTCGTGTCTGACTCTTTGTAACTACATGGATTGCAGCCTGCCAGGCTCCTCTGTCCATGAAATTCTCCAGGCAAGAATACTGGAGTGGGTTGCCATTTTCTTCTCCAAATGTATACACACTACTATGTGTAACATAGATAACCAACAGGGACCTGGGGCTTCCCTCATAGCACAGTTGGTAAAGAATCCTCCTGCAATGCAGGCAATCCTGGTTTGATTCCTGGGTCGGGAAGATCTCCTGGAGAAGGTATAGGCTACCCACTCCAGTATTCTTGGGCTTCCCGTGTGGCTCAGCTGGTAAAGAATCCGCCTGCAAAGTGGGAGACCTGAGTTCAGTCTCTGGGTTGGGAAGATCCCCTGGAGAAGGGAAAGGCTACCCACTCCAGTATTCTGGCCTGGAGAATTCCATGGACTGTATAGTCCACGGGGTTGCAAAGAGTCACACACGACTGAGCGACTTCCACTTTCAACAGGGACCTACTGGATAGTGCAGGGAACCGTGTGTCCTGTGCTGAGTTGCACACTAGTGCTTTATACACAGTATAAAGTATACTGTGTATACTTTATATACAGTATAAAGTATGAGAGGTTGTGGAAAGAGTCTGCATTTTCCCAAGACGCTGTTTTATGTGTCAGTTGTCAGAGTCATATCTTTCAGTGTCATAAAAATTACTTGAGGCAGAAAGGACTACAAGTATAGTTTATCCCTGCTGTTCATATTTTAACTGGGAAAACCAGACCAGAGAGTGAAGCAGCTTCCTCAAGTCATACGCAGCTATTTAGGGATAGATGTTGACTAGAACCTAGTCTTCTGGCTCTCTATCCAGAGTGCTTATCTCCTCTGCACGAGCGGGATAGCTTAGTAGTAACATGCAGACTCTGTACAGTGTACATGGGTTTGAATCCCGCGTCCATCACTTGTCATCTGCGTGACCTTAGGCAAGTAGCTGCACATTTTTATACCCTCAGTTACCCAATTGCAAATGAGGACTTCAGAATCCACCATACTAAATTGTTGGGGAAACTAAACCTGAGCATTCATGCTAAGTATTTAGTACCTGGGAGATAGTAAATATTTAATCAGTGTTAGCTCTCAGTGGCAGAATTCTTCCCTCCAGATCTTGGGTTATACCTCAGTAGTTGGGGCTGGGAAAGAGTCATTTTTACTTACCTAGTTGCCCTATTGAGCATGAACTTGGATGTTTTCAGATGTCACTGGTAGGACTGACCATCCACCACAGCCTGTTCCCTGGAGGAAACAGTAACGGCAGACCACTGTGTTACACCCCTGTGCCTCTGCACATGGCCATCACCTTGAATGCTATACTTCTTGCAGTTTCTTAGCAATGCTCTCTCCTCCTGTGGTCAGGAATGAGCCCTGCCCTGTTAGCTTTTCTTGCTGAATTCCTGCTCCTCCCTCAGGGCCTATTTCAGCTTTGACTTCCTTCATGAGATCCTTCTAGATCCATGCCCCTACTTCCATGCTGCAGTTAGGAATAAAATCTTTCTTGCATATTGTCCTGTCACACTGTGCTCCCCTCCATTAGAACCTACCGCTCATTATGTGCTGTGCTTAGTCACTCAGTCATGTCCAACTCTTTGCGACCCCATGGACTGTAGCCCGCCAGGCTCCTCTGTCCATGGGGATTCTCCAGGCAAGAAGACTGGAGTGGGTTGCCATGCCCTCCTCCAGGGGATCTTCCCAACCCAGGGAATTGAACTCAGGTCTCTCGCGTTGCAGGTGGATTCTTTACCGACTGAACCACCAGGGAAGCATTACTCATAAGATTATGCAATTTTGTTATGTCATTTAATAATAATAATGCTCAAGAAAAGAGTTAACTTTTATTGAAAGTTCGTTATCTTCTTGGTATTCTGCTGAATACTTTATTCTGACTGATTTTATAACAGCCTCATGAATAAGTCACTATTGTTAGTCCCATGTTATAATAAATGAGGAAATGGAGGCTGAGAGAGTTTGAGAGTCTTGCCTAAGACTGCACAGTTGACAAGGGCCTGAGCCCTCCTGTCTCCTCCTCAGGGTGCACTGTCTTGCTTGTATTGGGGTGCTGAATGTCTCTGTCACCTGTTAGATTTTGTTCCTAGTGCTGGAGATGACTTTCCACATAGTTGGACCTCTCCTAACATCTCAGTGCCTTGTTCTTGTGCTCGTACATAAATGCTGAATTGAAGGGAAACCCAGTAACACCAGCCCCCTCCTAGGGGATTCCTTACCCCCTTGTGACCTTCTAGAGAATAATATGGCAGAGGACTGAGGAAGAGGCTGGTAGGATCTTAAAACCCTGGAGCATAATCAGTCACATGGGAGATCCCGGCAGAAGCTCCAAAGAGCTGTTTACTTTGCAGAGGTGTTACAGATGTGAAATTGTCACATGTTGAACATTTTTTCACATCTATTGATTTTTTTTCTTTTAGCTATTTTCTCATGTCTTTTGCCCATTTTCCTCTAGCCATATTTATTTTTTCAAATGAACGTATAAGGTCTATTTGTATAGAGAGGAAAATAATCCATTTATATCATATGTGGCAAATATTTAGGGAACAGTCACTTAAGGATAAAGCTGTCATCCCAGTGGGAATTGTGGGCAGCTAACTCTGTTGGAAACACAAAAGACTAAAGCAGTTGTTCTTTTTCTTTCTTTCTTTCTTTTTTTTTTTTTTTACTGTAGAGCACTTCATTTGGAAAGCGTTTCATGTGTATTCATTTGTTTAGTTCTCACAGCAATCCTAGGGAGTGGGTTGTTATATTACAAATAAGGAGCTTGGAGCTCAAAGGTTAACAGGCAACATGCTCTGTGTCATAAACCTAAGGGAGTGGTGTTCTGACCCTTAGTCCACTGTTCCTGGTTTCACACAGCACTGTTTCCCATATGGAGTTGGGTGCTTCCAGTGAAATCTTTGCTGCTCAGCTTCTATTCAGAGCATAGACATACAATTTATGTATACACTCTAACACAACAAAATGCTCATCTGAATTTAGTTATTAGGGCAGCAAATATTTATGGAGCGCTCACTCTGTGCCAAACACTGTTCTAGATGGAATAAAAAAATCCCTCCCCTCATAGAGCTTGTATTCCTGTGTTGCACATATAATCTTTATTTTCTTGAATATTACCCCCCATTTCAAGTTGTACTGTTAGGGAGAAGTGTGTGTGTGTGTTAGTGGCTCAGTCGTGTCCGACTCTTTGCAACCCCAAGAACTGTAGCATGCTAGGCTTCTCCATCCATGGGATTCTCTAGGCAAGATTACTAGAGTGGATTATCATTGCCTTTCTCCAGAGGATCTTACCGACTTGGGGATTGAACCCTGGTCTCTTGCATTGCAGGCAGATTCTTTACCATTTGAACTACAAGGAAGAAGTATGATTGGTACTAATACCCTGAAATTGCCTTTGTTGATAAATTTGTGGGTTGAGATTGTGACTATGAAATGTAATGCTTTGGAAAGAAAAAGACTCCAGGTCTCTTTTATTGTTTAAAACTCAGTTTCATTTCAAAACTCAAGCTCTAATGTGCTCTGTTATTTATCTGGACAAGCAGAGAATATACTAGAATCAATAATTCTGGGGACCTGGGCCAAGGTGGGAGGGTCATTGTCTGAAGATGTGTGGTGGGGATAGAGTGGTGAAGTCATATCTTGTGGAAGCGAGTAATCATATCTAAAAAGGTCAGCTCTGAGATGTAGGGTCAAAATGGTAAGAGAAAAGCAATAGAGAAATTGGTGAGGAGGACAGCCAAGATAAATCATCAAAGCAAGGCACTGTTTTATATGGACTCATCCTTATAGAGAATTCTGAACAATTGGAATGGGAATTCATTACGTACCTTTTTGGTGATGAAGACTAGAGCTAAATGTAAAAAATGATTCCACTCTCTTTTGAAAGATTTTTCATGCATGAAATTCTTGGTTGGCCAGATTCTTAGGGTGACTGAAACAAAATTTACCTCCTCTGCCATAATCTAAATAACTTACTGTAGATTCACCCTGTAATACTCTGATGATGATGTTCAGTCACCAAGTCGTGTCCGACTCTGCGACCCCATAGACTGCAGTACACCAGGCTCCTCTGTCCTTCACTATCTCCCAGAATTTGCTCAAATTCAAGTCGATTGCATTGGTGATGCTATCTAACCATCTTATCCTCTGCCACCCCCTTCTCCTTTTGCCTTCAATCTTTCCCAGCATCAGGGTCTTTTCCAGTGAGTTGGCTCTTTGCATCAGGTGGCCAGGGTATTGGAACTTCAGCTTCAGCATCAGTCCTTCAGTGAATATTCAGGGTTGATTTCCTTTAGGATTGACTGGTTTGATCTCCTTGCAGTCCAAGGGACCCTCAAGAGTCTTCTCCAGCAGCACAATTTTAAAGCATCAATTCTTTGGTGCTTAGCCTTCTTTATGGTCCAACTCTCATATCTGTACATGACTACTGGAAAAGCCGTAGCCTTGACTATAGGGACCTTGCTCGGCAAAGTGATGTCTCAGCTTTTTAATACACTGTCTAGGTTTGTCATAGCATTCCTTCCAAGGAGCAAGCATCTACATCTGTTCATATACATACATACACACACATTTGTGTACATACACACACACACACACATATTTCCATAGTACATTATGCTTATATTCATGCTTAAACTCTGTATACATGTTATACTCCAGTCTCTGTCCCTCCATGAAGGGAGGGACTTAACCCAATAGGTGACTGTACTGTTCTCTGAATTTGCCTTATATGATGTACGCTGTGTTGCACTCTTGCACACTATATTCAAGCCTCCTTAAAGATCGTTTCCATCCTAAAACCCCATTTTAGTTATCTGTTTTTCAGAGGAGGAGCTAATTTGTGTTTAGTAAAATAATACGAAATAATATTTAAGAAGTTGACTTTATTACCAGGCCAACCTAGATTTAATTTACCAATCTGCTGCTGCTAAGCCGCTTCAGTTGTGTCCGACTCTGTGTGACCCCATAGACAGCAGCCCACCAGGCTCCCCTGTCCCTGGGATTCTCTGGGCAAGAACACTGGAGTGGGTTGCCATTTCCTTCTCCAGTGCATGAAAGTGAAAAGTGAAAGTGAAGTTGCTCAGTCGTGTCTGATTCTTCGAGACCCCATGGACTGCAGCCCACCAGGATCCTCCGTCCATGGGATTTTCCAGGCAAGAGTACTGGAGTAGGGTGCCATTGCCTTCTCCCACCAATCTGCTGCTGCTAAGTCGCTTCAGTCGTGTCCGACTCTGTGCGACCTCATAGACAGCAGCCCACGAGGCTCCCCCATCCCTGGGATTCTCCAGGCAAGAACACTGGAGTGGGTTGCCATTTCCTTCTCCAGTGCATGAAACTGAAAAGTGAAAGTGAAGTCGCTGAGTCTTGTCCGACTCTTAGCGACCCCATGGACTGCAGCCCACCAGGCTCCTCTGTCTATGGGATTTTCCAGGCAAGAGTGCTGGAGTGGGGTGCCATTGCCTTCTCCGACCAATCTGCTACTAAGGTCGCAAAGAGATATTTTCACTTGGGACATCCCTTACATATCTCAAATTTAGGATGTTCTAAAGTAAATTCATTTCATTGGCTCCTTGCACTACCCCAACACTAAACACACGTGTTACTCTTCCATACTCTTCCTCTGTTATCTTTTATCACTTTTGTAATTCAAGGTAGTAACACTAGTTAACCACGGTCCGTCCTTTTCACCTATTCTCTGCATCTACTTGCTCATCAAAACCTACTGATTCTACCTTTGAAGCTTTTCATGAGCTGTATCCTGGACTGTAGCAATTGCTTATTTAAATGTTCTCCTTACTCTAATCCAGCCAGCTCTCCATGATCAAAACAGCCTTTCCTAGCTAGACATCTAATTGTATGATTTATGTATAATTATTTATAATGGGTTTCTATTGCCTAAATAATAGAATAATTTATATGTTTATTTGTTCAGTTTTTCAACAAATAGGTATTGTGCTTCTCCTGTGCTAAAAAGTGTTCTAGAAACTGGGAATGTAGCATAGAATTAAACAAACAGAAAGTCTTGCACTTGGGAAGTTTGAATTCCAACACGGGGAGATTCTGAGTTGTTTTTCTCATTTAGGTAAATGAGAATACAAACATGTTCATGTAAGGGAATTCTTCGGATTGCAAAGATGTCTATTTTCCCTTGTTTCATCATTAACATGAATGTTAATAAATGCAAATAAGATTTTTACTGAATAGAAATTTATATGAAAACTTAAGTATATAAGAATATTCAGGATATTTCTTAAAACAGTGAGGAACAGGGAGTTTTCTCCAAGTAGTAAAATGTATTCTAAAGCTGAAGTAATTGAAACAGGGTGGCCTGATGTAAGAATAGGAGGATCAAAAGAGATTCAACTATGCATACATGAATTTACAGTATATGTTTCATTTCAAATTAGTGAAATGATTCCATGAATGGTGTTGATAACTGGCCAGTCACTTGGAAAGAAAAGGCTTAATTGGCTCCCTCTCTCATAATTTATAGCAAAATAAATTGCAGGTGGAGCAAGTATCTATGTTTTGAAAATTAAGCTATAAATATTCAAAAGGTTTGGACAGCTTAAAAATCTTTAAGGGTGAAAGCCTTTCTGAGTGTGATACAAATCAGTAAGCCATTAAGGAAACAGTTGATAAGTTGAATTTGTAAAAATTAAAATGTACTATCGCAATTCATTAATAAGATCAAGAAACAAAACTTGAGTTAGTTTTGAATTTTAGATTGAGGATTAGGGAAGGGGGTTAAAAAATGATTGGTTAGTAATAATTCTGTGGAAAGCTCTAGTTGTAGATAGAAAGTGAGAATCTCAGGCACTGATGGGTGAAATGTAAAGGGAAAACAGAGGTGAAGGATTTAGGTGGTAAAATAGTCAGGACAAGGTAAATGATTGGCTGTAATGGGTGAGGGAAGATCGTCTGGCATATCTCCCAGGTGTGCCGTCAGCTCAGTCATGTCCGACTCTTTGCAGCCTTATGGGCTGTAGCCCACTGGCCCCTCTGTCTTGGGATTCTTCAGGCAAGAATACTGGAGTGGGTTGCCATTTCCTTCTCCAGGGGATCTTCCCAACTCAGGGATTGAACCCAAGTCTTCTGCAGCTCCTGCGTTGCAGGCAGATTCTTTGCCGCTGAGACCCCAGGGAAGCCCATACATCCCAAGATTCACTTGCAAATACCTTGGATAACTTTTGTTTTCCACTTACTAAGTTGAATAATATAGGAAGAAAAACAGCTCTGTTCCGGCAGGAAGATGCATTCAATTCCAGACAGTGAGTCTGAAGTTCAGGAGGGCCAAACAAGTAGATAGGATCAGCCAATATCTGTGTTTTAAGAACAGAGGGAGAACAGATACGACCCACTATCAGAACATAGTAGAGAAAATGGCACAAATAGATAAGGTTATCCATGGATGGCATGTAGAGAAGAAAAAACAGAACCAAGGATAGAGCTTTCTAGTAACACTGTTAATGTATTAGAATATCAAGATCGGTCGAAAGAGTGTCACAAAAGCATCACATCGTAGAAGACAAAGAAATATAGGATTTCTAAAAGGAATGAGAAAATCCCAAATGCTGAATGTGTCATAGTGACTCGATACAGAGATGACTAAAAAATAACTGTTGAAGTTGTCAACGTGGAGCACCTGGCTAACTTTTTTCAAAAGGTTTTTTTTGTTTGTTTGATTTTTTTTTTTAAATTTTGAAACAATTATAGAGTCACAGAAAGTTGGGGACAAAAGTAGACTTGTATCCCCTATACCTGCTTTGATAACATCTTGCGTGACTGTAGTATAATACCACAACTAGGAAACTGACTTTGGTGCGGTCCAAAATGTTTATTCAGGTTTAACTGTTGTTTTTTTAATGTGCATTCTTATGTGTGTGTCCGTGTGTGTGTGTGTGTGTGTGTCTGTTTCCATGCAGGTTTATCAAGTGTAGATTTGTGTAACCACCACCGTAATCAAGACACAGAACTATTTCATTACCATGAGACTTCCTCATGCTACCCCTTTATAATCACATCCACTGTCCTCCACCCACTACCCCCTCATCCCCTGGTAATCAGTTGTTCTCCATCTCTCTAATTTTGTCATTTTAAGAATGTTATAGAAATGAAATCACACAGTACATAACTTTTTAAAATTGACCTTTATTCCTACTCAGCATAATTTCCTTGAAATCCATCTAGATCTTTGCACATGTTAATAACGTATTCCTGTTTGTTTCTGAATAGCTTTTCATGGTGTGACTGTACCGCAGTTTGTTTATTCATTCACCCCTTGGGAAGACATTTGAGTTGTTTTGAGTTTTGAGCTATTACAGATAAAGCTGTTATGAACATTTGTGTACATGCTTTTGTGTGAACATAAGTTTTATTTTCTCTGAGATAAATGCCCGAGAGTGTAATTGCTGGGTCATAGGGTAAGTGCATGATTAGTTTTATAAGAAACTGCCAATCTGCTTTCCAGAGTTATGTGCCTGCCAGCAAAAGTGAGAGTTCTGGTTTTTCCTTGTTCTCATCAGCTTGTTTTAAAAATTAAATAATAATTTACAATCAAAGCTAAAAATGATCACAATTAATGTGGAAGTTTTAAGGTAATATAAATAATGTAAACCAGTGATTATTAGGTAGATCACATTTTTAAACATTTTTGACTAGTAAATTCTCAGAAAAAGGATAAATAATGACAAAACCAACACTGGGTGGGTTGGAAAGATGAATATGGAGTTAATAACTTTTCATTTTAACAGTTAAAGGCTTGAAGAGGGGATAATCACAAACACTGGCTCAGATGGTTAAGAATCTGCTCACAGTAAAGGAGACCTAGGTTCGATCCCTGGATTGGGAAGATCTCCTGGAGGAGGACATGGCAACTCACTCCAGGAGCCTGGCGGGCTGCAGTTTATGGGGTCGCAAAGAGTCAGACACGACAGAGGGACTAAGCACAACACGATCACAAACACAGCTTCTTAAACCATCAATTTATTTAAAAGTCCAAAGAAATGGTTCTTGTCTTCCAAGACCTCTCAAAGCTTAGCTCAGCCTATGTTTCCAGCCTCAATGCTATGCTCCCTCTCCTTTGGCCCTGCCACACACTCACTGTTACTGGATTCCCCAGGAGCACACAGCTTCGTTCTTTTGTTCCTTTTACTTAGAAAGAACCACCATATCCCCTTTCACATACCTGACTTGTTTGACTTGGGAGCTCTGACTCATCTTTGAAGGTCAAATTCCCCTTAAGTTTCCTCTTCTTGCACTATAGATAATCCTCTATTAGAGCCCTTGTCTTGAAGTTATTTGTGGACACCTTTGCCCCTTTCCTGGGCTTCCCTGATGGCTCAGATCGTACAGAATCTGCCTGCAATGAGGGAGACCCAAGTTTGATCCTTGGGTCGGAAAGACCCCCTGAAGAAGGCAATGGCTACCTACTCTAGTATTCTTGCTTGGAGAATCCCACGGACAGAGGAGCCTGGCAGGCTACAGTCCATGGGGTCACAAAGAGTCAGACATGACTGATGAACACTTTTTTGCCCCTATCATAGCATTGTGATGGCAGGCACCAGGGTTGTTCTTCTTTCTCCAGCACTTGACAAACCTAACAGGCACTCAGTGGGCTCCCAGTAGATGTCCTCCAGCGAACGAATCAAAAGTGATCTTCCTGTTTATGGGAGGTCTACATTCTTCAGAAATGTTCCTGAGATTTTGGGCACTGTTTTCAATGGGTATAATTCCCCTGAAACCCAAGTTTAACATTAGTTGAAGAGCAGAGCACAGATGACTGTAGCAGAACTCCATTATTTTGCTGGTGTCAAGGGACAACTCTAAAAATTGTGCTTAGACTTGCTCTATTGCAGGGAGAAGGAGGGAACATTTGTCATTATCAGATTGATGGACATAAGCCAGTGTATCAAATCACTGCTGTTTGAGGGTTTTTAATGGATTTTTTTTGCTTACAAAATTTATCCCATATGCTCATTTCACTGGGGCTTTTATGCCAAAATCTTAGTCTTTTCAAGATTAGAAATTTTTTTTTTTTTGCTTGAACCTATGGCTCTTTTTCTGATCTGTGGAATCTCATAGTAATTGATTTTGCCATGTGGAAATTCATAATAGTATCAGAGCCTCACTTCATTCTGAGCTTATAGCCCACAGTCAAGCCCCTATAATTAGACATGTTTTCTGTGCTCTTGCAGACATGTGCACACTGAGGTGGCTGAAATAATACCTCCCAATTTCCCCGGTTGATAATCACAGCCTTTACAACTTGGTTATATACTGGGTGCTTGGCATGTCTGGCTGTTAAGTTGCAAAGCCATTAGAGTTGTAGCTGAATTAAAAATTCTTTATTTTCCCCTCAGTGTCAAGTGCATCAGTACATTCTCAACACTTAATTATCATCGCATCCCAAAATATTCCTCATTTAGCAAAAATATTGAAATTATTCTTTCCTGGTGAAGAAGCAAACTCTGTTATGCAGGGAGAACACAGAGATGGCGTGTTCCACAGAGGACCCAGGAAATGAACAGCCACTGAGAGCCGTGAGAGGGCAGGAGGGACCCCAGAGCTTGTTAAAGGGGCCACACTGCTCTAACCCATACTAAACTAAACTTGGTAACCAATTTACTTGCCAGGTGAGAGATCCCTAAGCTCAAGATGATCAGAAGAGAGAGAAGAGAGCCCTTAACCCTCACCAGAGTTGGCAGAAATAGCGGTAAAATGAGACACAGTTCTTTCCTGCTCCCCCAACCTTGTGTGCTGCACACAGAGAAGTACCTCCTCCATCACCTCACCCCTACTTTTTCACATCATGCTCTTCCTTTAGATCAATACCCAATAATCAGATACCATACAAGAGAGGAATGATCTTACTAGTGGACATCAGTGCCTCAGCCAGTAAATGTCTGAGATCCAGAACTGAGGGAAGGAGATCATCTTTTTTGTTTTATTCTAATTTTTGTTGGAATATAGTCGCTTTACAATGTTGTGTTATTTTCTTTTGTACAGCAAAGTGCATCAGCCATATGTATACATATATCCCATCTTTTTGGATTTCCTTCCCATTTAGGTCACCATGAGCATTGAGTAGAGTTCCCTGTGCTATACAGTAGGCTTTCATTTAGTTATCTGTTTTATATGTAGTATCAATAGTGTTCATTGAAAAGACCCTGATGCTGGGAAAGATTGAAGGCCAAAGGAAAAGAGGGTGACAGAGAATGAGATGGTTGGATAGCATCACCAACTCAATGGACATGAATTTGAGCAAACTCCGAGAGATAGTGAAGGACAGGGAAGCCTGGTGTGCTGTAGTCCATGGAGTCATAAAGAGTCAAACACGACTTAGAGACTGAACAACAACAACAAAAAAATCAATAGTGTATTCATGTCAGTCCCAGTCTCCCGATTCATCCCACCTCCCCTTAATCTCCTTGATGTCCATACGTTTGTTCTCTGTGTCTGTGTCTCTATTTCTGCTTTGCATAAATTCATCTGTACCATTTGCACTCTGTAGTCTAATGGCTGGGACAGGAAACAGGCCGATATCCCTATATTAATAGTACTTGTTATGAAGAAAGTGAACAGGCTTTGAATAGCAGCTCTAACTCTCATCTTAGGATGAAAAACATCAGACTGGAGAGAGCAACATGGGTTAGCTAGGTGTCAAATCTCTGGATGTACTTTCCTGAGCTGAAGCAAGGGCTCCTCGCTAGAAAAACTATGTGTTTTGCTCTAGAGGGACAGTGTCTGTTATTCTGAAAATGTCACTTTCTAACCAACGGGGCTACAAAAATGACCAAACAATAGTATCTTGAATGTGTTAATTAACCTGTATGGGGTACCCCCTGTTCTGTACTTGTGGGGTTAAAAAGGGTGCCTCTGTGTTAACCAGCAGTGAAATATGCCCCAGGGGATCAAGCAACTTATTCCTTTAAGAGATAATGAACCGGCATTCAGGACTATGCTTTTATTGATAACTCCACCTCTTCATTCCCTCTGCATATACCAGTGAGTAGGAAAGAAAAAGTCTAAAACAATCAAGGCCAGGTTGTGTCCCAGATTGTCTACCCCCTGGAGAGGAGGAGGGATGTTATTCATTCAGTCACTCGTTTCTGGCCCCTTTTCTCAGCACTGTCCTCAGAAGCAGTAACAAAAAGCTGTATCTGGGTTGGTCATTTTTACAGACAAGCAAAAATCATTCCTTCTTTCTAGGAATTTCTGGTCCATAATATAGCCTTTTAATCCTGGTCAAGATTTGGTCCCCACAAAATTTGAAAAGCAGGCATTGATGCTTCAGATGACATACCTTTGCTCTCCCCAGTTTAATGGCACCCCTTCCATTTCCTCCATCCTTTTGTCAGGGAGGAAAATTATTTAACTGACTAGTTCACAGATAGTGTTTTGGACTGGGTTCCCCTGAAAGAAGATCCTAAGAAAGGGATTGAGTCTAGGTAGTTTATTTGGGAAGTGATCTCTAGCTGCAAAAGGGAGAGAATGGGGGAAATTGAGATGGAAGGGGAAAAGCAAAATAACATGTATTAATTGAGAGGGTTACTAGTGTAGGTTGCAGAAACTTAACCCACTGGGAACCTTCCAAGGAACCATATAAGATATATTTCAGCATTGCTCCACTGAGGACTGAGCCATGGCAATGCATATTTACATAAAATCTCCTTTAATTCCCATCCCTCCTTGAGTGCTGACACTTTGGGACTGCCCTGCTTGTGAGCTGATCAAGCCTGTAGGGGACTGGAGAAGTCTCTCAGGCAGAGGAACATGTGGAGGCGGTCACATTTGTCAAGGTGCACAGGCTCCATCCACTGCAGCTTTGGGACAACTCAGAGGTGACTGAAGGGGTGTGGGGTGGGCCATCCAGAGCATATACTGCTTGCTGCCCATTTAAGAAATATTTCACTCATCCAGGATTTGTTGAGTACCTACTATGTGCCAGGAATCTGTGTTCTCAGGTTAGTTAAAAGAAGCCAAGTGAAACTAGAACCTGAGCTATGGAGTGGGCTGGAGGAGCAGTTGGTCCACTGCCTAGAATGTGAGCATCCTTCAATGGGGCCAGGAGGCAGGTGCTCTGGGGATAGGTGTGCTGCTTAGAATCCCAGTGTGCACTTGTCCTGCTCAGCCTTCCTGCCCTTTTAACCCTCCCCTCACCGTGAAGTACAGCATTCCCTTTTATCATTATTTAGTTCCCTCTTCTTCACAGCTAATCCTGTTATGGGCCAATTTAAGCAGTGCTAGAGTCTGGAGCTTTTATGACTTCAGCAATTGGGGATCTCCTTCTGTTAGCAGTGATGAATGATATAATAAGTAAGCAGAGTCTCAATTAAAATACTCATCCATCGTGGTTGATGTCACAGAGTCTAATCTCAAACCCAGTAGGTCTGTAAATTAAAAATATTGGGCCTCGGTAGCCAGAGGGTCATCCAGTCTTAGAGCCTCAGGACACTGTCCCATAATCTGGGTCGGACTCCATCTGTCAGTTTCACACCCCCCTGAGCCCAGAATTCCTATGTTCTCTGGCCCAGTTGTCTTCCCTCCCCATAGCGGGCAGGCCAGCAGAGACATGGGGCTGTCAGGAGGATGGATGGAGGGAATATGCTTGTCTTGACCACCTCTCTTGGGTCTCTTGGATCCCAGCCCACAAAACCAGAGCTGAGATTCTTAGGGTGTCAGCCCCTTTAGCAGCTGTGGGGCCCAGACAACCATTTCACCTACAGAAGCCCCAGCCTTCTGGGGCTCATCACTTCCTCCCCCAACAAGTGAATGAAGCGCGTGGGAGCAGGGGCCAGCCTCTCGCGATGGCTTGTGTGCAGTGTGGGAGTTCAGGCTCTCTCCTCTCTTTTGGTTTCTTTTCCCTCTCTGTCTGCATCTGGTTTTTGATAACAAAGGTTAATGTTATAATTAAACAATCAATTTAGCAAATTTTCTTTGGGGATTTCCTTGCCTTTCCTTTTGGCAACTGAATCTCCTCTGATCTCCAGAGATCCCCTGTGAAGTACATCCGAGGTGTTTTCGCTTTCTCTCATGTGTAGTTGTGGCCTTTTTTTTTTTTTTTTTTTAATGCTGGTTTCAAGGGCTAACAAATGATAAATAAGACACAGCATGTGTGTGGTTTATTTAAGCAGGAAGGGATCTATCAGCTTCTCTCTGCAGGAAGAGAGGAGAGAGGGGCAAACTGATAACTGTCACCTGAGGCCTTACTCCCAAACACCACAGGGATTTGAAGTCTGAGAATCTTAATTGCATATTGTGAGAACAGGGGCGATTTCAAATACCCACTGGGGACATGCTGTGCTAAGTAGAAAGTGTGTGAGAAAATTTACAAAATATTGATCGTATTTTCTTCCTTGTTTTGTTTCTTGTGCAAAACATATACGTAGCGAGAGATGGGAGAGGGAGTTCACAGAAGGGAGAAGAGGAGGAGAAATAAACTTTGAGAATTCTGGTTGCCATGACAACATAATGAGCTCCCAAAGTGGCATCTCTGAACTAGTTTTGCATGGGGAGGCAGGGGAGCCCAGAAGGAAAGAATTAAAATAATACAAATAATAAAGCAGCGATCATGAGGCCAAGGACATCTCTGAAGAGGCTCTTAGCACTCTCTGGGGACCTGGGCCGTGGAAGATGCTTGCTGCTGTCTGACCGTGGCAGGGAGTGCATGGTTGCTGCGTCGTGTACAATGTTTCTTGCAACCTCCTGGGCTGTGGACAATGCGAGGCTGAGAGATTCTGATGAAGGAAAGCACATTGTGTGTGCAGTGTTGTGGGGGAGAAGCCTCTGAAAGCCAGGCTCGCGTCCTCTCCTGCCCCTTCCTCGCCTCCCTGACCCCCTACCCGGCGTTCCTGCTTGCAGTGGGTACTCTGGCAGCCAAACGGCAGTGTGTGCTGTACCTGTCTCACCACAGCAGGTCAGCACAGAAGGCCTCCATCACGGGGCACTCATTGTAACTAGATGGCTCTTTTCTTCAGCCCAGTGCCCCAGAATGTGTGGGATTCAGACAAAGGAAGGCAACACTGGGAAACATAAATGTGAGGGCTGAGAAGGACTTGTAAGTCATGGTTTGTCTGTCTACCATTCTCAAGTTGGAAACATACCTGAAGCATCTTAGAATTGTTTACTCTTTTTTTTTTTTTTTGAGGCAAGTATTTCCTCATATTTTTTTTTAATTTTATTTTATTTTTAAACTTTACAAGGTTTATTGTAAAGCAATTACCCTCCAATTTAAAAAAAAAAAGTGTATTTAATGAAGAAATCTGTTGGTGCTGTCTTGTCCTTCTTCAAGGATCATTCGTTTTTTTCTCATCAGAATAAACTGTGAGCATTGCAATACATATCCTTCCCTCATATAATCAGCTTTTATTTTACGGTGTTTTGAACGAATCCACAAATTAACATGCATGTTCTTATAACTGAAATCGGGGATCCTGCTGCCACCTCGTGCTTGCCTGATAGCGATACCCGTTAGTCTGTACGCTGTTACGTCTCAACCACCAAGCACGGTAGCTGGCACACAGTCATTACTTGATACATGCTTGTTGAATGAATGAATGAGCGCTTGATTCCGGTTCAAGCATCAGGCCCTTCTTCTTATGTGTGCTCTGACCAGACTCTAACAAAGGACTGTTTGGCCATAATCTACATCAAGCTCTACGGATGATGTATGAGTGAGCCCCTGTACTCCTAAGGAGGATAGCAGGGCCACTGAAATTAGCAAATCATGGAGTGAGTTCTTTGGATCAGCAGAGAATAATCTACTAATCACCCCTTCAGGTATTAAGCAGTTATGTTGTTAGTATTTGCATGACACTTTCTATATTTTGGCAACCCACTCCAGTACTCTTGCCTGGAAAATCCCATGGACACATTCCATGGGGTCGCAAAGAGTCGGACACGACTGAGTGACTTCACTTCACTCACTTCTATATTTTAGACCCATTTTTTAGTGAGGGCACCTTCTTTTTCTCTGGCTTCATGTGTCCATGTGGAGGAAGTTCCTCTAGAAAATAGTCCATCTCTTTTTCCTACCCTTCATTCATTCCTCCTGACTCATATCTGGTAAGCTTAGAAGAACTGAGTGTGGTTCCCTCAGCTTCTTTTCTCCTTTTTAGAGCTGGCCTGTCTCCAGGTGTAGGGATCCTTACCTCCTCTGGCTCTTAGCTTAGGGAGAGTGCCCTGTAATAGGGATGGCTTGGACTCATAGGTCATACCTATGACTGGGTGTCTTAAAAGTCATAGGGTGAAGGGATGGAGTGGAGCCATGGTCTCCACTGGGCTGGATCAGAAATAAAGCTGATGTTTTTGTCTTCTTGTATCAGACTCCTGCATATTCTGTTTATCTCAGTTGGCTCTATAATCAGGAGGAGGAAAAGTAGTATATTGATCCCCACAGTACTGTTAGGTTTGATTAGAAAGTCATTTTTTCCCTTAAACGTGCAATTTAAAATGATACAGTATGATCTCAGGTATGATTTCTGTCACATCCAAGGAACCCAGAAATTTTAGTGTGCATGCCTTAGATATTTATGTTGAAGGTCAGTCAGGAAAGCATAAGTACAGAGCAGAAATTACATTGATAGCACACCACACTAGTGTATGACCTTCTGATCACCAGAAATAGGAGAATGAAAGAGCAGTCTGAGAACTGGTTCTTCCTCTTGGGGCTTATGTCTTCCCTAGGAAGCTTAAACCTGCCGTTCTTTCATATTGGCCATCACTGCAACAGGTGTTCTGTGGCTGGGGATCAGCCGTGGCTTCTAGCAGAAGAGCAGCTTTGTGGAAAGGAGGAGGTTTGAGCTGGGCTTTGAAGGGTGGCTAAGATGTAGGTAAGCCAGGAATGGCTTGGAAAAGGATTAAGGGAGAGGAACATTTCAGGCTGGAGGAACAGGATGAACCTCACCTTTGAGGCCCTAATTTATTTGTGGGATAGAGAGGACAGTGCATTTGACAGTGTTACAACCAAGGCTGGCTTCATTGAGTGTGGCCAGATGATGGGAGGGATTACAAAAGAGCCCTTGTGAGCTTTGGCTGGACCCTGCAGGTGGGTGAGTCATCTTGCGAGCTGGATGGAGGATACAGGATGACCATGTAGGATATGGTATTTTATTGGGTTGGCCAAAAAGTTCATTTTGGTTTTTCCACAGTGTTATGGAAAGGCAGTGGACTCACAGACTTGTCCTGTGAGCAAAGACACCTGCTTATCTGGTTCTTTTGTCGCCTCCCAACTCTTTCATCTTCTGGGAGCTCTGAGTTACCCCTACATGAGGACTATGGCTGTGTCCGTCTGTCACTCGGAACTGCGGCAGACATGCCTGGTATAGAAGGTAGGCTAGGCGGCTTCTGAAAGGACTGAAAGAGCTTTCATTCCACCGAGAACATGGCTGTGAGGTTTGAAGTTAGGCATGAGAATGTTTCAAAAGAAAGGCCTTTTTTTCAGATATGTGAAAAATCAGAAATAACAGCATTCCCCTATAAACACACTCATCTAGAAGCTGTAGCAAGGGACTGTACATCATAACAATAGCAATAACAAAGCCTCTGTTTGTAAAGTGTTTGCTTAGTGTTAGGGCTTTTCTTACTGTGTTTGGGCATCTCTAACGTATGTCTTTAACAAGGACATACTAAACAGTCATTAGGATTTTACAGTGCTGGGGATAAATATAGGAAAAAAAAAAGGCAACCTCAGATGTGAAGGTTTTGAAAGAGTCTCTTACTGAAAGTTGGAGAGAGTCTAGCATAGTGGTTTTGGAATTGGAGAGTTCAGGTTTAAATCCTAACTTCATTTTACTACAGTATGGTTACAGACAAATTTTCTAGCCTCAGTGAGCTTAAGTTTCCCAATCTTTGAAGTGGGAATGGTAAAAGTTCTTAGAATATTTTTGACGTCAGTTAAAGGAGATAATGAATGGAATGAACTTTGCACAGTGTCTGGCACGTAGTGGATATTCAGTAACATATAGCTATTATTATTAAGGTCGTTCCTAACTAACTTCCTGTGGAAACACAATTTTTCTATTATCTACTGTATCTTTGAGTTGAGGCTTCATAAGAGCCTCTAAATAACTAAAATGCAATATATGGTGAGAGTTACATGTTTTCTCCCTCAGGCTCCTTTAACACCTTTGCATGACTCATTTATTAGCACCTTAGAATACCAGAGCCTCAGAAGAGTGGTACCCAGGCAGGACAGAATCATTTTAATAGCTAAGGAATGGAGCTGTAAAAGATAAAGGAGTCTTGAAAAAGTCAAACATCTTGTTCAAAACCAGACGTGTTGAGTAATCGCAATATGATAGGAAAATTTTATATATTATCTATTTCATTCTCATGTCAACTCAGTAAGATAGGCTGTTCTCATTATATTACAAATGAGGTAATGAGACTACAGGAGGTGAAATCATTTGACTCCCAGCTAATCAATGGAGGGATCAGGATTTGAACTCAGGGCTCTCTTAATCCAAAGCCTGTGTGCTTTGTCCTCTACTGTGTTGGCCCTGGGGAAATGCACAGAGCAATGATGCCTGTTGGAGGAAGGCAAATTCTGGGGGCCAAAGGCCCTAGGAGAGCCAGGGAGAGGCTTAAGGGTGTAAGGCCAAAGGGCCCAGTGTAGAGATATGAAAGAAGTGAACATGTTAACAGCGAAGTGGGGGAAAAGTGGAGGGACGATCCACTTTCACAACTGCCAGTGTTCTTTAGGGCTGGCTTGGTCTGGGAGAGAGAGACTGAGCCCCTGACCACACCCCCCAGACACAGTGCCTATCAAGACAGTACAACAGGATTGGGGCTACTCAACATCTGTCCCTTCTCAGTGGCTAGGCAGGGAGCAGGCCAGACTGGGCAGTGGCCTGGGGAGCTTAGGATAGGCAGGCCATTGGTTATTTAGCATAACAGTGTATAGAATTGACAAACATCCATGCCCAGAAGGGGACCGATGTCAGAGTGAGGACTGGTGTTCTAAAGGTGGGTCCCCATCTAAGGGGCTACAGAGAGAACAGGAATTGGGATACAGGCTGGAGGACCCAGTGGGCAGGAGGAGTCACTGAGCAAGGAAAATCAACATGGACATGGGATGGGGAGATGGCCCTGGAAGGATCCCTGGGCAGAAGGTGGGCTTTTAGTGTGGTTTCTCTGACTTTCTTGTGAAAGCAGGCTGGGAACTTTGTAAGCAGCCAGGTCAGAAGTGCTGGAATGTACAAAACTGAAGATCCAACCCCAGGGGCAGGGGACGGGGTGTGGGAGGAGGGATGTATGACACACACCAAAGATGTGTCAACCCAATGGGCTTGAGTGAATGAAAGCTGCCACACTGAGAAACGTGTAGGCTGCCAACCAGCAGGGCCAAGGCAAGTCAAGGAACTGTGTGTTCTCTAATTCACACGCAAAGCAGCCCAGGCCATCCTGCCTCCCAGGCTCTCTGTCTCAAGCAATGAAGAGTCAAAAAAAGAAAGGAAAGGGAAGAAAACCCCCTGACAGTGGGTTCTACAATTTTCCAGATATAGGTCTACTCAGTGGCAAACTTCACCACACCTGGTACTTGTCTCTAGTTATCCCCCAGGAATCCCTGTTGCCAGGTCAACAGTCTCTTCAGTCTTGAAACTCTTCCATATCTTTGCAGTGTTTGAAAATGTTGATGACTTCATGGAGACCTTTCCTCCTCTCTTAGGTTTCTCTTTTTTGCTTTCTCGATTTCTGGTCACTCCCTCTTAGTATCTGTGTACTGTAGATTGATTAAGGGGCTTCCCAGGTGGCTCAGTGGTAAAGAACCCACCTGCCAATTCAAGAGATTCCTGTTCGAACCCTGGGGCAGGAAGATCCCCTGTAGTAGAAAATGGCAACTTGCTCCAGTATTCTTGCCTGGAAATCCCATGGACAGAAGAGCCTGGTGGGCTGCAGTCCATGGGGTTGCAAAATGACTGAGCGACTGAGCACACAGCACAAGTTGATTAAGTTATGTGACTGAAACAACCCCCAATCTCAGTAGCTCAGAGCAGTAGATGTTATTTTTAACTCACACTGCAAGGTCAGAGCTGCATATCATAGATACCTCTTAGAGACTAGGGCTGACAGTTCCATATTCTGGTACAGAAGTGCCACCTAACATACCAGTTCTCACATTTCATTGGTCAAAACCTGTCATTAATCTTGCCTAATGTCAAAGTTGGAAAAGAGCAGTCCTGCATGTGCTCGGAAGTCGAGGAGAACTATCAGTAATATCTCCCTCATTCTGTTTGCTGGTCTGTCTTCCCCTGGGTCCTCGTGAAACACTGGTTCCCCATGGGGAGCCATTCTGAGCCATGTGTCCCTGCCCTTCCTGGGAAGTCTCATTTACTCCTATAGCTATAAGCCTTCCATGTCCTTCTGACTCTGAATCCCCATCCCTGACTTTTACTTCTCTCCTCTGCTGCAAAACCATATCCCCAGTTGTGTGATAGATCTGAATAAATTACTTTAAGCTCATCATCAGTTCAGTCACTCAGTTGTGTCTGACTCTACAACCCCATGGACTGCAGCACGCCAGGCCTCCCTGTCCATCACCAACTCCCAGAGTTTGCTCAAACTCATGTCCATTGAGTCCGTGATGCCATCCAACCATCTCATCAACTGTCATCCCTTCTCCTCCCGCCTTCAACCCTTCAAGCTCATCATACTGCAAACCAAATGAACTTCCGGTACCAAAATCCCATACCTCCTTTCTCTCCTAATGCACATGCTTAGCCATCTTGGGGGCCTTTGAAATTTCTGGCTTATCTGGTCTACAAATTCCTTTCTATTCTGTGAAATGTGTGTTGGTCTGTTCATCCTCCTTTCCATTGTCAATGCCCTTGATCATGCCAGGCCCAGATTCTCACCGCAGTCTACCAAATAGTGTTTCTTCTTCATTTTTAGTCTTTGGCAAAAATATAGCGATTTTCCCCAAAATAGATCTAATTGTGTTGTTCCCTTATGTAAAAACCTTTGAGAATTTCCTCCAACCCACAAAATAAAGTAAATCACGTCAACTCCTTGGGGAGAACAGGGTTGTATTTGAACAGAGACAGACAAGAACCTGAATCCTGGTCTGCCGCCTACTAGCTGTGAGTAAGCTATGTAATCTCATTGACTCTCAACTTTCTAATCTATAAAAAGAAAATAATACCTATCTCATGGGTTGCTTTTTTTTTGTTTGCATTCATGTCCATCATCCAGTTGACTGGGGGCTGGTTATTATGCTTCCTCTTGAACCTGGGCTGATAGAGTAGCCTCTCTCTGACCTCCTCCTTCTCCATTGCCTACTGTACTTCAGCCACTGACTCACACCACGACAAGGGGGAAGAGCGTTCTGGAGGCTCTAATCCTAGTATTGAAGTGTTTGTCCTCAAACATATTTGCCAGAGCTGGCTGTATGGCCGTATCTAGCCTGAGGAGCGGAGAAGGCTGAGAGCCAAAAATACTGTGTGAGCAGCATGAATGACTGCTCCAATATCCCAAAGCAGTCACTGCAGACCTTTGCCCTCTGGGTCACCTCCTTGCGTGATCAAGGTCTGACACGGAGACCACTAGTCAGTCAACCTTGTCAGGTTTTCCTTAGCTTTCTTCCAAAGAGGGTGGGACACAATAGTTTGAAGTATGTCAAGGACTTGACAATAAGCACTAACCCTCAAAGATGCTCTGATTAGAAGGGATGTGAACTATCTTTGAGTCACTTCTCCTCATCACTGATAAGGAAACCAAAGGACCAAGAAGGGCAGGACCCCCCACCTCTAGCTCCCTAGCATCTTAGTCTCAGCATGTCCATCCTGGGCCCTCATTATTGCTGCCAGCAAATCCCACCATGCAGCCCATGTTTTCTCAGTGGCTGTTGTTACCATTTATTTTCCACTTGTCTTTCAAAACACGTCTTCTTCCCTGGACACCTTCCCTTATTCCTCTCTCAGAATTGGAGCCTCTATCTCCGCTGTTTTATCCATGTCTTGTTTATAGCATATGCCATTTTTTATTGTTTCACTTGTCCGTCTCCTGGGAAGATTGGATTTACTTGAGTACCAGAATGGTATCTCACACATTGTTGTATTTTCCAATATAGCAGGCAGCACTTTATCCTGTGCTACTGGATAAGATTCTATGTCTGAGTGATTGGAAACAAAAACAATTCCCTCAACCACGCAAGCAGGCAGAGCTGGTACTGAAACCCAAGACTCCTGATTCTTGTTCCCACTTTCTACTGAATTTTATTCAGCTTGTAATTTTTCAGTCACTTACAAAATTGTGTTCCATGCTCTTATTCTTGGGTATAAGAGGCTGTTTCTTGTCAGATTTTTTCCCTCTATTGTTCATTAGGGTTTGCTGATTTGCTTTGTTCCTCATTTGGTAATAATACCACTTTGCATTCTAGATGGATATACTCCCTAAACAAAGATTTTGAGTTTTCGTTTTTTTGCCATTTTATTATCATGTTACAGGAAATAAACAGATTAATTCTAATTTGCAGTTTGATAGCCTGAATTAAAGGACTCTATATTGTTTGGGGGGTTTAATATTTTGCAAAGACTGAGTTACACTGTTTTTTTTTTCCTTTTAATTGCTTTACAATATTGTGTTGGTTTCTGCTATACAACATTAGTTACTATTGAGATACTTGAAGGTTTTTTGCAAACTATAAAGGATCATACTGTTATGATACAAGTATTATACTTAACATCCAGCATCATGTCTGGTGTATAATAGATGCTGAATGAGAATTCGATGAGCAAACTAAGACCTTTTTTCCTCTAGGTATGTTTGCAAAGAAAATGTTTCCTTACCTAGCTGGGTTGCACAAAGCTTGTTTTTAACTTTTCAAATTGTTTTTATATCTATTATTTCATGTTGTCCTCACGACAAGCTGTTTTGCAACCACAAACCGTACCCTGCGAGTCAGTCAGTGCTGTGTTCTGACAGCCTTGTACAAGTCTCCAGGGGAACCAACCTGGACCCTGTGAATGACAAAGTATAAAGGATCAGTGCAGTCTACTTTCTACCAACAGCAGCCCACCACACCATATTCCTCCTTGGGGGTCAGTCCCCTTATCCGTATTAACTCAGACTCTCTTGGCTACCTCTTTTTTTTTTTTTTCACTTCCAGAAGGATCACAAGTTTTTTCCTTATGTTCTAAAGTGCCCTGTTTGGGGTAGTGGTTTCCGGTTGTGAAGATCATATCAGCAAAGCCCTCCCCAACAGGTGTTTTCCATCCTAGTCTCATTCATTCAATATATAAATGTAGTTCCTACTATGAGCCAGGTGCTGTGTTAAGTTCTATGGGAAAAGCATGACTAGACCTACTTTTAAGAGACCCTCTCAAACTTTGTCTCCAGGACTGTTTAGAATAATTCACCTATATCTCCTCATCTTATTATCCTTGGTGTCCAGAATTTATGAATTTTGTACCCTGATTGTTTTGCTTTTTATACAACGTGGACCGTTTCTTCATATGCTTCACCCTTGCAGCCTAGTTCTATAAATTTCACTTCCTGGGACCATCAGATATGACTAATGCTGGGCTTCATTTGAGTTATAACCTAAGAATTCTCAGGCTAGCAAGGGCCTTAGAAAATATTTCACAGCTGAGCTAGAGTCATCTCTGTCCCACAAATTGTCTTGACTAAGACCTCGGAGTGGCAAGTGGCAGAGTTAGACTGGAATCGAGGGCCCTTGACTCCTATTCAGTGTTCATTGTTTATCTACCCTTGTCAGTGAGGTTTTTGTTTTTTCACTTCCATCCTTGTTATCCCTTGCTCTTGATTTGGTGCTGAGGACCACAGTTTTTGCCCCTGATTAGATCCATTAGAGAGTCTTGGAGGCCAATAACAACCCGCATTTCCAAGCAGTGGCCTCAGGTCTCTGAGTGATGACCTTTCGGGCTGATGTGCTATGGCTTATACCAAGTTGATGAGCCTCTTTTAGTCCTTATTGCTACCCAGATACTGCAGCTTAGATTGCAGCTAGTAGGAATGATAAGATCCTCCGAACCCAGGGAGTTCATGTCCAGAGGATAGGCCAAGGTGGGGTTACTAGAAGGGCTTTTCTGTGGAGAGTTCTCTTGTGTGGAGGTGTTTAGGAAGCAGGCTTGTGGGGCAGGGACAAAGAATTCTAAAAAGACTATCCAATGGACTTTCCTCTAGCTCCTCTCAAAGAGGAATGGAGATCCTGGGAACCTTGCAGTCCTAATTTTTATTGTTCTGAAGGGAAATAGCAACCCACTCCAGTCTTTTTGCCTGGCAGGCTACAGTCCATGGGGTCGCAAAGAGTCTGACTCAATTGAGCGACTAACACACACATGCACTCTCTCTCTCTCTCTGCTGGTGCTACGGTTGGGTTTCTTTTGCCATCTCCTTGGCAGGAGAAATGTGATTGGCTTGATTGGGAACATGAGATGGGGACGGGGGAATTTTTATCAAGCTCCAATTAATTTACAGATTTCAAGAGAGGCAGTTGTTGGAGGTACAGAAGGGCCCTCTTGAAGGAAGAAGTATAACATCTAACCCCCACTAGCCAGATGGCAGTGGAGACCCTGGAGTTATCAGGGCAGCAGGTGCCGGGGCAGGGAGAACAGATGGCACTTTTGCACCACTCTTCACAGTCTTCTTTTGGGATTTTCTTCTTTTCTGTCTTAATCTTTAGCATTCCTTTAATGAGCTCTGGATTCAATGACAATATGCTTTGGAAAGTCACTCAGGGTGATACACTGAGAAGCCCGGTTTGCTACTTAGGAACTTAAATGGTCTAGGGGTTCCTCATAGCTCCTCTGGCTTGTTAAGCCCACCCCTCAGTTGCCTGAGGCTTGGCCCTTTGAGAAGGTGGTTAACTGCAGGCTTGGGAGGAAGGCATGACAGAGGGTCTGTTTAAATGAATGCAGGCAGCTGAGTCTGAGAGCCCAGAGGCTCACCCCTGGACTTGGTGAGGGTAAATATTAAAGTGGTTTCTGAGAGTTTAATAAATTCTTGTAAAAAGGGGCTTTGGGTCAACTATAGAAGAATGTAGCTGACAGGCACAGTTTCTTGAACTGGAAGAAAAATTATTTCCTGCTTATGTTTTAGGGTCTCTCTACATATGGCTTATTACCTTTTCCAGAACACCTTTGCATATATATTTTATTCCTTTATTCACATCATAACTTCAAGAGAAATTATTATCCCTATTCTGTAAGAAATAGAGGTTGACTGGTGGCTTAGCCAGGGTCACATAGCTAGGTGATGTCGGAGCCAGGGCTGGAAGCCAGCTCTTCTGCTTCTAGTCAGTGCTTTTTTTCTTATTATTCAGAGTAACTTGGACACCCTCATAACCATGAAGCAATGTGTTTTCATGACTCATGTTTCATTGACTCACAAAAACCCTTCTGTCTGCAATATTTCGTATACACAAAAGAACAAATATGTATGTGATTTTGTATAAGGTTTGTACCATATATGTGCTATAAACACAAGTGCCATGAGTATCTGGTTATTCACAATAAAGCTGGAGAGGGAGCATTATTACTGAAACCAGTGGGGTCCAGTGGCCTTTTTCCAACTGCTGCTCCCACCTCTCCTCAAGGGGTAGCACTTACTATTCCTTTGCTTTTCATTAGTTTTACTATGAATACCTGTGTCTGTTTCCTTACAAAATAAATCAATTTGGTTATAGGAATTGGAATATAACATGTATGTTTATTCACATTATTCACCTGGGGTCATTGCTGTGTAGAATTCCACTGTATAAATGTGCTGCAAGTTGTTTATCCATTCTCCTCAATGGATCCTTCTACTTTTTTTGCTGATGCAAATATGTTGCCATGAAAATTCTGGAAGTAGTTTTCTGGAGTTACAGAGCATATGCACATTCAACTCCATGAGATAATACAAATTATTTTTTTAAGTGATTGTACCAGTTTATAATTTCACCAGCAGTTTATAAGAGATTCTGTTGTTCCCCATCCTTGTTAACACAAACATTTTGGCCTCTGATTTTATGTGAACCTGAAGTGTATAAACAGCATCTCATGGTTTTAATTTGCATTTTCTAGACTCCTAATGAGGTTGACTGTGCTTTCAAATGTTCATTGCCCACTTGTATTTTACCTGTTTCCAGCTTTTGTCTCTATTTCTTTTGGATTGTTGCTCTTTTTCTGAGTTCTTTATATACTCTAGGTAAACATTAACTTTTCTTACTTGTTTTTGTCTTGAAGTATCAGTAACTCTTCACAGTTAGTAGCATGTCATTATTGTGTTCTAGGGTGTCCTAACTAAACAGAAATTTGAAGTTTTAATTTACTCATGTTTATCTTATTTTTATGTTTTTTTAAAATCTTGTTTTGAAAAATCCTTCTCTACTTCAGGGCTTCCCTGGTGGCTCAGCTGGTAAAGAATCCACCTGCAGTGTGGGAGACATGGGTTCGATCCCTGGGTTGGAAAGATCCCCTGGAGAAGGGAACAGCTACCCACTCCAGTAATCTGGCCTGGAAAATTCCATGAACTGTATAGTCCATGGAGTTGCAAAGAGTCAGACATGACTGAGCGACTTTCACTCTCTACTTCCAAGTTATAAAGATATTCTTATATGCTCTTCTAAAAATTTTGTAAAATTTTGCTTTTTATATGTAAGTCTTTAACCTACTTGGATTTCTGTGTGTGTGTGTGTGTGTGTGTGTATGTGTGAATGATTTGGAAAAGGGGCCTATTTTCATTTATTTTCCATATAGACAGTGAATTGCCCAGCACCACTTAAAGGAAAACAGCTAACTGTTCCAAGAAAATATCTGTTAGGATTTTTACTGGAATGCTTCTCATCCTCTAGCATGATTTAGGGAAACTGGTGTTTACAATAAGTCTATTCATGAACATATAAATATCCTCATTGTTGGTGCCTTCTTTAATGTCTTTCAATATAATTTCATAACTCAAGAAATGTCTTACATATCTTTTATTTGATTTATTCCTAGGTACCTTATGATTCATGTTGCTATTACAAATGGTACCTTTTTATTATTCGTTTTGTAATTGCTCTGGTATCTACAGTTTCCATTGATTTTGGAAATTGACAATTTGTGTTCATTAATATTGTTATACTTTCTTCTACTAAATTATACATAGATTTTTTGAGGTTTTCAGTGTATAGTCTTATCAACCAAAGATCACATAGCTTTTTAATTTTTTTTTCCACTTAGTCTACTTATGCCCTCTATCAGATATGAATTTGCATTCTGTTTATTTTCTTTCCATGGCTAAATTTTAATTTTTTCCATGCATTTCAAATTAATGAAATTTTTATAATCTCAATACCTTAATGCTCTTGCCTTGTCATATAAAAACTTAATTACTTATATTGCCTAATTTTGGGCTTCTAAGCAATTATTGGTCAACGTGAAACTCTAGGGTTTTGCTTTTTTTTCTTTTTCCTGGCTGCACCATGTGGCTTCCTGGATTCTAGTTTCCCAGCCAGGGATTGAACCTGGGTCCTCAGAGGTGAAAGCACAGAGTCCAGAGCCCTGGATCGCCAGGGAATTCCCTCTAATCTTTTAACTCAACAATTTAGAAATAAACATTACAATTTTAAACAAATATATTTGTTAGATTTATTGTATGTAATACTTAACATGCCTACCACTTTATTTGATTACCATTCTTTCTTCCATTGTAATGGAAGAAACTTTTTTTTTAATTGTTTTCTTTCTTTCTAAAGTACATACTTCAGAGTTTTCTTTGGCACAGATCTGTTGGTGCAGTTCCTTCAGTTTTTATTTATCTGAAAATATCTTTATTTTGACCTCATTCTTAAAGTTTGTCAGGATTCATAATTCAAAGGTGGAAATTATTTTGTCTCAGCATTCTAAAGGTATAATACCTGTATCTTGGCTTCCAAAATTACTGATGAGATCTAAATGATATCCCTTAATAAATGATGATACTTAAAAATCTCTTAGGATTCAGTACTCTTGCCTGGAAACTCCCATGGACGGAGGAGCCTGGTAGGCTGCAGCCCATGGGGTCGCTAAGAGTTGGGCACAACTGAGCAACTTCACTTGCACTTTTCACTTGAATGCATTGGAGAAGGAAATGGCAATCCACTCCAGTGTTCTTGCCTGGAGAATCCCAGGGACAGGGGAGCCTGGTGGGCTGCCGTCTATGGGATCGCACAGAGTTGGACACGACTGAAGTGACTTAGCAGCAGCAGCCGCAGGATTCATTAAAGACTTTGCCTTTGGTATTATATGGTTTTAGTCTAATGGCACTAGTTATGGGTTTCTTTTTATTTATCCTACTTTTGATGTGTTGTGCTTACTATATTTATTTGAGTGTTTCATCAATTCGGAGACAATTCAGGTGTCTTTTCAAATATTTCCTCTCCTTCTATCTCCCCTCTCTTTATGGAACTCTGACTTCATCTATTTAAGATCTTTACCCAGTCTAACATTTGTATTAACCTCCCTTTCGTCTTTCCTATCTCTTTATTTTATTGGGCTACGTTAAAAAAAAATAAATCTCACAGTTTACTGACATATTTTTTCAGTGCTGTCTATTTTTCTGTGTAACTTATCTTTGAAATTAAATTTCAAAGAAATAAAAAACACAAGTGATCAACATTAGGAATGAAAATGAGATCATCACTATAGATCCTACATATATTAGAAAATAGGGATATAGCATGAGTAAATCTATACCAGTAAATTCAGCAACTTAGAGAAAATGGTAAGTTCCTTGAAAACATAATTTGCCAAAATTTATACAAGAAATTGAAATTTTAATTAAACCTGTATCTCTTAAATTTAATGAATAATCTAACATTTTCTCACAAAGCAAACTCCAGCCCACATGGCTTCCTCAATAAGTTCTGTCAAACATTATACCAAACCTTCATGAACTCTTTAGACTATAGAGAGAATGGAAAACGTCTCAGCTCATTTAATGTGGACAGCATTACCCTAATACTTAAATTGTTATTGTTGTTGTTCAGTCACTGAGTTGTGTCTGACTGTTTGCAACCCCATGAACTGCAGCATGCCAGGCTTCTCTGTCCATCACTATCTCCCTAAGTCTCTTCAAACTCATGCCCACTGAGTCAGTGATACCATCCAACCGTCTCATCGCCCCCTTCTCCTGCCTTCCATCTTTCCAAGCATCAGGGTCTTTTCCAATGAGTCGGCTCTTCATATCAGGTGGCCAAAGTGTTGGAGCTTCAGCATTAGTCCTTCCAATGAATATTCAGGGTTGATTTCCTTTAGGATTGACTGGTTTGATCTCCTTACTGTCCAAGGGGATCTTGAGAGTCTTCTCCAACACCACAGTTCAAAAGGGTCAATTCTTCAGTGCTTAGCCATTTTTATGGTCCGGTTCTCACATCCATACATGACTACGGGAAAAACCATGGCTTTGACTATATGGACCTTTGTCGGCTAAGTAGTGTCTCTGCTTTTTAAAACACTGTCTAGGTTTGACATAGCTGTTTTTCCAAGGAGCAAGCTTCTTATAATTTTGTGGCTGCAGTCACCGTTTGCATTGATTTTGGAGCCCAAGAAAATGAAATCTGACACTGTTTCCACATTTTTCCCATCTATTTGCCATGAAATGATAGGGCCAGATGCCATGATCTTAGTTTTTTGAATCTTGAGTTTTAAGCCAGTTTTTACACTCTCCTCTTTCACCTTCATTAACAGGCTCTTCAGTTCCTCTTCACTTTCTGCCATTAAAGTAGTATCATCTGCATATCTGAGGTTGATATTTCTCCTGGCCATCTTGATTCCAGCTTGTGATTCATCCAGCCTGGCATTTCTCATCATGTACTGTACATATAAGTTAAATAAATCTATTGTTGTTCAGTTGCTAAGTTGTGTCCCATGGACTGCAACATGCCAGACTTCCCTGTCCTTCACTATCTCCTAGAGTTTGCTCAAACTCATGTCCATTGAGTCGGTGATGCCATCCAAGTATCTCTCTGTCTCCTCCTTATCTTCCCACCCTCAGTCTTTCCCAGCATCAGGATCTTTTCCAGTGAGTCAGCATCAGGTGGCCAAAGTATTGGAGCTTCAGCATCAGTCCTTCCAATGAATATTCGAGGTTGATTTCCTTAAATCTGACAAACATGTAATTAGAAAAGAAGATTGCAGAGTAATACTTATCATGAACATAGGTGGAAAATTCCTTAACATAACATCATCAATCAAATTTGGCAGACTATAAAGGATAATGATATTTAACCCATGAGCTTGAGGTTGGCTTGGCATTTGAGTATCAATCAGTGTAACACATTAACAGTATTAAAGGGAAAAAAAACACATGTAATAACTCAATAGATGCCCGAAAAAAAGATAACAAAATCTAATATTCTTTTATGATTAAAAACTCAAAGAACTTTCTCAATCTGATTAAACAGCATCTTAAAGCCTACAGCTGAGCTGGTATCATAGTTCAAGGTGAAATATTAACTCCTTTTTCCCCTGTGATATGGAAATGGGCAAGAGCTTTCACCTTTCTGTTCAACATTGTCCTGTAGATCTGAGCTATTTTAATAACAATAGGAAACAAAAATAAAGGGCACACAGATCAGAAATGAAGAAGTAAAACTAATTTTTTTCACAGACAATATGATTGCATATTTTGAAAATCTAGCAATAGAATCTACAAATTACTTAAGCTAATAAGCAAACTTAGCAAGATCATAGGACATAGCTCATATACAAAAATTTAATTGGGTTAAATATACTGGCAGTGATCCATTTCAATGTAAGTGAATTAAAATTTTCTAATGTAAAAAAATTCAAACATCTAGGAATTAATCTGACAAAAGATGAGACCAGGCACCATATTTGCATAATGTGTATCTGTTTTTATCTTTTTAACCTTAGAGATTTCTATTACTTTCCTGTAAGATTAAGAATGTATTAATTAGCATGCATCTTCTAATTTACCCAGTATCTGGATATTTTGTGTAAAAGGTATTTCAGAACATTATTGCATGGTTCTGCTTGAAGTAGAAGTCAGTTTTTTTGATTCTGCAGAATACCTGTGAGATACAACAGTTTTTGAGCAGCTTTAGGTGGAAATAAGTTCTAGCATGATAGTGACTATCTTACTTCACACTTAAGCAAAATTGTTGAGTCAAAACCTATCAGGCTACCCCTTGAGACATAAAGCCTGTACTTACTGCTTCCCAGATAGGAAGCATGACTGCAAAGCAGTAGGTTAACCTCTGGAAACACTGTCGGCCTGGTATGTGCCAGCTTTCCTTTAAGTGGGGCTCTGTCTATACATGTGTTTCATGTCGACCCATCATATATGTGTGCCTTTTCATGATTGTGGATATAGCTACAGGTATGCAAAGATAACGTTTTCAGAAAAGATAAGAGTGAAGATTTGAAAACAAGTCATATTTTAACTTAAAACTTAGAAGCCATGGTAATATTTGTATGCCAGACTTGTGAAAAAATGATTAGTGTTTATGAGCAGAGTGTATTTAACTTACAAAAGGATATGGCCGTGATTTATGCCATTGAAAACTGGTGCTTTTAATGAGAATTCATTTCTCTTAACTATCATTTGATAATAAAAGAGTAATGTAAATTTACTACTCCCTGTACATGCTAAGAATGTGAATTTCATGCCTCCTTATTTATGGCTTCGACCATTCAACTTCACAGAGCAGGGAAGGGCAAAGATATCCTGTAGTGGAGTCCAGGAGTTTTTGTGACCTCAGGGATGAGAGATGGAAGGGAAGACAGTAAAGAAAGAATGAAAAAGAAGAAAAAAAAGCAGAGGAGGACAGCACCAAAAAAAAAAAAAAAAAAAGAGTAAGATACATTGAAAAGATGTGACTGAATGCTACCAATATAATCATAAGGGCATCAAGTGACACTGACCTCCTAGCTGCCAATCTGCCTCTCTAGAGCTATTTGTGGTCAAAAGAATCTTGGTTCTGTCACTGCTTCACCTTATGGACTTCAAACAGGTTTTTTAATATCCTTTGGCTTCTTTAAAAATGAGATGATAGCATGTATTTTGTGTCTTTATGAAAACTAAATGATATAGTGCTTTTAAAGCACTTAACAGAGTTTCTGGGACATCATAAACACAAAATAAATGGTAATTAATATGATGATCTCCATACCACATCTTCTAGACACACACATACACACACACACGCACGCACGCACAAATCAGTTCTGCTCTGGACAATACTTCTCCAACTATCTGTAGTGAAAAATCACTTTTTAACATTCCCAGTCTAGTGTGTGTTGACAGTTTTGTAAAATGCAATTGTAACAAAAATGGATCGCTACAATAATGAAATGAAAATACAGAGACATATATATAAGCATTCAACTTTTATTCTAAACTTAAATTGACATTAAATATCAAGTTATTATAGAAGTTACTAAGCACTTTTAATTTCTGGATTTATTTTATCATGTTCTAGTAGCACTGTACAGTGTACAGATGGGCATCGGTCCATGGACTATACTCTGAGGAACACTGATCTGCGAACAGCAGACCTATGATGGTGTTATATACATTTAGAATAAACTTTGCTAAGAGAAGGGCTTGGAAGTTCTTAGAAGTCTGTGTTGGGGTGAGGGGATATGGCCTAAGCTGGCAGCTCTCCCTCTAATGTATTCATTAGCACACATGTCCCTCATTGTTTCAAACTCTGGAAAAATTTTCTCTAGAAATTCCCATCAAAAAGTCCTATGCAAGAGTGATTTCTTCTGCGGGTGGCCTGTTGTTGTTCAGTCACTAAGTAGTGTACAACTCTTTGCAACCCCATGGACTGCAGCATGCCAGGCCTCCCTGTCCTTCACTATCACCTGGAATTTGCTCAAACCCATGTCCATTGAGTCAGTGATGCTATCCAACCATCTCATACTCTGTCATCCCTTTCTCCTCCTGCCTTCAATCTTTCCCAGCATCAGGGTCTTTTCAAATGAGTCAGTTTTTCACATCAGGTGGCCAAAGTATTGGAGCTTCAGCATTAGTCTTTCCAATGAATATTCAGGACTGATTTCCTTTAGGATTGACAGGTTGGATCTCCTTGCAGTCCAAGGGAATCTCAAGAGTCTTCTCCAACACCACAGTTCAAAAGCAACAATTCTTTGGCCCTCAGCCTTCTTTATGGTCCAACTCTGACATCCATATATGACTACTGGAAAAACCATAGCTTTGACTATATGGACCTTTGTCAGCAAAGTTATGTCTCTGCTTTTTAACATGCTGTCTAGGTTTGTCATAGCTTTTCTTCCAAGGAGCAAGCATCTTTTACTCCCATGGCTGCAGTCACCATCCACAGTGATTTTGGAGCCCAGGAAAATTCCATCACTGTTTCCATGTTTTACCCATCTATTTGCCATGAAGTGATGGGACCAGATGCCATGATCTTAGTTTTCTGAATGAGTTTTTTTTTTTTTCCTGAATGAGTTTTAAGCCATCTTTTTCACTCTCTTCTTTCACCTTCATCAAGAGGCTCTTTAGTTCCTCTTCATTTTCTGTTGTTAGGGTGGTATCATCTGCATATCTGAGGTTATTGATATTTTTCCCAGCAATCTTGATTCTAGCTTGTGCTTCATCCAGCCTGGCATTTTGCATGATGTACTCTTCATATAAGTTACATAAGCAAGGTGACAATATATAGCCTTGAGGTACTCCATTCTCAATTTGGAACCAGTCCCTATTCCATGTCTGGTTCTAAATGTTGCTTCTTGACCTGCATACAGATTTCTCAGGAGGCAGGTAAGGTGCCTCTCATCTCTTTAAGAATTTTCCATGGTTTGTTGTGATCCACACAGTCAAAGTCTTTAGCATAATCAGTGAAACAAAAGTAGCTGTTTTTCTGGAATTCTCTTGCTTTTTCTATGATGCAGAAGATGTTGGCAATTTGATCTCTGGTTCTTCTGTCTTTCTAAATCCAACTTGTACATCTGGAAGTTCTCAGTTCACATAATGCTGAAACCTAGCTTGAAGGATTTTAAGCCTTACCTTGCTAGCATGTGAAATGAGTGCAATTGTGCGGTAGTTTAAACATGGTTTGGCATTGCCCTTCTTTGGAGTTGGAGTGAAAACTGATATTTTCCAGTCTGATGGCCACTAAGTTTTTCAAATTTGCTGTCATATTGAGTGCACCCCTTCCACAGCATCGTCTTGTAGGATTTGGAAGAACTCAGCTGGAATTCCTTCACCTCCACTAGCTTTGATCATAGTAATGCTTCCTAAGGTCCACTTGACTTCACACTCCAGAATGTCTGACTCTAAGTGAGTGACCATATCATCATGGTTATCTGAGTCATTAAAACCTTTTTTGTACAGTTCTTCTGTGTATTCTTGCTACCTCTTCTTAATCTCTTCTGCTTCTGTTAGGTCCTTACTGTTTCTGCCCTTTATTGTGCCCATCTTTGCATGAAATGTTCCCTTGGTATCTCTAATTTTCTTTAAGAGAACTAGTTCTCTAGAAATTTATGAGCTGAACAGTTAGAATTGAGAAACAGCTTACTGTTTACTAATAGTTTACTAATATTTTGGTAATATAGACTTTGTCGAAAGATATTTTTGTCCTCGCTGAACTTCACTGATATTCCTTCTTTTCTAGTGTTGATTTATATTACCCTTCACCCAAATACTTGTTTTGCGTTACTATCCCAGGGTGATAAAATAGCAAGAGTCATCCACTCACTGTACTTTATAATGTAAGTGAACTAGCTACTGTGGAGCTTCAATTCAAATTCAACTTGTGTACATTTAAGATGTACCATGCTCTGCACCATGATGGATACGTTTTGATCTTTTGAGCCCACTGACACAACAGCTCAGTGAGATTGGTATTTTTATCAGTGCCGTTTATTAGAAAATCAAGCCTCAGAAATGTTGAATGACATTCCATGGACTATGATTCAAACTTAGGCGTGCTGCATCCAAATATAGTTCTTTTATACTATAGTACATGTTTAATTATCTCTCAGAACATCTTATTTCTTTGGGTGTGTTAGGTATTACTACAGAGTCCTCACTGGAAATTGTATAGTAGCCAACAGTAGTCCTAAACAGTGATGTCCACCACATTCCAGCCTTTCAGGAGAACATTTTTGCTTATACACCACCTGTTTTTGTAGCATTTGTTTCTAATAGACATTGAAATTTTCAATAAAGTAATAGTGAGTTACATTTTCATGAAGAACTCCAGTTAACTGTAAGACAAGCTAAAAAATGTGGTGATTTATTAACTATTCCTGGTGGCTCAGACAGTAAAGAATCCACCTGCAATCTCTGGGTAGGGAAGATCCCCTGGAAAAGGGAATGATACCCACTCCAGTTTTTTGCCTGGGAAATCCCATGTACAGAGGAACCTGGCTGGCTACAGTCTAGTCCAACTGAGTCCAACCCTCAGTCCATGAGGTCTGAGGGTTGGACATGACTGAGAGACTAAGCACACAGCACAGCTTGAGAAAGATTTCTAAATAAAAGATGATATCATAAACATAAGTGAGACTGCAGAAGGATAAGGTCTCAACTGCAATAGAAAATATTTAAGTAGAATACACTAAAGAATTGCCTGCCCTGATGATGCTTTACAGCTTTGGAGTGGTTTTGAAAGTTCATGTTCTAAGACACAGTGCAGATTTTACTCTTAGATTGGATGGAGAATTAATTCTTGAAGGTAGAGGGATTGATCACACTACCACTAGGTAGGATCTGCATTGGTCATGACTCATAACAGTAACTTACATCCAGAAAAAATATATAAAATTCTGCATGTTTGGTTACTTTTATTCATTCCACAAGTATCTATTGCATTCCTTATTCTTTTCTTGTGTGTTTATTTATTTGGCTGCACTGGGTCTTAGTTGAGGCCTGTGGGATCTAGTTCCCTGACCAGGGCTTGGACCTGGGCCCCCTGCATTGGGAGCTCAGAATCTTAGCCACTGGACCACCGGGGAAGTCCCCTCCTTGTTCATTCTTATGCATGTGTGTATATGAGTTACTCAGTCATGTCCGACACTTTGCGACCCCACGGACTGTAGTCAGCCAGGCTCCTGTGTCCGTGGAATTCTCCAGGCAAGAATACTGGAGTGGGCTGCCATTCCCTTCTCCGATGGATCTTCCTGACCCAGGGATTGAACCCAGGTCTCCCGTGTTGTGGGCAGATTCTTTACTGTCTAAGCCACCAGAGAATCTTATAGAAGGAAAACCAAATAGTTGAACAAGGTAGTCTTTTAGCAACAAATGTTATTAACAAAGCAGATGACTGTAATAGAGTGTAAGCAAGTAGTGGGATTACTAATTTTAGTTCTCTGGATCAGGAAAGGTCCCCTAAAATCAAGGAGACAGACGAGAGAGTCAGACTCATGTGGGGTCTTGTAAACAACTGTGGGATGCCAGGGGAGTCTGAAGCAGGAGGGTAACATGGCTAATTTGTATTTAAAAAGCTGCTCCTTCGTTTTCTCTTGTGAGGGAAATAGGGGGATTGGGGCAAGTGTAGAAACAGGAAGTAAGTTAGAGAGGTTACTGCAGGACACTGAAGGTGGAGAACATTCAGTTAGAAGCTGGGGCTGCTTGGGCTCAGGGGCCAAAAGCTTAAGGGAGAGAGTAGGAGGGTAGCAATTGCTGTTTCACTGGACTAGGGCTGCAGCGAGAGAAAAGAAAGAATTGATAATGACTCCTGCTGCTGCTGCTAAGTCACTTCAGTCGTGTCCGACTCTATGCGACCCCAGAGACGGCAGCCCACCAGGCTCCCCCATCCCTGAGATTCTCCAGGCAAGAACACTGGAGTGGGTTGCCATTTCCTTCTCCAATGCATGAAAGTGAAAAGTAAAAGTGAAGTCACTCAGTCGTGTCCAACTCTTCGCGACCCCATGGACTGCAGCCCACCAGGCTCCTCCGTCCATGGGATTTTCCAGGCAAGAGTACTGGAGTGGGATGCCATTGCCTTCTCCGATAATGACTCCTAGGGTGGGTGATATTCTTTACTGAGGTGGGAGAGTCTAGAGGAGGAGTGATTTGGGGGAGAAATAAATTCGATTTTGGCCATGTTAAGTTTGAGATGCCTGTTGGACACCCAGGTTGCTGAACACAGCAGACAGTTGTGTAAATGGGTTTGGAGCTCATTGGAGAATTGGGGCTGGAGTCATAGATTTGATAGTATAGAGATGATGTTGACTCTGTGGGCCTGATGGGATCATGCCAGGGGAACATGGCTAGCGGAGAAGACCTAGGCCTGGACACCGGAGCACTCCCATATGTTAAGGAGAAGCAAGGAGATAGAGAAGAAGCAAAGCAGAGGAACCTAAGAAGTTTCTTTCTCCTTCAAGAATAAGCTGGCGTTGCACACCCACATGTGCCCCCTGCCCCTTGTTGACCTTGCACATCCAGGGTCCAGGACTGAGACACAGCCCAGGCCCCACTCACTCCACTGGGCCCAGTCTCACCTCTTGTTCCAGAATGCGAGCCTGCTGTGTGTCCAATGGTTGCCCCTCCTGTGAGGTGCCCTTCATTCATTTAGTAAACCTGTGTTGAGCAGCTTATTTGCGCTGAGACCATGAGTGTAACGCTCAGCAAGAATGGTTCAGCACAGACCCTGCCCTCAGGGTCACCAGCAAGTGGACGATTACAATGAACAGAAATGGTGGAGGTATAGCTGTTTTAGTATAGACTGTGTGACCCAGGAAGTATTTAGTTCAGTTCAGTCACTCAGTTGTGTCCAAGTCTTTGCCACCCCTATGGAGCAGAGTATGCCAGGCTTCCTTGTAACCAACTCCCAGAGCTTGCTCACACTCATGTCCTTTGAGTTGGTGATGTCATCCAACCATCTCATTCTCGGTTGTCCCCTTCTCCCACTTTCAATCTTTCCCAGCATCAGGGTCTTTTCAAATGAGTCAGTTCTTCACATCAGGTGGCCAAAGTATTGGAGCTTCAGCATCAGTCCTTCCAGTGAATATTCAGGACTGATTTCCTTTAGGATTGACTGGTTGGATTTCCTTGCAGTCCAAGGGACTCTCAAGAGTCTTCTCCAACATACAGTTCAAAAGCATCAATACTTTGGTGCTCAGTTTTCTTTATGGTCCAACTCTCACATCCATTCATGACCACTGGAAAGACCATAGCCTTGACTAGACGGACCTTTGTTGACAAAGTAATGTGTCTGCTTTTTAATATGCTGTCTGGGTTTGTCATCGCTAGTATAATTGCTGTTATAAGCCTAAATTTCCCATCTGAGGGAATGGAATTAAGTATGAGGGGCTCTCTGATGTACCCTGAGGATGTGATGGATGGATGAGCAAATGAAAACCCCTATCTAGCCCCTCATGGAACATCTAAAAGGGCAGTGAGTGGGGAGGCCTGGTCAGTGTCTCTGTGTGGGGAGTCGACACATGGTGTGTTAGCCTACAGCAAGTCTCTGGTTTTTCCTTCAGATGTCTGCTCTTCTCCTCACCCTTCACTATTCCTATTCTATCTTCCCTGGGCCTTCTCTTTGGTTCTATTTGTCTATCCCAAAGCAGAAGAAAGGGCTGGTTTTAACAGAGAAGAATCATTTGATATTGAACCAGGAAGATGGGTGGCCAAAAACTTCATTCATGATTTTCCATAAGATGTTACAGAAAAACTCAAACATTTTGGTCAACCCAATACGAGGAACCTTTAATGTTTGAATAATCTGGGAAAGTGGAACAAAGGATTCTGGGAAATTCAAGGCTCTTTACACAGAGTACCAAGTGCCCACACAGTGTTCTGTGTATAATGGCTGAGCTTGATAATAAACTCTCAGCCACGCCCTTAAAGCCAGCCACACCCACTCCTCACACACCTCAAAACCTTTCAGGGAGGGTACCGATTGCAGCAGCTTCTCAAAGGAGTGCAGAAAGTGTCTCTGAAAAGAACACAGCCATTTGTTCTCTGTCAAGATGCCTCTTTCATACTGTAATTAGAGTGCTGTGGAGGGGGCGAAATGGGGGAGAAGGAGGAACATGAAATGTTCTGACTTCCCTCATGGCTTTTTCTTCCTGTACCGCAGGGCCTTGAACTCACTGAAATACTGCGACTGAAAAACACACTGTTATATACACAGAGAGGGAGAAAGCAACATGTGTGTCCTGCTTTTGTGCCTCCAAAGTGTCTGTGTGCTAAAGCGAGGAGGGGCACCTTGGGGTGGAGGCAGGGCAGCATTCGAAGAGGAGGGAGATCAGAATTCCACCTTGTAAGTTGTGTCACTCCAGGAGTCACACTGGACTGATGTAGCCTGCATCCTGAGCTTTAAAGAAGAATGAACAGATTCTTCAAAATAAATTCTGGCAATATGTTTATGTTCACATCTGAAAACATTGATACAAATAATATATACCTAGCGATTCATGGGGTCACAAAGAGTTGGACACAACTGAGCGACTGAACTGAACTGAAGAGCGTTGCATCTTCAGGCCTTTATTTTCCCAGTCTGCAAAGTGGGGGTAAAAAAAGTGATGATCCCTTAATTCCCTTCCTGAAAGGTATAAGGACAAGCTTGTGAGAACTCAAACTTTTCACAGGATTCATAGTTCCTGCTGTTCCATGGTCATCTTTGCTAATACAAGGAAATGATAAAGCTTATTGGCATGAAGTAGTGCAACATTCAAGAGTATTTGTGGGCTTTTGTTTTGTTTTGAATTGTATTTGCAGCAATAGCAACAATTTCTTGATTCCATCTTGCAGGAAAATCAGCATCTTTCTAACACTTGCTGGCAGGGGAGGAGAAAGAAGGGTGTGGAGATAGTCTCCAGCCACTGTTTCAATCACAGCAGATGACGTTTGAAGCGACTGGCGCATTTCTTGTAGATAACAGAGAATTGATGCTCTTGGGCCCAATGATGTTCAGCATAAATGTGTCAGGATATCCAGCTGACTTAATACACAGCTGAACTCCCGGTCTGCCCTCTAGAAACGACTCCTCACGGTATCTTTTCCATCTCAGTTTATTGAACTCCATGCTTCTAGTTGCTCAAGGAGAAAACCTTGAGGGTCTTCTTTGTCTCACATCTCTCTTATAGTCTGCGTTTAAGGTGTCAGCAAGTTTTCCTAGCTCTACATCGCAGTATACCCAGAATCCCAGGATTTCTCAGTGTCGCTACTCCCGCCACTCTGGCTGAGGCAGCTGCCATGATCTGGAAATAACCTGGGAGGTCTCCCTGCCTTCACCTGTAGGCTTCATCAGTCTGTTCTCAACAGGCAGTCAGAGACAGTCTGTGAAACCGTGAATCAGGCTCTGCTGCAAACCCCCCACCCCATGGTTTCCAGATGACACCAAGTGAAAGTCAGGTTATTATCCATGGTCTACATGGTCTAGCCCCCTACCTTGGTGTGGCCTGTTACCCACTCTGAGCTCACCTTATTAGATTTTTCATTTATTCCATCCATTCCAGCCATATGGGCTCCTTTCTGTTCTGCGGAAGCCCCTCCAGGGTGTTCCTGGCCCACAGCTTGCCCTGGCCACCTCTTCTGGAATACTCGTCTTCAGATATCTGTGTGGCTCAGTTCTCAAGTCTTCTCAGCGAGGCCTTTCCCAGCCACTCGACCCCTAAATCCCAGACCCTCTCCTCATATTTACTATTCTTCTATGCTTTGTTTTTCCATCTTATCAATATTGAACATACTTTATATTTGTGCTTATTACCCTGGTTATTGTCTGTCTCCTTTACTAGAATGTAAGCTTCATGAGGCTAAGGGTTTTTGCTTTTATGTTTGGTACTGTATCCCCATGTGCTAAAGCAATGCTAACCAGGTAGTAGGCACTCAATAAATTTTATTTTGGAAGCACAATGAGTAGATACCTAGATAGATAGATAGATAGATAGATAGGGGCCTTAATAGTAGGTTGTGTATATTGTCATACATTCTTAGGAATGTCAGACATACTTAAAATAGGCACTTGCAATACCTATTCTGTGCTAGATACTATACTTTGCACTTTCCATCTTTTATTTAAATTAATCCTCAAAATGCTTTGAAAGAGGTGTGGTGTTTATTGCTACTTTACAAATGAGGAAACACTCAGAGAGGCTTCAGAACAGGTCCCACCCTGATGGAGCCATGATTCAAGCCCAGTTCAGTCATGTTTCAGGACTTCTCATCATTGTGCTATAACGGTCTGGATTATACCAACTCCAAGGTTAAAAAGCAAAACAGGGAAACATAGCTCCTTTGTGATCTCCTTTATGCTAATGCCAGGCCTGTTATTTTTTATTTTTATTTAAGATTTATTTATCTCAAATAAATGAGATCTCAGTGTCAAGAAGAACAAGAAAGAAAAAAGACCATGAAAAATTCCCCAGCATCTTAAAATCATCTGCCTCCTGAGGTCTCATGACTGCAACGTCATGAAGATGTGAATGGCACTGACTTTGAACCTGGAGATGAAAGTGATGCTCTAGATCAGCCGCTCATGCACTGTCGGCCTTGGGCCAGCAAGCCCCCTGACCTCTCTGCACCTCAAGTTCCTTGGCTGTAAAAGGCAAGACTCGGGAATGTGACTCGTCAGGTCCTCCCACTTGATATTCTGGCCTGTGAGACTCATGGCCTTTCTTTCATCGCTGTGGGAGTAGTATGGCAGAGTCAGGGTGGACCATCGCCCTCCATGCAAGGCTATCTATTTGCCTTCTCTGCTTTAGGGAAGGACTTCTGCTCATTGGAGGAGCCCTTTGAAAGGCCCTGATCTCTAAGGAGAAGCGACATAGTGTGATGCAGTGCCTCAGTTCGTGCATTCCTCATCCTCCAGCATGCCCATCCATTCTGCTTATTAGAGTCAACACTGGATGGGATTTAGAGGATCGGCTGCTGTTTTGGCCTTTATTTATTGACATCTTAAGTCTCCTTAAATCCTTTCTGGAACAAATCAAGGGATAAGGTGTAAATAACTGTAATACAGCTGAACCGTGTGACCTTCAGTAAGCTATTTACCTTCTCTGGGCTGTGTTTGCTCCTCTGAAAAATGGGAGAAAAGGTTCCCTGGCTCCTAGCACACTGAAAAATTGTTTTACGGGCCGTGAAACTCATGCCACTCAAACCCCCACTCATGCCATCCTCCAGTGAAATTGAAATGAAAACACTGCCAACACACAATTGCTTGTATGACCTTCCCCAATTTCTTTGTTAATTTCAGAACAGGTAGGGTCAAAGAGGTTTGTTTTTTTTTTTTCTTTTATGTCTAACCTAAATCCTCTTTCCTAAAGCAAACGTGTTATAGGAGGACTGGCAAGGTTCCCCTCATGCAGTGAAGCACTTTAGAAATGTGGGCTTTGAATGTTAATAGGAATATGACCACGTGGTCATTTGTGAGCTTGGCAGAGTCCGTCGTCCACATACGCTTCTGCATGCCAGTGTGTGTGTGATGAAGCGTACCAGTGTGTACAGAAGTGAGGGTAAACAGATCTTTGAGTCACAGGGGCCAGCCCCTCCGGGCAGGCTTTATCTTCCTTTTGGTTGCCATGACAACAGCAAGGGCCTCTGCATCAGTAAACAAAGCTCCCTGCTTGGACTGAACCCGGAGGAGGGGTCTGGAGCTAGAAGCCAGAACCGGGAGCCATGTAGTCCTCCGGTAGAGTGTTGTTACAGCAGACCTACCAGAACATCTTCCCCATTAGGTGAATACAGAGATGCCTGTCCAGATACCCTGAGACTCTGAGGTGACATAACGTGGGCAGGAATTTCCAGCTGGAGCAAGGCTTCAGTGAAGCTCACTCTAACCCCCAACAGTTAGTCATCTCACCGAGAATTCTAGCAACGTTGAAAGGCCAAAGCCCCTCCCATCCCCCTGTGGATCCATACCAATCACTTTAGTTTATTAATAGGCAGAAGAGCCGCTGTGTGAATTATCTGGGGCTCCTCTGTAAGTCTAGAAGTTCATCAAATAGAAATCAATTTAATATTAACCTAAATATGACTTCACATACCTGCTAGTCACATAGGATAAACACACATGGATAAACACACCTTGTCTGAGATTATCTTTATCATTCTTCCACTTTAATCATGAATAATATGTAATTGGCTCTGTATGAATAGTTGATTTGTACAAATTATGCCTCTCATATAAACTGCTAAAAAACAAAAGCAGTCACAGTGTAAATTTACTAACTTGGATGTAAGAAGAAAAGTGTACTTAACCATGCAGTGTGGTGAGATCAGCCTACTCCCTAGTTCCAGTAACTGAAGTTTAGAAACCCAAACCTTGCATGCACATGGAACAACCAGAATAGAGGCTCAGCTCTGCTCCTCTTCACACGATCCTCCTTCTATGTGGTAACTGTAGGTTATCTTCCCAGGGGAAAAAAAAGACAACCAAAAATTATGAGTAACAGAATTAGTTAAGAAGTATTCCAATGAAATGTGATAGATTATCCCCCCCACCAGTTTTATTGTGATATAATTGACATATAACACTGCATTAGTTTAAGATGTATAAAATGCTTCAGTATTTGTAGGTATTGTAAAAAGATCACAATAGGTTTAGTTAACATCCATCGCATCACATGGTTACATTTTTTTGTTATGATGAGAACTTTCAAGATTTACTCTTAGCAACTTTAAAACATGCACAATACTGTTAACTGTTGTCTCTATGCTATATGTTACATCTTCAGAACTTGTTTATCTTATAACTGGAAATGGGTACCTATTGACCCCCTTCACCCGTTTCCCCCAGCCCCTACCCCCACCTCTGGCAACCACCGAAATATTCTGTTCCTGAGTTGTTTTTTTTAAGTTACACATATAAATAAGATCATACAGTACTTGGCTTTCTCTGTCTGACATATTTTACTTAGCATAATGCCTTCAAGGTCTATCTATATTGTCCCAAATGGCAGGATTTCCTTCTTTATTATGGCTGCATAATATCCTGTTGTGTGTCTGTGTGTGCACAGGTACATAGATGGAGATTTCGATTGTTTCCCTGTTCTGGCTGTTATAAATAAAGCTGCAATAAACATGGGATACAGAATCTCTTTGAGATAATAATTTCAGTTCCTTTGAATATATACCCAGAAGAGGTATTGCTAAACCATATGGTAGTTCTATTTTCAATATTTTGAGGAATCTTCGTGCTGTTTTCCGTAGTGGCTGCACAAATTTATATTTATGCCAATAATGCAAAAGGGTTCCATTTTCTCCACATTCTTCCCAACAGTTGTCTCTCATCTTTTTGATAAGAACTCTTGTAACGTGTGTAGTTTTGATTTGCATTTCCCCAATGATTAGTAATATTGAGTACCTTTTCATGTACCTGTTGGTCATTTGTATGTCTTCTTTGGAAAAAATTTAGTTCCTCTGTGTGTATTATAATGGTTTTGTTTTTGTTTTGCTATTGAATTATATGAGTTCTTGATATATTTTGACTATTAACCCCTTATCAGATATATGGTTTGCACATATTTTCTTCGTTTCCATAGGTTGCCTTTTCATTCCGTAGCTTGCCATCTCATTGAATTTTTATCATTTTACAATCTCTTGCAAGAATCCATTCAGGACTCTCAGACTAAAGCATATTCATTCCTACTCTGGTTATGAGCAGAGCTTATTTTGTGTTTTTCTAATGTCGGCCTTGTCTGAAGAGGAATCTGAGACAGAGAGGTTTACTGCTCAGTTTTTTAGCACCAGAGGTTACTGGAGTACCTCGCTACAAGAGTAGACTTGGTTATATTTATGCTACATCACGTGGGGGTTTATTTTTGTTTGCCTGGTTTGAAATTCTGAAGTCTAGATGCATTCTAGTCTGAATTCTGTTACATCTAGGGCGTAGAAACACTGGATGGAGCAAATGAAAAGGAGCTGATTACCCATCCTCTTTCCTTGGACCGTAGGTTAATGCCAGGTGGACTTAGGGGACATGAACACTCTTCTCATGTCAGACTTTCTCCTTTGGAACTTCCTGTGGCTTAATCCAAAGAAACTGGATAAAATGAGATATTCATAGGGCCATTCCTTGAGGCACGTTTCATTAAGAAGTTTGGCAGTGGATGGCTAAGTAAGGTAACAGCCATATGTTTTGTCTTTTCAAAAGCATCATCATCTGAATAACTCCAGGATAATCCTCTATGAAGAGGAGAGACTATTCAGGTCCTCGGGGAAGACAGGAACCAGAAGGAGGAACACACGTCCCTTTCCTCAGTCTGGCTACATATATGCTCATGAGATTGGCAGGCGTGTTGTATCTAAGGTTAGAGGAATCACTTATTTTGGGCAGGTGATGGAGCTAAGTCCTGTTTGTCCCTTCCTTCTCCAGAATGCAATATACATGTAAATGGTGACTAGGATACGCAAATTCAAGCAGTGCCTCACTAACTTGACTAATGCTACAAGTTTTATAATAGGTCCTTATTAACCCAACACAGAACAATGGATTGTATGCTGCTCTCTCAATTTAAAAGATAGTCTTTTTAGAAAAAACACAAAATTTTGTTTTTATGTCTTTATTTTCCTCAACCTCTGGCTGAAGAATAAATCGCTTTTGTGGGTTTTAAATGTGACTGCTAGACACATGGAAGACAGCTCAGGCCTTGTAGAAACAGCACTTAATCTGGAATCAAAAGACATTCATTTAAATTCCGGCTCTGTCCCCTGCTAACTTGGTCATTTTGAGCAAGTAACCTTTCTGATTCTCCCAGGGTTTCCACAAATCTACGTGAAATAATTTACATGAAAGTGATTTAGAAAATGAGACTTTTACAAATGTGGCTTATGAACATTAGCTGTCCTTAATATTTTATTTTTGTAATCTGTGGTGTCAGCTAAAATACTTGGCTGTGGATTAAACCTCCCAGGTCCTTGTTGGAATGTGGTGTGACTCCGACTCTACTTGGCCTCATGGAACCTTCAGACCTGTCAGAGAGAGAAGCCTTGGCACAAACACTGGGCAGCAAGGGAGGGGTGGGAAGTATCATGAACGATATGGTGCTGCACTTTGTGCCCTGGGCTCCCAACTGAAAAACAAAACAAGCTGATTGATAAACATAATATAGAAGGCCTCCAGACACAGCCCTTCTTCCCCTCCACTGATGTGCAGAAAGCTGCTTAGAAAGTTTCCCTGTTGGTGCACACTCTGTTTCTTTTAGCCAAGAGGCTTCTTAAAAAGTCCAAGCCAGATTTGTTGGGCTCTGGGCCTGTAGGATGCCAGGTGGGAGGGTGGGAGGAAACGGGGGCCTGCAGTGGCAGAGGAGAGCAGGGAAACCAGCTGGTGAGACTGGAGCCAGGAAACTTCCAAAGATAAAGAGAGATGAGGCTGGGATGACTTGCCTCTCCTACCGGAAATGAAGCCACGTGGTCATTCTGGGGACTAGGTAGAGGTGACACGCTGCACACTGCATAGGCTAATGCTACAGAGATTTTAGTGGAGCCAAACAAGCATAGCGGTGGCCATGTCCAGGAGTTACCTGGCAACTGCTCTGTTCTTGTTAGTTCACTTGGCTCTGCTTGGGTCCGTGCATAGATGCTACGTCCCTTCATTTAAGCCTTTGGAATTCAGGGCAGATCTATCAGTATGGTTTTCAAGTCAGCCTAGATATTGTAATTTAAAAAAAAATCTATTAAACAAGTACCACACACCAGGCCTAGTCTAGTCCTGGAGGATGCAAAGTTGAGTAAGACAGAATGTTTCCACAAAAAGCTCACAGAGAGGGAGAGAGACAGTCACACGTATAGCTCGCCGCCGTAGACGTCTGGCTGTAAGATGAGCTATGAAGAGACAGGGAGAAAGTATAGATTACAGGTCAGAAGACTGGGGGCAAGGGAGAGGGGCAAGCTAAACATCAGAGGTGACATTTCAACCTGGCCTTGAAGGATTTTAACAGACTCAGGCAGGTAAGTCTGGGTTCTAGGCCAGTGTGAATTAAACCTTTAGATCCCTCACTGCTCTTTCAGGAACCGTGGGAAGTGTGCTGTGGCTGGAGCTTGGCTGGAGTGGGGCTGCAGGTCGGCACGAGGTAGATCGGATTGATGGGGGGTGAGGTTTGAAAGAAAGGTCCAGATCTAACCATGAAGGACTTTGAAAGGTCTGTTAGGTATTTAGCAGCGGGTGGAGCAGATGTGAAGGAAAAGATAGAAGAGGGAATTTATAGGATCTGAGGGTCATGGCTCCTCTTAGTGGCACTGTGTCTTAGGACACTTGCCCTTTCAAATGACCACTTAACTCCCGTTAGATTCAGTTTTCTGAGCTGGAAAATGGAGATGTTGGTAATAATGCAGATGCTAAAGGATTATTGTGTTTCTCTGCTCATAGCTCATGTATGTATGTGTGTGCTCAGTTGTGTCCAACTCTTTGCGACCCCATGAACTGTAGCCCGTCAGGCATCTCAGTTCATGGGATTCTCCAGGCAAGAATACTGGAGTGGGTTGCCATTGCCGCCTCCAGGGGATCTTCCTGACCCAGGAACTGAAGCCATGTCTCCTGCATTGGCAGGCGGGCTCTTTACCACTGAGCCACCTGGAAAGCCCCATAGTGTGCTTAAATTCTCCTGTTGCAAGGTATTGCTCAAAATACTGCATCCTGCTAAACCCTCCTGGATTCCCTTAGAGCATAGTTGAAAAATGAAGGCACACACATATGAAAAGGTAAAAAGCTGCATATAAATATGCCATTGGGCTGGGCAGATATGTGGGGAAGCTGGGCTCTTAGAGCAGAGAGGCCTAGGGTTCTAAACCTGGCTCCATCTCTTAGTTAAACTTGAATGAGTTGTTTAACTTTTAAGTTGAGGCTGAAAATACCTGATTTGCTGCCTTCTCATTTTGGTTGCAAAGATTAAATGTCCGAAATGGATGAAGGTCCTTGGAAATTAGAAAGTGCTCCGCCAATGGCACTTAACTGTGGTTGTTACTTTAGGTTTGGACATGGTAAGATCCAGTGCATATTTTAGAAAGATAATTCTAATTGCTGTGAGGTGGATGAAATGAAGGGAAGAGAGGCAGGCGGGCCAAGAGACCAGGTACATGCTATTTCAGTAGTCCGGGCAGGAAAAGGTGAAGTCCTAGACCAAGGCAGTAAGAATGAAGAGGGAGGGTGGATCCCAGTGCCATTTTAAAGATAGAACCAACAGAACGATGACAGGGATAGAAAGACAAAGAATCAAAGGTAAGAACTTTGGTAGATGGTAACACCATGAACCAAGATAGCTCCTTGTTACTTTCTTTCTTGCTGAAATCCAGAAGAGGAGGTGGAAAAAAGAGGTGCTCCAGGGCTTAAATTCTGTTACCCTGACTCTCACTGAAAGTGTGAGTCCTACTCTATGCGACCCCATGGACTGTAGCCTACCACTCTCCTCCATCTATGGGATTTTCCAGGCAAGAGTACTGGAGTGGGTTGCCATTTCCTCCTCCAGAGGATCTTCCTGACCCAGGGATCGAACCCAGGTCTCCTGCATTGTAGGCAGACGCTTTACCGTCTGAGCCACCAGGGAAATCTGACTCTCACTGTTCCTAGTCAACTCTTCCTTCCCCCAAGACACCCTTAGTAGAACCCACTGAACCTGACAGCAAGTCTAGGAGAATTTCTTCTTCTAGTCTGCCTTGTCTGGTGCCTTTAGCCTGATTGTGACCTCTGTAAGGTGCCTGTGCCCAAGGAATCCCCTCTGTCTTGGAAGGAGAGGCCAGATGAAGCATGAACTGGTATATCCCCCTGCTTCATGGTGGATTGGCACCCCTCCCTCTCCTGCACTGGGGCTGGGGCATGTCCCTTAGCCCCTGGTTCCCCTCCTCCTCCCTGGACATGAGGGACTAGGTAGCAGGACCCTCAGTGGGTGCTGAACTCTGTTATCTTCAGGTTGCTGCTCTTTGTTGATGGAGAGCCCGAGAATAAGTGGAACAGCTTTCAGGGGAGTAGGAGAATGCATGAGCCGTGGCTGGGAGGCACTGCGCTAGCAAGGGGTGTTCTGGCTGGACGGGTGTTTGATGATGAGAAGGGCATTGGTGCAAATGTGGCATCCGGAGGGGCCTACTAGCCAGAGAATATTTCTTGATCCCCATTTACTCACTCATCGAATCTCACCGTCTTCCTCTCTGCCAGGGAGTCCTCATTCCTCTTGTCTCTTCTTTTTCCCATGGGGCTTTAGTGGGTTGTTTTGTTTTAATTGTCTTTTGCCACAGAATGGCTCTGTCCCCTGTTAGGGGCTGTGTCTTCCATCTGACCCTCATGCTGGTTTTATCCCCCTGTCTTGTTTTCCCTTCCACCCCACCCCATCCTCCCACTTTCTTCTGGAGCTGTGTGCCCTCTCCTTTCTTATCCAGCCTTGACCAGCCATCATCAAACAGCATTTCAGCCCTTCAAGGCATCAGTGTCATGGTCTTCAGTGGCAGCGCATACTAAGCACCACGCTCAGCGGGTCAGGCCACCAGCCTGATGGGTAGAGTTCAGATCCCAGTAAGTGACAAGTGACTGCCCTCCCCTAAGCCTTGGTTTCCCTATCTGTTAAATAGGGTTTTAATAGTGCTTATATCATGGGGTGATTGTGAAGATCAAATGAATTAATGGATATGAAAACCTCCATATAGGACTGGCATATAATCATCCATCAATAAACAGTAGTCACTGTTGTTATTAAAAGCATAAAGGATGGTTTGACCCCTCAGAGGGTTGAGTTTCTGTTGTAGCCAGAGCCACATAATATATAGCATTCTGGAACCTAGCTCGTCCCATTACTAAGTCAGTAGCTTTCAAAACAGAGCAAGCAGATGAGATCAGGCACTTTGCTATACAGCAAAAACATTGTAAAGCAACCATATTCCAGTAAAATTAAAAAAAAATCTCACCTTTATAAGTACAGAAAAGGAAATTAATGCAAATGTTATTAATGTCAGCTTTTTAAAATAGTATTCTAGTATAAGTTTCTTTCCAAGAACCTGATATACTCATAGTACAAGTTTTATATGTATGATTGTTATTTTCTAATTTCTATTTAATTTTTTTCTTTGATGGATTTCTTAATGGTGTATTCATTCATTTCCAAATATATAAGTGTTTTCTAGCTGTCTTTTTGTTATATTGATTTCTAGCTTTATTGCATTTTATTTCAAGAAGATAATTTATATTGAAAAAAAAAAGAAAAAAACAGAGCAAGCAGAAAGTTTTAGTGCTGACTGAAATGAAACTGATCCAAGAAGACTTCCTGCAAGAGGCTGAACGAAGTTCATATCTGTGCAACATTTTAAGATTATAGTTGCAGGCAGGGACAAAGGGAATGGGGTCTACACAGTGCCTGCTCAAACACTCTCTCACCTGCTTGCTTCACTCTTTCTTTTGATCATGGCACTGCCCAAACCTAGTGAATCTTATCCGCTTTGTCCGCAGGGAATTTGCCAAAGAGAGAGAGAGAGTGGAGAACCGGAGAGCCTTCATGAAACTGCGGCGCCAGCAGCAGATCGAGCGTGAGCTTAACGGGTACCGCGCCTGGATAGACAAAGCAGGTAAGACCTGGGGGCTGGAGGAGGTTGCTGATGGGCTGCGCAGACATCCGGAACCTACCCAGTACCCATTCCCAGTACTTCCGCTCAAAGGGCCAGTCTAGAACAGAGCAGAGAGAAGCTGGAAATGACTCGTTGGCTTTTGGGGTTCCCAACTGGTCCCATTTTCTCCCTTTGGAGTCTTGTTCTTCTACCAAACATCTTTCAGGAGACAGACATTTTAGCAAGGTGAACTGAGTAAAAGTTCACATAACCGAGTGCGCGAGCTAAGTTTGGGCTGATGCCATTTCACACTACTACCGTTACTACTAACAATAGTCCGTTCAGTCCACAGATATTTATTGAGAGCATACTTTGTGCCAAGTCCTGTTCTAGGCATTTGTGGTACAGCAGTGAGCCAGAGCTCTACTCTTGTGGAGCTCAATTACCCTATAGCTTGGAAGGCAGTGATGAACAAAATAAGGAGTAATTTTTCATAGGGTAATAAGTACAATGAAGCGCTTTCCTGGTGGCTTAGATGGTAAAGAATCCACCAGCAATGCAGGAGACCTGGGTTCAATCCCTTAGCTGGGAAGATCCCCTGAAGAAGGAAATGGCTACCCACTCCAGTATCCTTGCCTGGGAAATCCCCTGAATAGAGGCACCTGGCAGCTACATACAGTCCATGGGGTCACAAGAGTTGGATACGACTGAGTGACAAAAGTTTCCACTTTCAAGTACAATGAAAACAGATCAAGATAGGGTTAGGGGTTTAGGGTGAGTTGCAGTTTTAAATGGAGAGTCAGGGTAGACCTGTTTGGGGAGAGATGTGAAAGAGATGAGAGGGTGAGCACAGGGAGCCCTGAAGGAAGCATACCCAGTGTCCTGGCTGTAATGTGGGAGGAGACCCAGAGGGCTCCAGGAACTGCCTGAGGTGTGAGCAGTGGAGGGCAGGAGCTGGGATGAAGGCATTCTCATGGTGGGAGCAGGCGGCAGAGCCTGTAGGACCTTTACCGGCCCTTGTAAAGTTCAGGGCTTTCCTGCGAGTCAAGTGAGAACCACAGGGGGGTCTTGAGCAGAGAAGGGACATGCTCTGTTTAAGATTTAAAGAAGCACTTGGTTGCTGCATTGAGAACAGACGGTAGGAAGACCCGGTCCTGAGCAGGGAGACGGATAGTGAGAGTACTGCAGTAGGGCAGCTAAGAGATGGTGCTGAGAACTGGTTTTCCCTGTTCCTTGCTGTCATCAGCTCCTCGCTCATGGCTCAGCCTTGGGAATAATTGTTGCCCAGCCCTGAGGAAAGGTCCAGGTTTATCCTGATTTTATGAACCCACAGAGAGCCTCCAAACTCAAGAGTGACTGTGGCTCTGCTGTTTATGCGGGGCGTCAGTCACCCCGTATCTGTCAGTAAAGAGGATACATTTGCTTTCCTTGTTGTTTTAAAGGTTGCATTGCATTGGTGTTATATATCTTCATTTTCTTACTGAACAAAGAGTACATTTTTTTTAATTAAAAAAAAAAGCATGACAGCCAGCATCTTTGCTCTGTTCCTGGTAGAAAAGCAGAGCACAAAGAGATCTCTTGGGAAGAATTTGGAATAGGATTGGGTACTTAGTGGCCTGACCCTTATTCTTCTCTAAGCTTTGGAATGATGGATGCTATGGCTCCTGTTCTGACCACAACACACGCAGGCTCTCTCAGCTCAGGAGTCAACATTTGATCATCTATCCGGTGAGAGAGCAGGTATGATGCGAAGTGCCATGCCAAAGCCAAATAAAAGCCACTCCTCGTTTGGGACTATCTGCATTTCTTTGCTGCTTCTGGAAGCAAGAGCCATGGAGAGATGACTGTACTCCCATTTCATCCTTGCTCCTCTGAGACTCTTGTGTGGACATGGACTTGAATCTTCTCTCCCTCTTCTCGGAACAGTAACTCAACAGATTTGCCTCCAGGCCAGCCTGGCAGCTTAAAGCTCCCAACTGCCCTTGGCTTCCTGGGCAAGGGAGCCATCTGACAGACCACCCTAGTGAGCAGGCTGGCAGCAAACCCCAAAGAGAACCCTCCACGCCCTTCTCACAGCCCCCTTCAGGGTCAGGGGGCTCAGGATGTTGCTCTTTGCGGCTCTGCTTTTCAAAATAATGCAGAATTCCAAGGCTCCACTTTATTCCAGTTGGCAAAACCTGCTCTCTTCTCCTTCTAAGAAAAAAAAGACGCACTGCGACGTCAAATTGTGCTTCCTGGCCCTTTCCTTTACAAATGGAGCGTGAGTGATTCAGAGACATATGGGTTACGTTTCCCTGGAAAGACACTCGCAAGTTCCAAAGCGAACTTGGCAAAAGACATTGGGGGAGGGGGTGGTGCCAGCCTATCAGGGGCCCTCGAGCGCTCCCCAGAGGTACTCAATGGCACCATCCACCCTCCTCCTGCCTCGGGGGTCCTTGACTCTGCCCACCCCAAAGCCCCAGACACTGCGCAGAGTGAAAAAGACTCTCTGGCTGAGGTCATTCATGTGGCTCTGAGGTATTTAACAAGTACCTAGTTTTAAAAGGATGGCCTCCAAAAGCCAGGGCTGTCAGTGACCTTCAAACCTTCTATGTGCACCTCAAGGAGCATCCCACCAATAACACTTAACCTGTTAACTTAGTTTTGCCAGAGGGCTGTACTTAAAAAAGAAAACTAAATGTTATGACCCTATAATGGCCACCCTGCATGGTACATTCCGAGCCTCAACATGTTCCCCTCCCTGGGAAACACATTACATACTCTCAGTTTTATATGCAGGTGGAATTATGGTAATAACTTTACCCTTTTATGCTTGTCTTTGTACTTGTTAGAAGTGCTTAAATTAAACCATTGCTTAATAGAACTGCTGCAGGCTTATCCCCAGCAGCTGGGATCTTAGGGAATGATTGCTGGCACTTCCAGCTCCCCTCGCTTATGGCTGAGACAGGAGCGGGGATCAAAACTCATCCACACCACTCTCAATACGGGGCTCAGAATCCCACTATATGTGCGACAGAAGGTCTGTTTTGTTGATACATTTGAGGGATGTTGTTCTTGTTGTTCGGTCACTAAGTCATGCCCAACTCTTTGCAACCCCATGGACTGCAGCACACCAGGCTTCGCTGTCCTCCATTGTCTACCGGAGTTTGCTCAAATTCATGTCCATTGAGTCAATGATACCATCCAACCATCTCATCTCCCCTTTCTCCTGCCTTCCATCTTTCCAAGCATCAGGGTCTTTTCAAATGAGTCGGCTCTTTGTATCAGGTGGCCAAAGTGCTGGAGCTTCAGCATCAGTCCTTCCAATGTATATTCAGGGTTGATTTCCTTTAGGATTGACTGGTTTGATCTTCTTGCAGTCCAAAAGACTCTTGAGTCTTCTCCAGCACCACAGTTCAAAAGCATCAGTTCTTCTGCACTCAGCCTTCATTATGGTCCAACTCTCACATCCATACATGACTACTGGAAAAACCATGGCTTTAACTATATGGACCTTTGTTGGCAAAGTGATGTCTCTGCTTTTTAATATGCTGTCTAGGTTTGTCACAGCTTTTCTTTCAAGGACCAAGAGTTTTTAATTTCATGGATGCAGTCACTATCTTCAGTGATTTTGGAGCCCAAGAAAATAAAGTCTGTCACTGTTTCCATTTTTTCCCATATCTATTTGTCATAATGGGAGCAGTTCCCGTGATCTTAGTGTTTTGAATGTTGAGTTTTAAGCCAGCTGTTTTGCTCTCCTCTTTCACCTTCTTCAAGAGGCTTTTTAGTTTATCTTTGCTTTCTGCTATTAGAGTGGTGTTATCTGCATATCTGAGGTTATAATATTTCTCCTAGCAATCTTGATTCCAGCCTGTGCTTCATCCAGCCTGGCATTTCACATGATGTACTCTGCATATAAGTTAAATAAGCAGGGTGACAGTACACAGCTTTGATGTACTGCTTTCCCAATTTTGAACCAGTTCATTGTTCCATGTCCAGTTTTAACTGTTGCTTTTTGTCCTGCCTATAGGTTTCTCAGGGGACAGTAAGGTGGTTTGGTATTACCATCTCTTTAAGAATTTTCCAGTTTGTTGTGATCCACACAGTCAAAGGTTTTAATGTATTCAGTGAAGCAGAGGTAGCTGTTTTTCTGGAATTCCCTTGCTTTTTCTGTGATCCAGTGAATGTTGGCAACCTGATCTCTGGTTCCTCTGCCTTTTCTAAATTCAGCATGTACATCTGGAAGTTCTCAGTTCAAGTACTGCTAAAGCCTAGCTTGAAGGATTTTGAGCATTACCTTGCTAACAAGTGAAATGAGTGTAATTGTATGGTAGTTTGAATATTCTTTGACATTCCCTTTCTTTGGTATTGGAATGAAAGCTGATCTTTTCCAGTCTTATGGCTGCTGTTGAGTTTTCAAAATTTGCTGGCATATTGAGTACAGTATTTTAACAGCATCGTCTTTTATGGTTTGAAATAACTCATGCCAGAATCCCATCACCTCCACTAGCTTTGTTCATAGCAATGGTTCCTATGGCCCACTTCACTTCACATTCTAGGATGTTTGACTCGAGATGAGTGACCATACCATCATGGCGATCCAGCTCATTTAGACCTTTTTTATGTATTCTTGCCACCTCTTCTTAATCTCTTCTGCTTCTATTAGGTCTTGTAATTTTTGTCCTTTATTGTGCCTATCTTTGCAAGAAATGCAAAAAAGAAACTTCCCTTGGTATCTCTAGTTTTCTTGAAGAGATCCCTAGTCTTTCCCATTCTATTGTTTTCCTCTATTTCTTCTCATTGTTTGCTTAAGAAGGCTTTCTTATCTCTCCTTGCTATTCTCTGGAACTGTGCATTCAATTGGATATCTTTCTCTTTCTCCTTTGCCTTTTGCTTCTCTTCTTTAGTGAGGCATATTCTAATAAGTCTTGGCAGAAAATAGTGTCTCACCCATGATGACACCTCTGTGGAGTACAGGACCGCTCCTGGGGAGGTCAAGAGGGGAGTCCAGGGAACTGAGTGGTGGTTTTACAAGTGCCAACAACCAAATAATGCCATCCTGATGCCAACCAGCCCTTTCCCTCTCTATTACCAGTGGAGTATCCAGCCATTCAATTTGGTTCTGACACTAAATACCACCCAAAGTGAGTGCAGACCCCATAAGCGAAGGGCTCCACCGCATGTGCCTCTCTCTCCTTCACACACCAGCCACAGTAGGTCCCCAGGTGACCTGTACTTCTTCCTGGCTGAGGACAAATTCAAAGGGTTCCAGATTTGCTAGTTCATTAGAATGACTTACAGAACTCAGGAAAAAACTATCACCAGTTTATTATGAAGAATACAAGTCAGTAACAGCCAAATTCAAGAGATACACTGGGTATGATATAGGGGGTAGGGATAATGGGTGAACAACAGAGCCTACGTACACATCCAGGCACATCACCCTCCTAGCTCCCTGATGGGCAACCTGTCAGCAACCTGGGCCCCATCCTATAGGGGTATTTTTTGGTTGATTTTTTAAAAATGATTCGTTTATTTATTTTTGATTGTGCTGGGTCTTTGTTCCTGTGTTCGGGCTTTTTCTAGTTGCAGTGAGTGGGGGCCACTCTCGTTGTGGTGTGTGGGCTTCTCATAGCAGGGGCTTCTCTTGTTGTGGAGCACGGGCTCTAGTCTTTCGGGCTTCAGTAGTTGGGGCACACGGGCTTTAGTTACTCCGTGACGTGTGGAATCTTCCCCGACCAGGGATTGAACCTGTGTCTCCTGCATTGGCAGGCAGATTCCTGCCCACTGTACCACCAGGGAAGTCCCATGTAGGGTTTTAAATGGAGGTTCCCTTATGCAGACCTGATTGATTGGATCATCGACCATTGGTGACTGATAGTGTCAAGCCCCTCTCCCCCCTCCCCCGAAAGCTACAACCTTCAAATCATGTGGTGCTGTCTTTTGAGTGAGCATCCCCCCTCCTTACACTATCTAGGCCTCTCCCCCGGTGAGTCATCTCATTAGCATACAAAAGACAGTATGTCCCACGGGCTTTGGCAGCTCTGTGCCTGAATGGTGAACAAAAACCGAATATTTATATTTTATTATGTCACAGGGACAGTTTCATGATGGGCTGAAGCCTCTTCAACTCAGGCTTTGCTCAACAAGGCAGGATGGACATGGTGGGGGGAGAAGAAGCAAGCCCACGAGCCTGCCCCTCTCTTTGAGGGGCGGTGAGCATCTTCCTATGCCCCTTCCTGAAAGAAGTAGGCTAGACCCCATAAACGTGGTCTCATCTTCTGAGTGAGGGGGAGGTGTTATGACCTGGGGGCTACTGCAAACAAGCAAAATTAAGGAAGCTCCTGTTGCTAGAATAGCTTTAAGGAACCTGGATAAAAGAAAACAGAAATGGAAAATTTTCGTTTTTATCAATTTAGGAGGATTTTAGTTAAAAAGATCAACTCTCGCTCTCAGAGCTGTTTATTCTCCTAAGCGGTGTATCAGACAAAGAGCTGAGTCTTAACCCATCACCCCCAGTGCCCCCTTCACCAAAGACCTTCCTTTCTGTTCTGATGCTCCTCCGTGACCCTTGATGTCTTTCTGATGCTGGTGCCTGCAACCAGCTCTGAACTCCGTGCTCTCTCCACGTTGCCCTGGAGCCAGAGCTGTTCCTCAGGGATTTTCATCTCGCAAAATAATTTGGCATTTACCGATAATTTACTAAACCATTTGTTTCCATATAGAGGAAGTCATGCTTGCTGAAGAAAACAAAAATGCTGGAACATCAGCCTTAGAAGGTAAGGAAGAGCTCCAAGGCCTCATTGCTCTCTCACCTGCCCCCTCATCTGTGGCGGCTATGTCTCTTGATCAAAAGAGGAGAAAGAAAGAAAAGAGGGGTGCTTTGGGATTTGAAATGCGAGTCTCTCTGTCATAAAATCCCTCATGCTTTAAAAGGAAGGGAATTGAGTCATGAGTTTAAATGCTTTTTAAAGTGATGAAAATGAAATCCAAGAGTTGTTTTGTTCCAGGGCGTGTGATTGATAATGGGCAATGAAAAGGCCATCATACAACTAGTGGTTCAGAAAGGGATCTTCTTTGACAATTTGCGGGGGGCATCTGGGGACCACTTTCACTGGCAAGAAGTGACATTGTTTATGAAGAGCCAGAACAAATAGATACAGGGTGCCTATTTACCTACTGCGTTTAGGAGAGCTCCCGCGAGGAGTCAGGAGCCTTGTTGCATGGGATTCAAGAGCCTCGTGTGTCAGAGGCGCTGCTGAGCAGGGGAGCCACGTTTCTGTAGACATTTGCCACTTCTCTCACCCTGATTTGGGTATTTAAAGGCAGACACCTGTGTCACAGGTGCCTCTAGGCCACAGTCCTGTTTTGACCAGACTGATCTGGTGGTTCTCATGTCCCCTCTCTGCCCCTCGCTTCCTTGGTATAGTGCTTCGGAGGGCAACCATCAAAAGGAGCCGGACCGAGGCAATGGCACGGGACTCCAGTGACGAACACTGTGTGGACATCTCCTCTGTGGGTGAGTGGAGGTTGTCGGATCATCTTTCACTGCTCTGAACCTCCCGTGAAAGGGAGCATCCTATCTTAGGAGAAACGGCACAAGAATCCAGAACTTTGGGATGTAATTAGGGAAAGGCACTGGAATCTAATCTCATCAACAGTGACTTAAAGGAAAAAAAAAATGGACCAAGGGATAATGTTTATGTGAAACACGGGGTTTGGGGCCAAGAATCCAACCCAGATTCTTCAAGTGTGGCAGATGTGTCCCTTCAGCGTGTGTATCCTGTCTCTCCTGGATGTGCTAACGAGCACCCACTTTAGGATATTGTTCACTGAGGAGGCCCATATGAGAAACTGCGATCATTTGCTTAATCATAGTAACATCTACCTACTTGCATCACCTGCTTCCATGCGATGCTTAAACACATTCCCACTGACAACCCTATAACTTGCCTGCTGTTCCATCCCAGTTTCTCTTAGACAGCCTGGCCGATGGCAGACTTTTCTTCTTCAGAAAAAAAGGGAAGGGTCTTGACTTCATCCTGAAAGGCAGAAGAGGCGTACAGAGCTCATCACTGCTTCAGGTTGCCAGGGGTAGAAAAATCACAAATGCAGCAGAATGATTCCAGTGCCTGAAGCATATTTAAAAAGAAAAGCTCAATCTGTTACAAACATAAACAGGATCCTATTAGAATTCAAGATACCAGCTGGATGCCTGCTATCCTGCCCCGAGGAATCCTTCCATTTCCTAGGACCAAGAGTGCCCAGAGGAAAAGCAGAGTTCCCTGCTGCACTGTGGAAACTCTTAGCTTGTAACATGGGGCTGCCCCAGGGTCTGCAACGGGGCAGTCCCGTAGCCCTGGGACCAAAGCTGCCCACCTGGACCTATGAATGCCCCTTTGTCATGGATGGTGATCTCTTTTGCAGCCTCATTCTTCCTCCTTCCTTCTCCCCCGCTAGGCACACCTCTTGCCCGAGCCAGCATCAAGAGCGCCAAGGTGGACGGGGCTTCCTATTTCCGGCACAAGGAGCGACTTTTGCGAATCTCTATCCGCCACATGGTTAAGTCCCAGGTGTTCTACTGGATCGTGCTGAGCCTGGTGGCTCTCAACACCGCCTGTGTGGCCATCGTCCACCACAACCAGCCCCAGTGGCTCACCCACCTCCTCTGTAAGTGGACGGTGAATGCTGGCTCTCACGGCTGCCGCTCGATTGGTGTGTGAATGTCAAGAGAGCAAGGTGTCACGTGGGCTTGACAGTGGTTCTGCCCGCCCAGAGTTCTGCCTCTCTGCCACGTTGTGGCCGAGGCCAGAGTTGTCCTCAGGGATTATCCCATGACTGTTTTCAGCTGTCATTCATTACTGAATCGGATGAATAAATCTTCAGTGATGAGTCAACAGCATAGTGTTACACCTTGCATAATCCAGGCAGGGCCTTCACTTAGGGCCTTCAGGAGGCTCAGGGATTAGGGAGTCTTGGTCACTCAAGTCCTAGGGGCAAGTTCTTAGGGAAATGGATACTTTCAGCAGACCAGAAAGGAAACCTGTACAGATCAGCCCTTGGTAAGGCTGCCCCAGGGTGCGGGTGAGTCTCCTGGAGGCTGTCACAGCTGGGTGTGTGGAAAGTAAATCCAGCTCTTTCATCAAAGCCATACTTAAGCCCTTTCTGTCTCCTGAAAGCCATCTGCCACTTAAATGGCAGTGACAAACCCACCTGTCAGAAGAGAGCAGAGCTGACCTGTGGAGTGTGCTGGGACTCAGTCTGGGCCTGAGCGTGTTCAGACAAGGAGAGGTTTTGCCCGGCACTGACCTGGTCTGTGGTCACTGACTGTCCTGCCCGTGTGGGTCCCGCTGCTCTTGAGGTCTCCTCCGTAGGTGGTGGGGATGGGTTGGGGAGGACAGGAACCCGTGCCGTCCATGGAACCAATGCTTCTGCCTTTAATGCTTTCAGACTATGCAGAGTTTCTGTTTCTGGGGCTCTTCCTTCTAGAGATGTCCCTGAAGATGTACGGCATGGGGCCTCGCCTTTATTTTCACTCTTCCTTCAACTGCTTTGACTTTGGGGTAGGTGCTCTGGAGCCGCCCATCTTTCTGCCTGGGGTTGCTATGCTGTGGTTTGAGATAAGCACCTTGCTCCGGGGCTCAGCATGGAGCCTTGAAATCAGAATTTATTAAAGGAGGATAGATAGGATTAGCCAAAGGGAGGTTAGGAATGAGTGAATACTTGCCATACGAGGATTTGTTTGGGTTTTTGAAATACTCTTTTATTTTTAATGTTTTTACTGAAATGTGTAACATGCATACCAGAGAGTAAACACTTCAGTGTATATAGCTCAGTAAATTTTACAAAGCTCCCCATAGCCAGAATTTTGAACTGCTTATTACCTTGGAGGAAGCCTGGGAGAGAAGAACAAAAGACTTGTTTCCGGAAAGTAGTTTGATCAAAACTGAGAAACAAATATATTTATTTTTTTAGTTCAGTTTAAAATTAAGAAAATTATCTAGATATACCCTTAAACATTCATACTCATATGCACACACACCCTCTTATATTAGCAAGTCTCCACGTAGACTTCACCCAGTGTCCACATTCCTAAATAATAATGATACATAAATGTGTGCATTATCAATGCTCTTCAAGGTGCTTTCACATACATTTTTCTCCTCTGCCACTTTCAGTCCTGCCCACGATGTGAAGCATTGGGAATTAGGCTACCCATTTACACATGAGTCAACAGGGGACCTCGTGTGCAAGTTCACACAGCCAGTTAGCAGCAGAACTAGGTTGCAAAACTTTGGGTTCCTGAACCACCTCTCCTTCTGCCAAACCCACTTCTTTTTCTGCCAAATCTCCAGTTAGGTGCTAACGATTTTGAGCACTTGCCAACCTGCATTTTAACTTGGAACATATGCTTCTGGGTAGAGGCAATTTTCAGGCATAAGAACTAGTGAAAGACCATTTTTATCTTAGTTCCCTTATGTACATACTTTTCAGCATTGCTGTGAGGATTAATTTCTGTTATTTCTCCTAGTGCAATGTGGGGAATGTATTAGACCTTCAATAAACATATAATTAAAACATAAAACAAATTGAATGGCTAATTTGACATTGCTGCTTCCTATAGCAATCAGATTCTATGCCACTAATTAGTACCATCACATCCAGGTGTGTGGGGCCTGAGTGCCTGAAAGACATTTCATGCACAGGTGACTGAAATATTCTTGTTAGCACTAAATTCTAGGCCAGTGAGAGAATGTGGACCTTCTCAGAAGTTTTTCTATTGGAAAGCAACCTGTATTCATTTAAATTTGTTTTCTTGTTTGAGGGCTGCTCTTTTGTCTGTCTGTTCTAGGTGTTTTAATAAGAACAGTACAGCTGTCAAAGTGGTGAATGACTTGTAGGTTTCAAGAAAGACAGAGCAGTTGGTAAAACAATCTACAGTATGAAGGAGGAAGTTTAGCGAGGAGAGTGGGGAGAGAAGTGGTAGAGTCTCATTTTTCCTTGGCAGCCTTTACAAATAGGTGGTCCTGTTGGAGGTGGGCTTCCCTGGTGGCTCCACTGGTAAAGAATCCACCTGCAGTGTGGGAGACCTGGGCTCAATCCCTGGATTAGGAAGATCCCCTGGAGAAGGGCACGGCTACCCACTCCAGTATTGTGGCCTGGAAAATTCCATGGACTGTATAGTTCACGGGGTCGCAAAGAGTCAGACAGGACTGAGCGACTTTTGAAGAAGAAGATTGGAGGGAGGCAGAGTGGGGAGGGAAAGGTTTAACTTCCAAATAGCCCAATGAGAACTGTTGATTGAGGAATCCCTCCTCCCCCTCCCCCTCCTCCCCCCTTTGCCTTTTCTTCTTCTCACTGTGGCTGGCTTTGGCTCTTTAGGTCACAGTGGGCAGCATCTTTGAAGTAGTCTGGGCCATCTTCAGACCTGGTACATCTTTCGGAATCAGTGTCCTGCGAGCTCTCCGGCTTCTAAGAATATTTAAAATAACCAAGTAAGTGATTAGAAGCTAGACTCTTCCCAACCACCTCTGGGCATGGAAGCTCCTCTCTGCCACATTATATTGCGTTACATCCTCACCACAGGATCCCTTTCCTCACCCCACTTTCTACTCCACGCTTCAGCTTCTCTTCCATCTCCAAAGACCAAACCCAGGAAAATGCCTGAGTGCCAGCTCCTGTGCCACCTTCCTGAGGGGAGCCACATTATTGCTCCATCTCTCCTTCCTACAAGTATCCAGATGCAGCTTACCTCATAGGTCTCCAGGCAGATGCCCAACTGGGCCTGGGGGTAATTTGGTATCCGGTTCACTGCCATAATGCTGTCTGGGTTTTTGTAGGTATTGGGCATCTCTCCGGAATTTGGTGGTCTCCTTGATGAGTTCCATGAAGTCTATCATCAGTTTACTCTTCCTCCTTTTCCTCTTCATCGTTGTCTTTGCTCTGCTAGGAATGCAGCTGTTTGGGGGCAGGTAAGCACCAATGAAGTTTCCAGCCAAAGCAGCCTCAAAACCTCATCTTCATCCTGTGAGCTCTGGGGTCACCAGTTTGTTCACCATATTACCATGTGTTTGTTCATGTCCATGGGCCAAATCAACCATGCACCTTATGTGTGAAATGAATGTCTCTGTTTTTAATCCTTCCACACCATACAGGGTTCTTATTGAGGGGACCTCTCCTTTTGGAGCTGCCCCTGAAAGGTGCAGCTTGGGGTCTTGTGAGTCAAGATAAGTCCAGATCCCATCACCAGTGCCCTTCAAGTGCACAGTTCCCGGTAGTAATCACTAAAACCATCTTCCTAAGTTACTGGAATGGGAGGAGAGTAGGGAAGACAGGGATGTGAAGAAAGGGGAAAGGGGTGAGATTTTCATTTCGTTCTCTCTGAATCTCCTTTTCAGGTTCAACTTTAATGATGGGACTCCTTCCGCAAACTTTGACACCTTCCCTGCAGCCATCATGACTGTATTCCAGGTATGAGGATGTTAAAAATGTTCCTTGGGATCCCTTGGTGCACATCCTCCAAGGTGATGATGTTGTAAAAGAATCCTCCCTTTCCTCTCCAGGCTCCTCTCAGGCAGTACTTACTACTTTTGCTTACTGAGTACTCATCACCACTGCAATTCCTAGGATTTCTATAGCTCTGTTCTCACGAATAATAAAAGAGCTCTGTTGTGATGATCTCATTGGCCTTCTCCCTACATTTGTGAGTTGGCAAGAGATGTTAATTAAGTCAAAGACATTCAGTAACATCACATTTCTGGTTTTATGAAATTTGAAGTACCTTCTAACTTACATGTCCATTTAATGAAGAATCTTTTCCACCCCCACCCAATCCTTTTTTCTCTTTTTTTAATCATGGGAGGAAACTCAAAACTGGTGATGTTTAAAAGCTAAAGGAGAACTCTATTTAGCCAGAATATGAGACTGAACCAGAACTCAGTTTTCTGGAACTGGAACCCTTGAGGCTCTTTCCAACAGTGCTGCTGTCTCAGGAGCTGTATCTTCGCAGCTCCAGAAGATAGTCCATCAGTGCCTGAACCACCTGATCTGTGTGGTTCCCGTATGCTTGGCAAAGCTGAGGTGTGGGATGGGAGACCGCAGATTCTACGTTTTGAGGAATAGAACTTTTCCTTTTGATATTCTTCTTCCATTTTCAATGGCTAAAATTCTCTTACATATCAGAAGGCAGTTGAGGATTATTCATGGGTGTGACTTTTTTTTCCTCCCTGACAAGAGGGTAAATGGAAAAGACCCAGACTCAGAATTTTCGCCTTTCCATTGACCCCATTTTCTCATCCAACCCAGGTCTCTAATTTGCCTGTTGTGTGCTTTGTGTAGATCCTGACGGGTGAGGACTGGAATGAGGTGATGTACAATGGGATCCGCTCCCAGGGTGGGGTCAGCTCGGGCATGTGGTCTGCAATCTATTTCATTGTGCTCACCTTGTTTGGAAACTGTATCCTTTTTAAATGCTTCTCTGTTCTGCCGGCCTAGACCAGCATGTGAGGAGGAGGAGGTAGCCGTGGTGGTGGTGATGCTGGTGATAGTAGAGGGCGGGTAGCAATGGGGTAGACAGTGTTAGGTGCAGAGAAACCAGGATCCCGCTCTTAAGGAACATTTGCTATTTGGGTAAAAGATGAGTATAAATAAGATAGAGTATCATCCCAGTTATCATATATCATAACATCCAGGTTATCAGATTATCATCACAGGTAAAATCATGTGAGTCTGTTATAGTAAATGATTGGAGGGACTATGAACTGGGGAAAATAAGAGAGGACAGAGATCACTATAGGCTGAAATAGTAATAACCGGATTATAATATTAATGAATTAATTATATGTTTTTTTTAAACATTTATTTTTGTTTAAGTATAGTAGATCTACAATGTTATATTAATTTTAGGTTACAGAAAAATGTTTCAATTATATATATATATATATGTTCTTTTTCAGACTCTTTTCTTTTATAGGTTATTACAAAATATCAAGTATAGTTGTGGGTGCTATACAGTAGGTCTTTGTTGGTTTTCTGTTTTATTTATAGTAATGGATGTATGTTAATCCCAAACTCCTAATTTATCCCTTCCCCTCTTTCCCTTTTAATAATAGTAACCGTAAGTTTGTTTTCTATGTCCATGGGTCTACTTTTATTCTGTATATAACTTCATTTGTATCGTTTTTTAAGATTCCACATATAGGCGACAGCATTGCCTTTGTCTGGCTCACTTCACTTAGGATGATGTTCTGTAGGTCTGTCCACGTTGCTGCACGTCATTAGTTCATTACTTCTTATGGCTACTGATATTCCACTGTATAAATGTCCCATGTCTTCTTTATCCATTCATCTGTTGATGGACGTTTAGGTTGCTTCCATGTCTTGGTTATTGTAAATAGTGCTGCAATGAACATCAGGGTCCATGTATCTTTTCAAATTATGGTTTTCTCCAGATATGTGTCCAGGAGTGGGATTTCTGGATCATATGGTAGTTCTCTATGTTAACAGAGAACAGAGCCTTCCACCTAATAAGTTCTCAAAAATATTCAGTTCAGTTCAGTCGCTCAGTTGTGTCCGACTCTTTGCGACCCCATGAATCGCAGCACGCCAGGCCTCCCTGTCCATCAACTCCTGGAGTTCACTCAAACTCACGTCCATCGAGTCAGTGATGCCATCCAGCCATCTCATCCTCTGTTGTCCCCTTCTCCTCCTGCCCCCAATCCCTCCCAGCATCAGGGTCTTTTCCAATGAGTCAACTTTTCGCGTGAGGTGGCCAAAGTACTGGAGTTTCAGCTTTAGCATCATTCCTTCCAAAGAAATCCCAGGACTGATCTCCTTCAGAATGGACTGGTTGGATCTCCTTGCAGTCCAAGGGACTCTCAAGAGTCTTCTCCAACACCACAGTTCAAAAGCATCAATTCTTCGGTGCTCAGCCTTCTTCACAGTCCAACTCTCACATCCATACATGACCACAGGAAAAACCATAGTCTTGACCAGACAAACCTTTGTTGGCAAAGTAATGTCTCTGCTTTTGAATATGCTATCCAGGTTGGACATAACTTCCCTTCCAAGGAGTAAGCATCTTTTAATTTCATGGCTGCAGTCACCATCTGCAGTGATTTTGGAGCCCCAAAAAATAAAGTCTGACACTGTTTCCACTGTTTCCCCATCTATTTCCCATGAAGTGATGGGACCGGATGCCATGATCTTCGTTTTCTGAATGTTGAGCTTTAAGCCAACTTTTTCACTCTCCACTTTCACTTTCATCAAGAGGCTTTTGAGTTCCTCTTCACTTTCTGCCATAAGGGTGGTGTCATCTGCATATCTGAGGTGATTGATATTTCTCCCAGCAATCTTGATTCCAGCTTGTGTTTCTTCCAGTCCAGCGTTTCTCATGATGTACTCTGCATATAAGTTAAAAAAGCAGGGTGACGGTATACAGCCTTGACGTACTCCTTTTCCTATTTGGAACCAGTCTGTTGTTCCATGTCCAGTTCTAACTGTTGCTTCCTGACCTGCATACAAATTTCTCAAGAGGCAGGTTAGGTGGTCTGGTATTCCCATCTCTTTCAGAATTTCCCATAGTTTATTGTGATCCACACAGTCAAAGGCTTTGGCATAGTCAATAAAGCAGAAATAGATGTTCTTCTGAAACTCTCTTGCGTTTTCCATGATCCAGCGGATGTTGGCAATTTGATCTCTGGTTCCTCTGCCTTTTCTAAAACCGGCTTGAACATCAGGAAGTTCACAGTTCACATATTGGTGAAGCCTGGCTTGGAGAATTTTGAGCATTACTTTACTAGCGTGTGAGATGAGTACAATTGTGCGGTAGTTTGAGCATTCTTTGGCATTGCCTTTCTTTGGGATTGGAATGAAAACTGACCTTTTCCAGTCCTGTGGCCACTGCTGAGTTTTCCAAATTTGCTGGCATATTGAGTGCAGCACTTTCACAGCATCCTCTTTCAGGATTTGAAAGAGCTCAACTGGAATTCCATCACCTCCACTAGCTTTGTTCATAGTGATGCTTTCTAAGGCCCACTTGACTTCATATTCCAGGATGTCTGGCTCTAGGTCAGTGATCACACCATCGTGATTATCTGGGTCGTGAAGATCTTTTTTGTATAGTTCTTCTGTGTACTCTTGCCACCTCTTCTTAACATCTTCTGCTTCTGTTAGGTCCATACCATTTCTGTCCTTTTTCAAGCCCATCTTAGCATGAAATGTTCCCTTGGTATCTCTAATTTTCTTGAAGAGATCTCTAGTCTTTCCCATTCTGTTGTTTTCCTCTATTTCTTTGCACTGATCGCTGAGGAAGGCTGTCTTATCTCTCCTTGCTGTTCTTTGGAACTCTGCATTCAGATGCTTATATCTTTCCTTGTCTCCTTTGCTTCTCGCTTCTCTTCTCAGTACTGTGATTAATGCTCATACTGCTGAGCATAGCTAGCGTTTATCATACTTGTGCTATTCATAAGACCTCATACGAAATGGTTTTTGGCACTATTTCATCTAATCCTTACCTTACAAATCTTAGAGGAAATAAGTTGATCAAAGTCAATTACTAAATTATAATGGGAGACAAGAAAAAAAGTGCATTTAATTCCCAAACCCATGACTAGTCTTGGGATCTAGACAAGGAAGATTTAGGTTTTAATACCAGCAGTTCTGCTTACCAGCTGTGTGGCCTTGGGAAAGTCACTTAACCTCTCTGAACTTCTAGTTTTCACATCTGAAAAGAGGAAACAATATCTATGTCCTTCACTAGTTGTAAATAGTAAAATGAGATAGTTTACTTGAATATTCCACAGACCAGAAACTTCTACATGATGTTTTGGGCAAGTGGGACTTGTCTTGAATTGAGATCACTCGAGTGAAAAGGGGACAGCCATGTGTTGCAGATGTATTTTTTGCCTTTTCCACAGTCTCACGGAGCATAGATGTTCCTCTAAGTTTTCTGCTCTGAAAACTTCTAAAGGCCAGAGCAGACTATAAACAAACACGAGAAACCCATATAGAGAAAGCTAGGCAGTGAGTCACAGAAATGGAAGGCCAGTTTGCCTTAATAGCGGCACCTTAATTTTCCTGTTACTCTGAGGGTAGTCAGACCTGGACTTTTGTGCTAAAACAGATGTATGTTCCATAACACATGAGCCTCAAGGATAATTGGAAAATTGGGACGTCTGAGGTTAGAACGTGGAATAGAAATGGGCTCCATAATGATCTTGTGTGCCCTGAGACATTTTGTTAAATGAAATATGGGAGCCTCCCAGGACAAGAAGATTGAGAAATGTTAGCATCCCATTACTGAGAGATAGTAATGAGTCTGGAGAATCTCATTTTTTGTTGTTGTTCATCTTTAAGGTCAGACTAGCATGACTGGGCTTCAATTCTAGCCTCCTGGAAAGGAGAGATGAACTCCTACCTCTTGTTCCCTACCCGTCTTGTTCAGTGGTTCTCTATTCGATGTTGCTGTAATTAGAGGCTGTAACTGTGCAAAGGCCTCCTCCCTCCGTCTCCCCCTTCCCTGGGGGGTTTGATTCAGGTATATTTCTTTGTCCGGTGCAAAGAGATGATATGTGGAAGGAGAGAAGATATATTATCCTTCAAACAGAGCTGCATAATATCTCCTCCCCCCCGGCACACAGTCCCTGCTTAAGTGACTCTTTGGGGTGACTGTCCCTGCTGGTGTTCCAGACAGGAAAGGCATGGAGATGCCTTCTCAGCCTTGCTGGGGCTCCTTTTGCTTTTCTTACTTGCCCATCCTTAACTCATTGCCCCAGACACACTGCTGAATGTGTTCTTGGCCATCGCTGTGGACAATCTGGCCAACGCCCAGGAGCTGACCAAGGTGAGCCTTATTCTCCAGGGATCTAATGGTTCTCTGGGCCATTGGGTGCCCACTAGGCTTTGGGGCTACCTCCAGAAGCCTGCACTGCCTGGCTCGGGCCTGCAGGGAAGGCCCCTTCTGGGAGCTCATGGACACCTGGAGAGCTACATGTGTCCATGAAGGGAGCCTGGTTCACTCTCACTGAGTTTGCCGAGCCTTGGACCAGATGGGGCCTCTCATTGGATATTGAGGATGATCACTTAGTCATTGCAGACTCTCAAAGATAGCCTTTGCAGGCTTATGACTTGGAAAATAGAGAAAACACCAGAGTCTTGGATTTAAGTTCCACCTCTGCTCCTGTGACCTGTGGCTGTGTGACCTCAATCATGTGCCTTCACCCTTCTGGGTTTGAGGGTGAGAGGGTCCAGGACTGTGGCTGTTGGGGTATTCCAGTGCTCACTTCATCTTGGGGGAAGTTTCCATGAGTTTCAAAGAAGCCAGACACCGTATTTCTCAAAGTACAGTTCCTTTCTTTCCTCTGAGTCATGTCTTCAGGGGTAGAGGCAATACAATTGCAGTGGGATTGTCTGGGGAGATGAGTGAAACCTTCTCCCTGCATAATACAAATTTGGTTTAAGGCAAAATCTATAGCATCCTAGTGATGTTTATGAGCTTTTTCCATGTATTCCTTGAGGGTTACCTGCTCTTCTCTGCATTCTCAAGGGTCTTCTTACCTGCAGACAGGGTAAGCTCTTGTAGCTGAAAAGCTGGCTGTGAGTCACACATCTGTCACTTACTGGCCCTTTTAGCTTAGACATGACCCCTGGTCTCTATTAGTGTTGCTTCCTTCATCTGTTAAAAAAAAAAAAGGGAATGCTATATCTGCCTTGCATACCTCTCAGGAGGACAGCAAGGATGAAGCAAAAAGATGTGTGTAAAAACCAGAGCAGTCTTTGAAAACGTATGTAATCTTAGTAGCTCTAGTCATTTTACCTGAACCGGGTTTCCGTGCCGTCATCACATAGAAAGACATTTATAAGCTGCAGTGTGGGTGAGGGGCTGAGATCCCTGCCCGAGCACCAGGGTAGGGGTCACTTAGCTGTGCAGGGAAGAGGGTGTGATGAGGACTGTGGCGTTCATCTCAGGAGCTCTGCCTGGAAGGTCCTTCTCCATCACTTCCGGACACTGAAGAGCATCCGAGAAGTGTCAGCTCTGGCCTCTGACCTCTACAGCCCTGGCCACCTCCACAGAGGGCTGGGGTTTGGGGTAGACCTTCAAGTCTCTCCTGAGGAAACATGGGGGGCCTGTGGGGCAGGATGGGGGCCAGGACAGCTGGCCACGCCAGGGCTGTGGAGGCTGCTGTCTCAGGAGGCCTGACTGCTAGCTGCTAGAGGTCTGTGAGCCAACCTGACCTCACTCTGCCTGTTTCACCTCTTGCTCTGCTTTCCTCGCTTCTCCAGGTCTCCAGAAGCTCCCTCAGCCCTTCTGGGCAGGGCCGAGGAAGCTACTCTCCTTCATGGGGATCCCAGACAATGCCATCTCTACTTTATGTCTAGGATGAACAAGAAGAAGAGGAGGCCTTCAACCAGAAGCATGCGCTGCAGAAGGCCAAGGAGGTCAGCCCGATGTCTGCACCCAACATGCCTTCCATCGAGTGAGTCGCTGTCCCCACGTCACAGACCCCTGGGCTCCTGTGTCGACAGCCCAGTGCTCAGCTCCACAGCTGTTGACCCTTGGAGGGAGCCTGCTCTGTGCCAGGAAGCGTCCTGTGAATACAGTGCTGACCAAGACAGGGTCAGGGTCTCTTTTTTCACAGAACTTTTATTTCAGTGAGCAAGATAGCTGATAAACGCACAGAAATAATTTTAGATAGATCTTCTATAAAATAAGTAAAACAGGGTACTAAGGCAGAGAAATAGGAATTGGGTACAGTACCTTTGGGCAATTTGGGAGGAGTTCTCTGAAGAGAGGATGTTTAAGCAGAGACCTAAATGTGTAGAAGATGGTTGTGTGATGTTATGAAGATGGAACATTCCCAGTAAGGTCCCAGTGTGGCTGGTGTGGAGGGAGCAAGGGGAAAGAGAAGGAGGTATGGCCGGGGAGGTCCTAAAGGCTCAAGTGAAGGACTTTGCTTTTGTTCTGATTACGACTGTAGGAGGGTCTAGAGGGGAAGGATGGGTAGGATTTGATTTATACTTGAAAAGGTCACTCTGCTCTGTGGAGAATGGACTGAAGGGGCCCAGACTGGAGGCAGGAAGACAGAGATTGGCTCTTCGAGTAAAGCAGTGAGAGTTAGTGGTGGTTTAGACCATGATAGTAGCAACAGAGGAGATGAGAGTTCATCTCATTCAGTCTGTATTTGGAGAGAGAACCAATAGGATGAGCTGATGGAATAAATGTGATGGAAGTAGAGATGAAAAAAAAAAAAGGAGAAACAAACATTTCTGCCAGGTTTTAAGCTTTGATGCCTGTGTAACTGGAGAGGTGGTGGTGGTATTTATGGCTCGCCTGAAGATGGTGGAAATCCAATGTTCCTTTTGATGGCATTAAATCTGAGATGCATATAAGATGAACAAGTAAAGATGCCGAATGGGCTATTGGCCACGTGTGTCTGAAGCTCAGAAGTCAGGGTTAGAAATAAGGACTGGGGGGAGCATTTGCATTTGGATGGCATTTAGGCTGTCATCCCAGGAGAGCTGACCCAGGTATAGGTGGGCTGAGAGGCTGAGGCCAGAGGCCAGAGAGCACCCTGTGTTCAAGGAGAAACCCACGAGGAGAGCAGGTGAGCAGGGTGTCCTGGGGACATGGAGAAGAACACGCTTCTGGAAAGAAGAAATGGACAGAGGAGCTCAGGACTACTGAAAGATCACATGAGATGAGGACAGAAAAGGGGGCATTGAATTTGGCAAAATTAACAGTTAGTGAACTTCACGAGAGCCATGTACATGGCCCAGTGGGAACAAAATCCAGCTGGAGTGGATTAGAGAGAAAATAGGGGGTGATACATTAGAGCAGCCAGTGTAGACGCTCTTTGAGGATCCAGCCTGGCCCTGGTGGCTGCTGGTGGAACTAGCAGACCGTGGGGCCCTTTGGGTGGCTGACCTCTGCATGGCACTGGGGAAGGACCTTGGGGGAGAGGCTGACCACAGAACCACGGAATTCCTGTTGGTGCTTCTGGGCCCACATGAGGACTGTGTGCGGGGTCCTGGGGTATGTCTGGGGAGGGTCTGAGGCACCTGGCAGCTGGACCTGTGTCCAGCTGGACCCAGACCCTGTCATCTGTTACTTGAAACTGATCAGCGAGGAGCCCTTCCCTTCCCAGAGCTCATGTGAAAGGCTCTCAGTGTCCTCGGCCTCGCCCTGTAGGGACATCCCAGAGTTATGTGTGGGGCCTCACCTGCATCGCTGTCCTCTTGTTCTCGCCTTTCAAAACTGAAGGCAGGCCTGGCCTCTGGGCCCCTCCTCTGTGAGTGAGGAAAAAAACCCGCTCCAAAATTCGTTAAAGATCGATAAAGATGAAACGACTCCTTCCTCCCTAGAATTTTCTCTGAGCCTCGAGCAGTTTCTACCCCACTTTCCCTGCACTCATGAGTTTGGGCTAAAAATAAATACACACAGGTATCCAAACATGCTGGTGGGTGGAGCTGGCTGCCACTTTAGGAGTGGGTGGTTCTATTTCCTGAGATGAGGAAACCTGGAGGAGGAGTGGGTTTGGAGATATGAGGGGGAAGCATGCTTGGCCCAGAGTGGAAACTCACTATTTATGGGATGAAAGAATGAATGAGATGCTGGTAGGCATGGCCGTAGGGAGTGAGCTGCGTGCGTATCCAGGCACAGTGAGGTGGGAGGAGCGCTGTGACCGTCCCAGGTGAGCAGAGATACAGGCTTTGGGTGTGATGAGTTTGCAGCTGGCTGAACAACAGAGTGTGTTTGGACATGCAGGCCCAGACCCCTGACTTCTGGACTATATGACTGAGTGCGAATGTGGTGGCTAGAACATTATTACAAACCAAAAAACCTAAGGGCTAGACCTAGCTCTGTCCCTCAGTGCTGTGACCTTAAAGCGAGACCCTCTTAGCATCTCAGAGTCCCTGTTTCTCCATCTTTGAAAGGAAGAATACCAGCCACCTGTCCTGGTCCACATGGTCCTTGTAGGGTGTGTGTGAGGTCACATGCGTGTAAATTGGGGAGATGCTTCTCTGTGTGATTGCAGGAATGTTGAAGATGTACTAATGGTTGTGATGGGATGTGAATCTGGATCTTTGTATGTGTAAGTGGGGAAGTGAAGTTTGAAGTGTGGATCTGATTTGTGTGGAAATGAGAGGTTGGTTTTCTCTTTGGCCTGGCCTCTGTGTGGGTGTGTATGTGTGCATGCACACTTGTGAGCATGCAGAGAATTCTTCCACGTATTTACCCTCTTCCACATGTGCTTCTGGAGGGCCAGTGTGTGACGACTTGAGAATTTGCAAATAGCTGGTGTAAGTGTTAATCGCTCAGTCATGTCCGACTCTTTCTGACTCCATAAACTGTAGCCTGCCAGGGTTATCTGTCCATGGAATTCTCCAGGCAAGAAGACTGGAGTGGGTTGCCATTTCCTTCTCCAGGGAATCTTCCTGACCCAGGGATTAAACCCAGGTCTCATGCATATCTGTAGAGCTATCACTGCATAGGTATCACTGCACAGCTGGTAGAAGGTGCTTTCCTGGTGGGCATGCATGCTGCCTGTCTAGAGTGTGTGCTTCTCTTTCTGCCACCATGCCCCTTGGCATGGCTGCCCCACGTGCATGGCAGCCACTGATGCTGAGGGATGCTGGGGACCTAGTCACAGGCATCTCCACAGTCTTGGCCACATCCAGCCCAGGGGTGCTCCTGTGCCCTGGGCCTCTCCAGGCTCAGACCAGCTGCCTCTGTTCCTCCTGCCCACCGTGGACCAAGGCTGCTCTGCGGATGTGGACATGGCGATTGAGCGACACTAGTTTGCGTATTTTCCATGGGTGGGTGTCAGGTGTCAGTTTCATCAGGAAAGGAGCCACATTTGCCAACCTCCCAGGTCTAGGCAGGGTCCGTTGGGCCAGACTGGGTTTGTCACCCCAGGAACTGGGGCAGGCTCATTCCACAAGTGCCCCAGACATGTCTTTCTCCACCTGAGCACTGACCCTGCGCTGACAGCTCCGTTTTTCCTGTTTGCCTTTGTGGGTGATGCCCTCTCCCTACCATTGACTTTCCATTGACCTTGTGATTGAAAGGACATAGCACGTGTGTGTGTGTGTGTAGAAGAGATTTTTCCCTGCACAAGGCCAGGAAGGGTAATACTTGCTTTACCCAGCTGAATAGACAGAGTGTTCAAGGCCTTCGGCCAGGGCCACCACGGTGCACACGTGCAGGGGGCACCACTCACATCCTGAGGTATGCGGATGGCAGCCCATAGAGCGATGGCCCTGTCTTTGGCCACGGGCCAATGGTGTGCACGCTAGAGCATTTGTTCCCTGCATGTTGTGTGAGATGAAAGGGATGAGCTGGGAAGTCATACCTTTGTGAATATCCTAGATATGATCAGGAGCAAATGAACTTCATCCAAGTTTACAGGGTTTCCAGAATAGGTCTCTGAAGGACACTTAGGTGAAACCTGAGTGCCAGCAGGGCTTGATGACTGAGCGTCCAAAGCTTCTATGAACTGAGAAACCCTGTGCGTGCCTGCATGTTCGCTTCAATATATTAGATCAGTATGTTTGCACACAGCAAGGAACCAAGGCCAGTCCCTTGGAGAGTTAATGGCTGGGCGTGTACAGAGGGCAGCAGGCACCTAGGGGATTCTGTGCCTCTCCCTGGAGATCGGCTGGTGGCCGTGGGGCTGGCGGGTCCTAGAGGTGGGGGTGAACTGAACCTGTCCGTTTTTCTTCCCCAGAAGAGACAGAAGGAGAAGACACCACATGTCGATGTGGGAGCCACGCAGCAGCCACCTGTATGTGTGTACCGGTCTGCGTGTTTGTGAGTGGTTACGTGTGGGTGCGGGGACACCGTGTCTTTGTCCTTGCCGGGGACAGAGTGGCGTGGGCGTGCACGTGTCCGTGTGGGCCGTGGCGTGTGCGTGTGCGTTCCGTGCACGTGGTTTGTGGATCTGCCCCTCCGCACCTTCCACCGTGTGCCTTTCTCAGTGTGCGTCTCAGGTATGTGACCCCGTGTGCAGTGTGCTCTTCCGTGTGGCCCGTGAGTGGACATGTGTCAGCGTGGGTTGTTTGTGCCAGTGGGGTGCCTTTCATGCGGGCGCTTGTGGACAGTTCGTGTGGGCCCCAATGAGGATGTGCGTGGGCACCTGTGAGCATCCCTTGCACGGGCTCTAGAGGTGCGCCCACGGGCACACGGGCGTGCAGGTGTAAGCGTCCACCTTCCACCACCCGTGGAAGCCCACCCTGTGTCACGTTTGAGTGTTCCTGCTGCCACGTGAATGGTCAGCTAGGCCTCCAAGCTGAACTGTTCAGCGATGGTTTTGAGTATGAGCTGCTCGTGGTCCCTGGACATAGAGACCCTTGGATTTTATCAGTGGTTGTGGAAGAGACCCCACCACATCACTGCGAGGGTCATGCCCAGACTTTCTGTAACATGGGTCTGCTCCCTGCTGTCGTCAGTCTCCCTTAATAGGACCTGCCCTTGTACTTCTCAGCCTTAGCTCTCCCGGGCTGGCATGGGAAAGGGAAAGAGAGGGAGAGGAGGAGGAAGGCAGGCCTCTGACCTTGAACTAAGGGCCATTGCCGTGCATAGAGAGAGTACAGGTTGATGCCCTGAAAGCAAAGGGGAGCAGGGAGTGAAGACCTGGCAACCTTCGTACTACTGTCTGCAGGCCCTGGCCACCGGGACTCGGTCCTGGGCTGCCCTCGCCCCTCCTCAGCTACTTCAGGGCAGGGATCAGAGCGGGAGACCCCACAAAACTGGGGGGCACTGGTCCAGCCACCCACTCGGCCCCTCGCATTTTTCTGTGCTTCCTGTCTGCAGGTCCTGGGCTCTCCCGTTTGCTCCCCACCGTGTGTTTCCCCCTGACCCTGTGCCCTGGCCGCTGCGGGCTGGTCTGGGCCCCCGTGGCCGCCCTCCCCGGCCCTTGGCCAGCTGTTCTGACCTCGCCCTCACCTTCTCCCCTTTGGCAGGAGGGAGCGGAGGCGCCGGCATCACATGTCCGTGTGGGAGCAGCGAACCAGCCAGTTGAGGAGGCACATGCAGATGTCCAGCCAGGAGGCCCTCAACAAGGAGGAGGCCCCGCCCATGAACCCCCTCAACCCCCTCAACCCGCTGAGCCCCCTCAACCCGCTCAGCGCGCACCCCAGCCTCTACCGGAGACCCCGGGCCATCGAGGGGCTAGCCCTGGGCCTGGGGCTGGAGAAGTGTGAGGAAGAGCGTGTCAGCCGCGGGGGGTCCCTCAAGGGGGACGGAGGGGACTTGGCGAGCGCCCTGGACAGCCAGAGGAGCCCCCTGGCCCTGGGCAAACGGGAGCCACCCTGGCTGGCCCGGCCCTGTCACGGGAACTGTGACCCGACCCAGCCGGAGGTGAGCAGCGGGGAGACGGTGGTGACCTTCGGGGACCGGGCTCGGCACAGGCAGAGCCAGCGGCGCAGCCGGCACCGCCGCGTCAGGACCGACGGCAGGGAGCCCTCCTCCACCTCCAGAAGCAGGTCTGCCAGCCAGGAGCGGAGTCTGGACGAAGCTGTGCCCGGCGAGGGGGAGAGGGACCATGAGCCCAGGGCCGGCCACGGGGGCAAAGAACCCATGATCCAGGAGGAACAGCGAGAGCGATGCCAGGACTTACGGAGGTAAATGCAATATAGGAGTGCCCTGGAGACAGACAGTGTGGCCCGCCTTAGGGGTTCTTCAATGTAAGCCTTTCTGAACCTCACTTTCCCCTTTTGTATAATGCATCTTTTACAAAGTATGTGTCAATACAATAGCAGTGAGATCTGTTCCCCTGGAAACCAGGGCATCCCCTGTTGGGAGTGGGGAGGGCACGATGTGCAGGAGTAAGCCAATGGATGCCGCTCCGGTGGACCTCAGCTCCTCTGCCTGGTGAGGAGGGAGACAGCAGGTGCCACGTGCTCTCCAGCAGGGCCATGCGGACTCCCCCCACCTTTCCCTCTCGCCAGGCACAGCAGCCGTTTCAGAATCGCTTCCCGATGTGAGCAGCACTGTCTTCTCCTCTGTCCTCACAGGACCAACAGCCTGATGGTGCCCAGAGGCTCCGGGCTGGCAGGCGCCCTGGATGCAGCCGACACACCCCTTGTCCCACCCCAGCCGGAGCTGGACGTGGGGAAGGACGCAGCCCTGACGGAACAGGAGCCGGAGGGCAGCAGTGAGCAGGCTCTGCTGGGGGACGTGAAGCTGGACATGGGCCGGGTCAGCCAGAGCGAGCCCGACCTCTCCTGCGTCACGGCCAACACGGACAAGGCCACCACCGAGAGCACCAGCCTCACTGTCACCATCCCCGACGTGGGCCCCTTGGTGGACTCAACCGTGGTGCACAGTGAGAACACAGGGCCCGCCCCCTTCCCCCACACCCCCCACCCGGGGCTGGGGGAGGCATGGTTCTGGAGTCATCCCAGGAAAGCTGCAGGGAAAACCCCACCAGTGGGATGGAACCCTTCTTCAACATATGAAAGAATAGCAGCAGTTTTAGCCCTATGGCACCCCACTCCAGTACTCTTGCCTGGAAAATCCCATGGACGGAGGAGCCTGGTGGGCTGCAGTCCATGGGGTCGCTAAGAGTTGGACACGACTGAGCACCTTCACTTTCACTTTTCACTTTCATGCATTGGAGAAGGAAATGGCAAGCCACTCCAGTGTTCTTGCCTGGAGAATCCCAGGGACAGGGGAGCCGGGTGGGCTCCCGTCTATGGGGTCGCACAGAGTCGGACACGACTGAAGCAACTTAGCAGCAGCAGCAAGAGAACTAAGCTAGAATTTTCTCAATCTTAAGTTTTATCCATAAAATGTCGTTCAGCCCGTGGCAGCCCCAGAGTCTTCAGAGAGATCACATGTGATTCTGTACCCCTTTGTCTATTCAGCTACTTAGTTTATCTTGTGGATATCTGATGGCATATTCTCTGGGCCGCCCCTCCCCCAGGTGCTTAGCCACCTGATAAGTTAGGGGACCATTGCTGGCAGGCGGGCCCATGTTGGCCCTGGTTCTGCTCAGCACGTGGCCTCCAAAAGCCCTGTCTCTCTTGAGGCCTCAGTTTATCATCTGTGAAGTGAGAGCATTGAACCAGATGACCTCTGAGACCTTCCTCTGTGTTAACATTTCTTGAATCTCCTATTCTATTGACCCTCTTTCTCCTAGGAGCTCTTAGTCACACTTTCTCTCACAGTTCCCGGAGGTGGTGGATATTCATCTGTGAGACCTTAAAGGGAAACACAGCCCCAAAGCACTTACCCCATCCCCATCCCTGCCCCAACCCCACACTCATCTCTACATAACCCCACCACCATCTGTCCCCTTGGCACTGAATTGTGACCACAGGATTCCGCTCTTGCTTTTTTCCTCCCATATTTTTTTCTTTTCACAAAGCAGTCTTCTCTCCCCGTTTTTCTTTCTCTCACTGCTCTGTCTCCATTTCTTCACCTTCTCAAGTGAAATACATCTCAAAGTATTCTTTGGAATGCCGGTACTACTTTATAATCTCACATGTCCAGTAACCCCTGCTGCCTTGTTTAGTTTTGTGCGCTAATAAGGAAGTGTTTTTGGACCCTCTTTTCGAGGGTCATAGTAGTGTATGTCTCATAAAAGAGGGTTGGGCTTCCTTGGTGACTCAGGGAAGAATCTGCCTGCAATGCAGGAGACCTGGGTTCCATCCCTGGGTCGAGAAGATCCCCTGGAGTAGGGGATGGCAGCCCACTCCAGTACTCTTCCCTGCAGAATTCCATGGACAGAGGAGCCTGGCAGGCTAGCTACAGTCTGTGGGGTCACAAAGAGTCAGACACGACTGAGCAGCTGACACATACTCTTATGAGACACAACATTAAGAAAGTTGGACCCTCTTCTGTTCTCATTCTGGGGTTAATCCCTGACCTTGGTTGTAGGTTAGAGCATATTATCAGAGGGGATTTGGACACTTTGAATGACTCACCTTTTGGAAGGACCTGGAAGGGGTCAGGACTTTGGAGGTTTGCTATTTACACAAGGCTCCAGGCCAGAACCATTCACTGAATGGGAATGTGAGAGAGGTGCCCCTGCCCCGCTCTGATGGTCTTGTCCTCTCTGCCACTCACCCCGCACTGGGCCTTTCACGTGGAAACTGAGGGTAGAGGCTCAGCAGCCCCCCTTGGTCTCTGCTTCTTCATCCTCTCAATCCTGGGAGAAGTCATAGACCCATCTTTGCACGAATATTGCATTTTCATTTCTGCGTTAATCAGGACTAGAACACGAGCAGCCAGAAGGGCAGCCACAGACAGAGTCATGGCTTCTTAAAATCTTCCATTGCAGTGTGGTTTTATTGAAAGGAGATAGAATTCTGCATTGGGAATGTATACCAGCTGTAAGGGGCTTCTCTGATAGCTCAGCTGGTTAAGACTTTGCCTGCAATGTGGGAGACCCCAGTTTAATTCCTGGGTTAGGAAGATTCCCTGTAGAAGGGACAGGCTACACACTCTGGTATTCTTTGGGCTTCCCATGGTAGCTCAGATGATAAAGAATCCACCTGCAATGCGAGAGACCTGGGTTCAATGCCTGGGTTGGAAGAATCCCCTGGAAGAGGGCATGGCAACCCACTCTAGTATTTTTGCTTGGGGAATCCCTATGGACAAGGAGCCTGGTGGGCTACAGTCCATGGGGTCGCAAAGAATCCTCCACGACTGAGCCATTAAGCACAGCACCAGCTGTATGAGCTTAGGAGAGGTCCTTGAATTTCCTGAACTTCAGTTTTCCCACCTGTAGAAGGGGAATAATAATATATGCCATTCAGGTGTACCAACATGAAAAATGCCCTAAGTAAATATATACAAAGAATCCAGATTTTAGATAGAGGTAAGTTTGTAAATTTTACAAGAGAAACAACAATTCTCTCTTACCTAGGGAAACATGATTGTTATTTATGTGGCACAAAAGGCTCTACACCTGAAATTAGGGAAGGGGTAAGGCTAGGAAGAGAGCCTGGGCTTCACTCGGTGCAATTTAACAGACACCCTGACCTTCACAGGCACCTTGCTGGGCAGTTACCTAGCTCCCTCTCCCACCTTCTCATCCCATCCCCAGTGGAAAATGAAGGGCACCATTCTGCATGTAGCACGGTTTCTGAAGAGTTCCACACGTTCTTCTTGTAGTCAGCAACAAGACTGATGGAGAAGCCAGTCCCTTGAAAGAGGCAGAGATCAGAGAGGATGAGGAGGAGGTGGAGAAGCAGCAGCAGAAGAAGGAGAAGCGTGAGACGGGCAAGGCCATGGTGCCCCACAGCTCGATGTTCATCTTCAGCACTACCAACCCGTAAGACATCCTCCATTGCCACCTCCCTTTGGTGCTGGAGGTTTTGAGCCAAGATTTGAGCCAGGGCAGGATGATGGGATGGAGGGATGAGGGTCCAGTCTTCCTCCTGAGCCTTCCTGGTGGAATATGGCCAGATATCTGAAAGCCTCCAGGGTGCTCACTACTTGAGGTAGGTCATGGAATTAATGAGCAGCCTCTGAACTCTGTGCCCATAGTCTAAAGAGTCATTTAGGATAGAACAACATGGGCAATGTCAGAGGAAAGGACCCTTCATCTAGTCTTTGGTTAGTAGGTTGCGGGGGAAGTTGGGAAGGGAGGACATCTATTAGGGATGTGTCACCAAATATTCCAGAGATGGACAGAGCTGAGAATAGGAAGCTTAGGATAACTGGGTCATCCATTGGCTGCCCTGCTCATCAGTTTTGAAGTGGATGTATTCCTCAGACCAGTGTCATGGCCATGAGATGGGATGGGCAAGGAAGAATCTGGAAGGTTAGATTCAGAAAAGATGGGATGTTGAAAGAGAAGCCACATTCTGCCCAGGAAGTGAGCAAGATGTATACGTAGACCAGCTTCGGGGTCTCGGAAGACAAGAAGGCTTTCAGTGACCAAGTGGGCAGTATTCCAGCATGGCCCTGGGAAGGAAGGAACCTGGGCTAAGAGGTGTCAGGCCAACCGAAGCCAGGATGCAGTCAGTCGATAGAATAGTCACTTTGATCGGAATACCCGCGGCTCGGGAAAACCAGTTGCTGCTTTCATCAGGAATCTTAGAATCAAGGTCTGTTTTTATGTTTCAGAGTTCTTAGGATTTTCTTGCTATGCCCTAGTCTCTGTACAGTGGGGAGTAGACACTGAGGCACAGTGGAAGGCAACGTGTAGCCACCCAAGCATGTGTCTTTGGATGCTGGCTGCTGCTCCCCACGGTGGCTCAGATGTGCAAGCAGATAATGTATCTTGGCTTGCATGCTGCAGCCTCTAACCAATCTGATTACTTTCCCCCACTGGGGCTTTAAATCAAGGGTGGTGCCTGAGAAATTAAATTGCTCTCCCCACGGCTTCCTCTGGCCAAGGCCTGGCTGTCTGGAGGAGGCTGATGTGTATGGGGGTGGGGCAGAAGGATGGGGTGGGAGGGAAGTGGGGCCGGCTCAGTGGGCTCGTCCGCTGCCCACAGGATCCGCAGGGCCTGCCACTACATTGTGAACCTGCGCTACTTCGAGATGTGCATCCTCCTGGTGATCGCAGCCAGCAGCATCGCCCTGGCGGCCGAGGACCCCGTCCTGACCAACTCAGAGCGCAACAAAGTGCGTGCACGGGGGCTGCCTGCCAGCCTCCATGGTACCCTGGTGCTCCCCTCTCCCAGAGCCTACCATTCCAACATTAGAGTGAACTAAAGAAGCTTCCTGGAGGACGGGAAGGGCTTAAGAAATTGCCCAGTCCTGTTCCTCGGGGCAAAGTATGAACCATTTCACGACCAGCCCCCACCCCAACCCTAACTCCCCAACCACACTGCTTACCTTTATGCTCATCAGTGGAGTGTTACCCTGAGAGCCAGCCAGGGCTTTGAAAGGGGCTTCCATGGTTGCTCAGTGGTAAAGAATGCTGCCAACGGAGATGCAGGTTCAATCCCTGGGTCGGGAAGATCCCCTGGATCAGGAGATGACAATGCACTCCAGTATTCTTGTCTGGGAAATCCCATGGATGGAAAAGCCTGGCAGGCTCCACTCCATGGGGTTGCTCTTTGAGCACGACTGATTGACTCAACCACAGCTGCCGCCATCCATGGGCTGGATGTGCAGTCTGACCTACGGACACGGGTGAAGCTGGGGCCCTGCAGCTCTACATGTGGAGCTAAAACAACTTGTGGACGCCCAGGATGGATAACAGGAGGGATGAGGGGGCAGGGAAGATTGGAACTGACTAGGATCCCAGCAGGGGAGAAATCTGTGGGGCAATTCTGACCCAAGATGTTAAGTTCTGACCACGGGGAGGGAAAGGCCGAGGACTGGCCACCACATCATGCGGCCCCAGCAACATCCATGGCTCCTCTCCTCCCTGCATCAATTAGCAGTTATAACTCCAAGCTTCTGTTCTGAGGTTGAAATGAGTGGGCCTCGGGGTGGGCATGCAGGAGAGCCTGTGTTTGAGGACTGTATGTAGCCTGATGGTCTCCATGTTATGTGTCCTGCAGGTGCTGAGGTATTTTGACTATGTGTTCACTGGCGTGTTCACCTTTGAGATGGTTATAAAGGTAAGAGCAACTAGAGTGCACCTGACTCTGGGGCTGGAGGGGTCACCCGTCTGTGCCTCTAGGACAGTGCCTTCCCCAGGGCTGTCACCTCCTGGCCAATGACAGAAGCTCAGTAAGGCCTCTGCTGACCCCTCCTCTGGCCTCAGATCCTGGCGAGGTCTGTCGTGGCAGGACATGACCACGTGGCTCTCCTTAGACTGGCACAGACCTGTGGGAATGGCCCGGGGAGGGGTCAGGTCCCTCCCAGGCAGGCAGTGGGAGTCCCACAGGAGTGGGGACTGTTCTCACCTTGTCATCATGCTTCCTGGTTTGAGCCAGTGTCCCGGCCAAGGCTTAGGTAGGGATGAATCTTCCTGGCCTTGTATAGTTCCAGCCATACTCACTGCCCTCCACTCTGTTCCCTGCCACCCTCACAACCTGCACTTACATCTTGTTCCCATCCTCACCCATCTGGGATTGTTCCCATCTGTGCATATGCGGTAACGCCTGGTGCTCTGAGCCACTAATGAAAGGGAGGGCTGGTGGGGTGCTGGGAGCCAAGGAGTCTAAGGGAACCCTGGTGGCTCTGAAAAGGGCCTTGGGCCTCACAGTTCAGTGGAGAGAGCCTGTGGGGCCTGTCCTCCTGTTCTTTGGATCCTCGTGTGGGGTTGAGTTAGAGGCAATGGCAGTGGAGATACTGCCATGCGGAGCCCAGAGCTCAGGGCCCGAATGACCAGCACCTTAGGGCTCATCGGTGGCCATTCCCATCCTTCTCCTACAGATGATAGACCAGGGCTTGATTCTGCAGGACGGCTCCTACTTCCGAGACCTTTGGAACATCCTGGACTTTGTGGTGGTGGTTGGCGCATTGGTGGCCTTTGCTCTGGCGTAAGTAACTCTTTTTCCTGTCCGTTTTCTTCCCTCCTTCTTTCCTGAGACTGACTGATCTGAGGGCTTCTCCAGGGCTGGTTCACTCAATGGTGCCCGCGAATACTGCCCTGGGAGTCTGCTTCCCAGTTGCCCCTCGACAGAGCTCCCGAGAGCCTTACAGCCTCAGCTAACCTGCCCCGAATGAGGAGCACTGGCAAACAGAAAGCAGGGAGAAGTCAAAGGCCCTGACATTTCTCCCTTTGAGCTGAGATGAATGAGCCTGGACAGCAGTCACCTGTGTTCCCCCATGGATTCAGGATGGGACCAGGGACAACTGGTGTATCCTTGCATTTCTTAATTCTGTCATTAAAGGATCCACTTGAAAGAAAAATGAGGCAGGTAGACCAGAGTTGGGGACCACAGAATCCTGGGTGTGGGGAGATTCTCTGCTCATGAGCAGGGGTCCCGCAGAGCTATTCCAGGGACTTAAGAACCATGTTAATATGTGAAACTCCTGAAGGAAAGACTTTTCAAACCTTCCTTGGTAGCATACTTAGGAAAACAGTCTGAAACCATCCAGGTAGCTATGTTCATTACATTAGGGGAATTTTTTTTTTTTTTTTGAACACTGATTCAGGAAAGGACTCTCCTAGCCCTCCAGGGTATAGCTAGGAAGTAGGCATACTGTCAGTGCCTTTTCCTTCAGCTGGTGGGTAGAGGGCCCCAGAAGATGAGTTGACAACACTGTCAGAGCAGCTTCACCCTCTCCCAGGGGGGCAGTGGAATTCCCTCCAGCCTCTGAGTACAATAAAAGCCAAGTCTTCTAGGCAAGACGAGCTATACAGTGTAATGGGGCACAAAGAAAGCATGTGGGACCTGCTGTCGTTGAATGGCAGCTGCAAAAGGGAAGGAACAAGGCATCTCCATAGACTTGACCTTCTTGGTCCAAATGGTCAAGTTTGGATCATCTGTCCTACCTTCTCCCCAGACACTGCCAGCTTTCATCCCTATCCATTCTGGCAGAGAAAGAAATGGGAGAAGAGTTAAGAATGTTCCTCAAGTGACTGAAATAGGGGAGTGCTCTGTCTGTAGGAGAGATGAAAGGTCCCCAGGTGTGCTAAGAATTTAAGACCTCCCAGAACCTGGAAGTAGACTGTGTCCATTGCTGCCCCAGCCAGGGGGGACCCTCCAAAGGAGAACCAGGCTGAATGTGACTTGTGACCCTGAGCTGGGCTGGCCATCAGGACAACTCCAGTGTCCCTTGTCCTCATGTGCACCAGTGTATTAACCCCAGTAGACTCACGTGGAGTCACTCATGCCCTTCACAAGGAAGCAAAAGATTGAAGACAGGAGGAAAAGGGGATGACAGGATGAGATGGTTGGATGGACTCACCAACTTGATGGCCATGAGTTTGAGCTAGCTCCAGGAGTTGGTGATGGACAGGGAAGCCTGGCACGCTGCAGTCCATGGGGTTGCAGAGAGTTGGACAAGATTGTATGACTGAACTGAACTGTTACCAAGGAGATTTCACAAAAGTATTTTCCCAACAATCTGGTCCCTGTGTGGACTGTCAGAGCAAGATAAAAATAAAGGCAACTCGGGCTCTGCTAAGGGGACTCCTAGCTCTCCTCTTCCTCCTCCTTCGTGGAAGAAAATACCAAAGACTGCCTTTGTCCTAAGGAGATCCACTGTTTTTGTTAGAGATAAATCTTACCCCTCAGTTTTTAAAGTCAAGCTCCCATCTCATTTTACCAATTCATTTGTGTACATTATTCATCATATTGCTCTCTCTTGTTTTGATCTCAGTAAAAATAAGTTTTCGCTTTGAAGAAATAAGGGACAAAGAGAGAAAAGCATATAGAAAGGAGGCCACCCCGTCTTGAAGAACAGAGCTCACTGGGGTCACAGGGCAGAGTGGGAGGAAGGGGGTGGGCTGTGGAGTCAGGAAGGCCTAGCTCCTCCACTTACCAGCTTCATGGCCTAGAGTAACATAGCAAGGTATTAACCCATTTAACTTTCGTTTCTCATCTCTGACAAGGAAACAGAATGATGTGTTTCAAGCACTTAGTCCAGGGCCTGACCCAAAGTGATCAGTAAATGTGAATTCCCTTTCTTATGCTACCATTCTCCATCACGTCATGAAGTGTGAATACGCAGCAAAATACGTTGATGCATAACGGATGCAAATAGTTGAAGATGAACACCGTCCGCTTTCCCAGACTTGGTTATCGTCCACACACACCTGGTCTGTGTTGGTGCCAGTGGGGAGGAGGTGTGTGTTAAAGGAAGGCTCCCTGCGTGCCAGCCTCGTCTCCACAGTGCAGCAGTCTCTCCTCCGATCCAGAGCAGTGACGATGGGCTGGAGGGGTGTCATCTGTCTTGTTCTTTCTCTCTGCCTCTTTGAAACATGGCGGTGGTAGCTTTGGTGCTGGCCGCAGGGGGAAGCCTTAACAGCCCTGGAGCCGAAGCCTCTCTGTTGGTTCTCAGACCAGGTACAGTGCAGGGGACCCCAGGATTCCTCTGGTTCTGGAATCCACACGTATGTGATGGATTGAGCATTTTGATCCATCACTTGCTTTTAGTGATGTCACTTCTCGAATTTTTTTTCATTTCTCTCCAAAGTATAAATGGAACTTGCTCACACTCTCTCTTTTGTTAGCATCCTTCTAAGCTTGCCGTGCATAGCTCCTCTCCCCTTTCTCCTGCTTATGGGACACTCCCCATCTCCTCTGGCCTTCATCACGCTTGCTGGGATCCAGGTAATGCTGTCTCTTGCTTGTGTGCTCGCTCTTACTAATTCTGTTCCCTCCCTTTACTCATTAAGGGCCCAGAGAATTCAGCTATCTCATCATTTCAGTAGGGCTAGCCAGAGTTTCCCCTGCCAGCAGAGTGAGGGCCTCGCCTGGGGTAAGTTGACATTGAAATAAGTCCTATGTCCCACTGCGTGGCGGGATCAGGGGCTCAGGCCAGCAGGAACCACATGTGAGTCTTTCTATAGGCTTGTCAAGGACCTCCCTCCCTGTGGATACAGCTTTTATTGTCACTTCCCATATTTTTTCCCCTAGGAATGTCCACCATTCACATAACATTACTCCTGCCCTCTCTCTCCCCCGGCCCCGTGCCCTTGAACCTCACCATACTAAGGCTTCTACAAAGGCTCAATTTGAGCAGAACTGATGGTGATTGCCATGGTAACAGCTTCCCATGGCTCCTCAGAAGTCAGAAGTGACTTGCTATCCCTTCCACCACTGGCAGCCAGAGCCTTCTCAGAACCCAGCCCAAGTTCCAAGAGCAACACCCCAAACCAAGGGGAGAGAATGGCCTCTAGCTGAATTCTCAGAGAGAGCTGAGCCCTTCTGCGGCAGAGGTCTGCACCTGTCGCCATGTATGTTTTCTGGACGCATATGTGCTGTTTCTGCAGTGGCCGAAAGGAATCTCTCTTCTCTGTAGCCACGCACATCAAGTGAAGCAATTATTTATAATGTAAACTTGACAAATTCCACGTGGGGACTTTATTGACTTTTGAGGAGGAGGGGACAGGGGTTTATTTTCTGCATGTGGGCATAGCAGGGGACAAGAAAATAAACGGAAAGGTACCTGTGATAGCGCCTTTTCCATTCTTCCCCGTCCACTTTTACATTATAAAGCATTTATAAGAACACTCAGGTCTCCCTCCCTAAGCCGGATGACCTGTGTAGAGGCGGGCGGGCTTCTGGCCAAGGGTGGCGCCCTCATCCCACTGCCCTCACAGCACCGCGCCTTCTTGGCCCTGTGAAGACAGAGTGTTTGCGACTATAAATGTCCTGACTGTGCCTTTTCCTCCCTGTGGTTTCAAGAAAAGTCTGGTGAATGAATAGGTCTCTGAAACCATTCTCTTTTTATCTTTTTCTATTTGAAAAAGAGGGCTGCTTTTTTTTTCCTGTTTGATGGTTTATTGTCCACCAAAAGACCAGAAACCGCTTTTCCTAGTCTTCTCACACCCTGTTGCCATCGATTTTGCTTCCCATCTTGCTGGGTGGGAAAGCAGAGATGGTTCCAGCCTTGGCATTTTTGGGTATCTGCACATCGGGCCCCTCACTTACGGGTGCCATGCCCAGAGTCAGCTGCCTTGTAGGGGGGTCTTGTGTCCACTATGCGGGTTGAGTTCATGAGCCTTGTGGGATCCTGCCCAGTGATGGCCCTGCTGTCTGGCCCCCAGGCTTCCTGTCGTCCATGTTCAGCGAAGGGCTTCCTGGGCAGGCGGTGGGCGGGGCCGCCTCTCAGGAGTGACCGCGAGGGAGGACGGGAAGGCTGTGATCCTGCACTCCAGCCCGGGCGCCTCCCCCTCGTCATTGATATTGCTCTACAACATGTTGCTTGACCAGCTCAAGTCAAGTCACCAAGCGAGCTGTCCTGGGTTGGATTCTAAATAGTAAGTCTGAGGCTTATGATGGCTTCTCAACACAGTTTAAAAATGACCAGAATTCTGCTCCTGGATGCAGGTCTGTACATCAGTCAGAGTCATGCAGGCTCGTGGGCAGCTGAAAGCTTCCCATTACCATTTTCCATTATAGCAGGGCACGAGGTAAGGTCAGGACTTCCTGGCACGCAGAGGCTCTGGATCACAGCCGCGCTTGGCCTTTCATTATTCAGTGCTTAGCCAGGAAAGTAAAACATGAGTCAATCTGCCTCTTGATGCCAGAAAGAACGGAATTCCCATATTAGCTTTTATTACATTCTTTTCATTGAAGTATGTCACTTTCTGACACTTAACCCTCTGCCCTAGTCTCTCAGATGGATAAGGTCTTTTGAATGCATTCCGAACCAGCCACAGCAGCAGAGCTGGTTCTGAATCCTTTCAATGAAATATACAAGCACAGACCATTTTAGACTTGGAAATGGCACTCTGGTTCTGGTTTTGCATTTGAGGTTTTGTGTTTGTGAAGGTGGGAATGTGCACACGTGAGAAAGGCGTGACTATTTAGAACTGAAATGCTGGTACGTGCTCACACTTGGCAGAGCTTGGTAACAATAGAACTGACATTTCACCTCACACCTGCCTGACCCTTTCTCCTGTCCTTTGCAGTCTGCTTTGTCTAAGGCAGTCCTCTCCAACCTCAAGCTTTGCCTTCGGGGCTTGTTTCTTGACAGCCCTCATTCTTTTAACCGTGAAAGGGATGTCTCCCACAGAAAGCTATGACTACACATTAATCTTGGAGGAGGGAGAAAGGTGGACAAAGTCCTACTCCATGCCAGGAAGACCCATTTACCACTGAGCCAGACAGTTCATCCAGTTCCAGTGCTCTGTGGAAGAGAATGAAGGATTAAAATTAAATTTAGCCGTCAGGTAGCCCATTAACTGTGGATTTAGGATGTCAGCTGAGCTGGAATTGGAAATTTCCAGCCATGAACAGATAGAAGGATGTCATTGCTTGAGACTCCAGCCTTAGGAGTCACCTCAAGATTGACTTTATCTGACTTTGTGCCCCAGCAGGGACTCTGAAGATGATTAATGGCCATGGGCTCTTGGGGTTCCCACTGCTCTATTTTATTACCCTGGCAGACTTGCGTACTGGGTTGGGGAGGGAAAAAGGAGGGTCATGGTGGTAGCACATGGAGGAAGTGTCTGAAAGAAGGAGACAAGTTCCCAGTCTACCTGCTGTTGTCTTTAAGCCCCAGCATGCATGTTTTTTAATAAACATTGGAAAATGCATTGTCTGTTACAAGTGCCATTGGTGCTGCTGGGGAACCCTCTGTAGAATGTGTGCTTAGGGACCTTTATCATATGGAGACAATGAGTGTGAACACCTAAATCTCTCTCTTTATTAGCAAGCACAAATTGGAGAGTTGGTTGTTTGTAAATAGGATCTCAGCTTGTGGTCACAGAACCAAGCAAAATGAAATGGTCCAATCCACGTGGTACCCAACAGTTTGACTAACCAAACTCTGGTCCCAGAGTACACAGCACAAGAAAATGAGGCTTCACAGCTATGGGAAGAGCCCACTTCTGCAGGATTAGTGGAAACTCATCACAGTGCCCTCCATATTTAAAAGTAGGTTTCAGAGTAATTTGGGTCAGAAGAGTTCATGATGAGACTTGGAAAGTATCAGCTCAGATCATGTGACCTGCCAGCCATCTGCTTCATCCACACCCATAGAGGCACAGCCTAGCATTATGAATTAGTCTGCAGCTGAAGGGAGTGTATGGGCTGGACTTGAGCTGGCACCAGTGCCTTTGAAGAAAGATCAACAGATGAGGGGTCTTTGGATATGTTCAGATTATGAAGACTAAGAAGCAAGATAGATCAGGCCACTGTTCATCAGAATGAATAACAAAATCACTAGACAAGCCTTTGGTGGTGCTAGTGGTAAAGAACCCACCTGCCAATACAAGAGACATCAGAGTTGTGGGTTCAATCCCTGGGTCAGGAAGATCCCCTGGAGGAAGACATGGCAACTCACTCCAGTATCTTGCCTGGAAAATCCCATGGACAGAGGAGCATGGTGGGCTACAGTCCATGGGGTCGCAAGAGTCAGACATGACTGAAACAACCTAATACACACACAGTTAGATGCTTTGCTGTCTCTTGCTGCTTCCCAGTGCTTAGACAGAAATACCTTCCATCGAGAGTATAGTGCTGGTGTTTTGCAAAGGAGAAAGTTTGCAAAGGCAATAATCAGTGTACACAGGGAGCTCACTGAGGTTCATATGCCAGAAGAAAAGAGTTATGCACTAACCACTTAGCGTAGAGCTAGTGCTCTGCTCACAGAACAAAGAAAGCTGCCAGGGTCCCAAAGGATTTAGAGCCCTGGGTGATCCCAAGAGATGCTGAGGTATGGGTCAAGAAGGAAAATAACCCCCAAAGGGCAGCAGCTGGTCAGTGACAAGGTCAAAGTGCTGGATTTAGATGCCTCACATAGAGGACCTAGCGTTGCCACTGAATACCAGAGAGTTCTGTTTCCAGAGGCAGGCGTGGCCAATGCAAAGGGGCAACTTCTTCCTCCCTTCCATGAGGCTTTAGAATTTTTAAAGTGCTTTCACACTTTCTATTTCATTTGTCACTCTACAGTCCTGTTTCACAGTTGAAAAATGGATTGCCTGAGGTTTGACTAGTTTGACTCATTTGAGTAATAATAGCAAAACCAGTTCTTAAACAACTGAACATTTTGATTTCGAGTTCAGGGCTTTCTGCATTACATTAAGCTCCCTTCTACCTCTTAGAAGGTAGTTCTAAGTAGTTCTACTTTGTTCCAAGCCATTAACCTCTGTAAAGTCAAAGTGGTGGCTTGGTATGGATTTCTCCTCGTCCCATGGATCCTCTGTCTCTGCCTGGAAACAGACAAGACCTGGTGGACCAGATGGAGAAAGCATTCCTGACCTTGTCCATCTTGCTGTTTCACCTTTATCTTTTTCTTCCCGTGAATCCTCACAGGCCCTAGGCTGATGAAGGATACTAGGATAGACGGCTCTGTATTTGAGCTCATGAACTGCTGGTTTCTTTTGCTGTTTCCTTCTTTGGTTAAAACCCTCCATTGGTTCCTATGTGAAAAGGCATTGTAACATCGTAAATTGTAACACCATAAATAAGAGCCTAGATTTCAGAGTCAGGTGTTAAATAAACTTAGCATTGTTAATTATTAACCCACCTTTGCTCTCTGAACTTCTACTTACTGTTCTGTAAGTAGAAATTAAAAATAACTATTTTGGTCATGTGAGAATTAAGTAAGGTAAAATATATTGTGTCCAGTATAGTGCCAAATACTTTGTATTATATTAGTAAGGTGTTATTATTGACTACTTAATAGTCCAGACACTTTAGGAAGGTTCAGGGTTTCTCACAGCATAACCCCACTGCCCCCCTTACATTCCAGTACCCTGCCCATTCCCCTAACACAAGAGATTCCTTAAAATCCCATTACTGTTCCCTGCTGGGCTCAGGGGAGGGCAGAGGACCATTCCACTTAAAAGACGGAGGGCTCTTCAGAACCCAGTGTCCTGGCTCTCTCCCCGACCCGCAAGCACCCTCCTATGAAAGAAGAGTCGGTTCCTAGCAGAAATCAATTTAAGTCCTTTGAGAAAGTATGTGGTGGTGGAGGGAGGGGGGCTGGGCGGTGAAGCTGGACAGCAAGATTACGGTGAATTTTGAGTGATTACACGTGGAAAATCTGGAGGGCACATTGACAGTTGAGCTGGAAAATTCTCATCTTTTACTGATGAGACAAAAGAGAAACGTGGCAGTTATTTTCTGGAGAGCAGCCAGGAACTTAACAAATAAGTAGGAAATATAGTAAATGGGGAAATGGGGAGCCCAACTGAGCCCTTATTAAAGTGGAGCCAGTACATCCTCACATATGAAATTATCCTCACGTTAGAGTCAATTTTTAAAACTGAGAAAATTTCACTAATTAGCTAGGCAGTGTAAAAAAAAAATTCTGATTATACATCTAGTAGCAAAGACTAGCAAAGTGTTATCAAATGATTATATTTAGATGATCTGTAAAAAGCTCATGAATATTTTTCTATAACAATGTGCCTCAGTTGAAGTACTTGAAGAGGTTGTCCTCTTAGTTTGATAAAGTCTTCCCTTGCAATCTTGTTGACTTGGATAATGGCTTAAATGATTCTTCTATGCAAGGATTTGGGAGAGGCAGTTTGGCCTGGCCCTTGTGTAAATTTATGATATATTTTAATTAATGGGGGCTACATTGTTGATCGACACTTTTCCTGACTCTGTGGCTTCATTGGCAAGTATTCCTTTCATTTCAGTGAAAATTTTCAAACTGTACTGGAATGTATCTTAACAAAACTGAGAACGCAAGCGTGCTTTTTCACAGCCACTCAAGAGTATAGCTTTTCAGTGGCTCCTCTGCAGTGAAAGACCTGTGTGAAAGATGTGCAGAGCAACGACTAATCTTCATTTCACTTTTGGCCTGTGTCTAATTACCAGCCCTGGCTCCACTCTGTGGGAGTCAGAATGGGACAAATAGCCCTCCAGCCAGGACTTGGGCGGTCACAGTCGGCTGTTCAGATCAGAGTGCACCGTCAGAGAATCCACTTCCCAAAACAAGGACACACAAGCACACTGGTCAGAGATCCCCTTTTTCCAGAGCACGATATTTTACGAAGATCTTGGGATAGTATTAATTGTAGAAAGCAAATTCTGCCCTTTATCTGAGTGTGTGAGAGGAACAAAAATTATTGAATCTTCCTTCATACGATGGGTATCTGTGAGAATGAACCAATTTAGACTCTACTGGATCTCAAGTTCTTGGGGTTAAAGTCCTGAGCTAAGAGGAAGGTGAAAGCCTGGACCACCTGCCCATCCATTGATCCCACTCTTCTCTCTCTCCAGGGATATGGGAGATTCTCCTTTAGCTTCTCCTCGAGATGCGTGCAGCCTAGGAAAGAGATGGTGACCCATGTAGTTGTTTCGGTAGAATTGTCAATCAAATGATTCTGTTTTTCCCACAGCATTTAGCTTGCAGTTTTACCTTCATTTGCTTGCTTGTTTATTTGAGACCTGTCTTCCCTCCTAGATTAGGTGAGCTCCAAGAGGGTAGGGACCTCGTTTGTTTTGTTCACCACCATGTAGCCAGTACTGAGGACAGTGCCAGACATTTATTAAAGACTCCATCAGTGCTGTCAAATGAGTGGATTAGAGGTGTATTTGGCTGACCTACCACGTGTCCAGTCTCATGCATGAGAAGACACTGTTACAACTCAGGAGAAGACATTACCTCTGCCTTCTGAGAATTTGGAGATTATCACGTGAGAGATTTAAGGTTTATAAGGCCTTGGGGTTTAATTCTCAAAAAACCATTCATTTGACATTTACAGTGAAAAGTAATATACTTTCCAATATGGGGCCATTCCCTGAATAAAACCGTCACTAGAAGTCTTTGCTTGTGGCATATGGTGGTGTAACAGAGGTTTATGGTACATAAAAAAATTAAAGGAAGAAAAAGTACCCTTCACAGCAGACTGTCAACCAAGAAGCAAAGGCTGAATTCTAGGCACTTCTCCATAGCAGCAGGCCTGTTCACCCATGGCGCTGGGGCTCACTCACTGAGATCTTATGCAAGGCACATCTTCCCCAGGCTGCAGTTTTGTTTGCAGTTAAGAGGATTTCAGGGATCTCTTCCAGCTCTAGAATTTGGTGAGCCATTTGACAGAGCCTGGAACTGAAACCTGCTGGCGCAGAAGCTAGTGGCGCAGAGCGAGAGCTCTGAACGTCACGCAGACTTGGGTTCAAGTCCCAGCTCACCCTGCCAGTGCCGAGCACTCGACCTCTCAGCATCTCATCTGTGAAACAGAGACAATAATACCTTTGTGCTAAAGTGATTAGGATGTCCAAATAAAGAGTTGCACTAAAAGTGCTTAACACTGAGTCTGGCCAAGAATAAATATTAAAGTTAGTCCTCATATCTCATATGTTTTATATTCATGCTCTCCATCTTTATGTGTGTCATTGTTAAACTCCACCGCTAGAGCAGGGGTGATTTGTCTTCCAGCTGCACAGTAAATAGCTCACAAAGGACAGGTGGTCATTTAATTTATCAAAAGGCATCTCTGTGTGTGACATCAGGACCTTGATAGACAGTGCCTTTCCCTATAATTCAAGCTGGCCTTGTAATGTGGCTCTTCCATGCTTTTTAAAGATGTCAGAGTAGCCCTCTCCTGGACATTGCATGTCCCTCTCCAAATGAAATCCTTCATAAACATAAATATGCCACAATGCTTTGAAACACCTTTCCCAACACATAGTTTCTGGCCCAGAGTAGGCATTTTTCCTCTAGTCTGAGATCTTATACATTCACTGGGAACAGAGTTTGACTGAAGACTACTAAGGAAGAGGACATGAAAGCTACATTTAGAAAACTTGAGTTCAGCAAGACTCCATGAAATAATGTGCAACTTGGGGAATGCCGTCAGGTTAGAGGCAGTGTCACTAATGCCTGCAGAGGGCCTTGGCCTTTCCAGGGTAGAGAGGTGGGTATGGAGCCATGGTGAGCTGGCCCTTCCTTTCACAAAGCGTGTGGACTCTGCAAGTGCCAAGGCTGTAAGCGGGATCACCCGGGTCTGGACTTCTCCAATTTCCCATCACCCTAAATTCTCCTTTCTCCCTGAAGTTTACTGACTGTCTGCCTTCTCTCCATTCCCCTCCCCTCTTTTTTTTTTTTTTAAACTGCTTTCTGGTTGGATCCTCCATAGGAATGCTTTGGGGTAAATATTTTTTTCTTCAGTTTTCTTTGAAGTGGGGTGGAGGAGGGAGAATGTATGATTGGGAGGTAAGGAGCTGACTCACCGAGAAAGCGGTGGGGAGTTTATGTGAGTGGCGTGTCCTCACTGGCTTCTAAGAAAACCAAAGCTAGGAGTCACCAAGCTTTCTTGGAAAATGATCCTTCTTACTGGTTTGGATGTGTATTTGGGCTTTATGTTGCCTTCTTAGGTAGTTTTATTGACCAACCTAATAAAGTAAAAGAGTTTATCAAATAGACAAAACCCACGGATGCAAAAGGCCATTGCTATCAATGTAATACTTTGGGTTATCTACATTCAGATCTGCAGTTCAGTAAAAGTGACTTATAGGTCATGGATTATAACCATTTAAGAGGGTCTCAAAATATACATTCTAGCCAGTCAGTATTCCATTAAATGTCTTCCTACCTTGCCTCGTATGAAAGAATAGATGGCCTTTGATCTTCCTGTTCCGGAGGATGGGTATGGCAGGGAAGACAGGGTGGAAAACAGGCAGAAGCCATGGACTTTCCATCTGATGTTCTAGATGGATCCCATTTCTTCTGATTGTCGGTGTCATGGTAATCTGGGCCAGTGTGAGGGAAGAACCAAAGCCTGAGCTCACTATTTAGAGTCTCATTTCCTACCATCTGTGTGTTTTACAAATTGCACTTGTTTGACTTGAATGCAAAGATCTCAGGGGATGAGTGGGGTGGATAGAGAAATGCAGGTTGACTTATTCATTTCCTTCCTAAAAATAGATGTATTTTGTCTACTAGGAGCAAACATTTTTGAGAGGCTGAAGGGGGAGGGTCATAAGCTGTAAGGCAAGGATTAAGGTGGGCGGGGGCTGCAGTTTGGGCCTCCCCCAACTGTAGGCTGTCCACAGTTTGTGCTGGATGCAGAGGGCTTGAAATGGGAAGGACTGCAGGAAGAGCCAGCTGCACAGAGAGAATGGGGGTGTGAGCCAAGGTCCTGGCTGGAAGCCTGCATGACATGCTGTCTCTGGAGCAGGCAGCCTAGCATAGCAAGGGCATCGTGTCCCCACCGGCCCTCCTCACCCTGCTCTCCCTGGAACTGTGCAGAGGTGACCAACCTATAAACCAAAAGAAAGGACTAGGTTGAGTCTTCTGATAAGACTTGTTCTCAACTGGGGCTCCCTATTCAGCAAATATTAGGTTGGCCAAAAAAGTTTGGGTGTTTCTGTTAAGATATAGAAAAACCCAAATGAACTTTCTGGCCAACCCAATATTATTAGAGAGTCTTCTACTGAAGACTTCTAGGCTAGGCACTGTGCCCATCCACAGTGGGCTATGGCCCTGTTCCTTAGTCGATGGATCATCCATTTCCATTTGGCCAGTGTGGTCATGAGCAGCGTGACTCTGGCTGTTGGGAGGGGGAGAAGTGTTGATTAACATATGTGCATGGGTGCCTCTGTGGTGTCCCCATGTCTCCCTCTGCATGAGTATACATGGGTGTGTGTGTGTGTGTACATGCGTGCATATGAGTGTGTACACCCTGAGGAGTGATTGGGAAGTTTTCCCAGAGCATGTTTCTTGGGGGTCTCCCTGAAGGAGTCTACTCTGACCCAGTTTCTAGCCTCTTGCCCACCTCTCTCCCCTTTCCCCCTGCTTTGTTAATGCAGTAGTGTGACCATCTCTTTAATTCTCCCCGTCCTGTGATTCCCTGGGGCTTCTCTGCAGAACTAACAAGGGCCGGGATATTAAGACCATCAAGTCCCTGAGGGTTCTCCGTGTCCTGAGGCCGCTGAAGACCATCAAGCGCCTGCCCAAGCTCAAGGTGATGTTCGCCAGTTTCTTCCCTTCAGCTCCCCTTTGTCCATTTTCCCTTTCTAGCCACCATTGGCCTGCTTTGGGAGAATTATTTCTGGAAATATTCCTGTTGTTCACATGAGGACTAGGATTCTTTTTGTCTGCTAAAACTAAGGGTCTTAGTCTCAAAGGAAAATAACCAAAGTCCTAAGAACTCTCCAAGGAGGCTTTCACCCCTTGACTCCAAATCTAGGAGGTATTTTCTACCCACTGTGGCAAGTCATAGGAAGAACCTTGTGTGGCTTTGTTCTGGGGCCTCCCGTGTGGTTAAGGTGGGTCAGACACCAGAATGGAAACAGCAAGAGCCCTGTGTGTCCTGGTCTGTGTACTTGGTCGGGCAAAGTAACCTGGGATGGTTTCTTTCCTCGTGATTCTAGAGAAACAAAGGACCTTCTAGCCTTGATGCTTCATATTTTTGAGGCATGAATAGGTCAATAACTTGCCCAAGGACAGAGTCATTTTCGGCACCAGCAGAGAAGAAATGGGGAAGTGAGCTTCCACAGCTGAGTTCTCCCTGTTGCCAAGACCTGTGTCTGCATAGGTCTAAGTCTGGCTTCCCCTGACCCCTGGCCTGATGGCCCATCCTGAGCTCCTTCCCCGAGGCTTCCTGCCCTCAGGTTGCTGACATGTGGAACCCGCCTCTCCCACACACATCCGCTGCTGTTACGGAAGCCGAAGCCTCATCGGATAGAAGTTCTTCCTCCCTGTATTCCTGTGAATGAGAGCCAGTCACCACTGGACAGGGAACTGGGGACCCCCATGCCCCCCATTCCTCTGTCCCATTGAATTTACATCACCTCTAATATTCCCCACCCATCCTCCACCAGCACCATCCCAGCTGCTTCCCTTTCAGCCCTCTGGCTCTGTGGGGGGATGGTAAGCCAACCAGGTTGATCAGAGGCTTAGGATCACAGGAAGGTCTCTTTTGAAAGACCCCTAACTGGCTGAGACATGGCTTCCTCTCAGAGCCCGGGGCCCTGGCCACTTGTATGGGTTCCTGAGGAGAGAGGCTCATGCCTCACAGGAAGTGTCCTCACTGCCTACTCCCCTCCTCCACTGCCCGGCCTCCCCTCCTGGATGAGGCACCTCCCATGGTGATGGGCCCAGCACAGGGCCTGGCCTGGCTCAGCACCCGTGAACATTCATTCCTTTCTGCCTCACCCCCAGCAAAATATGGCCAGGAGCCCTGGGACCCAACAACCACTGTCGTTAGCCACAGCTCAGGTCCACTGGTCTCATCTCCTCTGAGCTATGCTGTAGTCCAGAGAAGAGCTCAGACGGGCGGATGGTATTACTCACCAGGCTGGAGAAGGTGCCCCCAACCTTGGCTAATTCCAATTAATTAAGAAGGGCTGGCTCCTCGCTCTGCAGTTCCATAACCTGAGGGAAATGTAGGTGGATCTGATAATTCCATGAGTCTGCATGTCGCTCCCATTCCCTGCAGTGCTGAACTAATTAAACCAGCAGTGTTCACCCAGCACTGTGAAGAGGCAACCGCTCAAACGCAGGGCCACTGTGGGGCTAGTCTCGCCAGTGCGCCAAACCTGCAAACCTAGAAAACAACCCAAAAATGGTTTGAAATACGTTGAATTCCCATGTAGCTCTTCATGGCGTAGGGCCTAGAAGGGATTCTCCAGAGGGAGATTCAGTGCCTTGAACTGAAGTGCAAGTTTCTGGTTCTGACCTTCAGTCCTCCTGTCTCTAAGAAGGCAGCTCTCACCCCATCCCACATCACCTGTTGAATCTTTAAACCCAGCACAGCTAGCTTTAAACTAGAGAACCTTTATCTGAAGTGCGGAATGCAGTTGGGGGTAAATCTATGAACTTATTACAGAATATCATTAAAGTGAACAAAGATGATAGTTTATCACTCCCTGCTCCATTTAGAAAGGCAAAGGGAAAACAATACATATTCAATATACAAAGCAAATCTAAGAATGTGCCCCAAATAAATGAGGTTTATAGATAAGCTATTTAATGTATTGCAGAAAAGGTATCCTTAAAATCATTTAGCCCATCGAATGCCTAAAACGGGCTAAATGATTTCGAGGATCCCTTCTCTGCAATGCATTTCTGTTTCACACTAAGTGAAGGGCACGTAATGGAATTCCACAGAGGACTCCCTCCACTGCCTGCTGCCATCTGGTCTCTTCTGCTTCGGGTTTCCTTTCAGATTCAGAGCATGTGTTCCCCTCCCAAGTGGCAGGTTCCTGTAGTCATGACCAGGTTAGAGGCCAGGTCTGAATCCTATGAGTGTCGCTTCTTAGTAGGGTGGTATCTTCTGGGGCACCTTCTCCGAGTGCCGGCTGCTAGCTGTGTGGGTCCCATTCAGCTGCAGGCAGATCCACAGGCCATTCCAGGGACTCACACACAAGGGCTCTCTTTTTCTGTTCTCAGGCTGTCTTCGACTGTGTGGTCACCTCCTTGAAAAACGTCTTCAACATACTCATTGTCTATAAGCTCTTCATGTTCATCTTTGCTGTCATCGCGGTTCAGCTTTTCAAGGGCAAGTTCTTCTACTGCACGGACAGTTCCAAGGACACAGAGAAGGAGTGCATGTAAGTGCTGCCGGCACACACCACTCACTTCTGCTCAAGCGTGTTTTGATAAGGTCCATTCCTCCCTTTATAGCTAGGTCATTTCTTTCTCTCTTACTTAAATCCATTCCACTTTGGGAGGAAACAAAAATCAAAATATGAAGTTGCTCCATTTTGATTGAGTACCTCTTTTGTGTCAGGCATGGACATTTCACATCAGGTTTAAATTTTAAATCTTTCTCATGACCTTCTGAGATAAGTCTTCTTTGCACATTATAGATGTGGAAGCTGAAGCATAGAAAGTTTAAGTTGCTCAAGATTACCCAGCAACTGGGCTTCCCTTGTGGCTTAACTGGTAAAGAATCTGCCTGCAATGCAGGAGACCTGGGTTCGATCCCTGGGTTGAAAAGATCCCCTGGAGAAAGGAAAGGCTATCCACTCCAATACCTGGAGAATTCCATGGACTATATGGTCCATGGTGTCACAAAGAGTCAGACATGACTGAGCAACTTTCACTTTCACCCAGCAACTAATGAAAAGATTCAGATTTAATTTTCCATGTCTGTTGGGCACGAAATCTCATTTTTGTTCCATGATAATATGCTGTTATAATAAAATCCCTCCTTCCTTGCATTTGAATGCCAATAATTCAATAATTACTAGGGTACGTCATTGTAGTCCCTAGAACTTCTTTGCTCTTCTGTGAGCTATAGTGACAAGGTTCTGGTCCATTTCTGCTCTGGTTTTAGAGGCAACTATGTAGATCACGAGAAAAACAAGATGGAGGTGAAAGGCCGAGAGTGGAAGCGCCATGAATTCCATTATGACAACATCATCTGGGCTCTGCTGACCCTCTTCACTGTCTCCACAGGGGAAGGATGGCCTCAGTGAGTAATGGGTTTGACTTGGCGTGCTTGTCTGTAAGCTGGGCTGGGACCATGTGTTTGCCTTGAGAAGCTGATTTAGGATAAACAAGGCTAACCCTTGGGTATTGTACCAAGGAAGGTAAGTGGTTATGAGTAGGTGAGACAGGCAGGAGAGAGGAAGAATGAAAATCCCTCAGACAGGAGTCAAGCGGGATCTGATGAAGTCAGGGAAATATCTGGTGCGCTTCATGTTTTCCCTGATTATCGAGGAGTTGAGTGGAGCCATCTGACTCTTACAGAACAAATGAACTTTGAACAGCTCTCCACACCTTAGGAGAGTCCCTGAGGACTGTTTTAGACACATTTATCATCCAGGTTGACCCTGGACATGAGAGAGGGTTGCGGGTTAAGGATGAGGTGGAAGAACCCAGGGACACTTTCTGTGATCATACCTTATATGGCAAAAGTAACAGAATGCAGTTTTTTTATGCTGCTCATGGCACTAGTAGTAAAGAACCCACCTGCCAATACGGGAGACGTGAGAGACGCTAGTTCAATCCCTGGGTCGGGAAGATCTCCTGGAGAAGGAAATGGCAACCCACTCCAGTATTATTGCCTGGAGAATCCCATGGACAAAGACGCCTGGCAGGCTACAGTCCATAGGGTTGCAAAGAGTCAAACATGACTGAAGTGACTTAGCACATAGCTGCAGACTGATTTTTTTCAGAGACTTGGCAATAACCAAGACACCACTTTTTGGTGGCAGCATACTCTGTTGGCAGCAAAATGCCAAAGGCGAATTGCGGAGTCTTGCTATTTTATAACAACCTCAACTATAAAATAATGTCACTCTGATGCTTAGGAGTTGGATCCATGATGGCGCAGGGGCTAGAAATAGCAGTGGCTTGGGGGTCACCAGATCGCCACCAACTTGGTTGTGGAGCCCCAAATTCATGGACGATCCATGAAGTTTAAAGAGTCAAATAAGAAACTTCTGGGGGCTTCCCTGGCAATCCGTTGGTTAAGAGTTTTCCTTCCAATGCAGCATGAGTGGGCTCAGTCCCTCATTGGGGAATTAAGAACCCACAAGTGTAGTGGCCAAAAAACCAAAACATAAAACAGAAGCAGTATTGTCGCGAATTCAATGAAGACTTTAAAAACGGTCCACATCCAAAAAAAAAAAAAAAAATCTTTAAGAGTATATATATATATAATAGGGGGCATATCAGCTAATGAAGCCTTGAGTCAGAGCAGCTGCCAAGACCGCCTCCACCATGCCTGCCTCCTCTTTCTGTCCCCAGAGTCTTGCAGCACTCGGTCGATGTGACAGAGGAAGACCGAGGCCCGAGCCGCAGCAACCGGATGGAGATGTCCATCTTTTACGTGGTCTACTTTGTGGTCTTCCCTTTCTTCTTTGTCAACATCTTTGTGGCTCTCATCATCATCACCTTCCAGGAGCAAGGGGACAAGATGATGGAAGAGTGCAGCCTGGAGAAGAACGAGGTGAAGCAAGGGGATCTGGAGCATGGGGCAGCGGGGGCTCCAGAAAGGACTGTCAGACCAGCAGCATTAGGAGGAAGACAGAATGTTCTCCACTCTTTTATGAATTAGAGAATTGGGGGGAAATGTTTTAGTTGGTCATCAAATAAACATCTTTGGAGCATCTGCTGTGTTTAAAGCCCAAGAATAAGGCATGGGAATGGGCTTCCCTGGTGGCTCAGATGGTAAAGAATCTGCCTGCAAAGGGGGAGACCCGAGTTCAGTCCCTCGGTTGGGAAGATCCCCTGGAGGAGGGCATGGCAACCCACTCCAGTATTCTTGCCTGGAGAATCCCATGGACAGAGGAGCCTGGTGGGCTGTAGTCCACGGGGTTGCAGTCCTTACTTTTATGCAGCATGTAGTCTAGAGGTTGGGGGTGAAAGACATGTGCTAACATGATAACATTAAGACATCTGCTTCCCTGGCAGTGTCCCTCAATGGTGTGTATTTGCTGTAAGGGTAGGGAACAAGTCTTACTTGTTATTGCTTTTGTAGTAACAAGTGTGGTTCTGGCACATTGTCGAGTTCGTTGTTTTTATCCTGGAACTGCACTAGAAATCATTAAGAGTCTATAAGACAAATGCAAAGAAAGTGCTGTGGAAATGCACAGGGAGATAGATTTTTACTTCTGACTGCAGGCACCAGGTACAGCTTCTTGCCTAGTCATTTCAGCCATGTGCTGTGTAAGAGACCACTATTATCAATAAAAACATTAAGTCCTTACTGTATGGGACTTGCTGTATGACAGTATTAAGTCCTTACTGTATGGCATCCCACCTGTAGCTTTGTCCAGATAATTTCTTTTGCTACTTTCACCTCTGCTTGCCCAGTCCTAGCCTCTTCTACACTGTCCTCTTCTCCTAAGCATCTAACAGAGAGCCCCCCAGGGTGCGAGGTTTGGGGGATCTGAGCCTGGCTAACCGGTGTGACCCTCCCGCAGAGGGCGTGCATCGACTTCGCCATCAGCGCCAAACCGCTCACCCGCTACATGCCCCAGAACAGGCACACCTTCCAGTACCGCGTCTGGCACTTCGTGGTGTCTCCATCCTTTGAGTACACCATCATGGCCATGATCGCCCTGAACACCGTCGTGCTGATGATGAAGGTGAGAGGGTGGTGGCTGGGGGGAGCTGAGTCTCGGTGACTGCCCCCTCACAGGGCACTTGTGTGTGTGCCCTAGACACTGAGCAAACCCTCCAGGAGGGTGAGGGGGAGGTAGGGAGGACGGATGGGGACTTGGTGTTTAATGGGAACAGAGTTTCCATTTAGGAAGGTGAAAAATTTGGAAGATGGTAGTGGTGAGATTTGTACAACAGTGTGAATGTACTTAGTGCCACTGAACTTTACAGTTAAATATGGCTAAAATTGTGTGCTTTGTATGATGTGACTTTTGCCACAATAAAAAACACTAAAAAAAATTCAAGATTGGGAACTGTCTGGCAGTCCAGTGGTTTGGACGCCTTACTTCTATTGCAGGGGGCACAGGTTCAATCGCTGCTCAGGGAACTGGGATGCCACAAACTATGTGCCATGGCCAAAAAAAAAAAAAACACAAAATACGGCTTACCAGTCTGTTGCCTCCTTACATACTTTTCCATCGTGGAATCTCTCTTTGATCTTGTCTCCATCAGCAACCCAGCCTCTAGGTCCTTGGGGTAAAATGCAGTGTAATACATGGCAGCAGTCATGCAACTCTGAAAACAAAGGCTGGTGATGTAGTCAGATGCAGGTGAGGGTGGAAATGTCAGATGTGGGTGATTGTGGAGTTCTACGAGTCAGAAGAGGTTTGATGTTATTTAATACTAAATGGTAAAGTAATTAACTCTAGGAAATGTTTCTGCCGTTTTCTCCTTCAGTTTTGGGAAGACTGGCCATTTTGCTAATAAGATTTGTGTTCTTCTCTGTATCCTTTTGCTACATAGGATGTATACTTCTCCTCTCTGGCCCTAAATGACCGTCTTTGCTTCTACATCATGCAGCAGAATGTCTCCCTAGGGCAGGGATGCCAGATGGCCAACCTCTGTGACCTGGATATGCCTCTCACCTTCCCTGTTTTCTCTTCCTGGCAGTACTACTCTGCTCCCTGTACCTATGAGCTGGCCCTGAAGTACCTAAATATCGCCTTCACCATGGTGTTTTCCCTGGAATGTGTCCTGAAGATCATTGCATTTGGCTTCTTGGTATGTCGTGGGATTTATCCTGACCTCATGCTTGTCTTCCCTTCTCTTTGGGCTCATTCCCAGCCTCTGTTGGAAGGGAAGAGTGGTCACTGCTATTCCAGAAATGGTTCACACACACACCCACCTAATTGTAAGTTTTTTTGGACTGCTCAATAAAAGGTCATAGAGACAAGATGCTGTGTGAGGGTGTTAGGAGAAGAGGCAAAGGGCACCAGAGCCCTCATAGAGACCTCAGCCCTGTTCCTTTCAAATTCTATCAGTGGTCAAGAGGCCACCAATATTGGGTCTTACTGGAACTTAGTAAGATTTACCTGTTGAAGAGGAGCCAAGCAAGGATTGGACTAGTAAACCCAAGTGCTTATTTACTGATGGAAGGTTTAAACTCTTATAACTCAAATGGGAAGCTATCTGTCCCTCTTAGCCTCCAACATAGAAAATAATAGATTTTATTAATACCTAATTGTCCTCCTCCCTTTAGTTACGTGAAGAGTAACTTTTGCCAACAAAAATAAATGTTTAGTACTGAAGCTTACAAAGACTAGTGACCTTAAAAGTGTCTGTATGTGAGAGAGAGAGAGGTGGGCGTTCTGGAATAGGTTTGGGGAGCATTGGGATGAGTTTTTCTGGCATGAGTCTTCCTTTTACTTTTTTTCAACTACTAATTATAGTTTTGGCAGATTCTCACATCTGCCATCAAGCGTGTTAAGCAAACCTAGCCCTTTGCTTCAGTGTCCTATAAACAAAACAGTTCTCTCTGCCACCCACCCCCCACCCTTGGCTCAGTGTTTACAAGTAAGATCAGTGGGATACAGATAAACCCACCTGACAGCTGTTTCACACTTATTTTGTGTGTGAGCTACCATTTCAAATTATATGTGTATATGGCATTCCCTGAAAGAAGAGAAACTTAGCTTATTATCTGCATGTGGGTTTGACTGCTGGCAGCTTGAGCAGGGACTCTGACCTCAACGTGGTGGTTGTGAGTGTTAACGGTGGGGGTTGCTTCTGGCTTCCTAGTGGTTCTTTGCCAAGTCATTGATTTGATGGTGTAGGGAGGAGAGTTGAAGGGAACCCATGGCAGGTGGCTGTATTGTTGGTTGTTGGACTCCCTTTTGAGTCTTAGAGAAATAAAAAAAGTAAACTACCAGCCACAAAGATGCCTTTATAATACAGTCTAGCCCTGGGCAGTGGGAGCAAGGGGCGGGGGAAGCTTATACAACAACAGGAAAAGTTTTCCTCCGCATCTTGATTACTTGCATGTTGGATTGATACTGTCTCTGCTTAAGCCCCCAATTATGTGTCAAATTATAGGGAATACTGAATACCTACTTATAAGCTTAACTAGGTGATTCAGCCCCAAAGCCTGCCTGCCTCCTTCCCACCCTCACCCTCATATTTTCATTCAAGGTCTAGAAGCATTCTGAACACTATAAAAGGCACCACTAGCCCCAGATAAGTCTTTTCATTGATATGGTACTGTGGGTTTTCAGAATTCCCTAATATATACTGTTTTGTCAGATCTTCGCAATGACTCTGAAATAGACATGGCAGAAACTATCCTTATTGTTGTTTTTATTTTAAATGAGGAAATTGAAGTTCAGAAAAATTATGTTGCTTTTCGAAAGTTACAAACTAAAAGGCAGTAGAATTGGATAGTGGAATGGGAATAAAAAAGGAAGGAAGAAGAAAGAAAGGGAGAGAATTAAAATACATTGGTTGTCTGGAAAAAGAAAAGTGAAAGTAAGTCTTAGTTGCTCAGTCATATTCGACTCTTTGTGACCCCATGGACCGTAGCCCACCAGGCTCCTCCGTCCATGGGATTCTCCAAGCAAGAAAACTAGAGTAGAGAGCCATTCCCTTCTTCAGAGGATCTTCCTGACCCAGGGATTGAACTCAGGTCTCCTGCATCGCAAGCAGATTCTTTACCATCTGAGCCACCAGGGAAAAAAGCTTTACATATTATTCATTTTACCTTCATGAGAACTCTATTTTATTAGATTGGGCATTATGGTTTTCTTCTTATATGGATGAGCTGGGGCTCAACAAGATTCAGTACTTCGCATAAGTTTACTAAAAGGCAGAGCCTGTGATCAGATCCTGGTCTATCTGGCTTCAGAAGCCCACACTTTGTCCTCCATAATCTCCTAGTCTGAATTACTATACGCCTCTGCGCTTTACCATGCTGTATTGTAAAGCCTCCTCTACTGGAATCCAGTGCTCTGTTCCCCGAGATTTAGATTTGTATTCTAGCTCATATATGGAGACTATCTAAGAATGCAACACAGGAGACCCATGTTCAATCCCTGGGTTGGGAAGATCCGCTAAAGAAGGAAATGGCAACCCACTCCAGTATTCTTACCTGGAGAATTCCATGGCCAGAGGAGCCTGGCAGGCTACAGTCCTTGGGGTTGCAAAGAATCGGACATGACTGAGCAACTATTGCTCACTCACATCTAAGAATTAGGAAGCTCACCCCAGGTTGGAAATAGGAGAGCCCTGAGATGTCAGGAACTCAGAGACTCAACTTGGCCCCAGTCCTGAAGGAGTAGGCACCCTTAACAGGTGAGTTTGTGAGGCTGGATGTCTGGTTTATCTACATGCCTGGCAGGTGCCTGTGACTTTTGAATCAGACAGACCTTTCCAAGCCTCAGTTTTCTCGTGCATTAAAGGAGGATAACAAGAACTGCCATGAACAGCCGTAGATCCTGTGTGTGTGTCCAGTCAGGGAATATACCTAAGACGTCTGGTCCTGAGTAGGTGCTCGTAAATCTACCTTCTCTCTCCCCACACCATTTCTCTCTATCACATCTCCCTCCCCACTCTTCATGCCAGCCCTACCACTCAGCAATTTGTGAAGTATTTATCACTACCTACTTAGAGCACCCATGGGAGGAATAAATGAACTGAAAGAATGCTGAGGAAGGGTCTGGCACAGAATCTGGCATGTATAGTAAGGATTCTTGAATGCAGCCGTGGGGGTTGGAGAAGGTATAGTTGCACAGTCTCAAGCTGTCACCCACAGGTAAGTGGGTAATGTTTTGGAGACCCAGGTATTCTCTGTCTTTTAAGGAATATAGTTCAAGGTCTGTGTTCACCTGAGCCCTGGAGATGAGAGCAGAGCCCACTTTGCTCTAACATTGCAGAGCTGAATGTTTTCTGGTTGGTGCATTTTCCAGGTCCTTTACTTCTTCATCTCCTTTAAACTTCTCATCTCATTACTGCTTCCTTATATTTTATTTATTCACACCTCCTCGAAAGGTGTAACAGAGCCGAGAAAGATGGGAAAGATGATTTCGTTCATCCTATTGCCAAGCAGAAGTTGGTTTGAAAATGTTCAATGAAGTTAGGAAGAGATTTTTGGCACATCTTTGATCTTTAGGCACTTAGGACATCTCTGACTTTTATTGTTAGTTGAAAATCAGAATGGTGTATTTATAGGGTCCCATGATACTATTTAAATAATTTAAAAGTTGTAGTTATAGAAAACCTTAGACTAATACTGTAAATCATTTTATTGTCTTGTAGGTAACAATGATGATCTTTCTTTTCTTGGAGGTCAACATGTTCTAGGCTACAAAACACTTTCTTGCATATTTTCATGTAGTATTACATTAAAAAATCTTATGTGTTCTTTATATAGCTTTTTAGTGACAGCTTCAAAAAGCAAGGTCTTCAAATAGTGATGAAACTGCTTTCCAAATGAGAAATTCTCAAATTAGTGAAGGAAAAACTGCATTTTTGGTTAGAAATAGGAAACTAAAGCCAAAGTTAAAATGAACTTGTCTTGGAATTGAAAAGCTTTAATTCCAAGTGAAAGAGTTATATCATGAAAGATATATTTTCTTCATTTTTCCCCCTTGTTTTCTTTTCCTCCCCCCCCCCCCAACCCCCAATGCTCATGGCTGAATTCATTTGGCAGAACTATTTCCGAGACACCTGGAATATCTTTGACTTCATCACTGTGATTGGCAGTATCACAGAAATTATTCTGACGGACAGCAAGGTAAATAGCTCTTTGATCTTTCTCTTTAAGCTTGGCCCTGGAGTAGCATTAAAACAATCCTTGGCACATTCAGTCCATTCTTAACTCCTCAAACCCAATGTGCAGCCCCCTATTCACTTCCTCAGTCCTGAGCTTTTCCCAGATAATGGGACCACTGGATGGCACTCGATCTCATGGAAGGTGTGGTCCCATTTGCATGACTCAAATAGGTGAGTGGGATAGAGGGCCCAGGAGAGGCCATGTCACAGTGTTCTGCTAGATTCTTCAGGAGATACCAAGAATCTAGGCACAGGATCTTTGCCCTCAAAGTTGTTAGATCTGAAGTGGTTCCCTGAGATGCTTCATCCCAAACAAAACTTGGAGAGCTCATCACAAAACCAGCATGTTCTAGAGGGATTATGAGGTCTGCTGTCTGACACCCACGTGCAGAGTCAGGACCACTCAGAGAAGACTGGGAAGGCCAGTTTTGCCAACTGTGTTCCGGGCACCCATCTGGGGAACTTCTATACCTTCCTGCCTGGGAACAGAGGGTGGGTCTGGGGAGGCTCGGAGAGATGGTCCTCTCTGGCCTGCCAGCTGGAGACAGGGTTAAAAATGAAAGACACCATTCGTGTTCTATTTAATGATCTGAATGAGGGATAAATGCACAAATGCCAGTGCTTAACTTTCCTAAATGACCCGAATGTCACTAATGATATGTTTCCTTCTGGTCCACCAGCTGGTGAACACTAGCGGCTTCAACATGAGCTTTCTGAAGCTCTTCCGAGCGGCCCGCCTCATCAAGCTGCTGCGTCAGGGCTACACCATCCGCATTTTACTGTGGACCTTCGTGCAGTCCTTTAAGGTAAAAGGCCTTACCAGCTCCTCCTCTGAGGGTTGAGGGGCTCCTGTCACATCAGACAGAACACTGGGCAGCACAGCATTATTCCGCAGGTCCCCTCGCCTCTGGGAATGGGTATTTGTCAGAAGCATCAGATGAACACAGCAGTCCTCAGCTACAGTACAACTGAGCCAGGAGGTGGTTAGCTTATGACTGATTGGTTAGGATCTCATTCTAGAAAGCATCCCAACTTTGAAACTCTGTCTCTGTTCGCTGAGGCAGGGGGCTTGTCTTATGAGGTGTGTTCCCTCCCAAGTATTCCAGAACGCCCGGAGCAATTCTATCCATGGGCAGAGCCAGCCATCTGTAGTCACATACCCTCTGCATTTTCAGAGGTTCATCCGTGGCTTTATTTCACCCAACAGTTTTTCAAAGGACTCCTTGAGTTGTGTTTTGTAACAAGATGATTCATACCATTCCCACATATGTCATCATTAGTATGTAATTCCTGAACCACTGAATAATGGCATGCTAATGGCCACCTCTGCGTCCTGCAAATGAACAGGACATCTGGGCAAGGTTAATGTGGTGAGCATCTGTTGAATGACCTCATGGAGTTGTACAGAGGTGTATGTGTAATAAACAAGTTAAAAATTGAAACCTGAGACCCATGTAAATGGCAGAGACTTTCAGTAAAAGAAATTTTCCATATTTAAATATTTGCATGCTGTAGCAAATATAGTTTTTGAAGTTTGGGGAGTGTTGATGCTGTTCAAAAACATACTATTTTCTTCATAAAATAGAGTTTTTCAATAAAGGTATTTTTAAAATCTGATGAAATTGTTTCAAAGATGAAAAATCATGAATTCAATAATTGCCTTCTTTAATTATTTGTACGTTGTAATTTTATTATTTGATGTTTGGCTGCACTGGGTCTTCATTGCTGCATGTGGGCTTTCTGTGGTTGCGGAGAGAAGGGGCTACTCTTCATTGCGGTGCTTGGGCTTCTCATTGCAGTGGCTTCTCTTGTTGCCGAGCACAGGCTCTAGACACATGGGCTTCAGTAATTTCTGCTCTCAGGCTCTGGAGCTCAGGCTTAGTAATTCTGGTGCGCAGGCTTGGTTGCTCCAAGGCATGTGGAATCTTCCTAGACCAGGGCTCGAACCCATGTCCCCTGTGTTGGTAAGTGGATTTTTAACCACTGGACCATGAGGGAGTCCAGTTATTTGCACATTTTAATTCCAAACTGAACTGAAGAGAGCTTGTCAGTGAATTCATGGTTTCTCATTATTTGAAAGGGACTTCACCCCACACCGTCATGACTGAATTACTTCTCCATCCAGTTCCTGTGCATCTGAAATGTGAGACCAGTTGTAAGGATGTTCAGGTTCCCACGAGCAACCTTGACATCTTTATTGTATTCATCATAATGGTTTGGTGTGATAATTCCCACAGAGGCCTCACCTCAGTGAAACCTGTTTCTCCAAAACTGAATGACAGAGGAGAAATCAAAACCCTTAGCAAGAATTTAACCATTTGAGTCTTGAATGGAGCTGGATTTAGAATTTGAAACACAAGATGCTCTTAAAACCTCTTTGTAGAGGCCTGCCCAACAAGTTACAGCTGTTAGTCTCTTAAGAAATATGTGTCAGCCTGTCATAGTCTCGCAATCACCAATTCTCTGTGAAAGTGTATACTATTGAGGGCACTGAAAAGCGTGTCATAAACTGATGGCCAAATGGTTGGCTTATTCCAGTGAATAGAGAAGAGTGGAGGCAGTTGTATCTGTCTCCAGGTGACATTGTGATGGATGGGCATTGGCTTTTTGGAGCCGCTCTGGGACACAGTGTAGAAGTTGTTTTCTTGAAATTGGTTTAACAAAGGCTGCCTCTGCACACACACAGCAGAGAGTCACAGAGTGTAGACAGCATTGCCCCTGTCTCTGACTCCCCCTCCCTCACCCTGAGCATCACCTCATTGTCCGCCACTGACTCCTACTCAGTGCTTCTCTCTCTCCCTTATTTTTTTTTCTTTCATAATTTAACGATGACACTCTTCCGGTTTGCATATTTTCTGACCGGAAGTATGTTGTTATTCTTTGTTCTGTGAATGTGTCCTGTCTTTTCTTTCTCCAGGTGTTTTACAATGCTTTTTGAAAACAAAATTTTTGGCTGTGCCACTCCACATGTGGGATCTTAGTTCCCTGACCAGGCATCAAAACCACGCCCCTGCATTGGGAGCGTGGAGTCTTAACCACTGGATCACCAAGGAAGCCCCTCTTTTCCTTATTTTGTCTTGGAATGTATGCCATGACAAGAAGGGAGATCAGGATGGGAAAGAGGTACCAGGGACTAGAGATGATGGGATGGGGAAGGCAGAGTAAAGGCAGGAAGCATGACATAGAAGGTGATGGGAAGAGGGCAGAAACCTGCCTCCCTGCTCTCTCCTTTCAGCAGAAGGTGTCTTCACATGCCCCTGGGGAATGTAGCCATTCCTCACAGACCTTGAGAATCAGCACTCCATTGGAGAAGGGGTTCTCCCACCAACTCTCAATTGCATTTTCATGTTTATTCTTTATTCAAATTGTGAAAAGTCTCCTAGGACTCTTCATTTAGTTAGCACCATTGAGAAGCTCTGCCTGGCTCGTGCAGTCTAAAAGCCTTCAATTGCCCTCCTGGGAGTTGTGCTGTACACTCTTGAGAGAATGAAGACTCGGAGTTGCATGAACTGCCAGGGAGGCTTCCTGGGTGGTGAAAACAAGGGGCTTCCATTGTCAGCACCAAGATCCCCCAGAATTGTAGTGCCCACCCTGACCATCAAACCAAACTGCCCTATGTCTTCACCCTCCCCTAGCCACCAGGGGTAGCTCCCTGCCTGCCTTTTCCTCCACTCACCGCTTCACCTCCACCTTTCAAGTGTTGTCCTCCCTGAGGGGCAGGTAGCTTGCACAAGATGGAAACTTGTGCCACGTAGCTTCCCAGCAGGGTTTTGTGGTCACTCACACTTTGAAAGGCTTTTGGGAATTTTGCACAAAACAGACTGAAAGGTCAGCAGGCTTAAACATTGGAAAAAGATGTTTCATCAGAGCTTGAAGGCGCCTTCTAGGAACTGACAATGACTGAGACCCCAGCCGATTCATTCTGCTTCCAGATGCTCCATTAGGAGCTTCGTGTTGAGTGAAGGAGTGGGAAGGGTAATACGGGGATTTGGGAGTCAAAGCTGAATGCCTGCTGTGTAATTGGCATCATAATCGCCCAGGTTATTAACATTCTGCATACAGAGTGGGATGAAGCCCAGACCCAGGAATTTTTCCCAGCTCTCCCTCAGAGACCCGGCCACACACTTTTCTGGGTCTGAGAATATTCTTGGTGGGGAAGGAAATTACAAACCTCTCTGGGGCCAACAGCTTGCATACCTATCAGACAATGTGGACATCTGCAAAAACACAGAACTCCAAAATAGAACATCCCAGGGGATCAGACAGCCGCTGCCCTGTGTTTAAGTCAGTATCGGGGCGAGACTGAGACTTGCACTGCCTAGGGTGCAGTTTGTTGACCCTGGAGCTGCCTGCCTTTAAATTCATGGTCGTGTCTCTGCTTCCTTCCAGGCCCTTCCCTATGTCTGCCTTCTGATCGCCATGCTTTTCTTCATCTACGCCATCATTGGGATGCAGGTGAGTGGGTGCCTTGGGAACCTGATGGGGGACAGCTGTTGCCCATGTTGTCTCTGACTTTCCAGCCTGAGCCTGCAGGATTCAAGGTGCTTTAAAGAATCCCTTCTTACCCAGAGGTTGAAGTGTTAGTAGCTCAGTCGTGTCCGACTCTTTGCAACCCCATGGACTGTAGCCCTCCAGGCTGCTCTGTCCACGAGATTCTCCAGGCAAGAATACTGGAGTAGGTTGCCATTTCCTTCTCCAGGGGATCTTCCCGACCCAGGGGTTGAACCTGGATCTCCTTCATTGCAGGCACTTTCTTTACCACTAAGCCACCAGGGAAGCCTTTTACCCAGAGGCTCACTTTAATATCTTGTTGCAGTATGACCTTGGGAAGTCACACGTGCAGTTCCCCATTCAGGTTGCCCAGGTGATCAGAGTGGTCTGATACAGGGGCTTCGTCTGTGGTTGTCGGGTCCTGGTGCTTCCTCACAAGCAGTTGGACTCCACTGAAGATAATGCCGTTGTTCTTGGCCAGAGGGTGCCCCCTGAAACTAAGGAAAGGGTGAGACTCCTGATCGTCCATATCTCAGGAGCCTCCCATATTTGAGCCAGACCTAGAAGATTTGGTGGTTGCTCTCTTATAGACACAGACACAAAATGTATGTGAGTTACACCCCAAACAGCTGAGATTGGGAGCAACTCAGAATCGCTGGCAGTGAGCCCAGTCCTTGGGAAACCCATGGGCCACATTCCAGCTGATACCTCTCAAAGGACCATGCAGCCTGCCAGATGATTCTTCTGGGTTAGCACATCCTTTCTGGTTTCAAGATTGAGACGTGGATGAGGTTCCCACCCTGGGTACTCATGCAGGTAGCCAGAGGCCCACTGAGCAGAAGGGACCAAAAGATCTTTCAAAAGGCAGTGGTCATTTGTGGTGGGTGAACACCTACCATAAACACCCTGCCGCACATCCCAGCACCTGTCTGGTTGGGTACACAGGCTCTGCTGGGCTCCGAGAGGCCGACTTTCTGACTTGGAGATATGGAGGCTACACCCTGGTGTAAGACCTCAGCCATGTGGCCATCTCCTGCAGTCAGGCAGTCTGGCTGCCTTTGGATGGCCAGCTGCCTTCTCAGTGGTGGCTGCCACCCGGAGCCACTGCTCACATCCCCCAGACTTGCCATGTCGGCAGCCCTTTCTAAAGCTTATCTGAAATGTTGTCTTTTTGCTCCTCTCTCTTGCCTGCACTTCCTAATTTTGTTCATCTTTTAATCCCATTACTGGAGAGTTTTGTTCTCCAAAAATACAATAGAATGTCAGGTGTCAGAAAATGTGAGACTTGGTTGAAAAGTAATGAGTTCTTCACAAAGGATATTTCAGTAGAGCTTTAATGATGATGTCAGGGGTGTGTTGCAAGCTGAATCCCAGCTGAAGCTTGTCTTGCTGACTTCTCTTAAGTCCTTTCTAACTCTGAAGCATTTGATTCTAGAATTTAAATGTACTTAAATAGCCAAATGAAACTTAATTAAATTAGGTTGTTGGTTTTTTTTTTTTTTTTTTTTTTGTCCACACTTAAGGGGGAAGATCCCCTGGAGAAGGGAATGGCAACCCACTCTGGTATTCCTGCCTGGAGGATTCCATGGATAGAGGAGCCTGGAGGCCCCCCAGTCCATGGAGCTGCAAAGAGTTGGACAGGACTGAGCAACTAACACTTTCAAAATAGTTCTTATCCCTTTTCATCTTCAAGCAAAATAAACTAGAATAACACCATCTCTAATAACCTGTTAGTGATACTACTGATAATGATGAATACCATTTGCTATCACTTGAATTCCTAAGTGTTTTAGACACTGTGCTAAATGTGTGCTCTTACCTACTCCTGCCTCTCCCTTCCTCTCTTTCTTCCTCTCTCTCTCTCCCTTCTAAAATGTATATATTATACACAAACACATAAATACAGGACATACAAAATACATAACTAATGTATTCAGGAATGATGTGAAAATGTTTACAGGTGGATCTCACTGTTTCCATTGTTGCTTAGCGTGGTAAGTAACTTGTAACACACTCCAGATCTTAGTAAGTGGGAGAGCTGAGTTTAAATCTCAGCTCTGTCTGCTCCACAGCCCATGTCTGCACCTTCTCTGTGCTGTCTCTCCTCCCACCAACAAGGAAACACAAGTATTTCTTTGACTCTTCAGTGGTAGGTGGAAAGTTCTTCAGTTGTGACATTGTGATATTTACAGTAGCCATAATGTGTAATAATTTATTGCCCGTAGACTTATTTCCAAAAAATAAAAACACTGTTCCCATTCTACCGAGACAGGAATGGCATCCCCATTTTGATGTACCTTGAGCTGGCTGTCTTCATCATGGCCCTTGATAGAGACCCCACACCATAAATAAAGAAGACTTCTAAAAAAAAAAAAAAAGCAGACACCTAGCTTGTTACTAGAAAGGTTGTTTCTCATATAGCCGTAACAAAGCAGGGGGATCCATACCAACAGAAAAGCAAAAGGAGAGTAGAGAAGCATTGGAAAGACAGAGATAGCAACAGGATGTATCTTTGAGAAGTATTGTTATTCTGAATTCTCAAGGGCTTCTTGGAAGAAGAGAGCTTTGCAGACAAATCTGAGGGTAAAAAGGAGTAAGTTGCTGGGTTTGGGAAAGAACCCTGGGGCTGCTAGCAGTTAGGAGGTGTGGCTTTCAGACCTCGGCTCCACCACTGACCAGCTGTGCAAACTTAGATCACTGACCCTCTCTTGGACTTAACATCATCACCAGTGCAGCAGAGGAGTTGGGTAGATAGCTTTATGGATCCCTTCTAGTTCTAAAATTCTGTATGTATGTGCTCAGTTGCTCAGGCATGGTTGACTGTTTGCGACCCCATGGACTGTAGCCCATTAGGCTTCTCCATTCATGAAATTTTCCAGGCAAAAATACTGGGGCGAGTTTCCATTTCCTACTCCAGGGGATCTTCCTGATGCAGGGATTGAAACCTTGTCTCCTGTATCTCCTGCGTTGCCAGGTGGATTCTTTACCACTGTGCCACCTGGGAAACCCCAATCCCAAGTGAAAACAAGAGTTAAGCCTATAATTTTATTAAGTGTTCAGATGGGTCTCAGCAAACCTTCTTTCTCTTCCGTAGCCTTTCCTTATGATATAGGAGATTTGGGTTAATGACAAGGACTAAGTGACAAGCTTTAAAAAAAGGTGAAAAAGTTTAAAGGCCACCTTTGTAATAAATATGCACTTTCAGCTTAACAATAGCTCCTTGACTATTACACACATAACTTTTATAAAACAACAGTGTGCCCTCTGGCCAGTTCATGATTGGTAAGGTGTTTGAGAAAATCGTAGCGAGGACAACTAATGAAGTCTTCAGGAGAGTCATAGGGAGAAAAAACACCAAGTTGTGTGTGTGAAAATCAGGGATAAGTCGTGGATTTTAAGAGGATGAAAAGAAAGACAGAAGGAGACATGAACATGGGCAAGGATATGTGACAGTTTCCTCCTGGGGCGTCCAGAACTAGGTTTGATTGTTTGGGATTTTTTTTCAGTGCTACTATTTGTCTGATTGGGAGCCCTCAGGCTTCTTATCTCCCTTCCCTCCTTCCCCAGTGCCACCTAGCTTGCCACCTCCATTCTCCCTGAGAGAGAAGTAGTATTTAGGTTTTGAAAATCAGCGATGAGAACAAATTCCCCAAGCAGGTGTCATTGGGAGTTATTTGAGCAAAATAGCAGAGACTGTTCCTCAATCGCACATTCCAGACACTGTTAGGAGGAAAGTGTGTTCCATTTAGCACATATTAGATAAGCTGAAGCATGTTAAATACAGGCTGAAAATTATCCCAAAAGGCTGGAAAAGTGACCTGTAAGCCTTCAGTTGCACAAACATTGCCTTGCGAGAGTAGACCCGGAGATAGATCTGAATCATGTGTACATGTGTAAGGATACCCTTCCCATCTAGAGAGGGCTTCCCTGATAGCTAGCTCAGTTGGTAAAGAATCTGCCTGCAGTGCAGGAGACCCCAGTTAGATTCCTGGAGCAGGAAGATCCTCTGGAGAAGGCATAGGCTACACACTCCAGTATTCTTGGGCTTTCCTTGTGGCTCAGCTGGTAAAGAATCTGCCTGCAATCCCTGGGTTGGGAAGATCCCCTGGAGAAGGGAAGGGCTACCCATTCCAGTATTCTGGCCTGGAGAATTCCATGGACTGTATAGTCCATGGGGTCGCAAAGAGTCAGACACAACTGAGCAACTTTCACATTACTTCACTTCCCATCTAAAGAAATGTGGGATACACCTTGGCTCCAGGCAGCACTGTGTCTAGGAGTTCATCCTTATTCTCTGTGGCCAGAGGTCTTGTGTGTGCCTCTTATTTCCATATGAATTTACACAGTAACCACATTCTAAGCCCAATGAGCAATGGCAGATTAGAAAACTCACTCTGTAGCCAGATCTGCCCAAACCTGTTTTCTTTTTCCTTTTCCAAGTATTAAGTTTTCCAGACTTTCTTCATCTGATGGGCCTCGGTTATAGACATATCACACTTCCAAGGTGTGACTCTCTGGATGGGAGCACATCCCAGGAAGATAGGGATGCCCCTCTCTGACTTACACTGCTTGTAAATTTCAGGGCAGCATCTGCCTATTTCTTTTTTATAAAGAATAAACCACATCTTCTGCAAATACATATGCTCTCATCATTATCAGCTGAGACAGGAAGAGAGGTGGGTAACGCGTTCCCTGCACACCTATCATGGGGTAATCTTGTTGACAGACAGCTTGAATGCCATGGTGAATAGGTATCATAGAAATTAAAAGCCCAAATTAGGTGTGGGAGGAACGACATCTAAGCAGAATGACTTCCAGAGATCTTGCCTTCTATGGTCCTTGCAAGCATTCCTCCTCTTTGCTTCCCAGGAGAATATAACTCTTCACACGTATCAGGCCAAGAACGTGGGGTCTGCCAGCCTTCCTGGGTTTTGAGTTGTCTGCTTCAGGGTTAGGCCGTCAGGAGGAGCCATGTAGATGAAGTTACCGCCCCTGCCAGTATGTGCTCGGTCGGGTCGGACTCTTTGCGACCCCATGGACTGTAGCCTGCCAGGCTCCTCTGTTCATGGGATTTCCCAGGCAAGAATATTGGAGTGGGTTTGCCATTTCTTCCTGCACAGGATGTTCCAGACCCAGGGATCGAACCCGCGTCTCTTGCGTCTCCTGCATTGGCAGACGGCTTCTTTACCATGACGCCACTGACCCTGCAGGTCCCACTGCTCACTGATGCTCAGGGCTTTCTGCTGTTTTTTTCATCCAGGTCTTTGGAAACATAAAGTTAGATGAGGAGAGTCACATCAACCGGCACAACAACTTCCGGAGTTTCTTTGGGTCCCTCATGCTGCTCTTCAGGTACCTGGATCCGTCCCTGCAGCGGCTGGAGCGCTCCTGAGAGAGAGAGACAGTCACCCACCTTTTCTGCCTGTTCCCCTTTGTCTGCCTGCTCTGCTCCTCTGAGGATAGATGGGGGTGGGATGGTGGCGGGGCCTCCAGAAAACCGCCCTGCTGACTTCAGGAAGTTTCCTCCGCATCTTTGACTCCGTATGCAAATGGCAACTTCTGCACCTCCTCTAGGGCTCAAAGAGGGGGAATCTTTGGACAGAGTCCATTAAAAGGCTGAAACATAGATGGCCAGGTTTACATGGAGTCTGGGAGTCTCACAGCCCTCTCTACTACTGTCAACAGAAGACAGAAAAGCAGTGTGTGAGGTTGCAGAGCCCCAGGAGCCCTCCCTGGCACTCTCCATCACAGGATGGAGAGCACAGACAGAGGCTAACTGGGCAAAAAAGGAATCTAGGGAGGGAAGAAGGGATGCAGGAACCGGGAAGATGGCCAAGGAGAGGATGGGCTGTGTAGACCTGCTACTACTAACCGAGTTGTCTTTGGGTTCAGGAGTGCCACGGGTGAGGCCTGGCAGGAGATAATGCTGTCATGTCTCGGGGAGAAGGGCTGTGAGCCCGACACCACTGCGCCGTCGGGGCAGAGCGAGAGCGAGCGCTGTGGCACCGACCTGGCCTACGTGTACTTCGTCTCCTTCATCTTCTTCTGCTCCTTCCTGGTGAGCAACCATGTGCTATCAGCTCAAGAGGGGTCCAGCCCACCTGTCTGATAAACAGACGAGAGGTTTCCTCCTGTGTACATTCAGTCACACGCTCTAGCCCGTGTTGAGAAATAGGTCCTCCTCAAGAGAGCTCTTGGAGGCCAGGGTGCTTGTCAGACACCCGGGTGGGTGGCTTTTGTTGGCTGAGAAACGTCTTTGCTCCTTCTAGGGTAGGACTGCGTGAGGAGAGGTGATGAGGGGGTGGATGGGGTTCAGCAAACATAGTATTAAATGTCAGGTTGAATTGGTGGTGACCCAGAGTAAATCTTTCTCTTCTGTATCTCTGGTGTTTTATCTTACAAGCGGGGCTGAGAATCTCATCTCTCTTTTGGAGACCTTTGGACCCTTTGAGAAAACGTACCGTGAAACTCTAAGGGGACAGCATTAACCGAAGCAGGATAATGACAATGTACAATGGAATAGGTGTGGTTCTTTCATAGGTTGCTACGTTTGATGGCACTTGGCCAACTTGATAGATATGAAAGGATACGATTGCTCTAGCATTGGTAAATATTGAGTAATGTATGAAGCACATCCATCTAGAAAATGGTGAGAAGCCCCAGGTGCCTTCTGAATTCTGTTTTTGGGAGAAAGCCTGACTTGGCACAGCAGCTTCCAGAAATCTCTTCCCTGCACCATCAGATAAGTGGTGATAGACTGAGGGGCAAGGTGCTACCAGGTCACTCAAAGGGTTAGTGCCGTGTGTCTGGCCACCCTGACATCCCTCAGCTCAGCTCCCCTGCTAATGCCACCAGCTGCACACAAAATGTCTCAAACTAAAGCACTGCCATTTAAAAGTGGCCAGCTTCATGGCTGGGCATCCCGAAGTGACTTGCCTGGTGTCCAGGCGTTTCTACCTCTTTCAAGTGACCCATAAGGGACTTGGCACATGTCCATGTGTGAAGTGGCCGACAGACAGACTAGTCAGGGTGTCAAGCAGGTTGGTGTAGCAGGGGATGAACTAATCGAAGACGTGGGGAGCCCACATTGGTCATGTTGCTTTCTAGCTTTAGCCAAGGCACCTTCCCTTTTGTAGCTTCTGTAAAATAGAAAGAAAAAGTACTTGGTGATAAGACTGTTATCTGTACAGTGAACTGGTACGTGTGGATGTGCAACGTTTTTTAATGAAAAAAGAACAAAAAACATTATTTATAAATAGGAAATTATAATGAAAATGACTGCAAGGAAATTTATAATGATGATATAAATTAGAGTGATGATATAAATTTTACTGAGTGGCCATTAAAAGGTTCACATTGAGCTAGGCACTGGGGTGAAGCCATTCAGCCCCTCTGTCACCTAGGATTGAAAGGTGACCATCGTACAGGAGTATTAGTGCCCATCATGAGGGAAGGGGAGCTTAGAGAAGGCCATGCAGACATCTCCATTTTATCTTCCATCATTTAAATGTTTAATAATAAATATTTTAAAAGAAACCAAAGATATAACTGGAAAATTAATTAGAGACTATAAAGTACTTTTAGAATTTTGAGTTAGAGGCTACTGCATAATTCACATTAATGTTATTTTTAAAGAGGCTATATTCAGTATGAGATGATAGGCTTGCAAATCTCAGTCCTACACTGACTCCATGACCTTGGGCAAGTCACACAGCTTCCTCAAGACAAACCAACCACTCTGGAAAGATTTACCGATGCGCTGGGATGTACCCGGCTGTGTGCTTGGAGCTAAAGAATACAAATGTGTATAGGAAGTGTTTGTGTCCTTGAAGGGCTGATGGTAATTAAACCTGCCTCAGAAAAGGTTAGAACACGCATTAAAATGTATGATAGGTGTGAATATATACTGCTGCTGCTGCTGCTAAGTCACTTCAGTCGTGTCCGACTCTGTGCGACCCCAGAGACGGCAGCCCACCAGGCTCCCCCATCTCTGGGATTCTCCAGGCAAGAACATTGGAGTGTGTTGCCATTTCCTTCTCCAATGCATGAAAGTGAAAAGTGAAAGTGAAGTCGCTCAGTCGTGTCCGACTCTTAGCGACCCCATGGACTGCAGCCTACCAGGCTTCTCAGTCCATGGGATTTTCCAGGCAAGAGTACTGGAGTGGGTTGCCATTGAATATATACAAAGTGCTATAAAAGACTATGCAAATGTAAAGGAATAACAATACAAATAGATAGTTTTTGCTAACATTAATAATAGAGTCTGGAAAGGAGTGTAAAGAAAATGTGTGGATACAGTCGGCCCTTTCTGCGGGTTCTGCCTCCATGAGTTCAACCAACCTCAGACTGAAAATGTTTAAAAAAAAAAAAAACTCCAGAAAGTTTCAAAATCCAAAAGTTGAATTTGCCACATACCAGCAAATGTCCATTGCATTTACATTGTGTTAGGAATGTGTACAGTGTAAATGTATGTTGCATTTACATTGTGTTAGGAATCATAAGCAATTTAGAGATAATTTAAAGTGTACAGAAGGCTGTGCATAGGTTATGTGCAAATACTACACCATTTTTTATTTTTTTTGGCCACACTGTGCATGGCATGTGGAATCTTAGTTCCGGACCAGGGATCAAACCCGGGCCCCCACACTGAAAGCATCAAGTCCTAACCACTGGACCACAAGGGAATTCTTGGTACTTTACCAGCTTACATAAGGGACTTGAGCACTTACAGATTTTGTTATCTGGGAAGGTCCTGGAACTAATTCTCAGCAGATGCCAAGGGATAATGGTGCTGTGTACTCAGTCACTCAGTCATGTTCAACTCTTTTGCAACCCCATGGACTGTAGCCCACCAGACTCCTCTGTCCATGGAATTTTCCAGGCAAGAATACTGGAGTGAGTTGCCATTTCTTCCTCCAAGGGGATCTTCCTGACCCAGGGATAGAACCCGTGTCTCCTCCATTTCCTGCATTGGCAGGTGGATTCTTTGCCACTGATCCACCTGGGAAGCCAGTTGTATATGGAAAACCCTCAATAACCTGGACAGTGATTAAATAAATTTCACTGTGGCTCCAGTCACAGTGACAGAAAGAAAAGTCCATGTTAGGATTAGATTCAGCTGCTTGAAACGGAACTCCTCAAATAACAGTGGTTTTACCAGGGGGGATATTTATTTTCCTGGCATGTCAGTGAAGCCTGGAGGAAGGCAGTGCGGGCTGGTTATGGTGACTTCACAGAGTGTCTGGTACCCCAGACTCTTTCCCTCTTTCTGCTTCCTCTCCTCCACCGAGAGTCCCTCAGCTTTGTGGTAAGAAGACAACTAGATTCCAGGGATCCGCTTCCATTCTAGGCAGTGGAATGGAGAAGGGAGGGAGGGAGGAGACCGGTTATTAGGATGCAACCAGCCATCTCTGTATTGCAGAGGAGACTCCCAGCAGGCCCTGGCTGCAGACTTTCTCTTGATCCTAAGTATCCTGTCTGCATATCCTGTCTGCTGGGCACTTCCACCCACCCAGCCGCTTCACCTGGGAATCAGCAGCAGAGACTCCATTTGCTCACCCCCCATAGGCGATTCATTTCTGTCAGGCAAGATTCTTTCCTTTGCAAGTGACAGAAAGTCCAGCTGCATCCGACATGAACAGAAAGGGATTTTATCGGCTTATATAAATGAAGAGTTGGGCAGGACAGGCTTAAGCGAGCTTGCTCTGGGGCTCAGATGACATCATCCCCAGGATCAGGTTTCCTTCCCTGTTGACAGATCTCTTCCCCAGGTTTTTCCACATGAGCTCTTTTCCTCCAACAACCCCAGCCCGTGGTTCCAAGACGGTAATAGCAGCAGCAGCTCTAGACCTCAATCCCGACATATTCAAGGCCAATAAGGAAAAACAAGTTCTCTTGCTCAGAAGATTCAATGCCATTTTCTTGGCCTTAATTGGATCACCAGCACTTGTAGCCCAGGGGACAGGATTCAGTGGCTGGTTGAGGCCTGGGCCATGGTAGTGCCCCACTAAACTGTATTAACTGAGACTAGGCAAGGGGTGTGTCCCTGGGAAACTGGAAACAGTGCTGGGTGCTACTGTTCACTGTGGCCGAGGCCTGTCGAGTCCACCTCCTTTAGCTCTGTATCCAGGCTGCTGTCCTGCCACTGGCCTGGTTCAGGAGCACCTCACAACTCTCTGCCTGGACTGCCAGCCACCGTCCACCCTGCTACCAATGCAGCCTGAATGCACATAGCTTTTCTCTTTCTCCTAGTTTAGCCTCTTTAGTGGTTCCTGTTGCCTCTTGCATAATCGAGATGAGAGCCCAGTGAGTCGTGGACCACAGGCTAAATCCAGTTTGCCAGCTGTTTTTGTATGGCCCGTGAGCTAGCAATGATTTTTACCTTCATCAGTAGTTCAGAAAAAAAAGATGAATGATGTATCCTGACATGAAAATTATATGAAATTCAAACCCATACACTTTTCTGTCCCTGTTGTGCATGTTTCTTTCATGGCTCTCAAAAAAGTCTATAGGAACTTCCCTTGGGGTCCAGTGGTTAAGAATCTGCCTTCCAGTGCAGGGGATGTGAGTTTTATCCCTGGTTGGGGAACTGAAATCCTGCATGCTACAGCGCAACTAAGCCCACTTGCTATAATGAGAGAGAAGCTGGAGTGTGGCAACAAAGAGAGCCTGCGTGTTGCAACTAAGGCTCGATGCAGCCAAATATATATATAAATATATATTTAAAATCTGTAGCATTTGTATGTTTCCAGTAGTCTCTGCGGAATACTAAATGTCTTTAAGAATATTCAAGTCACAGCATCTAGTGAACACCTGCTGCACTTTAAGGAATGTGCTAGTCATGGAAATATATCTCAGACCCGAACTTTCTTACCTCCCACCCCTGGCACCTGGAGCTCTGTCTGGAACACAGAAGGTGCACAATAAATGTTGTTGAACAAGTAAGCAGGAGAACAGGGTCTCGGAAGCACTTGAGAGCTGTGAACAGCTTCAGGTTGCTGCACAGTAAGCCCAGCATCCACTGAAAGGCATCCCATCAGGTCTCTGAGAAGCAGCTGTGGTGAGCGCAGGTAGGCAAGGGAGACTGGAAGAGAGGCTTGGTCTTGGGCCTTGACTTCCTCTGGCCTTTGAGAATGTGTTGCTACTGCTGCTCCCTCTGCTGCTGCAGTAACAAAGAAAGAAATTGAATAGATAACAAAAGCGACTGAGGAGTACTTCGCAAATATAAAGTGGTATAGCAAAGTGGATTCATAGCACTCGCACCGTGAGATGTGTGGTTCAGTTGTGAAAATGCATTGCCTCCAGCAGGATCAACTGGGCTATGGTTAGGAACTTTTAGCCTTACAAACTTGTGAATTCTTAACTTGCTTAGCAGTTTGTTTTTCTGCTCTGGGTCTCCCCTAACTCCCCTTCTCCCCCTCGCCCTCCAGATGCTCAACCTGTTCGTGGCTGTCATCATGGACAACTTTGAGTACCTGACTCGGGACTCATCCATCCTGGGGCCTCACCACCTGGACGAGTTTGTCCGTGTCTGGGCAGAGTATGACAGAGCAGCATGGTGCGTAGGCCTCTTGGCCACCCGCTCTGGGGCCCGTATCAAGGGTCCCTGGGGTTCTCAAGGAGGAGGTTGGGGTGGGAGCCACCCCATTCTTGCCTGTTGCAGAAGGAGAGGAGAGTCCTCCTGGCTGTGGTCCGGGGAAGAGGCCAGATCCTCAGACTGGCTCTGGGATCAAGCATTCTATGGACCACTTAGCTTCTGCGATTTTCTTTCCCTGTTCTTTCCTTCTGTAATAGGCATTTTCCTTTGACAATCTCAATACACAGTCTGCAACTCAGAGTGTCTGAGTTCAATCCCCAGAGGAGCTTCCAGAATGGTTAGTGGACTCCTCTGAGTCACAGGGGGGTTGACAAGAGTTCTCTGGGTCAGCTGGACATCTGGCCACCTTAGTCCTTTCTCTCTCTCATCCCTCTCAAAAGTACAGTTTCAGATAATTCTGAAATTATATAGACAACCAAGCAAGTTCTTCTTCAAAATGATTGTTTAAACACATGTGGGTTTTTATTGCATGGAACTGAGTTAAATGGCAGAAATTTGCAGAGATGACCTCCCTGGATCTTTTTCACTTTCCAATAGTTCTCAAGTGAAATTGTGCCTTCTGGACTTTAAAGCAGAGGCTGGAAAACTATAACGCATAGGCTCAGTGTGGCTCACTTTATCTGGAAATAAAGTATTATTGGAGCACAGCTATGCCCATTTCTCTATTGTTTATGGCTGTTTTTGTATATTGTGATAAAGACAGTATGATCCTCAAATTAAAAATAATATATTTATTATCTGACCCTTTACTGGAAAAGTTTGCAAATCCCTGCTTCAAGTTCAAAGGCAACCTTTTTGGTCCTCACAGTGGAAGGCAAAGTGAGAGTGCTGTGAGCACGCATTCCATGGGACCTTTGTCCCAACTTATTTTAGTTTTAGGATCTTATCTCACAAATCTACCCATTCTGGCCCCCCTCTGAAAATACTATAAGAAATGCCATCCTTCATAGGAGCGGACCACGTTGCTTCCACCTGGAACCATTTCATAGTCTGAGACTCTTCCCCAAACCTGTCCTCCTGTGAGGCTGTTCTACTTGGGTCACTTCTTTAGGCATTGGAAGAGCACATAGGAATTCCTCATCCCCTCAGTAATTATTAACACCTTAGAGCACAGAGTTCTCTGAATCCGTTATTGTTACAGTAGCTGAGCAGTGGTGGTTACTTTCTGGGCCTGCTTTCTAGTAGGATAGGATGGTTAGAAGGCCATGGGCAGTGTGTTACAGGCGAAGGGAGCCAGGCCTGCATCTTGTCAGCTGTGTGGCCTTGGACGAGTCGCTCCACCACTCTGAGCTCCCATATCTGCTGTATAATAGTGGTAATGATCCCCCTCCGTGAAGGCTGGATGTGATGATTATATTAAATCATGTATGTAACTTTTGTTATCATTAATAAGCATATGGGAAAGGAAGTAGAAAGTAGGAGACATTGGTGTCTGTAAAGCTGGATGGCCATGAGATCAGGACACCAAGAAGGGACCTCTAGCCCTCACCTGAAAGAGAAGAAAGTATTTGCCAACAAAGGTGTTCTTTGCTTACCTAGCCTCACTCAGGTGAGAGCCCTTGGCTCTCAAAAACTTCAACTTCCTGTGGTTTCACATTATTTGGGGACCCAAGTCCCTTGTTCATTAAACATGCTGCTCCCCAGTTCTTCTATCTGCTGGGAAGAGCAGTTCCATGAGGACTAATCATGAGACTCAGACACAAGAGCTGTGAAAGACCAAGGAAAACCTCTTGCATCTGCTTTGAAATTCCCAGCGTGACTTGTCCTGGTTAGTTTCCCTGGCCTTCTCTAGGAGATGAGAGGGGAAACTAACCAAGGTGCAGTGGGCCAGTGTCTTCAAAAAGGAGATAGACGGGTTGCAAAGTACATCAGCCTATGGACCACAGAGCCAATTCACTCATGCCTCAACCACCATAAGAACCAAAGAACACATGGTAAAATGAATCTCCTCTCAAGAGTCAAGAGACTTGGAAGTACTGCTGAGCTATTTGGAAGAAGAGGAAGAATCAACAGCAAAATCAAGAAAAGATTAGGAAGAGCAGAAATGGGGCAAAGTTATCATCTTGACATGGCTGGTGAGGACTGGATGTTTGGAGGTGGAGGTGTACGCTTATGGTTTGCGGTGGAAACCTGGATCTAAACCGGGGTGTGTCCAGACCCACAGATCTCTGGCCGTTGCTGACTGGTTCTGACCCCTCACAGAGCAGATGCTTTAGCCTCTGAAAATGAATCAACTGTCGATTTTCTTCTTTCCACAGGAAGCCAGAAGTCTCTAGCAGGCTCTGTGAAAGGGGGTTGATGTGACAGGCCACAGTGGTCCTGGAATTCTAACTGGATCTGACCAGGCTGTCTGCGGGTGGGGTGGCAGGAGCAGGACTGGAGGGAGAGCCCTGTGGCTCCCTCGCAGGCTGCTTTTTGGGCACAGATCCCGGCAAGCTCCTACCACATTGAGAAGCGTTTGCCCAAGCTGCACTCGGGGGAAAATCTGCCACAAAGAGAAGCAAAGTCCTTTGCAGGTTCCCTCCTGCCAACTGGGAACCTTGCTAATTAGCCTAATGGGAAATTTCTCTCTCACACTCTGGAGAAAGACGCTGACTTCCCACCACCTGACGCACGGGTCTGAGCAGCTGCCTGTAAGCAGTGTCTGTGAAAAGCAAAGGGCTCTGCAGTCTGCTTCACAGCAGCCTGGCATCTGCTCCTGATGGCTGTCGGAGGCATTTGTGAACTGGTGGACTTGGTTCTTAGAGGCCTAGCTGGAGCCAAACTCCATTTGCCGCAGCTGGCCAGGTACGGGCCAGACACATCATGGGGTGCTCGTGGTCACTAGGGATTGATTTCCTTGGAAAATCGGAGGCAGTATAGTTTGCAGAGTGATGATCCGTGCCGTTTGCAAGGTGCTGGTTCTCTGATGCTAACCGTCCTCCATCTCTCCTGGTCTGCCTTTGCCAGGCCCCAGGAAAGAAGCCACCCATCCCCCTCCGGCCGTCCCTTTCATGGCTAGGCTGTCGTGTCTCTCCTCCCCTTCTTTGAGTGTCCTATTAACCCACCTGTGCTTCCTTTACAGCGGCAGGATCCCGTATAAGGATATGTACAAATTAGTGCGGGTGATCTCGCCGCCTCTGGGCCTGGGAGAGAACTGCCCCTACAGGGTGGCTTGCAAGGTTTGCCTCCGGTCCCCAGCCATGACCGTGACCATGACCGTGGCCGGCAGCGGGGTGCAGCCTCCAACCCCCCACCTCCGTTTTGCTCCACCACCACTGCGCCACATGAGGGAACCTTCATGTTGCTTTCCTTTGAGTTTAAAGAGGTCCAAACCCTTCCAGAACCAGCAGCTGTTACACAAGGAAGAAGGGCATTTTGGGGGGTAGGGGAGGGATGTGGATAAAAAAAAGAGCTGAGGACTTAATAACAGAGGCTGCTTTGACCTCTGTTTTCTTCACACACACACACACACACACTCATTCGAACACACACACATTCACCTCTCTCTCTTTCTCACTCCACCTTATTCTGTAGATTTAAAGGAACCTAAATTCAGAGGAACCTCTCCCTCCTCCACAGAAGGCAGAAATCTTTTTAATTCAGCAAGGAGTTCTGGTTTCTTTCCCTTAGAGATAGAGCGCCTCCTTCTCACACTTGAGTAGTATCCTCCCATAGAGAAGGTAGAAAAGTGTGATGCTAAGCATACTTACCCCTGCCCCATTCTGGACAGTTTGGTCCCAAGCAATTATTTTGGGTCGGTTGGCCAAAAAGTTTGCTTGGATTTTTTTCCATAAGGTCTAACAGAAAACCCTGAACAAAACATTTGGCCAACCCAATGAAAGCTATAGGACAGAAAGCTGAGAAACAATTAAAAAAAAAAAATGAGGGCAGGCGGTAAGGATAAATAAAGAAGGTGAAGAGGATAGTCTGTGGGGTGTGGGAAAATTTCATAGCTCAGAGGGTCTGGGAAGGTCTCAGTAGAGCCCAGAGGGCTCCAGAGCAGAGTTCTTGCCTGAAGGTCCTGCCGTATATCGTTGAGGGGTCTGTTGTGACTGCCCAGTCCCTGCTTGTTTGTGAGACCAGGAATATGGTTCAGGGGCACACAGGGGACCTCCCTCTCCAGCTAACACAGTGGCTCCACCCAGCCCCGGGCCGAGGCCAAGCCCCCGAGATAAGGAAGCCTTTCCTGGTATGCCGTGAGGGATGCGCAGGCTCCCTGGGGTGCAGCGCAGTCTGGTAGCTGGAAGACGACTTAGGCCCAGAAAGATGCCAGCCTGGGCGATGGGGGAGGAACTGGCCAGGGATGGCGGCAAGTGATTCCTGTACTCGGGCAGGCCGAACAGCTGCCTCTGCAGAGACTCTTTAAACTCCACCCTGGTGAACCCATCGCGGCCGCATGTGGGAGAGCCCGGGAAGGCAGCATGGCATGCGAGATGCTCCTCCTCCTCCTGGTTTTGTTTCTTCTGGCCCCAGCATGCCGCCGCCCCGGGGCATGCCGGCACACAGAGAGCACTCTTACCCACAGAGCCAGGTGGAAGCAACGGGCCAACTGAGCAGCAGCCTCCGTCCACCACTTCCAGCGCCAGCCGCCGCCTCCTGCAGCACTCACCACAGAGCGGGATACACGATGCCCCCGCCTATGGGTTCAGAGCAGGAGAAGGGCCTGACTTCCAGGACGAGGAGAGGGGGCCAGAAACCCCTAACCCAGGGCTGGAGCACCGTCTATCTGGTTTATACCGCTCGCACACAGCCCTGGGAAGTGAAGACCAGCTTGTGTTGTAGGGGGCATGGCTGGTGTGAATAGGGAGGTGGGGTGATGCTCCTCCCGGAGGGGAACACCAGTCCCTAGGACAGCACGCGGCAGAGGGACCTAAGGTTGCCGCCACGTTCCCGGGTCTGTGTGGGGCGTGATATAAATCCGCACCAGGATGGACACACGTGTATGATTTGCCTTGATTAACAGGTTTCCTATTCTTTTCCTGTTTGTCCATTTTGTTTCGTTTCTTTTCTCCTGTTTTCTGTACTCTTTTGTTTGTTTTGGCTCCCCCCGGGAATGCCTGTTCTCCTCTCCTCCCTGTCTGCATTCTTCCCTGCCACCCTCCCTGCCCTGTCCCCCGACCCTTGACCCCCACCCCCGCCATGAGCAGTGGCCGCATCCATTACACTGAGATGTATGAAATGCTGACTCTCATGTCACCGCCGCTAGGCCTCGGCAAGAGATGTCCCTCCAAGGTGGCATATAAGGTAGACCACTCCTTCCTTTGTTCTGGGCTAGTGACCAGCAGGAAATGGGATCCCGCTGTGGGGAGGTCAGAATGTGGGGGAGGAAGCTGGGCTGGGAACGGTGGGAGGAGGGAACCAAGGAGAAAAGAAATGATGCGATGCAAGGATCAGGGAGGTTCCTGGAAGGATGATACACAAGGTGGTTTGTAAGACTTTAAATGTGTTATTCTGTTTCTACAAGTGTGTGACTTCTTGTGAGTGGGTTACTAGAAAAGAAGTAAGTAGCATGTTTCCTTTAAGAGGAAGCAGAGTGGTGGCCTGCAGAATAGCATATTTGGGCAAGAAGGACAGCAGTCAGAGCTTATAAAAAGATCTTCCATCAGATAAACTAAGAAATAGGAAATATGCATAAATTCCACTAAACATGGTTCAAAAAGAAATTTTTAGGAGAGAGGAAAACTCTTAACAAATTTCTTCCTCCATGACATAGGAAGAACAGTGGTATGGTTCCTTCTAGGTATCAGGAAAAAAAAAAAAAGGAACACGACCTCCATCCCTTGATACATGATGAAGAATGCAGCTCCCTTCCCCCATTAGCCCAACTACCCATTTTTCCTGACAGTATCAAAGGAAAGGGTGATGATGGGCACAGGTTGCATTCAGCCTTAGGCCTGCCTTCTTGGCATGACCAAGATATGGATGGACTCCCCTCAGTCTGCTTAGAGCAGCATTGTACATTAGGAGTCACCAGCCATCAGGGTGCTCAGAGCCTCAAGGCCTGAACTTTTCCTCTGCATTCAGTACTGTGTGTACTCAGTCACTTAGTCATGTCCGACTCTTGCAACCCCATGAACTATAGCCCGCCAAGCTCCTCTGTCCGTGGGATTTTCCAGGCAAGAATACTGGAGTGGGTTGCCATTTCCTACTTCACATTCAGTAATAGTTACTGTTAATCCCCCATTGCTATTTAGACTGACTCAGAACTCTGGAGCTCTTTCATTCACCTAGCAGTATGCCCTAGCAATGGTGCCTGGAAGCGCCTAAAGCAGTGGAACTGCTGAGTTCCAGAGGTGGAACTCAGATAGAAACCGGAAACTGGCCTTACACTCTAAGATCCCATATTTGTGGCGTCACATTAGGCGAGATGTTTCGATGGAGTGTTAGAAACCCTGCCTTGGAAAGAGACACTTGACTTCCTGCTAGGCTGGTGGTTCTGCTGGAGGACCTTCTCCTGCTGCTCCCTCCAAGTTTAAAGCTCCAGAGAGCATCTCATTGGAACAGGAGGCATCTATTAGGGACCCTCATCCACCCCACTACATGGCTCCTCCTGTGCAGCTTAGGAGCCGACATCCTTTATTCTCATGATTCCATATCTAACAGGTGATGGACTATATGGCCCTGAGTTCTTTGAATTTCTGGGGTGAAGCTTGGGATGGGGGTACCAAGGGTTGCCGGAATCAGAGGAAAAATTCATTCCAAAAGCAAGATACTCTCTGGAAAGTGGATTTGGCCATTTCCGTTCGATCCCCTTCCTCCGGGTGAGGGGGACAAGGCCTGCCCACTCTGCTCCTGCCTCGGTCACCCTTCTCTCCTGTCTTCTCTGCTCTCCCCAGCCCTCTTCCCCTGGACCCTGTTTGCATTCTCTCACTTTTCCATTCTGCTCCATCTCATCCTTTGGATAAGCTGGACTTCTGCATGTTCAACCATGTGCTGGCAATTTAAAGACTCAAAAAGGGGGCATCAGGATGCATCTTTCAAGTCAGATAAGCAAAGTAAAATCTACCCCCCCATCACTGTCTTTTCACCTGAGTTTTTGGGGGTCTTCATGGGACAAGTGGGATTGTAGAACAGCCCTGAAGCAGGGAATGGAGCCACCTCCCTGAGCTGACTCCTTTCCCTGAGACATTGTTTTTAGGAATCCTGATTAAAGACATTCTTAGGACCCTGGAGGAGTCCTACAGAATGATGAGTCCCTCTTCCCTTGGAATTTGGCATCATTCCCTAGGGGAAAAAAAAAAAGAAAAAACAGCAGCCAATGAGCCTTCAGTGAGAAGCAGGGCAGGGACAGGACTGGGACAGGGGACGGGGGAATCCTTGCCCTTCTTTTTTGTCTCTGCATCTGACCTCTGCACTTTTCCTCCCTTGCTGCCAAGGTTTCTTTAGATATATGTTTTCTCCTGCTGTTTCTTTTCTCTTTTTCACACAGAGGTTGGTCTTGATGAACATGCCAGTGGCCGAGGACATGACCGTCCACTTCACTTCCACGCTGATGGCTCTAATCCGGACAGCTCTGGACATTAAAATCGCCAAAGGTCAGTAACCTTAGGAAGGAAGAAGATTCTGGAACAACTCACCTGGAGTGATGCAGGACAGAGATATTTGAACTTCATCCGACCATGAAGTAACCTGGAGATCAAGTAGTTTTCACCTCCCAGTTTTCACCTCTGAGATACAGTAACTGTTACTGTATTATTTAACTTTTGCCCTTTCCTCTTAATGAATGACTTGATATTCACGAAGGCTCCTTTGAGCTTTAAGAGTATGTGATCTTCGATGTCTGTACTATCTAAAATGTCTACTATCTACCATCTACCATCTAAAATGTCTGCTGCTAAGTTGCTTCAGTCGTGTCCGACTCTATGCGACCCCATAGATGGCAGCCCACCAGGCTCCTCCATCCCTGGGATTCTCCAGGCAAGAACACTGGAGTGGGTTGCCATTTCCTTCTCCAATGCATGAAAGTGAAGTCGCTCAGTCGTGTCCGACTCTTAGCAACCCCATGGACTGTAGCCTACCAGGCTCCTCCGTCCATGGGATTTTCCAGGCAAGAGTACTGGAGTGGGGTGCCATTGCCTTCTCCTCTAAAATGTCTAATAGTAGACATTTTAGTAATATTTGTTGAATGAACAAGTGAATTTCCTTTCTGTTTTTTGTTTTTTTTTTTTTACATGGTGTTTTTAACGTCTTGGAAGGCTTTTGTGATCAGTGCTATCCTTTAGTGATTTAGGAAAGAAGGGTTTGCTACTTCCAGAAGGGCCTCCAGTTTCCTGCTCTTACCTGATCCAAGTCCTTTTTAAAATTGGTTCACTCAGACTCTGGGGTTAGATCACTGGAAGAACTGATACACGTATAATGAGGCAGAGGAGGCGGGCTTGTGGTGCTCTGCATTTCCCCTTCTGATATACTGAGCAGCTGGGAGGCTCTGCAAATGAATGAGGAAGCTGATCTTGGTCCCCAGGGCCTCAGCTCTCTGTGGCGGGATATCCCTGAGTCACTGAAAACAGGATCCAGAATGCGTTCCGCTTCTTCAGCAGAAAGACCCAGGATTGCAAGATCCACAGTCACTAAGTGCCAAGATTTCCTCCAAGAATATGAGGCGCCATGCTGACTCAGCCTCTGTCCCATCTCCTCCCTCCATCCTTGTTATTTCTGTGTCTGTTCTGTTTTTGTTGTTAATAAATGTATCTTCCCCCAGGTGGTGCAGACAGGCAGCAGCTAGACTCAGAGCTCCAGAAGGAGACCCTGGCCATCTGGCCTCACCTGTCCCAGAAGATGCTGGATCTGCTCGTGCCCATGCCCAAAGGTGCGGGGTCTCCTGGCTCTCCTTGTCACTGTAGACCCAGAATGCCAAGACCACATCTTTGGGGGGAGTGCGGAGTGATCAAGGAGATAAGGAAAGGGTGCCCTTTTATTCTTAGGAAACAGAAATCCCTCACTTCTCAATTGTCATTAACTGAAAGCAGTTTCTTTTTGCTTATTGAAGTATAGTTGATTTATATTGTTAATTTCTGCTATATAGAAAAGTGATTCAGTTATACATATCTTCTTTTTTATATTCTTTTCCACCCCTGTGCTATACTAACCTTGTCATTTATCTATCGTGTATAGACAGACAATACTAACCCCAAACTCCCAACCTTCGCTCCCCTTTGGCAGCCACAGTCTGTACTGTGTTCATGGGTCTGCTTTGTTTTCATAGATAGGTTCACTTGTGCCATTTTTAGAATTCATATAAAGTGATATCATATGATATTTGTCTTTTGTTTTCTAATTTCACTTAAGTGTGATCATTTCTAGTTGTATCTGTGTTGCTGCAAATGACATTATTTCATTCTTTTTATGGCTCTGTAATATTCCCCTGTGTAAATGTACCATTCACTTTATCCATTTATCTGTGGATGGACATTTAGGTTATTTCCATGTCTTGGCTACTGTGAACAGTGCTGTTATGAACATAGGGGTGCATGTTTTATTTTTGAAGCATAGTTTTGTCTGGATATATGGTCGGGAGTGGGACTGTGGGATCATATGGTAGTTCTGTTGTCAGTTTTCTGAGAAAGCTCCATCCTGGGAAATAGTTTCTTAAGATAGGTCACTGTGGTTGTGGGTGAAACTTCTTGGGTGCACAGCTCTATCCTCCCACATAACACAGTTCAGCAAACCTTCAAGCGGTTGGGGAAAAGGTGCTGTTACTAAGAGATGGAAATCAAGACCGTTCCAGGGGGTAGGGGGGTAGTACTTACTAATGTGTTTCTTATCATTAGTAACATGGCCCTCCCTGGGTGGCCATGGCAGTCCCTTGAGGATAGCTCTGGGGGCCTGTTTACTCTGTGTCCTCAGTGCCTGGCACAGATGGAGCCCTCCATAAAGGTTGGATGGCTGGGTAGTGGAAGGGGCAAACCTGCTTCCCAGGCGTCCTCAACTCTCTCCCCATCTTCTCCTGTTTCCCTCCATGCCACACTGGTGTCCTCAGCCTCTGACCTGACTGTGGGCAAAATCTATGCAGCAATGATGATCATGGACTACTACAAACAGAGCAAGGTGAAGAAGCAGAGGCAGCAGCTGGAGGAACAGGTGAAGGTCAAGGACAGACTGTGCGGTGGGTGGGTGGACCCCTGAAGTGCAAGAAGCAGAGGCCAGGCCTTGCAGGGCCCAGGAACTGCCTAGGATCGGGGGATTAGAACCCCAGTGGGGCAGAGGTTCAGGCAGTCACACAGAGTACCAGTCATATTCCCGTTTTACTCAAGTCACTGGTATTTCCCCCATAGTCATTTGAGTTCCTTTTTCCTCCTTTCCACTTTTAACACAGAAAAATGCACCCATGTTCCAGCGCATGGAGCCCTCGTCTCTGCCTCAGGAGATCATTGCTAATGCCAAAGCCCTGCCTTATCTCCAGCAGGACCCCGTTCCAGGCCTGTGAGTATAACCGGAAAGCCCACAACTCCCCCGCTTGCATTGTCACTCGTGTCATCAGGCAGACCCACAGATTCATTGCCTACGAGTGCCCGAGAAGTAATACTAACTGAGATGAGTGGATGCACCCCTCTCTGAAACTGAGAAGGCAACATGTTGTATCTTTTTTTTTTTTTAAACTTCTTATGGCAGCTCTTTTAATATCTTTAAAATTTTTATTTTTTTACTTAGTTTTGGTTGAGCTGGGTGTTCATTGCTGTTGTCAGGCTGTCTCTAGTTGCAGCGCACGGGTTTCTCATCGAGGTGGCTTCTCTGGTTGCAGAGCATGGGCTCTAGGGAGCGTGGGCTCAGTTGCCCCACGACATGTAAAATCTTCCCTGACCAGGGATCAAACTCATGCATCGTCAGGTGGGTTCTTAACCACTGGACCAGCAGAGAAGTCCAACGTGTTGTATCTTACAATGGCTATTCAGCAGGGAGTAACACAAAAGCAGGCTGAGCACATATTGGTGCCGTGGCCAGCTCGAGAGATAGGGAGCCCTGTGAACACACAAAGGAAGAAGGGGCTGTGTTAGTATCACCACTTTACAGAGAAGAAACTGGTGGCTCAGAGAGATTCATTAAGTCATCCAAAGCCACATGGCTGGTAGGACGCTGAACTGGAATTTAAGTCCGTTATTTCCAAGCCCAGAGTCTTCCCTTTACACTGTGTTATCTGAAAAGAACCTTTTATCAGACAAAACATTTTTTTTTAATTTTCTATATTGAAAGCAGAAACAAAACGCTAATTAAGGAACGTACCAGTTCTTCTGAGTTGTAAGCCTTAGCCCCAGTGTGGCCATGAGTCATAAAGGATGTATTATTATATATACACCTCATTATAACACTGTCTCATCACACGCATGCAGTGAGTACTCAAAGGGCAAGAGTCCATCTTCCCAACATAAATGGCATTTTGTAGTTGGTTGTGCTAGTGGTAAAGAATCCACTTGCCAATGCAGGAAATGTAAAAGACATGGGTTCCATCCCTGGGTGGGGAAGATCCCCTGGAGGAGGGCATGGCAACCCACTCCAATATTTTTGCCTGGAGAATCCCATAGACAGAGGAGCCTGGAAGGCTACACACCACAGGGTCGCAGAGCTGGACACAGCTGAAGCGATTTAGTGTGCACGTGGTTAGTGAATTTTTTTTCCAGTCTAGCTTTTATGGAACCAGTAAACCACTAAATGTCATCACATCTTCAGTACTTATCAGAGGAGTGAAATCCCAGGCTTGGGAATGAGACCTCTGTCAGCACACCGTTTGGAACCTCTCAGACCATGAATTTCCTTCTCCCTGTGGTGTCGGAGATCTGTTTTTGAAAAGCAGTTTTCATAGGTCACAATCCACATTTGAAAGTGAAGAAAGATGACCAGGGCCGTTGGTCATTTTTACAAAAACGTAATGTGTTGAAGTAGCAGGTGTGGGTTCTCCTGTCTACAGAAAAGAAGTTCATGTTTCTCTCTGGTCTGTGCAGAAAGGTCAAGAGGTATGAATCGAGCACTAGTACTATCTTCTTGGAAGAGTTTATGGTGTTTTTCAAGGGTCTTTGGCTTAGAAACGGAGGAAACCATCCCTCATCTAGATCTGTTTTGCCACAATGATTTGCTGTGCAAACTATAACTCCCACCATTGGACCATCCCAGCCTGTCTCCAATATGTTTATTGATTCATTTATTCATTGATTTGACCAATATTTACTGAGAGTCAATGTAACCCAAAAACTGGTTTAGTCACTGGGGATTCAGTCAACATGATCAGTTTCCATGGACACAGTCCTTGAAATAGAAATTACAAGAGTGGTAACAGTTAAAATGTGTGTGTGGCGGGGGAGGGGCGTGGTGGGGGTGGGGCGGCTATTGTGATGCTGTGTAAAGGAAGCAGCGCATGTAGTTTGAGGATTTGAGGAAGCTTCCTGAGGAAGCAACATTTGAGTAAGACTCAGAAGCAAGCACTTCAAGAGATGAAATAAAAATCAGGTTAAGTTTAAGGAACCTAAAAAGTGTCATGATGGATGCTGCACAGAGAGGTCAGGGCAAGTGGCAGGTGACAGATTTGGCAGGGCTAGGAGACAGAAGTGAAGTTTAGTTTCATCCAAGGGTAATGGGGGACACAGTCATCAGAGTGACGTGATCAGGTTTCAGCTTTCCAAAGGTCATTCTTTAGTCTGGTGTGGGGTCAGTGGATTGGAAGGAGACAGTTTGAGAGATGGAACATCACCTAGTACATGGCTGCAATTGTGTGAATTATTAAAGACTGTGGCTTGGATTAATAGGAAATGGAGAGAGAGAGAGCCAGACTGGAGAGGTAATTCATACACAGAATGGGTCAGATTTGGTGACTGATTGGCTACATGGCATGCAGAAGGGGAAGGAATCAAAGATGACCTTTGGGTTTCTGGTTTGAGCTTTAGGCAGATGATGGCCCATCTCCTGAAATGGAGACATTCATGGAGCAGCGCTGGTGTTCCTCAAGCCCTGTAGGGTTCAAGCAGTGACTGCTCTGGGGGCAGCGTGGTGAACATGACTGTGCTCCTCTCTCACTGAGTTTACACCTGGTAGAAAAACAGACATGAAACAGAATTATCAGAAAGAAAAAAAAAACTTGTCATTTCTGATGATTTAATCACAATCCTAGTAAGTAGGAGGATGGAAAAAAATGCATTATGATCTGAGTGCATGTGGGAGAAGGCTCTGACCAGTTTATCAGATAAGACTTCCTCAAGGAAGTGACTTCTAAGAAAAATATTGAAGGATAAATTAAAAAACGGCTTGCAAGGGACTGGGTGTTTGAGAAGCATGCTGTATGCTGAGAACAGCCTTTCTTAAAGTCCTGAGGCAGAAAAGGAGTCTGACACATTCAAGCAAATGTGGTTGAGAGAGCCCAGCATGTTGGACTTCAGGGAATAAGGGAAAGTTATGCAAGAGGAGAAGGCAATGGCACCCCATTCCAGTACTCTTGCCTGGAAAATCCCATGGACGGAGGAGCCTGGTAGGCTGCAGTCCATGGGGTCGCTAAGAGTCTGACACGACTGAGCGACTTCCCTTTCACTTTTCACTTTCATGCATTGGAGAAGGAAATGGCAACCCACTCCAGTGTTTTTGCCTGGAGAATCCCAGGGACAAGGGAGCCTGGTGGGCTGCCATCTATGGGGTCACACACAGTCTGACACAACTGAAGCGACTTAGCAGCAGCATGCAAGAGGAGGGGCTTCCCTTGTGGCTCAATTGGTAAAGAATCTACCTGCCATTGAAACATGTATATTACCATATGTGAAATAGACCACCAGTCCAAGTTTGATGCATGAAACAGGGCACTCAAAGTCAGTGCGCTGACCCAGCCCAGAGGGATGGGATGGGGAGGGAGGTGGGAGTGGGGTTCGGGATGGGGGACACATGTACAACCCGTGGCTGATTCATGTCAATGTATGGCAAAAACCACCACAATATTCTGAAGTAATTAGCCTCCAATTAAATAAATTTTAAAATAAAAGGAACCATTCAAACAGAATGAAAAAAAAAAAGAATCCTCCTGCAGTACAGGAGACCCAGGTTCGATTCCTGGGTCAGGAAGATCCCCTGGAGAAGGAAATGGCAACCCACTCCAGTATTCTTGCCTGGAGAATCCCATGGACTGAGAAGCCTGCCAAGGCTACACAACTGAGCGACTAAACCATGCAAGAGGAGGATGGTCAGGCCTCTGGACTCTTCCCTAACAACACTGAGGAGCTGGACAAGGTTTTTAAAGTAAGCAGTCACTCAGTGTTCAGATTAGTCAAGTCTAGAATGTTGTTCAATGATTTTAAGGGTCCTCTCTACCCATTGGGGACCCTGCAGTTACTCATTTTCTGTAGGACAGAAAGGGGCCCATTTCCTGTAGAGCTGTGCTCATCTGTTCCCTGTGTTTCTCAAGCCAAGGCCCGAGGAGGAGGATTGACATTTCAACAGTTGTTTCAATAGCAGATGGCTCTCTAGCAGTTGTGAAAATTCAGGAGAAGCCCTCACCAGCAGCAAGGGGACAGGTCAGGTGAAAAACCTGCTCTTCAAATCTTCCCCTGTGCTCCCAGTCTAATGAATTACTTCTAAGTAATTGCAGTCCTTGCTCAGGCCTCAGATTTTCCAGTGGGTTCAAGAGTCATATAGCAACAGACCCTGCAGCAGCTCTTCCCATCTCATCTCTCCCTCCTGACCCCACTGCGAGCTGCTGCCGCATCACTGACTGTGTCCCTCTTCTCGAGATGAGGAAGCTCAGGCTGCGTGCTTGCTTAGGGCAAAGGGGGTTCGTAGCAGTGAATGGAGGCAGCAGCAGTGGCCATATTCTCAGGACAGGTTCTAGGCTGCCTCTTTTTTTTTTCCCTAACTAGCTGGGTGGATCTTATTGGCTGACAGTGTCTGCAGGTACCAAACGGTGGTTTACTCATAGGCACACGGCAAAAGGTCTCTGCACTTTTCATTCGGAGGCCCCTAAACACCTGGCCAACTTTGTCCTGGTCCTTTTACCTCATCACCGCCAAAGCATCCTCCTACATAGCCATCGACCCAGATGTCGTCACCTCTTCAGCATCGCCTCCGACATCATTCGACACAGTATCTGGTATAGAGCAGTCCTTCAGTAAATGTTCATGGCATTCAGTTGTTTCATTTGGCCATGGATGTTGGCACAATAGAACCATACTCTTACTGAGAGTGGAGGAAATTTCTTAAAAGACCGTGACTGCTTAATATTTAAACAAACTGTTCACTGTTTAAACTATGGCATTTTTCCGCCGAATGGAGAAGCTGAGCAGAAACGGGTTTACAATCTAGCATTGGTCTTCCATATGGCTGAGTGTGACAAATGATGTCATTTGTCACAGATATGCCAGTCGCCAGCAAAATGATGAATCATTCCAAATGCAGGTTGAAAACAGTGGTTGCTCTTTTCCAGTGTTCCGTGCCCCCGCCCCTGCCCCCCCAAGGCTAGCCACCTATAAGTTGACAGGCTTACAACCTAGCCAAGGCTAAAGGGTATTGCCTTTGCTGGAAAGAAAGTCTTGTCTGGGTGGGAATTAGTAACGGCAGTCATGTCATGACTGTTTCTCTCTCATGCACACATTACCTCTGAACGTGGCATTGCTTTGCAGGAGTGGCCGGAGTGCATACCCTTCGATGAGTCCACTCTCCCCGCAGGAAATATTCCAGTTAGCCTGTATGGACCCAGCTGATGATGGACAGTTCCAGGAACAACAATCTCTGGTGAATGAATTCAAAAATTACTTCCTTGGTTTCCTAATCCCTCCCACTCTTTTTTTTTTTTCCACGTTCTATTCCATAACCATGATCCATCAGAAAAAAAAAAAGAAACACCTTTCTGATAGTCCAACCAATTACCCTGGGAGTTTCCTGCCATCTCCACTTTCCTGGATGAGTTTCTCATGTTCTCTGACAAATGCTCCCTCTTCAGGTTTTAAAACCCCAGAGGGCCCTTACCTGCTGCAGGAACTTATAATGCTTCAGGCCAAGCTCTCTTAGTTTGTGTCCCTGGGCTTCACATGGAGAAACAGAAGTAACAAATGAAATCTTGCCTTTGATTGGGAGCCTTAGGATGAGTCATCATAAGAATGACTGGCACCAACCAGGCAGAGTCATGTGGCCTAGGAATGCCACCTGCCTCCTGGAGAACTCGGGGGTGGTCTGTACCAGTGACTAGCTGTCTGCTGGGAGATACAGGAGAATCTCATGCCTCTGCTCTGTGTGGGTTCAGAAAAATTGGCCCTTGTGGTCACAATTCTACAAGATCAAATACATTCAAAGAGGTCTCTAAGATCACGCTCGTGAACCTAAAGATTTTCATCAGCAGAAATGGGCAAAATTTATAAGAACTCTATTGAAGAGAGTTTAAACTTAGAGATAAGAGAGCAGATGGAATTTTGGATTTTACTAATACAAAGCTAAAATAGGATTCCCAGAGATGACAGACTTGACTATTATTAGTTCAGAAGCCGTGAGGTCAAGTTCCCTCTGGAGCTTTGAATTAAAGCCCAGGTGTTGATTGGTCTGGAGAGAAAAAGGGGTGAGACCTGACCTCTGCAACAATCTATATAGACAGTTTGTTTTAAGTGAGTGCCATGTCACGTAGATTCTGATGCACCTGTGTTCTTCTCACCCCTTCTCATCCCTGTGTTCTTCTGACCCCTCCCAGGGTATGCATACCCCAGAGCTTCGTGAATGGATGTGTGGGTGGAATGTGGGTATGGCCTGCTTGTGGGTGGTATGTCTGATGGGATGGGTACCCTTCAGAAGGGAAGAGATACTTCAGTAGCACCAGCAAATGAGTGATTCCATTTCCTGGGACTGAGGAAACCTGGAATTATGGATGGCTGTACTGGGGAGACCACCAGACCAGAGCCTCCCCTCCCCTCACTGTGTGAGTGGCAGCCTGAAAGTGTTATTGGTAAGGTAGGTAAAAATACCTGGAGTCATTCCCTGCCTTCCTCTCTGAGGAAATTAGCACCAAGGCCCTGGCCTAATTGGTACAGACAGTTTAAAGGGACCTCTCATCATTTTATGGCTTGCCTGCTAAGAAAAATCTCAATCATGTGTTCTTTCTTTCACAGGGAGACTTTATTGCATCATCCTCCCTGCAGGCTCCCCAGGGCTGAGCTGTAGTGCCAGCACTTTCTGGATCTGTGTTCATCTCGTTGTCAGTCCTAGTGTCTGTAGTCCAGTTCAGGTGTCAGCCCGTGCTACACACTCACCACTGTGTGCTCCTGCTCCATGTCCTGGGGCATGGCTGTGATCTGTGTGTGTCTTGCACCACCTCTGACACCCATAGAGCGCAGTATCGTTACCACACAGACCGCAGCATTATCACATGTTTCAGGTGGGACGTGCGTACTATATAAAGCACACACTGCAAGCACCATAACTCAAGTGCACATATCCTGTCCCGTGAAGGCAGTGCTTCCCATTCACACCAGGGACCCCTCGGCCAAACGGTCATGGAGGCCAAGGGGGTGTCTTAGACACCCTTACCTTTAACATTACCCTACTCATACACCCATGCCTTCAGGGTGTCATTTCCTAAATATAAAATGCTCTTTTTCTGGTATAATCTCCAGATGTCCAAAATATTCCTAGCTCTCTTTGTTGGGTAGCCAGGATAAACATTTTTAAAGCAGCTCTACTCTTTATGCAGTGATACTAGCTGTCTATATAGAGCATGTACATTTGCCAAACTAACATTCCTTAACCAGGAAAATTAAATGATTTGGGCAGGAATCTAGAGATTTCCAATCCAACTTCTTAAGGCTCTCAAATGCTCTCATAGTCCAGTATAATAGCTACTGCCCACATGTGGTAACTGAACACTTACAATGTGATTAGTCTAAACTGAGATATGTCATAAGTGTAAAAATACACACCATGTCAAAGGCTTGGTGCCAAAAAATGTAAAATACCTTATTTTTATATTGATTATATGTTGCCGTGAGAATATCTGTATATATTGGGTTAAACAAAATCTATTGTTTCATATTTATTTTTGCTTTTTAAAATGTAATTACTAGGAAATTTTAAATTACATAAGTGGTTTGCAGTATATTTCTATTGGACTGCACCAGTCTAGAGCATTCTTGAAAGATGGCTACCCACACCCTTTTTTGGTTTTAATCATAAGAAAGCTCTTAAAAGCATGTCTTAAGATTTCATAAATTGGTGACTTTCCTTAAAACACTGCTTTCTAGTTAATTGACAGATTCTTCAGATTAAAAGAATAAACCCAACACTAGCAATTTACAGAAAGTAAATTTCATAAAGTGGTAAGATCTGATGCATTGTTTAGTAATAATTAAGATGGTCCTTAACTAGAAAAGGTGATCTTTACCCCTGAATCCTAGTTAGAAGTTTCTATTTTGGGACATCTGGTATACCACACATGTGCACATAGAAACACAAACCTATGTATGCCTACATCTGAGACCTTAGAGATGGATGTCTCTCTTCTGAAAGCCATTCTTCATATGGAGGAGGCAGAATCATCCACTGAAAGTGAGAAGCTATGGGATGGAACCAATTCCCACAAGCTTGGCTGTGTGTTTATTTCTAGGAGCCAGAGGTTAGTGAATTAAAAAGCGTGCAGCCCTCTAACCATGGCATCTACCTTCCTTCGGACACCCAGGAGCATGCGGGCTCTGGGAAGGCATCCTCTATGCCACGCCTGACTGTGGATCCCCAGGTAAAAGGCAACCACCACTGCTGTGTTCAGTGGCATCCTGGGCTATATTGAATTGGTGGGTTATGAAAACACATCTGACATCTTCAGCTGAGCCCTTGACTTGCTCCCACGCCTCTCTAAGAGCTGGATCATGGGCCTTCTCTATGGACCATGCTCCTCCACACTGTGTTTCCAATGACAGTCTAGCCACAACAGGCCAGGGCCTCTGGATGGGCTCCACATCCTCACGACGCCACTGGCTAGGCAAGAAATACTCTCCAGGATGTTCCCCATGGGTTTTCCCTTCCTCTTCTCTGTTCCTGCTCTTCTAGCACATATGCGGTTACTTACGCACACAGCTCTGTGTCAGGACTGTCTGTCCTAACCAGCACAGACCACACCTCATTCCTTTGTCTGTTTTCCTGGCTTCTTTTTTTCTGTCTGTCTGTCCTGCATCAAAGTTTTGACAGCGACAAGAAATTTTTGTGGATCTGTTTTAATATCTGTGGCAAATCAGACTGCCCGAGTTGAATGTGGAGCTGGGGTGGGACTGATGGAGAGAGCAATGCATTCTCAGGAGCCTTGCGGTGTCTATTCAGTTACCAGCTCTCCTAAGCTCTAGCACTGTAGCTTCTAGCAGATTCTCTGAGGAGGGCAAGATACAAAAAGGCAAAGCCATGCCTCTTGCATCATGGAGACTTTCTGACAGTAGCCCTCACTTATTTCAAAGCAGCTCAAGGTTCACGGCAGGTCCTGGCTGGGTCCCTGGGGTAGATGGCTCTGGGCAGCTCGCAGAGGACGCTTAGCTCCCTGCTCCCCTGAGCATGACAAGGAGCCCTGCAACAGCCTGGTGACCATGTTAACGTAAAGATGCTTTCCGGAACAGCCTCCTCCAGCATAAGCTCTGAACAAGAGGGGGTCGTGGGAGGTGACAGTTGGCAATCTTCAACCATCTCAGTCTTCTATCTTCCTTACTTTTAGACTATTTCAGTAATTAATCCATACCTTGTGTTCCTGGGCGGGGCGGGGGCTCATGTTTCCAGGTGGTGACAGACCCCAGCTCCATGAGACGTTCATTTTCCACCATTCGCGATAAGCGTTCAAATTCCTCGTGGCTGGAGGAATTCTCCATGGAGCGAAGCAGCGAAAACACCTACAAGTCGCGGCGCCGGAGTTACCACTCCTCCCTGAGGCTGTCAGCCCACCGTCTGAACTCAGACTCAGGTGAGAAGGTCTTCACTCTCTGCGGTGCTCCTGCTCTCGAAGGGCTGATCCTGATGAGAACTGAAAAATCATGGCAACAGAATCCAGACAAAAGACAGGGTTATAGGAGTGAAGGAAGAATGCTTCTTAATAAAAGGGCTTCTCTATCTGACTCACATCATGAAACACAGCAACAAAACTCTCCCTAGTCATCACAAAGGCTAATGAGATTTCTTTCTGCCAGACCAGGCTGTAGAAATCATGAAAGTGGAGGTTTCTCAAGGAGCTTCTACAAACCACTCCTCTGCCTTAGGGATGTATTAGAGAACCCTGGCAGGCTCTGGGTTTCACCCACCAACTCCATTTCAACCCGGACAATGCTACCTGGAATCGGTTTATGTATTTGAGTTTTGTTTTGTGTCTTAAGGGAAGGGGTCATATTGATAAAAACAGAAAATCACTAGTTTGGTTCAAGCTGTTCTTCAGCCAAATAGCTATTCAAGCTGTTTCTTCATTTTACTAAACGAAGAAAGAAAGATAAAAAACCAATGACCTGCGTCATATCAGAGGGCAGGTAAGTGGCAGAAAAGGAGCGTGTATGCTCAGTCCCTCAGTCGTGTCTCAATCTTTTCGACCCCATGGACTGTAACCTGCCAGACTCTTCTGTGCATAGGATTTCTCAGGCAAGAATACTGGGTGGGGGGGGGGGGGTTGCCATTTTCTCCTCCCGGGGATCTTCCTGAGTAGAAGTGAAATCCTTTGACTTCAGTCTCAGGACATTATAGTAACTATCCATTATTTCATTCATAGCAGCTTCTTAATTCCCTTCCCCTAATGCCATTTTCCCCCTAAAAAGTTTAGAGGATTCTTGGGCCACACTGCTGGCAAAGATTCTACCTTAATTATATCTAGCACAAACAGAAGCAAAAGAGAACAGTTGCATCCTTGGATTTGTAAGTCTTTCCAGTGACAACTTGCACACTTACCTCTTCACAAAAAGTTAATTTTCCAGCCTTTTCTGCCTCCCTTTCAGATCACCTGTTGACATGCCTGAAGAAGTCAGGGTCCTTGAGAGGCTCGGTCCCAGACTGTAAGAATTGTTCAGCAGCCAGGATGGGTAGAGTTATGATTCACTGCTTTTTCATCTCTCATAGGCCACAAGTCCGACACCCACCGCTCGGGGGGCAGAGAGCGGGGACGATCGAAAGAGCGAAAGCATCTTCTCTCTCCTGACGTCTCCCGCTGCAACTCCGAGGAGCGAGGGACCCAGGCCGACTGGGAGTCCCCAGAGCGCCGTCAGTCCCGGTCTCCCAGTGAAGGCAGGTCACAGACCCCCAACAGACAGGTGAGCATGGAGAGGAAGCCAAGCCTCTGCAGGAAGACAGGGAAGGGCGGGCTTTTAACACTGGATGCAAAACATGTGCATCCAGCACTCACACAGACCTCACCTTCACAGGAAACGATATCCATTGTGCACAGAGATTAGCTACTTAATGCTTATGTATTCAGAAATGATATAAATTCACAGAAAATCAGAGAGTACCCCAAGAAAGACAGTGGTGTGTAGGGGTCAGTCTGACTGGGTCCTCAGAAATCAGAGTTACAAAGCCACAACAAGTAAGTTCATAAATATCTCAGGCAGATTTCAGAGGAAAGGAACATTTTTTAAGGCAAAAAAAATGTCTTTGGCTAATTGCATGATCCTTAGTATTGGTTGGAATGGTGATTCCTCTCTCAACACAGGATACAAAAGATCAATCCAATTTCATTTATCTAGCTTCCAGCTATCCCAAGAGGAAGACCATCTCTTCTTCTGCCCTGTTCCTGAAACAAAGCCCAGTCTAAGAAATAGCTACCAGAGCTGTGTGAAAACATTCCCTGGCCCTGTTTTCCTCCTCACTGCCGTCCCTGGCTCCCTGCCTTACCTCACTCCAAGGCTGTCAGAGGCCTGATGGCAGACCCACTCAGTGGCAATGGGGAAGAGAAAGGGCTTCCATAGACAGCTTTTAGAGGCTGTTGAGAAGGGTACTTCTAGAGCAGTGCTGGTGAGTTTCAGTGCAGAATGGAATCACCTGGGCTTGTTATAACTGCACATTCCTGAGACCTTCTGCTTCAGCAGTGACACCCACCAGAAAGGAGAACCCAGAAATCTGCACTTGGAACGACCCAAGGATCTCCCAGAAGATCTCGAGCGGATGGTTCCTAGGTCACACACACCTTGAGAAATGCCTCCCTGGAGGTCCGTTTACCATCTCAGGGACCTTGGGGACTAGGTGAGCAAGTCAAGTCAGGCCTGAACCAGAAGATGAATAGCTGGGTGTACAAGCCAAGCTAACATCAGCACACCAATGAAAACACAGATGCAGAAGGAGAAGATGAGGGAAGGTATTTGCCATGCCCTGAGACCCAATTCCCAAGAACTTACCCCAGACCGAGTAACTCTAGGGCACTCATTCACCTTCCATGGAGTTGTCTTTCCTAAAACTTCAAGATTTTCTTTTAGTGTGCCACGTGATACAGCTTTCTGAATCTTTGCTACTCAATGCGTTTATTCCATGGAACAAACATCTGAGAGCTCGTTATTAGTAGAAATGAAGGAGCTCAGGCCCCAGCCAGACCTTCTGATGCCAGAGAGGCACATGTGCTTATTGCTCAGTTGTGTGTCTTTGCGACCCCATGGACCATAGCCCGCCAGGCTCTTCTGTCCATGGGATTCTCCAGGCAAGAATACTGGAGTGGGTTGCCATTTCCTCCTCCAGGGGATCTTCCAAACCCAGGGATTGAACCTGTGTCTCCTTCATTGCAGGCAGATTCTTTACCCGCTGAGCCATTAGGGAAGCACAGAGATGTGTAAGCATAATGAAAGTTGACGCGCCCAGTAGTACTGGCTTCTCAGTCTCCTTTCATCTCTGCATCCCTGAGTGGCTGTGACTGGTATTGCTTGGCCAAAAAGTTCGTTCGGGTGTTCTGTTACATTGTACTGAAAACCCTGGACGACCTTCTTGGCCAACCCAATGACGGGGGAGGGGGGGGGCGCGGTTCCAGTGGCTCTCGGTAGGAGGGGTTAGAGAGCTTAACCAGGTCCCAAGTAGGGAGGATGCCAAACCCAGGCTAACATGCCATGTTTCTCCTGCCACACAGGGCACGGGGTCCCTGAGTGAGAGCTCCATCCCCTCCGTCTCCGACTCCAGCACCCCACGACGAAGTCGGCGGCAGCTCCCACCGGTCCCTCCCAAGCCTCGGCCCCTCCTTTCCTACAGTTCTCTGATCAGACACGCTGGGAGCATCTCCCCACCAGCTGATGGGAGCGAGGGTGGCTCCCCACTGACCTCCCAAGCTCTGGAGAGCAACGACGCCGGCCTGCCCGAGTCTTCCAACCCCCGGCAGGGCCACCCCTCCCCACAGCGCTACATCTCCGAGCCCTACCTGGCCCTGCACGAAGACTCCCACGCCTCGGACTGCGGCGAGGAGGAGACGCTCACCTTTGAAGCAGCCGTGGCCACCAGCCTGGGCCGGTCCAACACCATCGGCTCGGCCCCGCCCCTGCGGCACAGCTGGCAGATGCCCAATGGGCACTATCGGCGGCGGAGGCGCGGGGGTCCTGGACCGGGCATGACGTGCGGAGCTGTCAGCGACCTCCTGAGTGACACGGAAGAAGACGACAAGTGCTAGAGGCTGCTCCCCCCTCCGATGCATGCTCTTCTCTCAAACGGAGAAAAACCAAGACCCGAATTGGGAAGCCAGTGCGGCCCGGGGGGGAGGAAGAGGGAGGAAGGAGCTGGAAGGACACCGCACAGTTATCAGAGGAGAGGAAGGGAAGGACAGAAGGCAAACCACTCAAACCCACCAAATCGCTCTATTTCCCTGTGCAAGATGGGCACTGCCATAGTTCTGCCTCTTTGCTGGGGAAAGAAAACACAAGAACGACGGAGGGTTGTTCCCAGGGGAGAAGGGACACAGGATGGCTTTGCCTCCCCTTGCCCCCTTCCCAGTTTTATGCAGCCGTTGGGGGGAAATCGAGCCGGCCTGTGTCTGTGCCCATTGCCCCGAGAAGCCTGGGAGACGTTCTGGCTCTTCACCGGGGGAGTCGTGGAGACCCCGGGAGAGGAATCGCCTCCCTCACCAGCTCCTCCTCCTCAGCCAGCACCACGGCCACCAGGGCCACTGCGACACCATCTCACGCGTTTCCCTGTGGCTTGCTTCCCCGCAAGGAGCATAGGCTAAGTTCAGGAGCATCGGATGTCAAGGGCGGGAGGCAGAGAGGGAGGAGAGCAGCAAAGGGGAAGGGGTCGGGTTGCCGTGGTGGCAGCAGCAAGGGCTGGTCTGAATGAGCCAAGCCATAGTCTGGCAGCCCTCACTGTAGAGGCAGTGGTGGAGACGCGGAGAGCTGGGGTGCTGGTCGCTACAGTCCTGTCTGAGCCTGTCACCCGCTCAGGAGGTGCTGTGTTCATTAGGATAGGCTAAGAGGCCCCCCCTAGTCCAGAGAGGTGCCTGAGGCGCTCTGGTGAGGGTGATAGTCTCAGAGTATGTGACAATCGGTGTGGCCAGGACACCAGATGATGTGAACAGAGTTCAGCCTTAGCGCTGGTGCCCCATGCCACAACAGGCTTCAGCCTGGGAGATGCCAGCCACGGGGGAGCCCTGTGGCGGGGGCACTTCAGGGACTCAGCAAGAGTCAGTTTCCAACCAGTATGGAGGTAATTTGGTACGTGGAGCGGGGCGGCACCGTCTCGCACGTACTGGCTGAGTGTCAGCCCAGACTTTGGTCCACGAGCCAGGCCCATTGCTGTGCCAGGGGCCTGGCCACCCCCCAAGAGGGTTGCACACACCTATACAAGGTGGGCTACACCTCACCTGCTAGGGGCTTCCGTAGAGATGAGAAAGGCCGAAACCAGAGACGCTTCGATGAATCTGAGTTTACTGAAGCGTTCCTGTGAGGGAGGGACCCTCGGACGGGCAGCTTCTGCAGCTGGTGTGTGATTGAGGATCAGTCTGTCAGGATTCTTTAAGGTGATGAGAAAATATACCTCAGCTTAGACCTGGGCTGCTGCTTCTAGCACAGCAGGCTCCGGTGGGGCCTCAGAATACAAAGTGATAGGCGTGGAGCCCCAGTGGCCCTGAATACTCCCCTGGGCGTGACCCCTTCCCGGAGTAGGAGCTGAGCAGAAGACAACCTCAGGACCTTGTTCCTAACCCCCCAAACTCAGAAGCATTGAGAAAGAGAGTCCTTTCTAGGCCGATCAGTGCTCCTTTCACTGTATCAATGACCCATTCGGGGACCATCCCTTCACCCCCCTCTCCAGTTCCCCAGCACCATCACCATGAGGTGGAAGGATTTCCTGGAGGCGGGGTACCAGGCAGGGCCCTCCTCTTCCAGCCAGGAGCGGATGGAGCCTGCCTCCTGGGGCTCTCCCTGGGGAGATTCAGAGGCTCCCTGGCTGAGATTATAGCAGATAAATACTCTCTATCCTCCTCCAGCCCTGGCAGACTTCACCTCTTAGGTAGAGCAGTCAGTGGCTGTTATTTTTCTTATGAAATTGGGGCTTTTTTTTTTTTTGCTTTGCTTTGTTTTGTTGTTGAAATAGAAAGAAGGTGTCATTGTATCAGCTCTGAAAAGCCAGATTCAACGCTGTGGCTGCAAAATCATTTGTGATGGCCCTGCCTTCTGCCCTAGACAGGGATGGCTCTTCCTGGCCACAGTCAGCCCACAACCAAAGTAGTCCCCTGCAGGAGACCAGTGAGGCAGACACATAGGCCGCCGGCTCTGAAGCACTGTTTCCTCTTTCCTCTCTGGCTCAGCACACCCGTGTGCCCCGGGGGTCATTGGGATTGGGACCGTGTAGCACCCAGACCCTAAGAGGCAGAGTTGTGACCTGAGACTCAAGACGTGGGGCCTTGTGCTGTCTTAAAGGTTTCCTCCGCTCGGTGTCATTTCCTGCCCAAGTGCTGCTATTATGGGCTGCTTTGCACAAAACTGCTTGCTTCCACCTTGGCAATGCAGCTTTCCCAGTGAGCCTGTCGCTCTGTGTTTTGAGAAAGGGCGTTGAAATGACCCCTATACCATGGCGACAGGAGACATGGAGGCTGGCAAAATTACCAGAAGTGGGATTTGCCTGCACACGGCATTACAGACACTCAGTGTGCTATGCCAGGAAGCCTTCCTGGACGCCTGAACTCCTTCAACTCACATCCACAAGAGCACCTGGTCCCAGAGAGGGGGATATCATGCACCATAGATGCAGGTCCCTGGCCAGCCCCGTGGGCTTTTTGTTTTTGTTTTTTTTGGTACACATGAACTTACCAACTCATCTCTTATTCCACTTCCCCTGACCGAGAAATCAGGTTCCTTGTCCTTTAGCCTGCATTTGCCCTTCTATTAAGACCAGAAAATAAAAGGCAATTTTCTGTTAAGTCACGGAACACATTAGCATAATCTTATAACGGTTTCCTTCCACCTCTGAATAAATATGAACCCAAACCTTGCCTGTCACAGCCAACCAGGAGATCCATTCCTTGGTAGCAGATTCTGCCTCTTTCCCTTGGGAAGAGGCCCCCTTTGAATCACAAAACCTCTGCTTCTCTTTGCATTAAAAAGTATGGCAGCATCTTGAAAAATTCCAGGTGGACCACCACCTTGCTTGAGGCACACAGCATGATCAAGCTTAGCTCTGTAGGTCCCCTCAGAAGAGTCTTTGGCTACGTGTCCAGTTTCCTTTGCTAATATGAGTCTTTAGGATCCCCTCAAAATAAGAAGGTAGGCGATGGGGAAAGGAAAGGGGGAAAAAAAGGAAAGAGAAGGAAAAGAAACCAAGGCAGAGAGAGATTCTAACTAGCTTGGTATATAGATACTCCTCTCTTCACTTAAGGCTCCAGACAGACTTCTGATGGGAAATTCTTCTCTCTTTATAGATATACTTGTCCCTCTGTCAATCTCAGTCACTGAGGGGCCCAAGTGCCAGCAGACCTTCAGACAAGGGGGTAGAGCTCTAGGCCAAGGTGCCCTGTGAGCTGGGATCAGGATAGAATTGCCTACACTGTGAAGGGACGGTACCCTTGAGGGTCCCCCATGCTCAACGTGAACCGTGAACATAGCTGCCCAATGTGGGGCTGTGTCCTCTTCTAGCTGAGGGATCTGTTTCTATTCTGGGGTTTGCTTCTCCCCATTCAGCATTCCTATGAGGTTCTGAGATCCCTGATACCACCAGTTCTCTGAAGCCGAACTCCAGATCTTCTGGTTTTGCCTTCCCTTGACACAGGGATCACAAGAAGACCCCATGTTCCACCACCTCGCCGGCACGCATCCTCCATACCCATCCTCTTTAGCATGGGCTTTGTGATGATCTTGGATGTCCTCCCAGCGGAGCCCTCATCTGGCCACATATTAGCAATGACACAGCTCCTGAGAAGGTTTTGTGTTCATGTCAGACTCTCTGCGACCCCATGAACTATAGCCCACCAGGCTCCTCTGTCCGTGGAATTCTCTAGGCAGGAAAACTGGAGTGGGTAGCCATTCCCTTCTCCAGGGGATCATGTTAAGTCCATCCAGTCCAAGCTTATCTGCTGGGCTCTCTGCCCTTTCGGGCATGCCTGAATCTCATGAAATACAGTCAGGGACTCACCTGGTGATTATTCATGAGATGATCGGAAACAGTATAAGCTGTAGAACTGCTGCTGGTGTGTATAAAATGTCCACATACTCGAACGCCCATTGCAGGAAAATGAGGTCTCTCCTGGAATAATGAAACAAAATTGAATAATCTGATGTTTTAAGAAAGTTTGCAATTTCTTTTTTTTACTACATCCTTATTTCTAAAGCCTGCTCTGGATGTCTCATTTTTGGACAGAATATTTCTTTAGTGGGTCATGCCAGGGATAAATTGAGAAATTCTTTAATTTCTTACCTCATCTTTTAAGGTTGTATTGGAAAAGGGCGTATGTATCACAGGAGGGGAGCAGAAAGTCACCTATTTTGCAGGGACTTTATGAGACCTGAAGATTAAGGAACTTTTGCTGCTATTCTTACCAGTTTCATGTCTGTTAATGTTTTGTGATCCTCAAAGGCCCAATGCCAGTGTATGCAAAAAATCAGGGTGAGGAGAGACATGTCCATGCCTTGGGCTAGATTGTTCTTCACTTGCTTCTCATCTATCCTGTCCATATTTCTCTCCTGAATTCCAGAACACCAAGCACTGTTCTGGAGTTTCAGAAGGGGACTTTATGCTGTCAGAAAGGAGGACAATGTGGGCCCCCTGCAAGTGGACAGTCAGGGCATGATGGTTTAACTCCAGCCATCCAGAAGGAGTCAGGTCCAGATTTGGATAACTATATATCCACACTAGAGGCTCTTATTTTAACAAAAGCCAAACGAGATTAACTCAGGAGTTATGACCCAACCTTTCCACGAGGCGATCAGAGGAGATCCTACATGAATAAACACTGCCCCTGTCAGCCGTGTGGACATTTTGATTTTTGTTTTTTCCTCTCTCAACCACCCAGTACATCGTAGCCAGGTCTAATAACCCTACAGAGCAGCAGCCAATGGTTCTCTGCTGACTCCAGGGGCAGGCTCCCCTCCAGCCTGCCACGGTGATTGTCAGCTGCCCTGTGCTGCAGTTCACCTGATTAGAGAACACAGACATACCACTTGTGGGGTGGGGGGACAAAAGACTAGGAAAAGACAGATCCATCCTTGGTATCTGATGGCCGTCTTTTTCTTCTCTTGAGTCCGTTGTGCTTTGAGCCTCTGAAGCTTATGCATCTTAGATCGCTCCAAGCCAAAGAGAACAGATTCATAGATTCTCCCATCCTACCCAAGGGCCTGGAACGCTGCCCTTAAAATTCACACCAGTTAAGAAGCAGGAATGGAACTCAGATTAAAGTCTCATCACGTTGCTGGAGTGTCCCCAAACTGCCTATTTTTATAGTCTTGTTTCCTTCTATTCCCTCCCCACCCCATGCCAAAAACATGGCTAGTATCTTGACCTTCTAAATGCAAGAAGGGATTTTATAATAAGCTGTGCTATTATGTAAATTACTGAGTTTGAATTCTTATTTCTGGGGATTTGAAAGAGTTGAGTAGATCAGGTAAAAAGAGAAAAGGGGATTTGTGTTTATTTTAATTTGGATTTTGGTTTGGTTTGGTTAGTTGCATTTTTTGGTACAAGACCTACTCTAGAACAGCAGGGAGGGATAAGTATGTGCTCTGCAGTGTTTCTAAATTAACTTCTCTTTAGGAATTAATTTCTATCCAGTTTAATGATGTGATACTTAAGTCAAAAATCTGAGGTTACACAGTACCAAATCTAGCTTCTCTCTCTGGGTTCCTTTTTATCTTCTTTTTCCTTCTAAGTCAGCTTTTGTCTCTTGTTTCTTTTCCTTTTAGGGACTTAATATGTCATCTAGAATACTGAAAAACTATGAAAACATAGGGGAAGCCCAGGAAATAATAAAATGGATGTGGGATTTTTATAGGACATCTTTAATACAAAATTTATGTCTTTATGAAAAGATTTAAAAAAAACTTTTAAGGGCATAGTAATTTGGGAAATGAAAATTATTGGGAGTCAAAAATAATAAATGCTACCCCAGCCTTCTGTAGTAACTTATGCCTTCAGCATAAGTTTTCCCTTATTGGGAAAATTAAAGTACTAATGCTTGGCTAGTTCGTGGATGTGTCAAGTGTTTGGAAGTAAGTTAATAACTCAGCATTTTAATAAAGCACTTATTCTCTACAAATCACTTTAGAAAAGTCTTCACTCCCTATATTCCATTTAGTCTTGGCATTGCTCTAAGCATTTTTTTTTTAAAAGAAACTTTATGTTTAGTGAAACCTGAATCCAGGATTTGCTTTAATTTCACCCTCTATTTTTTCCCATCTTCCCCTTCCTCCTTTTTTTAGCTTTCTAATGACAACAGAAATCCAGACTTTCTTGTTTTTAATCCAGGAAGGCAGGTAGCTGAGTATTCATGCTCAGAGCTTCCCAGTGCCATCTTTGTGGACACTGAGCCAGTCTTAGGTCAGATGCTCACAACACGTAGGATCCTCCTGAGACACCTTCTCCTACTCAGCACTGGAAATCTGGAAGAAGCTTTCCCTATGTGTGTGTATGTTCTGCCAGTTTGTCAGAGATAAGAATGGATTGTTCTCTGTGTTCTAGACCAGATTCTAGAATGTATACCAGGCAGTACCACTTCCTTCTTGGTTCATTCAGAGGAGGACCCCCCAACCTGCAAGGGGACTAAGTCAAAGCTACCAAATTCAATTTTGACCTTCTCTGGTGACTCAGTTTTCTTTCCAATACTCTGATTTCTTCTAGCAATGGCCTGCATCACACCAAGAACCGCCACTCAAAGCAAGCCTATTAGATACCTTGATAAGGGATGAGCAGGAAAAAACACACTCCAAAACTTCAAAGTGCCATTAATCAACTTTTAAAAATAAAGGTAACAGGAAATGAGGGCTAAACAATGTAATCTAACTGCCAACTAAAGTCTACTGTAGTCTGGTCTTAGTTACATTTGATATGGAGCTATATAGTGTTAAGCAGATTCCAACAGATTTAGTAAAAACATAGGTATTGTATTTTAATGGCTACCAATGGAGATATATACTTAGCCTGCAGGCCAAACATCAATCAGTGTTTTTCTATCCTGGGGTTTTGTCACCAAGCCAAAATTTATACAAAGCCACCCTAAGTGCTGTTGATTGCAGAGGAACCTCCCTCTTGGTGGCATTAGAGAGCTGTCCAGCCAGCTCCACTCAAACTGATTCCATGATTTAGAACTCACACATAAAAACAAATGGAGGAGAAAAATCTAACGAAGTTAGTATGTGGAGCATCTCATAGCTGGGACAAGTTGGGTAGAGGTGAGAAAAACAAACTCTAGAACAAAGACAAGGTTAAGGTGGGAAATACCAGCTGGTCCCAGAAAGAGGAAGGCATGTGACCTGGGATCCTCATTTTTGCCAAATCACGGACCAACTTGTTAGCATGGTACTAGAGACGGCCTCTTTCCACTCTACGTGGTGGATTTAAAGGCCTCAGAGGATTCATAGAGCCCTGAAAAAAATTTTCCAGACTTGGGAGATGGAGAGAAAGGAGGTTCTTGCTTTCAAGCAGCCTGAAGACAACCTCAGTGACTTTAGCTGCTCTTCGATAAAGTAGTGCCAACAGTGGACAGATTTTGTTGACCTTCCGTGTGGCACAAGTGTCGTGGGAGGGGAGAGGGAGGAGGGGCGGAGAGTGGCACAGGAAAGGAGTTTCATCATGAATAAATGTCAGACTCCACATGGCACTCTGCTAGTAGCCTCGGAGGATAACGTTGCAAGGAAATGGACAACAGGGTGTCCAGGTCATACCCTGTGTCCTTTGGGATCCAAGGTCAGGACATTCCACCCCTTGGTTTGCTCTTACAGGATGCACACTTCAGATAGGATCGATCGGGAAACTGGGTGCTCTGCCTTAGGCTGTTAAAACGCTGCCACCTGTGTTAGAAAACACGTGCGAGTCAAGGCACTCCAGACGCTTCCTTACGGGCAGCATCCACTGCGGTGTGGCGTGCCAGCCTGATGCCCCTTCAGTGACGTGCGTGACTGGCAGCCAGTGCTGGCCCGCCCACAGTATCGGTGCATCTCACCCAAAGCCAGAGTTCAGCACTGCATGTTGACCAGGTGGATATCCTGTAACATAGATGCTCGTTTGGATCCAAAAGGAAAACCATTAAAAATTAAAGAAAGACAAACAACTTTCATGTTTCTTTAGGGGGGTGTGGTCCAAGAAAATAAATAAAACCTTGTTGTAAAGAATTCATCAGCCTGATTTCCTTCTCTCATTCAATGTGTTTCTTTGAAAGTGAAGTCACTCAGTCGTCCCTGACTCCTTGCAACCCCATGGACTGTAACCTACCAGGATCCTCTGTCCATGGGATTTTCCAGGCAAGAGTACTAGAGTGGGTTGCCATTTCCTTCTCCAGGGGCTCTTCCCGACCCAGGGATAAAACCAGGGTCTCCCACATTGCAGGCAGACACTTTACCGTCTGAGCCACCAGGGAAACCATGTGTTTTCTTTGCTCCCACTCAAAAAGGAGATCATGGGAGTGAAACTTTGCTCTCAGGGATGCTCAGTAGGAAAGGGGGGGTGGGAGTGGCAACAGCTTCCAGATGTGGATGTCTGCTCAACCCATCTGGTTATGAGGAATTCCAGGGTTTCCCAAAGTTCCAGGACATCCTGTCCTAGAAGATTTTCTTCTATTATAAATGTTCATCTTAGAGGAAATAAAAAATAAATAACCAGACAAACTAGTTCCCTGAAGCTGAAAAAGTTGGGCAGATTTTTCTGATCAGAAAAATACCATTTCTGGGGGAAGAATTTTAAAACAGGCAGAGGGCTTCTCTGGTGGCTCAGTGGTAAAGAGTTTACCTGCCAGTGCAGGAGACACAGGTTTGATCCCTGGTCCAGGAAGATCCCAAATGCCCACGGGGGTAACTAAGCCCATGCACCGCAACTACTGAGTCTGTGTTCTAGAACCTGGGTACCACAACTACTGAGCCCACATGCCGTGACTACAGAAGCCTGAACGCTCTAGAGCCTGTGCATCACAAGAGAAGCCACTGCACAGGGCGAGTGGTGTAATGAATAACGCATCCAACTACAGATCGGAAGAGAAGCCACTGCATTGAGAAGCCCACATGCCACAACTAGAGAGAGTAGCCCTGCTCACCGCAACTAGAGAAATGCCTGTGCAGCAATGAAGACCCAACACAGCCAAATAAAAATTTATATATATATATATATATACACACAAACATATAATACACACACACACACTCTTATCTAAAAGAAGGCAGAGAATCTCTTTATGGAACACAGGGCTTCATGAATAAAACTATAATCAACTTGCCTCCTGAAAGGGAGGGAAGATGATGGGATACCAACTCCCTTCCAAGTTCAGGAGGGAGCAGACTCCCCAAGATTTTCAGGAAATGCTGTCCATTCTTCCCTTCCACTCATATCATTCCTCATCTAACATCATGGCTCCTTTAATACAAAGAATCAGTCCCTGGGTTCAGAGATCCCTTTGAGTTTCCATGCTGAGAACAACTTTTTGTCTCATTCTCCGCATCATCATCTCTTACTCCTAGTATTGAGTTTAGTATTTTAATTGGAATAATTCTTTTATCAATTAAATAAAACCCAAAATTCTAGAGTAAGCCCCCCATTTTTGCAGTTCCATCAAAAATAAACTCTGAAGCCCTAAGAAACATAATTTTGTTAAGTGAGCATTATTGCACCACATTTTTGGATAGTTTCGACTGTGAGAAAACGGCCTAGGTCCTTGGAGGCTGGAGTGGAAATCTCTAAATTCTTGTCCAACTCAAATTTTGTGTGTTTTCCGGTCACAATGTCTTTCCCATGGTTTCTATCACTGTGGGAGCTGGGAAAAGTGAATGTCAGCCACAGTCGTCCTTACCCACATTCTATGGTATTACCAGTTGGTTTGTTCAGGCAAAGGGTGGTTTGCAAGGAATTTCCACAGGGTTTGTTTGGTTCCCTTCTCATCTAGAGCTTAGGTCCATAGTATTTCACAGGGTAATGGCACTAGGGAACATATATAAACAAAGACAGACACTATTCTGAACTTCTCTCTGGTGCTTCTGTATTATGATTCTGAGCATCTCTTGGTTACCCTAACACATGATCTTTAACCTAAATTTTCTACAATATTAAAAACATGTCTTTACTTGTATACCAAGTTCCTTTGCTGATAAGCTAGGAAAACTCCCAAACCAAATACCAAGATGTCAGCTCCTTAAACACAAACTATTTGGATGAGTCACAGGTATAGTAGCTCCAGAACACCTCAAGCATATGAAGCAACACAGAGAAAGAAGAGAGGCTGTAAACGCAGGTACTGGAGTCAGACCCAACTGAGTTCAAACGTGCACCACCATTCATGACCTGTGGGCCCTTGAGCGAGCCACTTAACCTAACACTTTCTTCATCTTTAAAATGGAACAGTAAGAACTTCCCCAGTGGTCCAGTGGTTAAGACTTCACCTTCCAATACAGGGGTGCGAGTTCAATCCCTGGCCAGGGAACTAGAATCCTTCATGCCTTCTGTCCAAAAACCCAAAACATAAACCAGAAGCAATATTGTAACACATTTAATAAAGACTTTAAAAATGATCCACATAAAAAAAAAAATCTTAGAAAAATAAAATGGAAAAAATATAACAACTACCTCATAGGTGGTTGTATAGACCAGACTAGTTACTGCATATAAAGAGAATAGCCAGGACTTCCCAGGCAGTCTAGTCGTTAAGACACCATGCTTCTAATAAAGGGGGTGTGTGGCCAATCCCTGGTCAGGGAACTAAGATCCCACACACCTTTGTGTCCACCCCAAGCCCCAAAAAGGAAAGAAAGAATAGCCAGGGCCTGCCCCATGATAGGAGAAGGCAATGGCACCCCACTCCAGTACTCTTGCCTGGAAAATCCAATGGATGGAGGAGCCTGGTAGGCTGCAGTCCATGGGGTCGCTAAGAGTTGGACACGACTGAGCGGCTTCACTTTCACTTTTCACTTTCATGCATTGGAGAAGGAAATGGCAACCCACCCCAGTGTTCTTGCCTGGAGAATCCCAGGGACAGGGGAGCCTGGTGGGCTGCCGTCTATGGGGTCGCACAGAGTCGGACACGACTGAAGTGACGCAGCAGCAGCAGCCCCATGATAGGCACTTGATAAAAGTCTGGGGACACTATCCCTGTCATCACTGTCACATAAAAGTACACTCCCAGCTCCCCTAAACCCAAGAAACTTAACCCTTCAGTATGTGTGTTAGTCGCTCAGTCGTGCCTGACTCTTTGAGACACCACGAACTGTAGCCCTCCAGGCTTCTCTGGCCATGGAATTCTCCAGGCCAGAATAGTGGAGTGGGTTGCCATTTCCTTCTCCAGAGGATTTTCCCAACTCAGGGATCGAACCCTGGTCTCCTGCACGGCAGACAGGTTCTTTATCATTTGAGCTACAGGGAAGTCCTACAGAAGAGTATGCTGGGTGGGCATTCCCCTTCTGTCAGTGAAACACAGAGGACAATCTGATCCATAGCTTTCTAATGAGAAGGAAATCAACTTTAAAAAGTAAGCAAATCATTATTATACATTTTTAAATAATGCCTCCAGTTTTGTTTGAGAAACAAGCCCTAATTTGCTTATTCTTCACTTCTATTTCCATTTTCATTTAATAACAAAATGGGAGAAACATTAGTGGGAGATAGTAATTGTAAAAGTAGCAATAAAGTAAATGGCAACATTAAAAATACTTCATACACATGAACGTAGCAATATTCAAGGCAATTTGAAATAAGAAGCAACTCAGGAATTAATGGTACATGCGTTAACAACTGAGTCCATCCAGGAAGGAGATTCTCATGCCTCAGGGCCTTGTTTCCAAATCTGTGGTCTGATGTTTTCAAACTGTGATGCTCTAGAAGATTATTGAGAGCCCCTTGGACAGCAAGGAGATCAAACCAATCTATCATCAAGGAAATCAACCCTGAATATTCACTGGAAGGACTGATTCTGAAGCTGAAGCTCCAATACCTTGGCCACCTAATCAAAGAGCAAACTCATTGGAACAGACCCTGATTCTGGGAAAAGTTAAGACAGGAGAAGGGGGCGACAGAGGACAAGATGGTTAAATGGCATCATCAACTCAATGGACATGAGTTTGAGCAAACTCTGGGAGATAGTGAAGGACAGGGAAGCCTGGCATGCTGCAGTCCATGGGGTCGCAGAGTGTCAGACATGACTTGGAGACTAAACAACTGCCTCTGCATGCCGGACCACATATGTACATAAAATACCTATAGCCTCAAGCTGCTGATATTTAAATGATTCTGTAACACATGGAAATCATAGAACCAGAATGTTAACGGAGGAAGGAGCTTAGGTGTCAATTCTGGCCCAAGCCAGTTCATACATGAGGGATGTAAGATTTAGAAAAACTCTAACAGGGTTCTTCCAGAGATTAAGGAGGTCTCCTGTGAATCTGGAAAACCACACGAGGCTCCAGCCATCCTAGCACAACTTTCAAAAAAGAAGAAAACAGCAGAGAAATACTGAGGAGGCCCTCTTGCTCACATGTCCAGAAGACTCCTTTGATAATCTAATGGAAGCTATGGACTATCTTCCTTGATAAAAGCACAAAAAATCTGAGTCTTCACATCCCTCAATCCCATCCCAGAGCCTATTTCTAACTCCCCTACAACAGTCCCAGGAGGTATTAGGGAAAGACCAAGCACAAAACAGAGCTACTTGCATCAAAGGAATTCAAAGGAAGAGCTCTGACATCAAACTATTTGGACCCAGAAATAATGGAGAGAATCCAGGCCCAGTTCCCAGGCATACTGGAAATACTGCTTTCCTCACCCTTAGAATCTGAGATCTGATGGCTTGACTTGGATGGAAGTACAGTGTGGGCTGGGAAAGTTTTGAGAGGCGGAAAGGGTGCCTTATGTAAACACAAGTCAGTCAACACACTGACACAAAGCAAGAGATCTGGGCCCAAATTCCAGTTATACATTGAACAATGCCTGCAGCCATGTTACTTGATGTGACACTGAAAGATGAACGCCCCCTCCCAGGTCAGTAGGTGTCCAATATGCTACTGGAAAAGAGCAGAGAAATAGCTCCAGAAAGAATGAAGAGGCTGAGCCAAACCAGAAATGACACCCAGTTGTGGATGTGTCTGGTGGTGAAAGTAAAGTCTGATGACATAAAGAACAATATTGCATAGGAAACTGGAATATAAGGTCCATGAATCAAGGTAAATTGGAAGCGGTCAAACAAGAGATGACAAGAGTGAACATTGACATTTTAGGAATCAGTGAACTAAAATGGACAGGAATGGGCGAATTCAATTCAGATGACTATTATATCTATTACTATGGGCAAGAATCCCTTAGAAGAAATGGAATAGTCCTCATAATCAACAGAAGAATCCAAAATGCAGTACTTGAGTGCAATCTGAAAAATGACAGAATGATCTCAGTTCATTTTCAAGGCAAAGGATTCAACATCACAGTAATCCAAGTCTATGCCCCAACCACAAATGCCAGAGAAGATGAATGGTTATATGAAGACCTACAAGAACTTCTAGGACTAACACCAAAAAAAAGATGTCCTTTTCATCACAGAGGACTGGAATGCAAAAGTAGGAAGTCAAGAGATACTTGGAGTAATAGGCAAATTTGGCCTTGGAGTACAAAATGAAACAGGGTAAAGGCTAACAGAGTTTTGCCAAGAGAACTGGTCATAGCAAACACCCTCTTCAACAACATAAGAGAAGACTCTGCAAGTGAACATCACCAGATGGACAATACCAAAATCAGATTGATTATATTCTTTCCAGCCAAAGATGGAGAAGCTCTATACAGTCAGCCAAATCAAGATTGGGAGCTGACTGTGGCTCAGATTATGAGCTACTCTTTGCAAAATTCAGACTTTATTTGAAGAAAGTAGGGAAAACTACCAGGCCATTCGGGTATGACCTAAATCAAATCCCTTATGATTATGCAACAGAAGTGACAAATAGATTCAAGGGATTAGATATGATAGACCGAGTGCCTAACGAACTAGGAATGGAGGTTCATAACATTGTACAGGAGGTGGTGACCAAAACCATCCTCAAGAAAAACAAATGCAACAATGTAAAAAGGTTGTCTGAGGAGGCCTTATGAATAGCTGAGAAAAGAAGAGAAGTGAAAGGCAACTGAGAGAAGGAGATATACTCATCTGAATACAGAGTTCCAAAGAATAGCAAGGAGAGATAAGAAAGCCTTCCTCAGTGAAAAATGCAAAGAAATAGATGAACACAATAGAATGGGAAAGACTAGAGATCTCAAGAACATGAGAGATACCAAGGAAATGTTTCATGTAAAGATGAGCACAATAAAGGACAGAAACAGTAAGGAGCTAACAGAAGCAGAAAATATTAAGAAGACATGGCAAGAATACACAGAAGAATTGTACAAAAAATATCTTAATGAACCATATAAGCACGATGGTGTGGTCACTCACCTAGAGCCAGACATCCTGGAGTGTAAAGTCAAGTGGGCCTTAGGAAACATTACTAAGAACAAAGTTAGTGGAGGTGAAGGAATTCCAACTAAACTATTTAAAATCCTAAAAGCAAATGCTGTGAAAGTGCTGCACTCAATATGCCAGCAACTTTGGAAAATTCAACAGGGGCCACAGGACTGGAAAAGGTCAGTGTTCATTCCAATTCCAAAGAAGGGCAATGTCAAAGAATGTTAACTACTGCACAATTGTGCTCATTTCACATCCTAGTGAGGTAATGCTCCAAATCCTTCAAGTTAGGCTTCTACAGTACATGAACTGACAACTTCCACATGTACAAGTTCGATTTAGAAAAAGCAGAGGAACCAGAGGTCAAATTGCCAACATCTCCTGGATCACAGAAAAAGCAAGGGAATTCTAGAAAAACACCTACTTCTCCTTCACTAACTACACTAAAGCCTTTGACAGTGTGGATCACAACAAACGGTGGAAAATTCTTAAAGAGATGGGAATATCAGAACACCTTACCTGCCTCCTGAGAAATCGTAAGAAGGTCAAGAAGCAACTGCTAGAACCAGACATGGAACAACAGACTGGTTCAAAATTGGGAAAGGAGTACATCAAGGCTATATATTGTCACCCTGCTTATTTAACTTACATGCAGACTACATCATGTGAAATGCCAGGCTAGATGAAACACAAGCTGGAATCAAGACTGCTGGGAGAAATATCAACAACCTTAGATATGCAGATGACACCACCCTAATGGTAGAAAGTGAAGAGGAACTAAAGAGCCTCTTGATAAAGGTGAAAGAGGAGTGAAAAAGCTGACTTAAAACTCAACATTCAAAAAACTAAGATCATGGCATCCAGTTCCTATCACTTCATGGCAAATAGATGGGGAAAAAACAGAAACAGTGACAGACTTTATTTTCTTGTGCTCCAAAATCACTGTGGATGGTGACTGCAGCCATGAAATTAAAAGACCCTTGTTTCTTGAAAGAAAAGCTAAGACAAACCTAGACAGCATACTAGAAAGCAGAGACATTAATTGGCTGACAAATGTCTGTATAGCCAAAGCTATGGTTTGAGCTGGACCATAAAGAAGGCTGAGTGCCCAAGAATTGGTGCTTTTAAACTGTGGTGCTGGAGAAGACTCTTGAGAGCCCCTTGGACAGCTAGGAAATCAAACCAGTCAATCCTAAAGGAAATCAACCCTGAATATTCATTGAAAGGACTTATGCTGAAGCTGAGCTCCAATCCTTGGCCTCCTGATGTGAAGAGCTGACTCATTGAAAAATACCCTGATGCTGGAAAAGATTGAGGGCAGGAGAAGGGGGTGACAGAGGATGAGATGGTTGGATGGCATCACCAACTCAATGGACATAAGTTTGAGCAAACTCTGAGAGACAGTGAAGGACAGGGAAGCCTGGTGTGCTGCAGTCCATGGGGTCTCAAAGAGTCAGACACGACTGAGCAACTGCACAACAGAATCCTTAGTTTTCCCAATATGGAATTAGGATAACAAGACCAACCTTGTACTGTTGTATTTAGGATTAGAGATAACAGCTGATCTTTGAGCAATGCAGGGGTTAGGGGCCCCAACTCCCTGAGCCACTAAAAATCTGCATACTACTATCTCTCCCTCAAAAATAGAGAAACTGATAGACGCCTCAACCCAGGGCAGGAAGCTGCAACAGTTTGGATAGAATAAGGATTTAAACCTTAGTTCTTTTGATTCCACATACTGTGATCTCTACTTGAATACAAATTTTTCCCCACACTTAATGATCTGTAAAATGAAAATACAGGTACTATTATATATTTATTGAAAAAAAATCTGCCTTATAAGTAGAACCAGGCAGTTCAAACCAGTGTTGTCCAAGGATCAACTGCATACACGTATACACACAGACATGCACACAGTACTCAGCATGGTGCTTATCACATAACAGGCATTCTATAAAACATGATTGCTGTTATTCTTAGTTCACTCACCCATTCATCAAATGTATTTATTAACCATGCAGTGTCGTGCAGAGCACTAGGATTTTGGTAATGAAAAGCCAGATGAAGCAGTGGCTTTGAGTTGTCCACCATCCAATGAAATTTTAGACAACAAATAAACCTCTGCCCCAGACTGTGATTCTTATAGGGTAGGGAAGTTTCAGGGTAATATGGAAGCCCCTACGAGGGGCTGAGGAGTCAAAAGTAGCTCCTGGAAGAGCCATTATTTGAACTGAGGGCTGAAGGGTGGCAGAGGTTAGTTGGGCCACAAGAATGGGGAAGAGTGTGCCAAGTGAAGGTGTGGGAGAAAGTAGTCTGCTGTGGTTCAAGGTCAGAGCTCTGTGAAGGGATAAGTCTGGAGCCTGAAGGGAGAGAACTTCAACTGGGTTCAGAGCTTAGTCTTCACGCAACCACCATGTTAGTCAATGGAAAGCTTTGAATTATCAGAAGACACAGATACCACATGGGCAAGCCAGAGCAGGCTTACTTGCTTGAAGGATAAAGAAGAAAGCCGAGAGAGTCAGTATACAGCAAAGAGAAATAAGTGTTCTGCAAGGCACAGACACACTCTTCTGGCCACCGTGTTCTGTCCTGGGAATACACAGCTGAAGACGATAATGTGACTGAGCGAGGGTCACGTCAAACCCTTTGGAGGCTTCACCATCTCCTCCAGGTTTTCCATTCCCCAGCACGACACCGAAGCTGTTCGTGTGGGTTATCTGGAGCAGTGCCAAGGGACGCCTCCCGCTGCTGCACCCTATCAGTCTTGAAATCTCACTGTGCTGACAAGGCTTGTACAGGGCAGAACACCCGGGCTGGAGGGCAGTTCCCGTTTATCACACTGGGCCCTACCCGCTCCCTCCTACCACAGTCCAGCCCACAGCAGTCCCCAAGTTTAGTGCCGAGAAACCCAAGAGGAGCCCGTTTCTCAGGAGACTGTGGGAGCCGTGGTGTAACACATCCTCCGACCTTGACTCTGTTTGTCCCCAGGGCTTCATCCTGAAGTCAGTGAGCAGCCACTGAGGTAGTTAGAAGCAGAGGAAAGACACGGTCTGATCTGTAAAAACAAAAACACTGTGGCTGAAATGAGAGAAACCGGGTTCAAAGGGGAGAGATCCATTATCCCGGACGAGGATAAAGACAGCAGGGATGGAAAGCAGTGGGCAGAACTGAGGAGTCCGTTTAGGAGAGGATTAGGCAGGATCTGAGGACTGGCTGGTGTGGCACACGGATGCACGAATCTGTAGTTTCCATTGAGTGAGCCAGCACATTAGTTAAGATGATGTGTCAGTTTCTCTTGCTGCTGCAACAAATTATGCAAACGAGTGGCCTGATACCATGCAAATTTATTCTCTTATAGATCTGGAGGTCAAAAGTCCAAAATCACTTTCACAGGACTGAAGTCAAGACGTTTGCAGGGCTGGTTCTTTCTGAAGCCTCTAAGGGAGAATTCCTTGCCTGCCTTTTTCTGCTTCTAGTGGCCACCTGTATCCTTTAGCATCTGGACCCTTGCTCCATCTTCAAACTGTATCACTCTGAGCATCACAGTACCTTCTCCTCTCAGAAGGCAACCCCTCACTCCTAAAATATGTTGCAATTACATCAGTCCTTACAGGTTATTGTAAGCCTATTTTTAAATAGGGCTTCCCTAGTGGCTCAGTGGTAAAGAATCTGCCTGCCAATCCACCTACGGGAGACATGTTTGTTCCTTGGGTCAGGAAGATCCCCTGGAGGAGGAAATGGCAACCCACTCCAGTCTTCTTGCCTGGAAAATTCCATGGACAGAGGAGTCTGGTGGGCTACAGTCCACGGGGTCTCAAAAGAGTCAGACACGACTGAAGTGACCAAACAGTAACAATAATTTTTAAATAATTCTCCCACTCTTGTCTCAAAGACAAGTCCCAATTTGCTTATTTTTCATTTCTAATTTCCATATTTATTTCACGAAAAAATGGGAGCTGCTCTGCCAGATAGAGGTACTTGGAGAGGATTTTCAGGCACCATGATTGGCCACCAGCTGCTAACTTCCCTTGAGACAGGGAGAGAGAAAGCTGGGATATGAGAGGAAGGAAAAGGAAGAAGTATTAACACAACCAAAGTACAACTTTACCATTACCAAGCATCACCATCGAGTCACCAAACATGGCAGAAAGGTTCTTTTGTAATTAGAAAAATCAGCGGGTTAGTCACATACTAATCGAGACCTATTTTTGCTTGAATTAGGTCAGTCTTCGTTAAATGCCTCTCTAGAAGTAGGCGGAGGTCGAACTCCCCATGGGTGGTTTGCAGTGATGCAGCAGAAATGACTCACGTTCGCTGCTGCTACAAGCTACACAGATGGCCGGGAGCGGCTGGTGGAAGCTGCCCTGCCAACTCCCCCAAGACTGAAGCCCACCCTCCTACCACCCCTACTTCAAGCCATGCAAATAGACTGCAGGTGGGCAACCGTGGTTTCTGAACTGACCCTCATGCTGCGGGGCACAACAGTTTCTTAATCCTCTGCTATCAGAATGCCAGGAATTACATCTCAGCTAGCTGTGTATTTGTGACTGGCACAGAGAAGGTCCTGGCATCCTGATAGACAGGCATGTCTCTCTAGTGGAATAAATAATCATTTCAGTTGGGTTCTCATGGGGTGATCAACTTGTTTCAGCTTGCCTGAAAGGTTTGCATCCTGGGTAAACCAATCATTGGTCAGTCTAGAGCTCTTCAGAAAGGGTAAGATGCAGGGCCAAATCTCTACTTGAAAGATATTCCAGGTTCTCCACAGTGTATGAAATAATCTTCAAGATGAAAGGGGTATTAGTGAATATCTGATCTAGTAATTCTAAACCATAGTGTACACCAGAATCCCCTAGGCTATTTACTGAAAATGCAGATTCCTGAGTGCTACCTCCAGAAATACTGATAAAATAAGTCTTGGTGGGCTCCATATTTTGCCATTTTATAAGCATCCTGGATGATTCAGATTAAAATGGTCCAAGAGGCCATGTTTGAGAAACAGGAATTTAATTATAGCCCCTCATTTTACTGATAAGAAATCTATCCTGAACTGAATCTTTGCTGTATACCTGAAACTAACACTACATTATTAATCAACTTTATTTCAATATAATATAAAAATTTCTAAAGAACAAAATCTATCCTGCATAAGGCCACAGAATAGGCCAATTACAGCCTGATCTAAAATAAAAACTCAAATATGCATTCTCTTCCATGTTCAGTTATTTCCATTTAGAGCATTTGGGGGCTACGTGAGCCTTCCTTTTTGAAGAAGTCTGTTTATATTGTCCCTCCAGAAAATATCATCTGCCTGAGAAAATATTTAACAGAAAGGAACTGAGACTTATTGGATGTAAGCACATTTATAAGGCTTGGGCTTTCTTTTCTGTTAGTAGCTGATGTCAGGTTCAAAGAAAAAGACGTTATAATGCTTTGTTTTCCTTCTTGAAGGGTTTCTTAGAAACATCAGCTGCTTTGAGCCAGTCTGCTCTTATATAAAAGGTTTGAGACCTCACACTGACTCAGCCAGGATAAGTTATGTTAATTATAAAGGTATCTAGGATTAAAACAGAACTTCCCTGGTGGCTGACGGTAAAGAATCCACCTGCAATGCATGAGACCTGGGTTTGATCCCTGGGTTGGGAAGGTCCCCTGGAAAAGAAAATGGCAACACACTCCAGTATCCTTGCCTGGAGAATCCCATGCACAGAGGAGCCTGGTATGCTACAGTCCATGAGGTCACAAAGAGTCGGACACGACTGAGTAACTAGCACACACAGGATTAAGACACAGTCACAAAATCCTTAATTCATGCTCTAAAATTTGTCCTTTGTGAAACTGGACCCAGGGCATTTCCTGTCAATGTGACTCTTCTCTGGTTTGCCCATACCATGTAGAGCCAGTCTTCAAATATCAAATAGCAAGCTTTTGAAAGTAGTGTTTAAGGTATGTATGCTCAGTTACTCAATTGTGTGCTACTCTTTGAGATCCCCCATGGACTGCAGCCCACCAGGCTCTTCTGTCCAAGGAATTCTCCAGGCAAGAATATTGGGATGGGATTTCCTACTCCAGGGGATCTTCCTGATCCAGGAATTGAATCCAGCATGTTCTGAGTCTCCTGCATTGGCAGGCAGACTCTCTACCACTGTGTCACCTGGGAAGGCCTAGTATTTTAAGGTGGCTCTGACTAAATAGGTGGCCATCTGAGATGGACCCCATTTGCTGCTGTTTTATTCCCAATCTGTGTAACTTACATCTACCACACATAGACCTGTCCTCTGGAGCTAATTCCTCATTCTGAAGACAGGTCATCAAATGTTTAAAGACTGTTACCAAGACACCCAGGGTAAACATCCCTAATTCACCCAGGTGTCCTCTTTCCAAATTCCTCCTCCTCCTCAGGGTGTGATCTTCTTTCTGCTGTCTTGTCGAAGTGTGTCATGCAGACCTGAGCCCAATTCCTAGGTCCCACCCTCTCCCCTCACATCAGCATCCATCATTAGAACTGGGGGAGAGAGGTGGAGAGAGGTGAACAGAGGTGACATGTTTCACATGGAGACTTGAAGATTTTCAAGACTGAAAAGAGTTTGTGAAAAGGGGCCCACCCCAAGCATGGAGGGAGAGAGCATCCATGCCTCCCACAAGCCAGGTAAGGACTGCTGCTGCTGCTAAGTTGCTTCAGTCGTGTCCGACTCTGTGCGACCCCATAGATGCCAGCCCACCAGGCTCCCCCATCCCTGGGATTCTCCAGGCAAGAATACTGGAGTGGGTTGCCATTTCCTTCTCCAATGCATGAAAGTGAAAAGTGAAAGGGAAGTCGCTCAGTCGTGTCCGATGCTCAGTGACCCCATGGACTGCAGCCTTCCAGGCTCCTCTATCCATGGGATTTTCCAGGCAAGAGTACTGGAGTGGGGTGCCATTGCCTTCTCCGCCAGGTAAGGACTAGGGATTGCTTTAGCAGTGCTGACAATAAACTGAAGTCATGTGGATTTGTCTCAATTAATCAACTTACAGGGACTTCCCTGGTAGTCCATGGCTAAGACTCCATGCTCCCAATGCAGGCGACCAGGTTCAGTACCTGGTCAGGGAACTAAATCCCACTTGTTACAACTAAGAGTTTGCATGTCACAGCTAAAGATCCTGCATGATGCAAATAAGACCCAGTGCAGCCAAATAAATAAATAATTTAAAAAAATAGCTTTAGATACAGTTCACATATTGCACGGTGCATCCATTTACAGTTATAACTCAGTATTTTTAAAAATTATATTCAGAGTTGTGCAACTATCACAATTAATTTGACAACATTTTCATCATCCTCCAATATCCAATCAAATTTTAAATAATATCCTAATCAATTTATTTCCTAATTATTGATCATCATTTATAAGACCTTCACACTATGCACTGATACTTAAGCACTCAGTATGAAAGCATGAGGAAAAGAACAGAGCAAGGCAATGCACTTCTTAGAGACTATATGACCCTGTTGTACAACATTAACTAGTAAGTATTTCACAGTTTCCTAGAGGCTAAGAACAAGGACGCTGGGGCAAAGTTGGTCGCGTTCAAATTCTGGCTCACCACTTACTGACCTTGGGAGAGTCTGCTGCTAAGTCACTTCAGTCGTGCCCGACTCTGTGCGACCCCATAGATGGCAGCCCACCAGGCTCCCCTGTCCCTGGGATTCTGCAGGCAAGAACACTGGAGTGGGTTGCCATTTCCTTCTCCGATGCATGAACGTGAAAAGTGATAGTGAAGTCGCTCAGTCATGTCCGACTCTTAGCAACCCCATGGACTGCAGCCCACCAGGCTCCTCCATCCATGGGATTTTCCAGGCAAGAGTACTGGAGTGGGGTGCCATTGCCTTCTCCAGCTGCATCCATAAAATGAGGATGATAATTGTTCTCACCTCATATGGTTCTTATAAAGATTACACAGATTAACATAGAAAGCCTGTAGAAAAGAATCTGGCTTTGCATCACTGGTGCTAATCTAATTATTGTATATATACTTTACTCTTATGGATACTGACCAGGGTAACCCTTTGTGACACTATGTCTTGTGAGATTTTGCATGTATTTCTAATTTGTTAGCAGTTCAGTATGTACTGAAAGTCTGTGGTTAGAAAGAAAGTCCCTGTGAAATTAATGGTTATTGGGCAGTTTACCTGGGAGAAAAATCAGACAGTGTAGTCTTATTTCATGAACACAAAGAAATTTACATGAGGGATTCCAGTGACCTCCTCCTTAGGTTTGATTAATTCACTAGAGTGACTCACAGAACTCAAAAAAATTTTTTTAATTTACTAGACCACCAGTATATCATGCAAGGATTTAACTCAGTAACAGCCAGATGGAAGAGATGTGTAGGGTAAGGTATGAGGAAGGGCACAGAGCTTCCACGCCCTCCCTAAGCTCGCCCTTTTGGTAGTATTTTGGAATGAGATTAATGCAAATCTTATAAAATGAATTAGGAAGCATGCCTTCCTTCACTGTCTTCTGAAAAGTTTTGTGTCGAGTTCACATCTCTTCCTTAACATATCTATGTCTTTTTATTAAAAATGAATATTTTGTAAAAAGCATATAGTTGGGTCTTGCTTTGTTTTTTAAAGTCAAATCTGACAATCTCTGTGTTTCAATTCAGATATTTGTATCATTTCTACTCAATATAATTATTTACATGATTATTCATCTATTTTTTCAAGTATTTTTTCTATCTTTCCTTCTCACGTACTCTTTCTCCATTTATACATATGTTAGACTACTAATTATTTTCCACAGGACACTGAGGCTCTGTTATCTTCTGTTAATCCCAGTCAGTGAGATTTTAGTTGCAAATATTTTATTTTTCTTATCTGAAGCTCCACTGATATTTTTTTATATCTTCACTGATTTCCTTTAAAAATTAGAAGATGGTTGCAGTAACTATTTTACACCCTTTCCCCCCCCTAATGCTATCATTTCTGTTCCTGTTGACTGATCTTTCTCTAATCATGAGTTGTTTTCCTGTTTCTTGGAGCATCCAGTAATTTTTATGGAATGCTGAACTTTGTGAATACTTGTTGTTGAGTGTCTGGATTGTGCTGTCTTTCCTTAAGTGTTGGTCAGGCAGTTAGGTAATTTATAGATCAGTTTGATCTTTTAAGGTCTGTCTTTAAGCTTTTCTAGAGCAGGCCTAGAGTAGTTTTCACTCTAAAATAGCACAGCCCTAGTGCTAAAGTGTGGGGTCTACCATGAATGCCCTGGTGTGATCACCACTGGCTCTTCAATTTGACCAGTCATAGTTTGAAGACATCGTCACAGATTAAACATTTCATTGACTTCTGGGGATTATTCTGATTACAATTCTCTTTGGTATTCTTTACCTGACTTTGTATGGTTTCCTCTATGAATATGCAGCCTTGTGCTCAGCAAAGACTCATGAGAATCCTTTTTTAGGTTTCTGGAGTTCTTTCCCTGCTCACATTTTTCTGAAATTCTGCACTGCACATCAACCTCAACTTTTACCCCAAATCTTTGTTCATCTTTAGTATTGCTTTGAAAGTATAAAAAAATTAGATACTTTAGCAAGAGTTTTGTCTCATTGACCTATAGATAAATAGCACCTATTCTAAAAAAAAAAATTATGCTAACCTAATAGCAACCCACTCCAGTACTCTTGCTTGGAAATTCCCATGGATGGAGGAGCCTGGTAGGCTGCAGTCCATGGGGTTGTGAAGAGTCAGACATGACTAAGCGACTTCACTTTCACTTTTCACTTTCATGCTTTGGAGAAGGAAATGGCAACCCACTCCAGTGTTCTTGCCTGGAGAATCCCAGGGATGGAGGAGCCTGGTAGGCTGCTGTCTATGGGGTCGCACAGAGTCAGACATGACTGAAGTGACTTAGCAGCAGCAGCAGCAGCAGTAAGCAAAAGGGGTTACATGCCTTGAGCGAGGTTCTGATATGACCTGTAAACTGAATATATTTAAAAATTAGTTATGAGAAATAAACCCATCCTTGTGTTCCCAAAATCCTTTCTACCTTAATACAAACCAGACTTCCCTGTGAGCCTGACAGGACAGTAAATATCCATTGATACATCCCTGAATGTGTGCAGAAGAGTATATAAAGACAGAAACCAAAAGTTCACAGCCCTGGTAAGATTTATAAAATAACTAAGTAGATAAGTCAATAGTGTCTAAATAAAGCTGAAAATAACCTCTGCTGAAAACTTTCTTTTAAAAGTCCTCATACATTATCATTTAGTCTGAACTAAAAGCTACTGGGAGAAACAGGTAATATCTATTTATATCTGGACTTCTCTTACTACCTCTCAGACTGGAGCTGTAGCTCATCCATAGGAATGATTATGTCCCATAGATGTAAATGATTAGCACCATCATTCCCAAGCACAGTCTTCTTACAAGTATTCATAAGAAAGAAAACACTTTTTCATCTAAATTTAATAACCAGGGCCTCTTGGGGGACTCGTGCCTTGCTTTGATCTAACTTGCAGAGCCATAGCAGCTACTGCTGAGAAGGAACGACTTTTAGAAAGAAAAATATTATCTATTCAAAATTGTTTTCTGTCTGAAAGTCTGCCAAGTCAGTAAGCAGGGAATACACAGACAGAGTATATGTCTATATTCTCAAAAACTCAAATGTACATGCATATTTAAAAGTTCATTCCAAATGGAAATCCTTTATTGAGTTTTTCTAAATTCTGGAAACTGTGTTAAGTGCTATAAGGGATATACAGATGTTAAATAAGGCATGGGCTTTGAATGAAGTAAGTTCACAAGTCAGAAGAGAGATCAGAATGTATGTAATTCTAACAGAAAGCAAAGAATAATAAGGTATAAAGTGCTAAGGAGTGACACACATACAACCCACGGGAGTGGAGGTGCCTGGCACATAACAGGTTCTCAAATATTTATCTGTGGGTAAATAAATGATGAATGTATTTCTCTGATCATATGTCTTAAATACTATCATCATTGCATAAACTATTATTTGGAAAGGAACAAAGACTGGGGACTAAAAAAAACACTCATAAAATAGTCTGATCTTTCATTCATGATTCAGACCTGTGCAGTCCAGAAATATCAGAAAGAGATGTTTCTAAATAATTTTTCAAAGTATTTTCTCTGGGAGTTATGTCACAGTGAAATACTGTGTTGGTATGTCATCAGTTATCAGACCAGTTCAGTTCAGTTCAGTCACTCAGTCGTGCCCGACTCTTTGCGACCCCATGAATTGAAGCACACCAGGCCTCCCTGTCCATCACCAACTCCTGGAATTCACTCAGACTCACGTCCATCGAGTCAGTGATGCCATCCAGCCATCTCATCCTATGTTGTCTCCTTTTCCTCCTGCCCCCAATCCCTCCCAGCATCAGAGTCTTTTCCAGTGAGTCAACTATTCACATGAGGTGGCCAAAGTTCTGGAGTTTCAGCTTTAGCATCATTCCTTCCAAAGAAATCCCAGGGCTGATCTCCTTCAGAATGGACTGGTTGGATCTCCTTGCAGTCCAAGGGTCTCTCAAGAGTCTTCTCCAACACCACAGTTCAAAAGTATCAATTCTTCAGCGCTCAGCTTTCTTCACAGTCCAACAGTTATCAGTATTAGGTACATTTTGCTCTCCACCTACAGTATACGCCCAGGAAGAATGGTCCCAGAAAGCTGAAGCATTACATAAAGGCAGATGGCAGATTTAGCCTGGATACTAAACAATATACTAGAAAAAGAGGAACCAAATTAATTTCTGATGCTGAGACATGCTAGAGAAGGCGAAATCATCTAGGACAGTCAGTATGACTTCTAGAATTCCATTCCTCTTCTTCCTTTCAATGCAAAACTGTTTCTACTCTTTACAAAAAAATGAAGCTATAGGGACTTTGGCTTCCCTGTAAGATTGAATAACAGGAACCATATCTAACCTTACATCTGAAACAATTAAGAAAAAACTAAACACATGAAACAAAGGCTTGCAAGACACTACATATCACACAATGAAGGCAAGTGATCCTTGAGATATAGGAAACGTATTCCTATGAGAGGTGATGGCCATAGTGCAGGGTGGAGGGATGTGAGAGCAATCATGAACTCCCTGAACTGAGGAGAAGGCAAGGAGAGTTTGTAGGAAACCATGGCAACTCAACTTGGTAAAAAGAGAGTACCAGAAAGGAAAGTGCTACACAGAGAGAGAACTCGGGAGACAACCCCACATCCAAGGAGCCATGGCTGTGTGGCCGCAGGAGGGCCTAGAGGAGCTATCCCACGTTGAAGGTCAGGAAGGGTGACGGTGAGGAGATACCCCTCATTCAAGGTAAGGAGCAACGGCTGCGCTTTGCTGGAGCAGCCGTGAAGAGATACCCCACGCCCAAGGTAAGAGAAACCCAAGTAAGATGGTAGGCGTTGCAAGAGGGCTTCAGAGGGCAAACACACTGAAACCATACTCACAGAAAACTAGTCAATCTAATCACACTAGGACCACAGCCTTGTCTAACTCAATGAAACTAAGCCATGCCCGTGGGGGCAACCCAAGACGGGCGGGTCATGGTGGAGAGATTTGACAGAATGTGGTCCACTGGAGAAGGGAATGGCAAGCCACTTCAGTATTCTTGCCTTGAGAACCCCATGAACAGTATGAAAAGGCAAAATGATAGGATACTGAAAGAGAAACTCCCCAGGTCAGTAGGTGCCCAATATGCTACTGAAGATCAGTGGAGAAATAACTCCAGAAAGAATGAAGGGATGGAGCCAAAGCAAAAAGAATACCCAGCTGTGGATGTGACTGGGGATAGAAGCAAGGTCCTATGCTGTAAAGAGCAATATTACATAGGAACCTGGAATGTCAGGTCCATGAATCAAGGCAAATTGGAAGTGGTCAAACAAGAGATGGCAAGAGTGAATGTTGACATTCTAGGAATCAGCGAACTCAAATGGACTGGAATGGGTGAATTTAACTCAGATGACCATTATATCTACTACTGTGGGCAGGAATCCCTCAGAAGAAATGGAGTGGCCATCATGGTCAACAAAAGAGTCCATCCAATGCAGTACTTGGATGCAATCTCAAAAACGACAGAATGATCTCTGTTTGTTTCCAAGGCAAACCATTCAATATCACAGTAATCCAAGTCTATGCCCCAACCACAACGCTGAAGAAGCCTAAGTTGAATGATTCTATGAAGACCTACAAGACCTTTTAGAACTAACACCCAAAAAAGATGTCCTTTTCATTATAGGGGACTGGAATGCAAAAGTAGGAAGTCAAGAAACACCTGGAGTAACAGGCAAATTTGGCCTGGAATACGGAATGAAGCAGGGCAAAGACTAATAGAGTTTTGCCAAGAAAATGCACTGGTCATAACAAACACCCTCTTCCAACAACACAAGAGAAGACTCTACACATGGACATCACCAGATGGTCAACACCAAAATCAGATTGATTATATTCTTTGCAGCCAAAGATGGAGAAGCTCTATACAGTCAGCAAAAACAAGACCAGGAGCTGACTGTGGCTCAGATCATGAACTCCTTATTGCCAAATTCAGACTGAAATTGAAGAAAGTAGGGAAAACCACTAGACCATTCAGGTATGACCTAAATCAAATCCCTTATGATTATACAGTGGAAGTGAGAAATAGATTTAAGGGCCTAGATCTGATAGATAGAGTGCCTGATGAACTATGGACAGAGGTTTGTGACATTGTACAGGAGACAGGGATCAAGACCATCCCCATGGAAAAGAAATGGAAAAAAGCAAAATGGCTATCTGGGGAGGCCTTACAAATAGCTGTGAAAAGAAGAGAAGCAAAAAGCAAAGGAGAAAAGGAAAGATATAAGCATCTGAATGCAGAGTTCCAAAGAACAGCAAGGAGAGATAAGAAAGCCTTCCTCAGCAATCAATGCAAAGAAATAGAGGAAAACAACAGAATGGGAAAGACTAGAGATCTCTTCAAGAAAATCAGAGATACCAAGGGGACATTTCATGCAAAGATGAGCTCGATAAAGGACAGAAATGGTATGGACCTAACAGAAGCAGAAGATATTAAGAAGAGGTGGCAAGAATACACAGAAGAACTGTACAAAAAAGATCTTCACGACCCAGATAATCACAGTGTGATCACTGACCTAGAGCCAGACATCCTGGAATGTGAAGTCAAGTGGGCCTTAGAAAGCATTACTATGAACAAAGCTAGTGGAGGTGATGGAATTCCAGTTGAGCTATTTCAAATCCTGAAAGATGATGCTGTGAAAGTGCTGCACTCAATATGCCAGCAAATTTGGAAAACTCAGCAGTGGCCACAGGACTGGAAAAGGTCAGTTTTCATTCCAATCCCAAAGAAAGGCAATGCCAAAGAATGCTCAAACTACCACACAATTTGCACTCATCTCACACACTAGTAAAGTAATGCTCAAAATCCTCCAAGCCAGGCTTCAGCAATACATGAATTGTGAACTTCCAGATGTTCAAGCTGGTTTT